>NC_140298.1:11674777-12274777 GCF_964211825.1 Aythya ferina
ACGGCTCTGTGTAAATAAAATTAACCACCCCAATTACTTTGAATTCATCTAGGGACAACGTAATAAAAAATGTGAAGAATTCTGTATGCCTATTAATCTAAAACATTACAGAAGCTTTCACCAGATTTTCTTGTCTATATTTATTTTGTCTACATTTATTTTAGTGCACTGCTAATTCAATTACATTTACCATCAGTGGTCAATCAGCAGCAGCAGAGGGTGTTTTTTTTTATTTCATTAATCCTTATACGGTACCACAAACGTGCTCAGCCACTGCTAAGGTAGAGGATCTCATACAGAAAACACAAATATGCTTCTACTTGAATTTGGGAGCTTGTAGCTAATCAGAAAAACAATTAAAAACACTTCATACCCTGTGGTCAGATAACAAAATATCTGATAGCTGCAATTTTTTTAAAACGGTTGTTTTTGTAATTAGTGAAGAAATAGTGACCGAAAAAGAGCTAACTTCAGATTAGAGATTTGTAAACTGGGCTTCTTTGTTTTTTATTTTAATTGTATTATGTGATAATTCTGCGTTTTAATTGGCACTTCGATATCAAGATGACAGACACCTCGAAATACAATGACAGAAGAATTCACAATGGAGAAAGACGCTGTCACCGAAGTAGAGACAAAACTATTTTGTCCATAACAGGTTCGGCACAACATGGGGAAGCACAATCCCGAAGAAAGCAAGATAATCCTACCCCTGTCATCATTTGGTGTCAAGCCATTATAATAGAGCAAGAAGGGAAATCAATGCTATTAAATTGCGATTTTTATACTCAACCACACAACTTCCTCCTCTTCCTTTAACCTCTGTGCTGCGTTTCCTCTGAACCCGCTGAATTTCGTACGGTGTGCGTTGCAAACCCCCCTGCTAGGCACCTAACTCCGACTTGCCTCCAGACGCTGAGAGCAAACGTGCCACGGGCTTATTCGACCGAGTTCAAGACACTGAAACACTGATTGCCCTCCCGGTTTTGCGATGTACCAGCAGACTCCATCTCACTGGAACAAGGTGAGATTACATTTTCATTTTAAGCGCAAAGACCAAGGGCTGAGGTACGGCACCAGCGACATAAATTACAGGATATTAATAAGAGTGTGACTATTCAGATTCAAATGGAAATCAGCAAGCCGGTAATTTTAATAACTTTTATTTTTTCACACATCTTAGGAAAGTGTTTCTAGTCAAATCAGGAGCAGCTGGCGCTGGAAATGCAAAGCTTCAGCTAGATCCAAACTCTTTGCCTGGCTGACGAACTTTGAAAATAGCAGCTCCCCTCTGGCCGGGGGCCAGAAACTTAGCTCCCCAGCCAAAAAGCTGTCTGCAGGGCCAGAAAATGGCAATGCACGCGCGATGAGGACCTGGGCTCATTTTCTAAGACCCTGTTTCCGTTATATTTCTCTTTTCCTAATCCTGAGCAGCAGACAGCAGTGGAAGGGACACCTCTGCAACCCTGAGTGCGTCCTATGGACTGGATCGGATTGGACTGTGCCAGAGTCTCCTCTCCTCCTGGTCAGGAGGCAGCGGGGCATGAAGAACCTCCAGGATCCCCTCCTTGCAGCTATCTGCAGCCCCTGGTGTGTCAGCAAAGCTAGGGGGGCATTTTCAAACTTTTATTTGCAATTGTAAGTGCCCGAAACTTTCACTAGAAAGTGGCATGTCTAACTGAGTCAGCCACTGCCACGGGCTGGAATTTAACCAAGAACCATTGTCTATACTCACAGCTGGTTCCCTTTGGGTAGAAACTATGGATTCTTCCACGTTTCCCAAAGCCTGCATCGTCCAAGGGGTAGCTACTGCATGTTTCTGGTCTTCCTCCTAGTCCATAGTAAGGAAATTCCCATCTGCTTTAATGCCTTGATGGATGGGAGCAGAAGACAAAGTCTCTTCCATCAAACGGATGTAGCCAGAAGAGAGATTCAAGCTGCAGCCTGGAACAATCCCTCCTGGCCGAGCAACAAAAAGGAATCCAACTCGGAGAATGAAGAGCTGCCAGGTGGCAAAGAGTCTCCCCACTGGAAAAGAACCACCCCCAGTTTTGGGCTGGAGGAGGATGAGAAGGAAGGGAGAGAGCTTTCTTCCCAGTACAAGTCTCATCAAGAACACGGCCAAGCACAGTGGAGAAGGAAAGGATGGTCCAGGCCCCAGCAGACACAACGGGGACAAACAAACCACGCTCACCTCCTCCTTCAATTTAATTTCAAGGCAATGATTAATCCGTGAGGTGAGTCTCCCAGTCCTGTGCTGCTTTGGACTGTGTGCTTTTGGTGCACGCAGAGACAAAGCTGGAAATCGCAGTACAAAACGCACTCATACACCAATGGGGAAACAAGATCCTGCAAACATTTTGGGGGCAATTCAGCACAAGGCCTTCTCCATACAGTGGTACAAACGTAGCATCCTGCTTCACCTGTTGAATAAGGCCAGCAGAGACTCCTACATGCCCGAGGCTTTCCAGTGTTACACCCCCAAGCAGTACGACATCAAGGAAGAGATTTGCCTACAGGAGTATTTTAAATACACATCCAATTCATTTGTGGTTCTTCTCCTTTACGGTCTGTTTCCAGGACCTTTAAGCTACAGAGGGCCATATGACCTCCTGGTTCCTAAAGCTTGCATTTTCAGGAAAAAAAATAAAAAAATAAAAAACAAATATCAAGACTTTTCATTACAGCTCTGAGAGCTGCCAGCATTTCTTGTTTCTCATCTTTCTGGTATGCACCAACACCTAGGGGAGCATTTGCAAAACCCCAAGATCATCATCTCCAGCCCTTCAGGGCTTTTCTAGCTATCAGCCTGCAGTTATTTCTTCTGCAAACTTCGCTTTACAAACCATTTAGTGGTCTGTGGTGAGCTGGCAGGTCGCACGGTGTTGACTCACCCTTTTTGTTTCCAGGTTCCTCTGTCTGACAGACAAGACACTTGGGGGAAGAAGCTCAGACCTTTATGGAAGAAGCTGGGACTGAGGCAGAAGCACAAGCTGTCATTAGTCTGTGTTAGGATTTACTTCCTAAAGAGAGGTAGGGAGGAAGACCAAGTGCCATCCTGACAAACAGACCCACTGATGAGATGAGACACAGACAATCCTCTGAAGCAACTCCAGTAGGTACCAGAGCAGGAAGGAGAAGGAGCAGGTGGGAGAGGAACCTGCAGGGAAACGAGCCAGACAAGGAGCCAGAGGAAGGGGACTGCACATGGGGCAAAGGAGCAGAGATGACACAACAGCATTTGAAAGGCACAGCAAAAAGATGCTGTTTTTTTTTTTTTTTTTCTATTGCCAAGGCCGTATCACATTAGACTGTTAAAGAAAAAACCAACCTACCTCCTAATACTACTTTTCCATGTAAGCAATTGCAGTTGCTGTCACAGGGATAGTGTCTGATGACAAATGGGATATTGATTGGCAGGGGAGGTGGTACTCAGGATAGTCTCTCTGTTAACGTGTGATCCCTAGTTGGAAAAGTTGGAGAATCCTTGCCTTCGAGGCAATAAAGTTAACTATAAGTAAGAAACTCCACGTTTCATAAGTTTTTTCCTAAACTGTGTCTTTGAGCTGAGAACGTAAATGGGATTTTTATCAAGGGCTTGTCATATCATTTATTTTAAGTTAAATCCTCAGGAAATGATCAAGAACATAAAACTAACTTCCCTATGAGGGCTGCACCACTTGTTCCCTCATCCCCAGTAAAAGCAGCGATGGGTATCCATTAGTATTCCTGTTACAACCCTTACGGCCATGCTGTACAAGCCACTCTAGCTGTGTGCTAGACACCCCATTTTCTGCAGAAGATGTAAAAGAAGCACGGCCATCTTGCTGCATGTCTGACATGAAGAATAAAGCCATTTGTGTCATACTTCAAAACACAGGAAACCCAGAAGCATAACAAATATAAGAAATTCCTTTTAAAATGGAATAGACAACATAATCAATACCATGATATCGGATTTTTAAAACCCCCCAAGTATACAGTGCTGACAACTCCATATATACCTAGAGGTAGTGTTCGGGATTCACATATGACTTCTGAAATGCCACAGGAGTTCCTTTGTGCAGAACACACGTTTCACAAACACAACAAAGTACGCACGAAAGTTCAGGATGACATATATGTATTTTCATCAGCTGAGTAGCTAAAAGTCATGCGATGCATTTGAAAAAGTACTTCCAAAACTCTAATAGGTAAAAGTTTTTCTAAGCATGCATCCATCCAAGAAGGAAATTTGGACATTTTTATTTTCAAAATGATTTTAAAAAGTCAAACCACCTGAGCATATGACAGAGTTAAAAACCACTGTAATATTTGGATGTGTGTCACAAGCTCATTTCAAAACACTGAACTTTAAACAAGGTCTCTTCATCTGTATTTCAAAACTCATCACCGGATTCAAATCTGCTTTGAAATCTGTTATATCAGTTAGAGGTAGGCTTCAAGTTTATACCATCAGGCACACGTAACTTTTTAAGACAATTTAACCACAAAGTAATTTGCACCAACTAACTTTTTCCCCAAGGGACAGGAAGAACACTTTTTGGACCTATGATATTATTTATTTTTGAAACACCAAAGCATCATTTGTTTCAAACTGATGCTGCCAAACCCCTCCATTCCTGATGACCATCAGCACTTAATAATATCCGTGTAACTTGCATCAAAACCATCACATTTTAACAAAAAAAAATCACCCCTATATTTTAATCTTTTCAGCTGCACCCATAAAACCAAGCAGTACAGACTTTTTAAGACGTGCTCTCCCCAAAATAAATAAATAAATAAAATAATTGTGGAGCATCAGTAACCAGATAGTATTCTCAAATTTCAGTGATCTAGTCAATGGAGCCTTCCCCCACGTACTGTGCTCTGTTTCATGCAGTACATGGCTTTAGCTGGCCAAATCTTTTTTTTCCCACTGAATAAGTAGAACAGTGAAGATCTTACTTTTTTTTTTTTTCTTTTTTCTTTTTTTTTTTTTTTTTAAGCAGTGGCATATCAATGAGGCACAGATGTGTATTCCAACTCTGCATGGATGAGCACACTGTTCAATAGTGCTGGCTCACACGGTATCAGGGCAAGTTATCACTTCCCATGAAGGCACTCTTATCACCAGGGCCCAGAGAGGTGGCTGCAAATCGCAGCCTTTTTATTTTCAAGGCAGTTTTGCTGAACATTCAGGCTTCAAAGATTCACACTTCCAAAACTCTATAAGAGTTTGTGAACGCTCAATTTGCCAAAACTGTTTACAGTGTAATTGGGCACCGTACCTGTGTCCATGAGATAGCGAAGGCGCTTCTCCACCAGCGCGGCACGGGTGTCAATTTGCTTTTGCTCATTCTCTAGTGCTGCCAATTCTCCTACAACATACTGACTGGTGTCTTTGAACCCTTTCTGTTAAAGAGAACAAACAAGAAGAAAAAACATCACTTGTAAGTTGCATTTTTCCTTTCCACAAACACTTAGTAAGGCACTTACCTAAACAACCAAATATCATGCTTGCTACCAAAAAGCTAACACTTACATTTCATAAACTTTACAATTTTGCCAAATGTCCTCATTTGTTTATTAAAACATCCCACTTTTTCCTGTAAGGAACATTTGATTTTGCAGTTTTTAACTACCTGGCTGACTTGTAGAAACAAATTATATGAATTTCAAAGTACATAAAAGCAGCTGTAGAAAAGCATAATGAAAGGAAACGTAATCCAAATAAAGCGCTATTTAATGTGCCATTTCATTTCTTATTCAGTTTTAAAACCCTAACTTTAGGGGCTAGAAGAACTACCGCAAGAGTCTCTAATGACAATTTAAACGTGGGCTTTGGAGATTAAAACCAAACCCAAACCAAGCTCCCTAGCTTGTTTAGCTCCTCTGGGTCAACTGTAATGATGTCTTTCAACAGACGAGGCTGTAATGCCTCTCTGGGTTTCCCCTACTGCAGGCAATTGCCCTGCTACACAGTGATCTGGAAAAATACTGCTAATTACCTTAACTGTGATTCTTATCCCGGGCAGCAGTGACAAGCCGCCTGGTGCAGGCTCTCAGGTGCACGGGGACTGACCTGCTCTGCCCTGCTGCTCCACACCAAGACCCTGGCACCCGTGTTAGAGAAATCAAACTGAGCTCTCTCTTCCTGAGAAAGTCACGGAAATGCTAACGAGTCAAGCTTGCCCCTTGTGCCCCTTGAGGTCTTGGCGCTGCCCTGCAGATGACCACAAACCTCTCCAAATACTTCCAACAAGCACACAACAAACTGTTTGGCTCTCCCATCGGGAGCAGGAGAACAGTCCTCCAGTACCTCAAACTTCTTCTCATGTGGCTCAACAACTTCTACCCACCTGTACTGGGTTATCACAGGATACATTCAATAGCAAACAGCCATTCCTGAAGCAGGTTTGTTCAGAAGAAGCTGGGAACAAAATATGACTCCTTCTGAGTAACCCCTTCCACCTCCTTGCAGTCCTGAGCAGCCCTCCCACAACTGTGCCACGGAGCCTTGGAGATGGTTTAAGATGGGGAAAAAATGGCAACATGACTTCATGTTTCATTTGTACTCTATAAAGGATGCAAGTAAGATCACTGCTCCTTGAGAACTGAAAAAAAAATAATATATTTTTTTTGAGAATTATCTCCCTACTGGAGGCTAACTTGTTGCTGTGTAAGAGCTGCAGATACTTTCACTGAACATTTTCAATTGTTCTCCTGTCTGAAATGGTCAATTCAGCTTCGTATTCCGGTGACAGGTATAATAACAATAATAATCCTGCCAGCATATTATTTCAAATAAAGACATAATCAAAGTGAGGGTTAAGGGAATGGCTGAACTCCCAGACCAGTAACGAGCCCAGAAGTTTAAAATTAAGGAGATGTGAATTTAATAGGTGTTATGTCCCCAATAATCCTTTTCTTCCTACATAACAGCCAACAGTATCAGCTCTAATGGAAACCTTTTTCTACCTGACATACAGCCAGAAAATCGACAGCAGAACTACCTGAGAGTAGTCCCTGAAGGAAAAAAAAAAATCAGTGCACAGAGTTGAGGTGATGTGCAATATATTGCCTTTCATCAACTGTAATTAATTGAAAATAGTATGAAAACTTCCCTAATGTCAGCATGCATAATTGTTAACAATTGTTATTAGAAGATGAAAAGAAATGCTGTGTCAGGCTGAAATATCCCTAGAGTTCATGTGTATCATCTGCATATATAATGTGAACTTACTGTGCCAGAGCTTTTCAGCTCTGCAAAAGTACAACTGTGCTAAAAATAACTGTTGGGTTTGTAAAAAGTTGGATGTTTTAGGGTAGATGCAGCAGTGGTAAGAAACCTCTACTCAGCTCCAGCCTGCTTCAGCAAAAACTACGAACGTATTTAGATAAATTGTGGAGAGCACCAAACGACCACCATCAAAGGCTGTGTTGTGTTTTCAGACAAAAAAAAATAAAAAAAAAAAAATCAGGGTAGAACTTGTTCTTCCTGCTTCTGTCCCACAGCTGTCCATCAAAACCAGCTTTCTCCCTGCGGTCTATCAAATATTTCCCTCACAAATCAATTTTACACATGATCAGCCCATACCCCTACTGAGCTGAACCTCCCCGTTAATTAAGTGAAGAAATTACCATATATATTATATTAATGCAAACATCATTCAGCTAGTAATTCACGGCTGATCTGGATAATGGAAAGGTTGAACACCCATTAACCCAAGCCAACAAAATGGGTTGGCTGAGAAATTCTAGCAGGTCTCATGTGACTCTTCCCTCTAACTGCAGCTCTGCGGTATCTGCTATTGTAATAATTAAAATCCTCCCGGTAGATCAATACTGGAATCTCTTTATGGGAAGTGCCCTGATGGAAATGTCTCAAGGAAGCTGGGGCTGTGGAACTCTGAAAAATTCATTTTTTTTATCTGACAATTATCACCACACTGCAGACTAATTCAACAGTGCACCCCTCTCACTCTGCTTTGAATGCACTGGAGATTGACATCTAAAAAAACCTAACATCTCATTTTAACAAATAAAGGCACTATTTCCACATACAGTTTGGAATTATCAGCAATCATGAAACCAGACAAAAAATTAATATACATTAAGCACTTCATCTTCTGATGGCTTCCTCTGAGTCTCAGTTATCGCAGCCTTCTCCTCATTTCCTCTCTTTGTATCTTCCTGTATTGATCTCTGCCTTTTCATCTCTTGAAAAAAGGGGAAAGACATGTAAAATTATTATAAAGCTTGATATTTATGTATTGAAATGGGGACTTACATTATCGGGTTTTAATATATTTATTGTTAAATATTATTAAATCATAAGATGGGAAAACATGTTTTATATTTTTCTCCTACCTGGTCTGCTCTCCACGTATTGACTGAAAGACTGGAGCTGAGTTTTTCTGACGGTGGAGTCCTTGCTGAACACAACAGGATTTCTAAAACGTTCTGTTGCTTTTTGTAATCGCTCAGCACGATGCTCCTCTGTTCCATTCTGCTAGAAAAACAAGGCACACAACAGTTTCTTTTGTTTAGAAACGTGAAGACACAAATTCGAAAGGTATGTTTCGGTGGGGGAACACAATGCAGGTTTTTGCAAAGAGGATTTCCCAACTCGGACTGCAATTTATAGAGGATGAAAGTATCGGCTGCAGGGGAAGAAAAAAAAAAAAAAAGGAGAAGAGTGATTAACTTCTCCTTTTTTTTTTTGTTTAATGCGTGGTGGCAACGATTGGCTTTTTGCTATCTGGGCACCCTCACGCAGGCCCACGCGTTTACCGGCGGTGCCTGGCGTTTGTCAGCGAGGCAGATTTTCAACGAAAATCTCTCTCCTTTGCAACTTTGATTTGTGGAGCGTTGTGCTTGCTGCTGCCAAGCAGCGGCGTGCATGCCCCGACCGCCACCGTGCCGCCGTGCGGTGCCTTTCGCCTCCCTCTCTGCCGCCTCGCTGCTGCCCGGGAGAGAATGGGCTCGTTTTGTGCAGTCCCCCAGCCTTGTACGACAAGGAGAACTAGTTTCTTATTTTATGCCCATTGAGATAAACCACTAATGCTGGATGAAGGCTAAAAGGTAGGATTATAATACTACCCCGCTGAACTGCGTTTCATCAGCTATAACTTTCCAAAGCCAGATTTGTAAGTAAGCCTTTTACAGCGAAGGAAACTACAATTATCTTTTTCCAGGGCTTCCTATGTTAATACTGGTAACAAATTCAAATGGTTCTATCGACGCGAAATATCCCAGAAGACTGAACCACTGCGGTGTGTGGAAGCTGCAGATACCGAGGTGCTGTGTACCAAACAAATATTTCATTTTATACCTAATCTTTTATTATTTTTATTAAGTGTTTTGAAAGTAAATAGGGAAAGGCTAAGATGCATGACTAATAGCTAAGCCTGCTGAATGCTGAAACTGGTTATCAAAAGCTACCAAGACTTTGCCCTTCCTCTGCATTGAGACAATCAGTAATGAGGGAGTTCTCCAATGGCCTATTCTCTAGCCTCAAGGAGGCCGGGGATACACAATCCTCCAGGGAAGGTAACAGTTTATCCTTTTCCACAAACACAGAATGCCTCATTTATAAACGTGTAAACTGCATTTTATTAAAAAACAAATCCGACTCAATGCCGGGAGCTCCCCGAGAACAGATGGACACCATATATTCCTCAGAAAGCCGCTTTCAAAACTCTTGGTTAAAACGCCGGCCGCGGAGATAAACTGTTAAGTCGCACCTTTTGTGGGGGCACCTTAAAAAAACCCAAGCCCTTCGCAGGAGCTTTTTACGGGGAGAAACACCATTTCCCCCAGGTTGCTGGTGGCACATTACCCTGGTGGAGGTGGCCCCGGCATCGTTTGTGGAATTAAAGCTTTAGAAAAGTATCGCTCCTCTCACACAGGGGTTTTTCAGCTGCACGGAGCGGGTGGTTATGGTGCTGGTTAAATGGAAGGCGCTTTGCTGTTAACAGCACACTACCAGCTGACAGTCTAAACTAGAGTCTTTACCAAAATAAACAAACATGACTAATTTTTTAGGCCTGGCAACATGCTAAAATATCAGTGTGATTAGCCAGTAAATCCCATTTTAAGAAACCTTTTTATGACTAGGGACTTCTGCCACTTTACAAATGTATTCCTCTAAGCCCACTAATTCAGTTAGCCTTTTCAATCCATTGTATTATTCTTGGGCCAGCTTCATTTTGCATTAAATCCACTGCAGAAAGCTAAATTGAACGCAAAAATCAGACTTGATCCAGGCTTCCTTTTGTTCAAAGATAGAGACCGAAAGTCCTCTGCTGCTGCCACACACTTTCATCACCAATTTATAGGAACCGACAGTGTAAGGGAAAAGCAATGAAAGTCATTGTTTTGGGACTTCAAAGCATCTCTGTATCTGGGGAAGGAAATCCTTTCAGTCAGCAGTGCTTTCCCCACAGACTGCAGGTGGGTGAAAAGTTATACCCAACTGGAAGTGCCCCAGAGCCATAGGGATATTAATGACATACGCGGCCCCCTTTTTTTTTTTTTTTTTTTTTTTTTTGGATAATAATAGTAAGAACACAAGGGGGCTAATTAAGAAAACGAAATGGAAAATTGATTGGTGTGTGCTTTACGCTGAAGTGGCGAACATTAAGAACAGGCAGAACAACCGCACACTGGTTTCTTTTTTTCCCCTCAGAAGCACTCGTTGTCAAGTATCCAAGTATGTATGCCTTTAAAATGTAACGCGGCTTAGTTTTAAAGGAGAAGAAAAGAGGGGGTCAGGCTGGGAAGAGAAGAAAATCACTGAGACCAAGTCTGCTCCCGTTAAAGTCCGGGAGAGCCTCGCTGCTGGCTGCAGTGGGCGCAGGATACAGCCCGTGCTGCACTTCTGATTTAAGTGACAACCTGAGCAGTACACGTTTGGAGACGCTTCTTATGGCTCTTATTGCTATGCCAATTACAAGTATCGAGACCCAAAGAAAGAGGAAAATGCGTTGATTAATCAACAGAAAAGAAAACCCCAGCGCATGGCAAACTATGCGAGCGCACCGCCGTGAAGATTTTCTGCGTTTCTTACTGTGAAGGATTTGGTAAGAAATCATTTTCCTCATCACGAAGTACAAAACAGAAATCAGAACACACAGGTACTGAGACAAAAGTGTTAATCAAAACTTACCTTAATGTCTTGCTCTGAGCTATCAGTTACAGCTTTCTGAGCAGCACTGGAGAGTGAATTTGCCACCTGTGGCTGAGCTTCTAGGAGCTTCTTCAGCTTCAAATCCACCAACTTACTGTTTTGTTCTGCTAAATATGCAAATACCACATACAACAGAGTGAGATGCATTTAAATGCAGAGTCGGCACAACAATGTATCAATCTAAAAGGTAGATTTCATTCACTTTACTACCATTTTGAACTAAAAACTAGAAGGGAAATCATTTTTTTTTTTTGTGATTCAGATTGGCATAGATTAGTGGAACACGTTACATACCCAGATATTTCCTGAATTTTCTTTAAAAACACGTTAAACAAACACACAGCACTCAGCTAAACAAGTATGTGCAGCATAAAGAGAGGAGATGAAACACATAGAAACCAGACAATGTTTATGTGAAGTTACTCCCAACCTGTTCATACCTATACTTTGGTACAAAAACACACTTAAAGAGCCATTTATTTTCTGATGACACATAACAATTTATCACATATTGTAAGTACTGATAACCCCTCGAGTTTATGAACTACTAATTCATCCTAAGGCTCCTTGGCACAGCTCCTCTGTGTTAAAATTACAGTATCAAAAGAGTCAGCTTTCTAGTAATATTTTAACTGTGATTTATAGAGGACGTCGAAGCCAGGAGAGCTGTAAAACACGTCACGACTGCATCGAAGGGACAGATCCAAAGCGTGCTGGAGCCCACAATTTGCTTTCCATCAGTTTCAGGAACTTGGACCGGAGCCCAAATAAATAATAGAATGGAGAATTTTACCTCCTGACAGTGCTCAGTGTATATGTGAACGCTGACGGCAGCGTGTAACACACCCAAGCACACACACACACACGTAATGACGAGAGAGATGTTAATAACACACCACGGCACAGATCTGCGAGCCAGCCCTGGGCATGGAGGCAGAGAGCTGAGAGGGGCAGAAACTGCCCCTGAGATGGAGCAGATGCAGCATCACCTGAGGATACTCAGCATGCACCTGGGCCTGGGGTCGAGCACGATAAAAGCAGCTCTTGCTCTGCTTTGCTACAGGCAGAGCCCCAGTTTTGCCCCACGTGCTGGTGACTTCTGGCTGGTGTGGGAAGTAGAGCCATGGCTGCTTTGCCACAGGGCTCCTTCCAAGGTTTGGAGCCCTCTGATTCGTCTTAGCCCAAATATTTTTGGCATGCTAGCAATCAAACGATGCCTGCCTCCAGCAGCAATGGGCTGGGCTATGACGGAGGACAGTTTCCCTTTCCTCTGGCACACCCAGTCAGGGTGTCCTTAATAGAGGCTCACATGTAAGGACACGCTCAGCCTTGCGGGTTTATACATAAACATCGTGTAATAACTATGATATAAGAGGTTCACATTTTATCAGATACATTCAGAGCCGCATATGGTGGCTGTGCTAACAAACAGACAGATGCAATATTTCAAACCAACAACCTGCAGTTAAAAAAAAAAAAAAAAGTTTTCTTGAGATAGACTGGAGGGACTAAGGTTCAGCAGGGGACAAATTAATTAACGCAGTCAATAATGATTCCAAATGTGACATGTCCCTTACAGTTTTGCGTTCAGATGCTCCCAGGGGACTCAACCTTCGTTAGAACCTGGTATGAATTGGCAGAATTCCACCAAAATCTGTGTACACTGATTTCTATCACAGCATTAGGCTGCTTTCTGTGTCATAGCTCTCCCTCTTCCTTACTTATTTGAACAACGCTGTTTGTCCTTCTGGCTAACAAGCACATCGACCTGCAAAATCATGTCCCAGCTTATTTTCCAGAACATCTTCCCATGGTAGTGATGAAGTGTTTGGTAGTGTTTTGCATCCCTGAGCAAGGCATCTCTCAAGAAAAAAAGGCCCACGGAAATAAAGTGTTGGCAAGTCACTGGGGCTAAGTGACAGGAATATTCATTTACTGATTTTGTATTTCTCCTAAAATGAACCAATATTTATTGAAAAATCATTTGACAGGATTCTACTCTAAATCAGCTTAAGTCAAATGCTGGAAACACTAAACATATTCTCTTATGTGTTTGGAAATGCTCAAAAAAAAATCAAAGGACATGACACATCTTCCACACTCAAGAAAAGCCTAGCTTCTGAATGCAACTGAAGGCAAAGAATATGATGTATACACATCATTGCTGGTTTAATTTATGAGAGCAAACACTTACTGAAGTGTTTTGATTGAATATATCATGGGTTACACACTTAGGACCAGTTGGCACAGGCTGAATCAAGCCAGCAGATGCTGGAAGAAGCTCCCTCTTGTACTCCCTGCTTTCTGATGCTGCCCAGCACTTGCCACACTTCTCTGGGCTGCCGTAGCTCGATTTACCTTGCGGTGAGCAGAAGCAGACCGTGCTGCACAGAGGCCCTCAGCATGCCCCGGTGCCACTGGCAGCAGGCAGGCACACAGAGCACAAGCTCCCTCCGCAACTCGCTGTGAGCAGAGGAGCACCGCGCCTCTTTGAAGATCTAGCTCCTTTGTAAATAAGCATCTCCCTTGGGGGATTCTGACACATTTATCATCTGCAGAGGAACCTGAACTCCAGTTTTGCTGGATTACAATTTTTGAAGGTGGAAATGCCACTACAATGACTTATTCTTGTTTGACCAGCATGCAATGTGATAACACGAGCATTTCCACTAGAGTGTGAGTGCTTTTAAAATGTGTTATTAAAATACCATTACTTGAACTTTTTAAAGTAAATAGAAGTAATTCTGTTCAAATTTATAACTCCATGTCCCCACTGAGGCAACAAGGTACATATAAATACAAGCCCTGGTCCTCAGGAAGGAGCTGGAGAGATACCAAAATCTATACAGAGACAAATTTGCTCCTGCTCACAGAATACGTGGGCTGGGATGTCAGCGGAGAGCAGCAGCTGTACTCTCTGATGTGACCTCTTGCTCCTCTGGCCTGCCTACACTGCTGGGACAGGCCAGGCAGGGTGATTTCAGGTGGCTCAGCTTTACAGATCTAGCCTGGGGCCCTTTCCCCATCAAAAAGGAAGAGACCTTTAAATCTGCTAGGACTGGAAATAGTAAGTTTGTTGCTGATTTTAAATTTTAGCCAAACGTAAATGCAAAATATTCAAAGAGAATAAACATCAGGGTTTAAAAGACCTGAAAAGGCACAAAGGAATAAAGTTATGACAGAGAGAAGCAGCACATCAGTACTTGATGATGGAGTGTTAGTCATGCAAAATACACAAAATAGCCATTATTTAAATTACCCGTTGAATCAAGGTCATTTTCTAGGTTAGTAAGCTCATCTCCACCTCCAGTAACAGAGCATTCAGGAACCTCCTCGTTAGTATCTATCTCAATATTATCATCATCCTCATCCTCATCTGTAGGAACATACAGCATTAAGGTTAGTGTTTTCTTATGTACATGCACCACATTGCTAAAAAAATAAAAATTAAAAAAAATATTTTAGAGAACAAGCTGAGTTACGATAAAAATGCAAATCATTAAGTCCGGCAGGAGATTTCACCCTGTCCACTCATGGGTTTATCTTTAAACTGATGCAATCCGATATACACCCAGGGAGCTCTGCTGGAAACTCCTGCTACAATAAAGGCAGAGGCTGGCCTCAGCAGTGGCCACTCGCTGTGCTGAGCGCCTGGCTAACTCTAAAAAGCACATGTGCTTTTCCTTGTAGCTTGAGTCGTAATTATTTCCCCTAGGCTCCCAGTTCTCGGTGACACAAAGTGGGATATGGGTGCTGGAGCTGGCTGACGGCAGCTCTGAATGAGTCAGCCCACAGAAGGAACTGGGAGCTTCAGGCTCTGGAGAAAGAAAGCATCTCCCAGTATGAGTTCCCAGTGGGGCGAGACTTGCTGCTCCTTACGTTGTAAAATATATGGCAGATAGGAACACTGCACCTTGCTTACGTGTTAGTGTGTCCCAGCACCTCTGACCTGAGCAGAAACACCCCCACCTGGGACAGCACACATAGCAAGCGCAGCCCTCCGGTGTAGCAAGAGCACGCTCACAGATTGCTGCCTTGCTGTAGTGCTCTGAATCAGGCCTGTTTGTAAGCTACATACATCTTAAATAAAATAATAATTGTAATTATGCTTTATATTTTTTATGGCATCTCTCTGTTGGGTTTCTCAGAGCGGCTCATGAATATCACTTGTAAATTAGCCCCGTAACGTTTTATGAACTGGGTGATTATTATAATTACAATTATGATGATGATGTAGGTAAATTATGGCACAGAAAGAGTAAGTAACCTGAGGAAGATCAAATAGCAAGTGTTGAATTGCGAAGCAGATCCCAGAAGTAATTCTGACTCACATTTTCAATACAAATATACAATGAAATTAAACAAGGTCCATAAAAGCTAGATTAGTACTTTCAAAGCATGTAGCTGCATTGTATTTACTCACTTTTAAGTCTCATATCAAGTGCTATCTACACTTGTTCAGACTTATACGAACATTTTTTTCTTATGTACGTATGCATGCGTGTAAAACTGATGAAAAAGAGGAGGCTGGAATATGCCAGAAGAAATAATACCCATGTAGCAACTAAACAAACTTCAAAACACTGCACGACAGGGAAAAAATACTAATTGTAGTTACAGAACATTGGTACTTTCCAACAACATACACACAAAAAGGATCCCAAATACTGTACCAAGATGCCAGAATCCTGAATAGCAGAGGTTTGGGATTGGTGCTGATCACTTGTTGCCTCTCTTTGAAGTAGACCAAAGGCCCCCCTCAGGCCTGTGGGCACTTTGGGCCCACACTGCTGACACGCAGGCCATATTGTTGTTTCTTTTCTTTACCTCTTTATCTCCGTAGTCCCTGCAATTCCCATTTTAGGAGCCTTTTGACTTTTTGTGTGTCTGCTACTCTTTTCTAACCAGCTGCTCCCTCAATTCCTCTGTAATTAATCAGTCTTTCGTGCAGTTTTACTGATTCAGAGTAAGGCTCTCGCTACGACAAAGGAACAAAGAAGTTTCCATTTCAGTGTCTTATTCAAAATCGGTTGTGTGTCTGCTACAGAGGCAGTCTGCATCAGTAGGACACCAGTAGGACTCCTCTGTTTCAGCTGACCACCATGATTTCCCTGGGCCCCTCTCCATTAATTCTCAGTGGTCCTGGGAAGATGCAGCTCTTGTCCAAAATGGCCCATCTTGAGCTGAGGTGGCTGGAGAGCATCTCCAGGCAAATCAGTATCTGTGATCTTATCTGGGCCAGGTGGTTCTTCAGGCAGGCAGAAACACTCAGGACTTGTGCAACACTCTTTCTGTTCCCATTTAAATGAATGGACCCAGTTCTGTAACACTAATTCTTTTTGGTAGTGGGGAGGTGGGTGAACAAAGTGGAAGGGCACAGCAGGTTCACCACCAACAGTGGAAGAGAAAGGATGAGGGACACTGCAGTGGCAGAGGGAAGTCAAACCCACCTCGAGCCTCAATGATTTCCAAAGCACCCTCGGAAGTCAGCCAGCAAGGGCAGCTCGCAACCACCAGGCAGCCAGCAGGATGCTGGATGTGTCAAAACACTCTGAACAAGGTGATGGGGTTTAGGACTACTGGTTACTAAGGGAATGCGTGTTCTAAATTCTTTGATTTTATTTAATTTAATACAGCGAGATGAAATCAGAGGCACTGCCTTTGACACCACCATTTTAGGTTACAAAAGAGATGGGAATGTTGAAGATACCAGTCCCTAGTGTCACGTAATGGCCTGACCTAGGATTTCATTTAAAGTTAGCAGACTTGGACTGAATAGGATTACCAGGAGATTGAGACTCTAGAAAGAAATGTCAATTAAAAACATTATTTTCAATAAATTTCAAAAGTTTTAAAATAACTTTCAGAATTGACAGATTCCTTGTTTTAAACTACTACTTTTTTCCCCTCAAAGTCCCATGTTCTTTGAGTGTACTAAAAAAGAAAATGTGCTTAGGGAGCAGGTTACAAAAAGATTTTGCAATTGTAGATGACAAAAGAAACAACGTGACAAAGAGAAAACATATTTTTTATGAAAAAAAATTACTAGTGTGAAAAACTTAGAACACTTTGTCTAGAACCAGATCACATACTTAGAAGACAAGAGTTGCTTCTTTGAAAAATATGTAAATGTGAATCCTGGAAAGACAGCAAATCTTTATGATGTTGAGAAGAAATTTAAAAAAAAAAAAAAAAAGAAAGATAAATAATTAAGTCAACAACTAAACAGCACTGACCACTGCCTACACACCCTGGACTGAAGAGACTGACACAGAGAAAAAGAATCTTTTGGCACCATGCAGAAATGCCAGAACAGTGGTGGAAAAAAGATCTGTATATGAAGGCATTGCAGCAGCACTTGCTTTTTAGGGAAGAAGACATCTCCAGCCTTGAGCACTGTCTCTGGGAAATCTTTCAAGCTTGTGGATATTTGGATATTTAATTCATTTACTTTCAGGTACAAAGTTCACTTTAAGGCTATGGGATGGGACAGGAGCATCTGGCCAGTAACAAAGGAAGCAAAGGTGGGGAGCAGAAGAAACGTGGAGTTGAAATACTGGTTCAAGTGTACAAGAAATCAGATGTTAGAACAAGAAAGTACAGTGGTAACTGCCAACAAATGCTGCTTGCTAAAAATATTAAATTAAGGACTCAGCACTGGTTTATGAGTGAGACTAAGCACAGTGTAAGACTGAGCTACCATGCATATTCCCTTCAAATCATTGCCTCAGTAGTAAAATCTCTAATATACCCCAAAAACTTAGTTACGTATAAAAGTGCTACGCAGTGCCAGCTGGCTAATGTGGTAAGTTTTGAAACTGCAGTCCAGTCTTCCAGCTTTCATTAGTAATTCCAATTTTTTTTTAACTTTCTTTTTTCCTTTGTGTGTCTCACAACACATTTGGATGCTCCTTTTCCTCTGTTTTTCCCTTCTTGTTCCTCTAACATTTCTCTTCCATTCCATTTTTGTGTTTATTCTCTTCTCCCCTACCAGTTTTGCCTATTTGTGGCACTTTTCTCACCGAAGCCCCTTCACACTATGCTTATCTTACCCCTGTCCTCTCAATGTTCCCTCCCTCCCCTGCCCAATCACTACTTCCAGATATGAGCCGCTTCCTCACCAACATGCCATCTCAAAGAAAGGGTGGAGATATGCCAGAGAGTGAAGGAAACACGCTACCCAAATCCCAAAAGACTGGATGGGTGTCTCGCTGGGCAGCAAGGACAATACCTAGATAAGATGCCAATTCCTTTGCCCCACCGCTGCTGGGAAGAGGGAGGATATTTGGATTCCTATCTCGCTGTTGTCCCTGGACCCATCTCAAGGCATCTGCTTATCAGCCTGAAGCTAGTAGGACATCTAATAAATCTGAAGCTGCCACCCCACACCCTCTGGCAGTTGGCAGGAAGAAGTATTTTCTGTCTCACACGCCAAATAACCTACAGAAAAAGACTGGATTTCGTAGCAAATGACGCTTCTTATCCAGGAAAGTTTCTACTTGCCGTAGGCATTTCAGTTTTGCAGACCACGATTAAAAAAAGCCTTTTAATGGAGAATGCAGCACCAGGATCAAAACAGAAAACTCTCAATAAGCACATAGAAACATTGAAAGAGATCAGATTTTCAGCACCAACAGTGAGCAAGAAGTTAGTCTTAAAAAAAAAAAAAAAAAATCCCAAAGCTGAAGTATCTTTTTTTTTTTTTTCCCCTGGAAGAACTGAATTAAGAGGGAGGAAAATGATGTGCTACACTCCCTTTTTGTAAATTAAATGTCACAATCAATGCAAAAGAAGAGATTAATGAAACATAATGGACAAGAGAGCTTGGAAGACATAAGATATTACTATAAGCCTGTCATGGGTATTGTACAGGGAATACAGGACTACACGGAAAAAGAACTGCTACATGTGAATGCAATTAAGGGTAATATTCAGAATCCAGTTGTAACACGGAGACTTCATCTATCAAATCCTTATTTTGGTGGAAATCAAAAAATGAAAAAGACTGAAAGCAGAAACAATTCTAATATATTTGGCTTATAAAGCGCTGATGCCGTTTCACACAAGTACTCCATTTCAGAAGGATGGATTTCTTGAGTAGGGATGTGGGGTGGCACCTGGAATTACCAACGGTGTGGCAGAAGCATGCGGAAGAGGTACCGTCTCCTCCTTTAATAACACTGAAACTCTCCAAGCACATATGAAATCTACATATAAATATGTCAAAGCTGTGTCCAGCTCCTGAGGCTGGCTGGGTGTATATTACCTCTGGTCAACTTATAGCAACAGGAGCTGTATGGCCTGCTGCACAGCGAGCTGGAGCCTGGCAGCGAGCTGCAATACCCTGCTCAGACACAGGTCTACGTAACGCCTGGAAATGCCTCGCATCTATACAGGTGGTGCCATAGGAAGCAGAGCTTGGGTCTGCCTGCACGCAGCGGCACACACCTACCCAAAAGGGATGGAACCTCGCTCTAAAAATCATACGGAGACTATGGGACAATGGGATGGGATAGCTGGTATCATTTGGGATCAACTGTTGCATCAAGCTCTCATGACAAAATGCAAGGCTGCTGAAGAGATGTTATGATGCAGGTGGTAGAAAAATTAGAGACACCTGTGACAGAGATAAAGGCCCCTCGAAATCAATGGTGCCAGAATTTTATCCAAAGTTTTTGTTATTTCAGATAAAGAATCCAAACCATAGAGAGAGAAAGAAAAGTCCCTTTCCTTAATGGGAGATGACTGCCTGCCTCCAGGCTGTTTGCACAAGGGCTACGGGAACAGCTACCTCAGAGACTGCTTATAAATTTCACAAAGGAAGAGCAAAAACAAAATTCAGAGGAAAATACGAACAGGGAAGGTCACATCCCAGAAAGATGCATACTGGGATATCACTTGGAAACACTTTGAGTGAGTAACTGCAACAAAACAGGATAACTACTAGCCAGCTGAGCACTCGATACACAAAGAAAATGTGCCAGCCTTGCAGGGGAGGGGTGGCAGGAGCAGACCACCCCATGTGTACCAGCATGATAAAACTGTGAGGATGAAGTAATTAAATGAAGTAGGATGAGGAATCATAAACAGCGAAGAGGGATGAAGAACATCATAGTCTACTTACTCTACAAGTTCTATGCCATTTTGCTCCCCCAGCCCTTCCAGTTCAGCAGGCAACTTTCGTCTGTGGCTAGTCAATGTTGAGTTTGGCCCACTTGACTGAATTTTACCAAAGAAGTTGGTTGGAAGTGGAAAAGTTCTGCAATGGAAACAACTACCCATATCCCTCCCCTTTTGCTTCTCTTTTTCAGTAGTTTGCAAAGTTTGCTTCAGACTTGAGCTAACTCTAAAACAGTACTTTTTTTAGTTTATAATGAAGTCTTGCCTTCTCCTCATCAAGAGTTTATTTTCCCTATCTATCGTTAAAAAGAATTGTTTTCAAGCTTGATTTACTGGCCAAAGAGAGGAAAACTGAAGGCCAGACCCAAAGGGAGAGAGTACAACTAACTGCTTTTCTCATCTGTGCTAATTGGAACGGAAGCACAGGATTTAAGGAGCAATAAGAACATATTATCATATATATGCATATAAAATACACATAGCAGAGAAGAAAAAAATCTTGTTGTTAAACCTACATGTACATGTATTGCAAATGTGAGGCTGGATTTTCCTGACACTTTGGCTTACAATTATGCATTAGTATGAGAAACACAATTTCCCCTTAGCATATGTAGGAGACACTAAAAGAGCAAGGAGCCTGTACTGAAACGTGTGTTCAGTACCCATTTGAGTTTGAGTGACACTACATTACTCCAGCTCATAGCATGGCAGGTATATGAATTTTAATGACATTTCAAAGTCAGTTTAATAACATTATAGCAATATTACAACTCAAAACCTGTAAAGGCAAGTGGTATGTCAAAAGACTGCCATTTAAAATCAAAAGGTTGTTGCCCCCACCTCCAATGGGTCTCCTTTAAAATTCTATTCCAAAACAGTCTTTTGAACACATTTAATAGAAAATAAAGTCTCTTAAAGTACTTCTAATGTTGTTTTCCCCCAATAACATGTCTATGCTCCTGCATAAGATATATATGGAAGAGATTTTAAGCAACAATCATGAAATGCTACAGAAACTATAAATAATGACATACTTCTATAAACGGGCTAGTATCAGCTACTTGTTTATGTAACACTTGTTCTTCCAATCACATATATGCTTTTCTTTTAATTGTTGGAAATTAAGTGACTCAACCCTGATTTAAGAAGATTATCTATGGCCAGCCTTTTGATATGTGCACCTCATGAACAACAATTACCTACAACAACATTTTGAAGTGTGAATAAAAGTGATACCCCAAAAGGTCTTCTCTGGTTTCCAGGTTGCCATAGGAATAAGATACAAGGTTCCTTAGCTCACCTCCAGATGCCTTTGACCTTTCTTTCAACTTTTCTGCAGCCATTTCAGTGTAGCTAGGAAGTTCTGACATCTTCACTCCAGATCGAGCTTCTGCTATTAGCTGACGAGCTCTCTCTCTCAGCTGCCGACGCCGCTCTTCATCTTGCTGCTAAGATATATTGAACAGTTGCCAAGTCAGTAATTGACAGAAATGCAATTTCATTCTCAATCTGATCATCATGATAGTAACTGGTTTACAGCACGGTGCTTGGCCCACATTATAAATAGGATGCTCGGTATCAGTTGGGTGTCACACCACAATTTTTAAAGACAGCCACGAATCAGATATTTTTAAAGCATTCCCCAAATTATTACTGCATTAGAAACTTAATAATTTACAATTTAAAGCACTTACAAATTATGTTCTAGAAAAATACATAGATGAAAATTCTCAGAAACTTTTGTCTCAAAGTAATAACTGCGAAAACTTTTGCCGTGGCTACAAAAAGGGTTTTACTAAATTGAATTACTTGTTTCAGTAATATTCTCTCATAGCACGGAAATGAAAAGGCTGATGTTGCTCTTGGTAACTCCACTCACCAAGCTGATTTCTGAGTGCAAAGTAACACTGAATCTGTGGCATGGAGGGGAACGTGATCCTTGGACTTCAATGAATATATATATATATATATATATATATATATATAATTATTATTATTATTATTTTTTGAATAAAATACCTAATGAAAATGAATGAAAGAACAGTAGACACCAGAGCAGAAAAGACTCACATTAAAAGACGCTACCACCACTGGGGGTCTTGGTCAGTAACTGAAAAAGATCTTCTGGGAATCATCCCAGATAGTGTTGTTGCCCTAAATCCTGTAACTATCTTAGAAGCCCTACAACATTAAACTTATCAAAATGAGTAAAGTTGATAGCATGACATTTAGGAAAACACTAACCCGCCACATTACAAAAATATGAATAAAAAGGTGTCTTTAAACATATCTATAGGAATACATTAAAAAGTCTGTCTTCATCAAAAAAAATACATTTTTTTCGAAGTTAGGAAAAAGCTTAATTGCCCGTTTTCCCCACTCACAAACGCCACGAAGCCAACATTTGGCTCGAAGTCCCATTTGCCCATAACTCCATGTGTTGACATCCCGAACAGGATAAAAACCAGGTAGGTGCAGCTGACCTTAGCTAAGTGGAAGAGCACAAAGTGCCTAATTTTGGAGAGCAGCCTTGGCAACCTTCCCACCAGCCCAGCAACTGAGCATTCCGCACCTGCAAACGCTGGTAAGCGCTGCTGCTAAGTGCTATTTAGTTTAAGCAATCATTAATAAAACAAGCACAAAATACTAATTAGGTACATTTTACCCATTTCCATGTAAATTGTTTGTTTGTAGCTATTTACTCATCATTGTTCTCGGCACAATAGAAGAAATGCAAATGAATGAATCAGAATGCAGCCCTAATGGGACTTTCTGTTTATAACCATTAGCCCAGAGGTGTGCTGTAATTCAATCCTCAAGCAGCAAGATTTAGCCTCATTAACAGCTTGCATGGGCAGGTTACAACTCATAAAACCCTACAGTAAACAAAGCGTATGGACACAGCACAGTATCTTGCGCCTGAGTGACAGAATTCTGATTCCCTATCAGATTGCCTGGATTTACTTTTCTGCTCATGTCCTTACGCGAGAAAGATGATTTGGCCTGGGCCCTGCAGCAGGATGCACATCGCTTTGTTTGCTGGGTCTCACCCTGCAGCCTCCCAGAAGGTGCAGAGCAACAGTTCCGTCGGAAACTTCTTTGTGAGCGTTGGAAAGACAACTGGGAAGCTCCCCCTGCTACCATGTGCTGTAACAGATCAATTTAATTTAATTTATAGCCAGCCAACTGACGCGGAGACCGATTTTCCTCCAACCCACGGTATTGGGTAACGTGAATTATGTTGAATTTTACCTGAACTAAAACTGCTCACATCTCTACGACTTGTAATTCCCGGTATAGATGAACCTGTGGTTTTGATTTAAATGGGTTTTTAAAACGAACAGACACATTTTATTTTATTTTTTAACTAAGATTCCCACGTGGTTTAATGTCGAACTGCTCGATCCACCACCCCACACGTAAAATAAGGCCGGTTACGTGTTTGTGACAAATACGCCCTATGCCGAGAGCAGGCTGATGCTCCTCTCCCCTCCCTCCTCCTGCAGGAGAACCCGGATCCCGAATTATTAGCATAGTCATTAACATCCTGGGGATCTCCAAGCAAACACAGATTATTGTGGCTTGTGTTTGTGCTGATTAAGCCAATCATCACCAGCGGATAAGAGAAAACCGGCATATTTATTGCTTAAATTCAATTCGGGTGTTTGAACCATCGATTGCCGGGCTTGGCAGGGGAAAGGCTGCTGGAAGGAACAACGAAATGTAGAGCAGAAAAAGTACATAAACCACAGCGAGTGAGTTGGGAGTCACCGAACAATTACGAAAAAACAAATCAACCCCCCCTGGATTCTGGATAGGAAAGCGCTCAGGAGCAGTCTGCAGGCTTCAACTTACAGATTCTCCCGTCTGGAAAATAAAACAAGGAGGAGACGGAGGAGTTAAAGCCCACAAACAGAAGCTCTGCACCAAGAAAGGGAGATGCAAACACACAGGCAGCGATTTGTTCATTCTAGTTCAGTCTCAAAGAGAAAACAGGGTAAAATCTTTCACCCCTCTGCCACAAAGTTGACGTGCCAAAGCAATGTTAAAGTTTCCTCAGTCCCCCCCCGGCTACCGATTGCTTTGCAGTGGTCTAAAAATCTGCCACACGGATGCACAGCGAGTAAAACTTCACCATTTAAGGACAAACTCTTCACGAATAAGTAATGTAATTCCTTGTTTCCCTCCTATAAAAATGTATTGGTATGCAATTTTTATATTTCACAGTTCACCGCCATCTCGGCAAGCTTTCTTCCACTGCTTCAATGGTGCTACTTTTAATTTTATCCTCCTTAGTCCTAGTAATTAAAGTGATCAGCAGTGGCATCCCAACGGCTTTGACACAGCTACAACCCCCTAGCAGACTTCTGCTTTTAAGGGGAACGGGAAGAAAAAGGCCTGGAGTTTCATTTCACTGGAACAAGAAAATCAAGCTTCGCCAATCCTCAACTTTATCCAATTGTTCTTTCAGCAGCCTTTGGATCTTAAGAAACAAATAAGAAGGGCTGCCGTTAGGGGGTCCTTTTTGTACTCGCCGCAGACGTCAATGGCTGACACCACTTTGGCCAAAAACGATGCCCTGGATTTGTGAAGGTGAATTACGACGTGAAATGCTGGCGGAGCAGTCGCTGCGGTCAGCGCCCGTCCCGTGACGCTGCTCAGCACCAGCAGCAGCTGAGAGGAGAGCTGACCAACCCAGCCAGCAGCGAGCACGGCAGAGCCTTGCAGGGGGGGAAGGAAACCCACCCCCCATTAAAGCCCTTCTCCCTTAAATCACCAAATATCCCGCAATCTCCTCTCGTTTTGAACAAAAGGAAACAAATCCCAAAACACCCTACTGGGGATTTTCAGTCGCCCTTTGAGAGAATTTGGAGACGATCCTATCTGCGTTTGCACCACAAGCCTGATAATGAATTGTCCTTCCACTATTAAGAAAATAAATAAAACTGGCAAGCTGTATTTATTTTTTTTTTTGTTGCTTAAAAGGCAATTTCTTCACCGGGCTAGGACTGGGGGGAGTGTAAGTTAAAGATTTGGTGCTACTCCCCGGCACCACACTTACAACAGCACTGTGCCTGACGGGGGGAGCGATTCACGGAGCTGCAGGTTTCCAAATTGTCCGTGCTCTGCCCCGACATCTAAGAGAAAGAACTTGACTGCCACCTCTTTCATCATCAGACAGGAAGAACGGCTCTGTTATTAGCCATTCAGAAAGAAAAAGACTTCTGTGCTTGTCCAGAGGCAAGGATTACCAAAATGTACCTATTCAGTTCCTACAGAAGACAGAATAAAAATAAAAAAAATAAAATAAAATTACATGAGCTTTAAAGGTTTGCACAGGCTGGGTTTTGCTGTGACCTTGATTGGCTCTTGTTTGAGTAAATAGGATTTGGGATGAAACATTAAAACTGTTTAGCAGATCTTTTCAAACCATTTCAAACTTTTCTTATGTTGGTTTATAATATAACCAGACATGCTTGTAAATGGCCACACCTGCTCATTTCTCTGGGGATGGCCTGATCTCTGCCTTTTCTAACAAAGAAAGGACGGGGGGAAAAAAATCAGCCTTTCTTGTTGCAAAACAGAGTGGAAAGTCAAAATCTTTCTCAAGTTTGTCCCATCTGGTCAGATTAAATCTTTGATCACTCTGGGGACCACGGTTCTGTTTGGTCTCTACTACTGTTTCACAACAGCTCAGAATTAACACACAGGTACCAAGCAAAACATGAATCGCCCAGGACATGCACGATGTAAACAAAATTGCAGTGGGTTTGCCTTTTGGTATCCAGTTGGATCACAGGAAGGCATCAGCAATGAAAAGAAAGACATAAACATCTCCTCAATTCTCTGTCTTCTGCCTGGTGTCTGCATTGGCTGCTTTAGTACCAATAAGGCAGATGCATCTTGCTAATATTTTTCATGAACATAAAATACCGCAAGAAGTACCAAATCACTTGTCACACAGAAGAAGCTCACGATCTATGTCACTGATTGACTAATGAGACAAGGCAGGATGAAAGCAGCAGTTTCATCAGCAGCCCAACGTCCAGAACTGGGAGAAGCACAAACAATGTCATAGCAAAGCTGTCCCCTTCAGGAACAAATAAATAAAGAACAAAACCAAAAACAAGCAATAACATGGGCTTGTGGGGCTGCAAAATGGAAAACGGTTCCCTAAACCTAGGAGATATTTTTAAAATATGTCAGCCTCATTTTTTTTTTTTTTTCCAATATCACCTATTTTGTTCTGCATAACCTACGATTCATTTGGAACAGCATTTCTGGTGTGAAGAGTGCTGGCTTTAAACAAAACTGGTCATTTTATTCTTTGATCACGTAATTGGTAATTTAATTCTTCGCGTCATTGTGAAATGGTTAAATTCTCAGTTTCCTGAAAGACAAACATATATACATTTGGGAAAAATAAAATAAAAGACTGGCTGACTAAGTAAGTATCACCTTGTGCTTCATCCAAGGCCTCTTGCTGGTTGTCTGGCTGCTCTTTTGTAGGCAAAAAGGAGCTGAACGCTCTCTGGCTCCTTAGATCTGGCCCAACAAATGCACTGCCAGTCATGCACATGGATCCAGCTTAAAACCCAGTGTGAGCCTAAAAGAAGCTAGTCAAACTGGCACCTACTCATGCAGAAGGAGATAGATTTGTCATGACAGGCTGATTATTCAATGTAAAGAAACAGTTTAGCTTTTCTAATCTGGTACAAATACATCTTTCTCAGAGAAAAAAGTAAAAGGTCTAGCAGTTCAAGTATTTAAAGTAAAGAAACCAACAAAAAATTGTAACGTCAAAGTGAACCATAGGTATTTGTGCTGGTGCATTCTGCAAAACAGCCCCGCAGTTCTATTCAGATAAATAAGATTTAACCCGTTTAACCCCTTCGGGGCTGCGCGGCTCCGCCATGACCACGGCAAGCATTTCTATTTCGCGCTGCACTTGGCCGTACCGGCGGGTTTTTAAGGGCAGACCGAAGAGACGTAATTCCAAATCCCCCCTTTCCGTTTTCATCCTCTCCTCGGTTGCCTGCACTGATCCCAGGAGCGATGCCCTGGCGGCGAGCAGCGCGGCGGCGAGCGGCCGTCGGGAGAGCGGGTCTGAAACAAAAGCGACAGCCAAGCCCTCCACCAACTTCTTGCCCGGAATTTCCTCCGCTCGTGCAAGTTTGTGCTCTCCCTGCTATGTGTGCTGTAATTAAGGACAGCAATCACCTGAGGCGGTGGGCTCCCAGGGCTTGCTACGCCTGTCACCGGCACTGTCAACGCTAGTGGCGTTACCCACAAACGAGGTCTCAAAGGCGGAAAAATGGCCCGAAATCGTGCCGTCAGACGGGGCATCAAGTCTGATCTGGGATCAATAGTCTGAAACCGGCATTTTCGGTGCTTTTCACCAACCTAGCTACGGCCAGAAGGGAAAGAAGCTGCTTACTCATTGCAGGAGTCAACATTTGTAGAGTTCCACTTAAGGGATTTTCTCTTGTGTAAACTTGACTTTATAATTTAAAATAAAATAACAACAACAACAAAAAAAAACCACCACCCAGTCACGTTATGAAACAAAGAGTTTTGGCAGGCGGATCAGATGCTTGAGAGCAGCATCTTTCAGGCTGCCAGCCCGGGAAGCTTCCTCCTCGCTGGGGCAGCCGAAGGACATGCCCTCCTGAGGAATGCTTCACCAGCAGCACGGAGCAGGGTGGCTCCAAGTTTTTTTTTTCCTCCCCCCTTCCCTTAATTTTCAGGGGAGGGTGGTGGGATCACAGCCCGCTGGCATGTGCTCAGAATGTAAAGAACGAGTGCAAACCTTCCGCCTGCCCGGATCCTATTTTCCTGTGTGTATTTTTTTTTTTTTCTTTTTTTTTCTTTTTTTTTGAAAATGTCCTGCAAACTGCTGGCAGCTTGTTTTTAATGGAAAATACCAATCGCCTAGGATCTATACCTAGCCTTTTGCCAATAATGAGAAAACTTCACCTTCTGTCCCCAGCAATTCTTAGGAAATCTTTTGCTGTTATTCCTACAAATCCAATTACAGATTGTTGAGTAGCTAGTGGAGTAAGCTTATTGAGGAGTGTCACATCACTAAGTCGTGCGTATGTGTTTCAGTTTGTAATGTGGTCTGAGCCGCTGTAGAGGTGTCAACTTAAAATGCAAGTAAGTAGCAGAACAGGGCTAATCCCAGCCACTACTCCCCTGCAGCCAAATTGTAGCGCAATGAATGACAGTGGAAATGCAAAGATGCCACTGTGCTTATCACACACAGCCAGATGGTGGACCTGGATCAATGCACACATGCCACGATCAATGCATTTGATAAAGAATTAAGAAGAAAACTGTACATGTTATCAAAGAACTTGTACATGGCATAATTATGATTCTGCATGTGCTTACTGATGATATTGGAGACTCAGAGGCAGGTGATAATGAAACTGATAGGAAGAAATAGCTTAAAGGCTACAGCATATGGCCTCAGCACTAAGAAATCTTGTCAAATAGTTCAGAAAGCTTTTTTAACTGTTATTACAGGCTGCTCATAGTGCAAGCTGGTGGCAACGTTTTAATTTTTTTTTTTAAACCTGAAATGTCAAAAAGTTACAAAAGCTATACTTTTCCGAATGGCTCAGAAAATAATTAAGACGCTATTGTGTTTTAAACACGGCCAAAAAAAAATCACAGGTAGAGTCTGCGCTCACGGTTTTCGGTGGTGGTGGTTGGGCATTTTTTAAGCTATATAATTATGTCTTCCCCGACTCCGTGTTTTTACACTTTAAGGGGTCTTGTGGCAGTTTATAGAATGCATTTGGGTGACAATTTGCATTCGTCACGCTAATTTGTACAGATACAGTTTTGATATTAGTTCTCATCAAATGTATAGTATTTCCCTCTTACCATTTGTACTCTGCCGGCCGCGTTACAGCTACCTTGGATGTCAAAAAAAGTAATTAAAAAAATGTGGAAAATGGTATAAAGCAATAAAAAAAGGCATATACATTTATAGTGTATAAAAGGTACCTAAAATACAAATTCTCATGCTCCAGTTGATAGATGAGCTGTCTAATCAACGCCTGGACGTAACTTAAGTGCTCTCATTAGTGTGAAGGCCTTCAGGCTAAATAAGACTAAATCCCTTAAAAATTGCTTCTGCAATAGAAAAATCCCCCTTACCATTTTCCTCTGCCTAAATCATATCAATTAAAAAGAGAGAGAGGGAGGGGGAGCGAGAGAAGCATTTTCACATGACTTTGTTTTAGCTGACACTCCAAAAACTATCTCCTGAATCCAATTTAAAATGTTGCAGCGAAAAAAGTTCATTAGCAATTGAAGAAACAAAAAAATCATGCTGAGTTCAGTTTCTCTTTCACTTTAAACTCGGATCTTTAATCAGTGCTAAGGCGTATAATGCCCATTGAATCCTTTACCTTCACTTTTTTTTTTTTCCCCCCCAACCCCAAATATTTAATCAACAGTGCCCACTGCGGTTTTACGTTTAAATTTTATAATTTATCAAAACGAGCCTCTGGAAGGAAGAAGCACGCATTTTACTGAGTTGCTTTGCAGTGTGGCCCCCCCCAGCCCCAGAATTTCAATTTGTCCTGACAAACCATTGGGTATTAAACGCTAAAGGCACGCAGAGCGCATAAAGAACTGATGGCTTGATTAGCTCTTGTGGTGCGATTGAAGGAGCTGTCTCTCTCCCCGATTCTCCATTTTGAGAAACACTTTGATCTCTGTTCAAGTCAATTCATGAACATCAACTGACAAGACTGCATGAAACACCCCAATGGTTAGACCCAAACTCGGAGCAAACTATTTGGTTTCATTAAGGCTTCAGGAGAAGTGACCAGTGACAGTCCTTTCATTCCGGAGCCAACAGGCAAGTGACTATTTAAACTTTAATGTGCACAATGTACTGCTGAAGGCCACTACACCTATAGTCGGTCACTCAAGGATGAATGCCCGTACCTACTATTTTGTGACATGTGAACTGCTAAGTGCAGCTGCAGGCTCATTAACGTGTTTGCCGCGTTGTTTTCGCCACCGCGGGCTGACTCTCCGCATTTCCCGTGTGAGAAAGCAGCGCGTCCTCAAAGGGAGGCAGAACAGCGTGCGCCGCGTAAAACCCAGTTATTAAAAAAGATCACATTTCTAAATGCAGTCATTTACTACGTGTTTACGCCAACATAGAAGAAATGCTACCCATTCCAGCTGAAAATATAAAAGAACTTGAACCCCACCACCGACGGAACGCAGGGCGTTTGTCGGTGCGAGAGCTTTGCTACAGTCAACTATTTACATCGCTTTTCCCTTTTTTTTTTCTTTTTTTTTTTTTTTTTTGAGCTGCCCTTTCCAAAGAGTCCCACTTCAAAGAGCTGTTTTTTTGCTCCGGTTCCTGTCAATGCAGGTCAGAAACACCAGAGTGGAAAGTGGCTGCAGTGCCGTGGCACAAAGAGTCTCTGCGGCCGAAATCAAACAAAGCCCAATTAAACTGATCATAACGTCCCAGTGAACACAAGGAAGCTCACCTGGTATTTCTGGACTTCTTGTGTGAATTCCCAACTCTACTCAGTACTTGGTACTATAATTACCCTGACCAAAATACTGTGAAATTACTGCTCTGATCTACTAATGGCTGCAAAAAATCAAGCCGTCGTGGTTTCATGCCAAGGGGCCGTAGCAAGGTGGCGCAATGCTTTCCGACAGAGACGACAACTTCTAAAAACTCAAAAGGGAAAATTAACGGGATGTGGTTTATGTTGCCAAGGCCTGTTCATTAATTACCAATTTAATCACTGCTGGAGGCATGACATTACAAAAATCTGGCTGAAAGTTCTAATAGATTATGAAGACCACCTAAGAAGAGTGACCAAGAAATGTACAAAACAATTAATACTGTTTCACTGCTATCAAAGACACTCAGATTATTTTACATCAAGTGAAGCAAAAGAATTAGTAGCTTCACAGTGCCACCACTAGGAACTGTAAATACAATGGCACACAATTAGTAATGCACATGTGACTTTTCGTTCAAGGCATATATCCTTGGGAAAGCCAGAACATGATAAGGAGAACAAAAGAAACATTTTTAAATGAAATGAATAAAGATTTTAACTCTACCCTCGTGCATGCTGAGCAATAACAGAATAGGCGATGCAAAATACAGCTCTAAGTGATGGCGATATCATCCTGGGATTCACAACAGCGTGTACTGAACATCCGCACAGAAAATGCCCACAGTTATTAGCAGCAATATAAAAAGAGCATTCGAGATGCTAAGAAAGCCGGGTCTCGCCTCACACACAAAAGAGGGGCTCTGAAACACCAAGACCTTTTTTTTTTTTTTTTTTTTTTGGCTAAGGTTTGTAATCAGAGAGAAAATATTTCAAGTTTTTGAACTGATGATCTGAAAATTCAGTTAATAAACCAACAGCATATTTTCTGGGAGCACGCGTGTTAATGCTATGGCTGCAGACTACACAGCACCTGGAATTAACACACATATAATAAACAACTGCATATTTATATTTAGATGCTTAACTGGTGTAAGTAGACGGAGCTTATGGAAATAACACCAAGAAAATTCAACTGAGAATCTCAAGCATTTATATAGAAAACCCAAACTGCGTAACGTTTGTCTTGCACTATCAAAGGTTCCGCTTTATTCATGAAATCCCTCCCGGTATACAACTGACAGTGCATACTAATTCTTCTTAGAACTACATTTACTTGCCCTAATTGATTTATTTTCCCAGCTACGTAAGGTGCTTGTCCACGTCACTATTTCTGTACAGAGAAATATCACAATTTCATAGTCAGGAAGTGCTTAAACTGATTAAATACGAAGTCAGAAGACACAGAGCCTTCTTGGAAACTTATGGAGTATTTTTATTTTTCATGTATTGAGTGATGGTAAATAAAACAACTTGTTTGTTCTTGCCATCAAGGAAACGCGATCAGACTATCTCAACCTTCGCATGTCATCATAAAGAAGTAAATATCAGTTCAGTCGTGGTTTTGAAGTGTTCAGTCAGCAGGTCTGACCTTCATTTAAAGAAAAGTAGATTGTTAAAACAGCTATAAAACTTGGAATGCTCATGAAATGTAAATACTATACAGCATAGTCTTATCAGCTTAAACCATATTTAACCACTTTATAGTGGCATACATACAAGACATATAAATGAACAACGGGGAATAAGTTACCAAAGCTCAGGGATTACCAAAATAATGTTCAATCTTTTTACCAATTAGATGGTAACTGCTTCTTTGTAATCTCGAGAAGATCTAGTGATCATATCTAAATCTGGTCACAATTATCAGCATGACAGGCTAGGTTTTTTTCAATCAATATTTTCCAATTAATATTAAAAGACCAAGGTTGCCAGCTGCAAAGTCCTCCACCTCAATAAATGTATGTTAGATGTTTAATTAATAAAGACCAACTTTGCTCTCTCAAAACCAAAAGCACCATAGGCATAACTTTGGTGAGTTCTCTTAAATGAATTAATACTATATCACCTTGGTCACAGGCATTTATTTTCCAGTGAAGGAGACTGCAAAAATTCCACTGATGATCTAGATGCCTTTCCTAGGGCGATATAAGTAAGGATTCTGGTTTCAGGTAGAAATAAATATATCTGAATAAAGCTATCTGGTGCTCATTTTCAACAAACTGTTGAAAAATTTGGAGGAAAGAATAGTTGCAGCGCTAACTTGACTTTAAGGCATCTTGCAAATTAAAATGTCCTTTTTTGTTGTATACTCTACACTTGCATTCTGTGCCACCTCTGTTCAGGTTGACCACAGTATACTTTTTGGTCACACAGCAGAGCTTATTTGCTCAGAGATGCAGGAAGGTTATCGGAGGACATGATCAATAAATCAAACTGTTTAATAAAGCTTTTTTTTTTTCTGAGCACTTGTTCAGAGAAATCATGCTTTATTTTTATTTCATTGCAGATGGAATATGCTGTGTCTGTGCAAATGTACGGAATCAGAATTAAAGAATATACAAATTCATCTCATTTTAGGTTTTGTCCGTTTCTGGAGCTTTTCTAAAAAGCTTTTTCCATTTCCACCCAGCCACCATGGACGTAAAAAAACAGTTATCACTTTGCACTCAAATATTTATGAAAATGAAAAGTAATGGGCAAAACAGATTGACACCTGAAGTAGAAAGAGCTTATTAAATATGAATTAGATACAGCCGCAACAAGTCCTTTGAGGAAGTGAGTAATAAAAAGTGATATTCTGAACAGAAAGAAACAATCTCATGGCATAACCCTTTCCTGCTGCCCTCTGTGTTCAGGCTGCGTTTGCATGGCTGGAGGTAAGAGCTCTTTGGTGAGGTGCTTCATATCTCCAAGTTCTACTACAAAAGCTGAAGATAGTCCTCAGTGCTCTTTCAAGCTTTATATATATATATATACCTATACATATATATATTCAGGCAGCTATAGCTGTCATTCAACTTGAATAAATATTAAATAATGGTGGTGGAAATAAGGAAGCCCAAATCTTTCTGCGCAGAGAACAGGCCAGCAACAGTTGTGTTTAGGCACAGCAGCAGTGTCAGGCCTGCTCTCTGAACACACTCCTGCAGATTATATTAATATGCTTTTAAACCCCTGTTTTACACATGGAGTCCCTCACAATTTTTTAATCATCTTCACAATGCCGTTGTGAAGAAATAATTACTGTTTTCCTGTTTCACGAGAGGCAAAAGACAGAGCAGTTCCCTCTGGGTATCACAATATTGAACTCCTGCATCCCAGAACCTGTGCGAGATCTGAAATACAAAAGGTCTTTGGCCAAAACCATGTGAGGGGCCCAGTCCTGCACCTAAATTCACTCAGGAGGAATCCTCAGCTCATGCAGAACCCAAATAACTTCAGGACTGATCTGTGGCTCGCGTTAGGAAGACGAACACAACCTTTCCCGGATGAGCACCACTTCTCATGAAGGCCGTGCTGTACGGTGTTCTCCACTGAAGCTGTCTGCCTTGCAAAAACCAGTTAAAAGTCTTTGACACGTGCTTTAGGAGATGCCAGAAACAAGACTGCTGGGCATAACCTTAATTAGCCTTGCCGTGGCACGGCCTTCTCCTGTCCCCCGATCTCGCCCACCTTCCGCCTGGAGCTGAGCTCTGCCCGGTGGTGTTCAATACTTTGGGGTATTTTCCCTGTTCGATACGCAGACCCATCAATATGTAGCGCCAGGCTTTACTCTGCAATATTCAAATCCTGCTCTGTGGGCAGAATTATTAATTTCTTCAAGGGCTTTTCTACAGAGCTCATCACTACGGTATTTAAGCGCCTCAAAAGCATTAATCACATTCCCTTCTCCCAACACCCCGTGGTGGTGTTATTACCCTGTTCTTCGGCTGAGAACTGAGACGGAGAGATCCCGCTAAAAGGATCTAACGCTGGATGCTCACTCTGGGAAGCCTATTACCTGCTTTTTTTTCAGCATACTAAGCTTTATGCAGCCCTTTCTATGGCTAAAGCACAGCTCCAACTGATTTCCCTGACGGACCCGGATGCCCAGTGCATCTGCAAATTAAACCTTCACCTCAAATGGCCATCCAGAGAGGAAGGATGCACAATTAATGACCACGAGGAGGAAGCTTGGTTCGGGAGAGTTTGCAGCACCGATGAGGAACTCGGAGGCGAAGGCAACATTACATTTAAATCTTTTGAGAGCCTTCACCATGACCTCAGCCTTTCGCTCCTCGCCATCGCTGCTTCGCTGGCCGTACACCTTCCACTTCTGCAACCAGAAGGACAGAGGTCCTCTGGACAAACAGCCTGCTACGTCACCTCAGTCCTCGGAGCTAAATGAGACACGATTGCTTTGGGGAAAATAGTATGTGATCACATAATTAAAGACTGCATCATAATGCATATACACAAAGGAGGTTAATTAAAGTTGCCTGCACATTTCTTAACTCCTAATTCCTTTCTCTGTAATCACCCTGACTCCACAACCATCACCATTGGAGTTTACAGAGCCAATGACAGCTGCAGTAAATTTCCATTCTTTGTGCGGACCAGTCATTAAAGAAGAAAAAGACAAACGCTTTGCCACTGGCCTTCGCAGCTATTTGCTGACAGTGGAGTTCGGCCGAGATTCAACAACTACGGGCTCCACTCTGCATCTGGCAAGTCAGGATTTCCTGCTGGAAAGCCCCTTCGGCCCTGCACCTCCTCGGCACTTCCAGCTTGCCTTGGACCCCTCTAACCTGCCACTTGGCCACGGAGGTAGCACTTTACAGCATCCCATGCACACAAGGCCCCTGTGTTAACAGCCATCACTGCAAGGCTGTATTTTACAGTGGCTGCTGGGAGAGCTGACGTCCATCCTAGCACTGTGATATTCATCACGAGACGAGGCGAGTTACATAAAAATGACTAAGCTAATAAAAAGGCTCTCCTGGTTAAAAGCTGAGTGATTACAGCTGCTACACCAGATTGGGAATGACAGAAGCATCTCGTAAAAGAGTCACTGCATGCACACCTACATCAAGAAAGCGAGAAGAAAGGCTGAGCTATTTGTAAATCTACCAGGGAGAAAGGCATCCAGAAGGGGATCAGTAAGTCTGTTAGTCTGCTCATACAGCTCTTCAGTTAACTCTTCCAGTCTCCAAAAGGCTGCATCAATTTTAAGGATCCTCCCTCCTATGATCCTCCCAGCCCATAAGCATGCTTTCAAGCCGTTCCTGACCAATGTAGTCTCTTCTCAGACTTCAAATACCTGCCTACAGGCTTACATACCTCTGTACAGGCTGGCACACACACAGCTTGCAGATTTAAGCCTTCTTGAGAAGCACTAGGGGAGCAGATCTAACAGTGGAAAAATTTCTCCCATGCTGCAAGGAGGGAAGCAATAGGAGAAAAGAAAAGGGGCTGGTATGCTGTGGATGGAGGAAAGCAAGCAGAGAAGGAGGTCTGAATCAGGTGGATTGATGACAGGGATAGGAGATGGTGGGGCAGAAGGCACAAAGGGAAGAGGTCTAAGGCAAGAAAGTGTAAAGAAAGCAACTATTAAGGAAGAAAAGTTAAAAAGTAGAGAAAGGGCAGTTTAAATGGACAGTATGGTAAGATGAATATAGTGGGAGAGAGAAGAAAAAAATGAAGCATAGAAGGGGAAGAGGATACAGCTTGGGATACAATGAGAAACACATGATTCAGAGGAAAATGGGAGCGAGCCAAGAGGTATATGAGCAAATTCAATGCCTTCTGCTCCCGTAACCTCACTGATTTCTGAGTTACAAAGAAAAATTAAAAAAAAAAAGCACACGAGACTATCGCTATGGGCCTAACCGCACCCCAGAGCACAAACATCAGCAGATGAAGACACTTAGCACAACGAGTCAGGTGAGCTTACACCAGGAAGCTCGTATTTATGGCCACGGAACAACCTTGGAAATTTCCTCCCTTCTGATGACCTCACGCAGCAACACAACCCCACACACCGTACATTGTTCTCACCTGTTTACTTAGAAAACAGCAATTCAGAGTTCTCACATGGCAAATGGAAAGTAGCACAGCAAAGCCTACGAGACAGGATTTTCAAAAGTAACTAATGACACTGCAGGCTTAACTGGGGTTGCTGGTTCCCAAAGGCTGGGCTGCCTGCAGCTCTTTTCACGAAGGTGTCAACGAAGGTGTAACTGCAAACTTGATGAGTGACGTTTCAAATTATTGGACTCCCTTTTTTAAAGTTTTCTTGTTGAAAAATGAACTCTTCCTATTTCAAACCATTTTCTCTTCTCAAGTCATCCCAAAAAGCAGCCTAACTCAACTCACATTACGAACTGTTGATTCTGGTTATCATAACTGCCGCGGGGCTACCACACTGCACATTATTGCGCCCAGGTTGCAACTCTGCTAAAATGCAACTAGAAGAAGATGCTTGAATAGAAGTTCTTCTTATTAACTTTAATAACCAGAAAACACTGAACAGTCTGTGCTATTTTCCAACAAGCAAATAAGCAATGGCAAATAAGTAAACTGGCATGACCACACCACACTGAAAGATCTCCTCTCTATGAAGATCAAATCTGTTGAAAAAAAAAATCAACGTATCTTACCATCTACATATGTTAATGCATACATGCATACAGTATGTCACTTTTATATAGCACATCAAATAGGAATACTATACCAGTATCCATTCAAGACATCCCCTTTCAAATACACATTTCCCACTGAAATGCATTCAGAGAACGCTGAGCTTGGAAAGCCAAGTGCTCAAAAGTAAGAAAATGTCCAGGTTACCTTAGCTATAAATCCTTGCATTGGTTCTCATTTCATATAGTCTTTAGTGTGGACTCCATTTTTTCTACAGAGTGCTTTACTTTTTCAGTGGCCATGACTGAAAATGTTAATTGTGTGAACAACACTTCACTAACTCACTTTACCCTCCTCGTTCACCGTGTGCCCTACACCTTGTTTAAAATATACTATTTCAACATTTCTCTGAACACACAAATATTAACTTCTCTCAGGGCTCTTCACTATTGTGTCTAAGAGCTTCCAAACTACATCTCCACAACCCCTTCCAACCGAGGAGCTTTTGCTGTCCTTATGTTACAGTCAGCTGAAGCAAAGAGTGCCCATGACCTGTTTGCTCAGAGGACCCAGGACTTCAGAGGGGCTCACAGCACAGCTCTCCTTGACTTGGCTACAGCTGGGTGCATTCTAAGCTTCCATAAACCCATCCCCAATAATCTTGGTTTGGAAATTAGAAATCAGAGAACCTGCCAACTTGAATATGTTGAGTTCAAGGTACCATCTCTCAACACTTTAAAGGGGGAATGAGACTTGGGCTCTGCAGAGCAGCACGAAGAGACAACCCTTCTTTCTCTTGCAGGTTTCCATCTAATTCATTTTTCAGCTGCTCTAACAAATGAAATAAGGTCCCATGGATATCCAGCTGCCCAAGCTTTACAAGCCTGGCTCACCCTGAAAGCTCTGTCCCTGTCTCCTACCATTCAGCTGGATTTTGTGGCACAGACACAGTCTTCATTACTCTCTGACTTCACATCACCATCTACCTCCGTGCCATCTACCTGGGGCATCTCTCCTCCGCATGCCAGCACAGCAGCTCCTTCTTTTCTTCCCGTTTGGATTTCATCAGCAGGAGGAGTTTGAGTCTAAGAGAGAAAGTTTTGCTTTCCAGTACTATGATCTGCATCAGAATGGACCCTGATCACCAGGAGAGCAACAGTAAAAGACATTCATGCTGTGCTGTGCCCATGCGGACAATTTTTACTGACACTTACAAACTTTTCCAAACTTCAAGGCTCTCTAATGATCTTGTGCTATTAACACAACTTTAACTGTTTTGAACAGACTTTTCAAGGGGATGGAACCTTTTTCCCATAAGACATTTTGAACATGGATAAAGCAGTCACCCAATCTAATTCAGGGAAATGGTTGAATAGGCTCTTTTTTTTTGAGGTTCAGAAAAAAAAAATACCCTAAGGCAAAGAGCTGACGTGGAAAATTTCAGCTCAAACAATTAAATACTAGCAAAGTTACAAAAACTTCAAAACTAGGGGCTTGTAATAAGAAAATGTTGGGCAACTTTAATTACAGTTATTTCTGTCTGAATAGCCAGTCATCTATAGCATCCCTCTAATGCTGCTTGGTATATGAAAAACTGTTTAAAAAAATAAATCCAAAGTTATATTTACCCTATACTATACTTATCTAGGAAAAAGTTATATACAAAACAATCACAGCATTTTCTATGTCATTGTATTATCATTAGACAACTAAGATGTGTGTACATGTATGAATATATTTTGAAGAAAAAAAAGAAATGTTTGCCAGTTTGGAGGGGAATCGTCTATGGAAAAAAAGGTCCAGCATGGACCCAAGATAGTTGAGAGGATGAAATGAGATGTGTAAAATCACTGTCTTCATTTTCTGATCGTGTGATCCCATTTATGTAAAAAGCTGAATCTGCCCCTCAGGACTAGCCTCTGAAAGATGTGAATCAGTAAAAACTCAAGCCTTTCTCTGTATCATTATTTTTCAGTTACATTTACATTCTTAGTTGCCAGTACCGTCTCTAATGCACAATAGTTCGAATCACAAAACCCACATTGCAAAGGTTTGCATAAAAATTAATTAGCTTTCATCTCCAGAGAGTACGCATCCTTCCAGGTCACCACTGAGGCCACTGGAGGTGCAACCATAGCTGCTTCAACATTGGAGCTCATTCCCCGGCTCCACTTTCCCATCTCCCCAGCATAATCAACTTTCGTGATAAAAAGGAATTGTTCCATCAACTCTTTTACAAGACTGTCACAAGCAGCCTCATTCAGTGCACTACCACTTACGAAGCAGCAAGTAGTTGACATCACAGGCTTGGGGAATGCATTTACATTAACTGAAAAAAGAGAAGTAATCAAAAATAGCATAAATTACTCCACTATCATTTAACAAGTAACTTTTGTTTTTCATCCCATTAGAAACTGCAGTGCCAATCAAAGAAGGTGCTCCCAGACCTCTGCTTCCAGTGAAGTCTAAGGCATCTGTCTGCTGGCCGTAGCAGCAGGAGAAACACTCTTTTCAAGTGAACTGAGGGTACACGACACATCACAGCACTGGGGCACTGAGCGTGGAAAAGAAATATTCTGCCAAGACTACTTGCAGAACCGTTTTCAAAACACATGGATGCGTACGTAAAAACACCACAAAAACATAAGCATGTACAGTAAATGTTAATTGTGTAAAAACTGCCATATTGGCCAGTATTTCTTACATCATTCAGCTGCTTATTGCGGGCTGGGATGATCGTATTCGTTAGCTGCTTGTTCCCTGCCTTTAAAGCTGCATCTCTTCTTGCTTGCTCAAGCAGAACTCTTGCTCGTTCTTTAAGTTCTTCCTGTCTTGACAACATTCGTTGCTTAAAAATAAAGAAATATAATTAACAGCACGGCAGCCTCAGGGTATTTAACATTTATACAGTAGTTAACAGCCAGGAGCCTTCCTATATAATAAAGGTCAGGAGTCACACGGACTGCAGCTTCATGAGGTGACAGCATTCTACAGAAATGAAAAGTAAAGATGATCAAAATGTAAAATAAAATAAAAAAAAAAACTCATAGGCCTTTATAATGCAAATAGACTTCCCTCCCCTTAAAACTTAATTTCTATCAACATTTAATGCCTTTAAACTGCAACCGTGGAAAAAAAATAATTGGCTTCATGGAAGCTAACTATGTTAAATATACCATGTGTTTACTTATTTACTTTAATATGTATGCAAATATAATGCTTTGTTGGCTACTTATATGGGTATCGCTCATTTATAACTTAAAATTGAACACAAAGAGGCTGGGTACAAAGCAAGACAACCTGCAAAAATATCTGCTTCTCCTTCATATATGTGAACATCCACCAGAAAGTCCATGCTTTGTACACGCAAATGATTATACCGCAGAGCAGAAAGAACAGAAAGGGGACTTCTGCGAAATGAGCTCCCATACATATAAACTCCCACGTGCTGACTTCTTAGTCAGGCTCAGCCGTGAGGACTCTAGGAAAATGCATCTCTGGGCCTTTGGATGAGCTGGAAGCGATGCTGCAGGTTGTGCTCCTCCGACTACGTGGAAATGGAAACAGCTGAGACTCATCAATGACTACGTGTTCACAGTTAAGACTGAGACTCACATCTGAGATTTTATTACCATGTGCAAATGCACAGAAGATTAATAACAGACAAAAGTCTTTAAAGCCATCTTGTCCTACAACCTTGCACATGCAAAGCTCCGCACGGAAGACATCCTGTATCTCCCTGCTGCATTACTCTGGGGGCCAAACTGTTCCTTTCTCATCTAGTACACAAGGATAGAGACAAAAAAAAAAAGTCATGAGTCTTCACCGATGAAAAGAAAGAAATTAGCTGGCTTTAGAACTAATATTTGGCCATCACCTATCCATGAGCTGCTTCCCTTGCAATAAAATGAATCCTCGTGGTGCTTACTTGAGAAAAAATGTAAAAAGGTTTGAAGCAATCCGTAACACTGGCTGTATTCTTCTTCTCTTATCACAGCTGATGGCACAAAGCCCAGCGAAGCCAAAACTAACGAATGTTCTTCACAGGAGTAAAATTATAAGCCTGGCTTGGGATTTTTGTAAACAGAGTTGATAACATTTCTAACATATTTTTGTGGTGATATTATTTACTGATAACGCTCAGCATTTATATAATATTCAACTTTCATCCTCACAACAAATCTGCAAGGTAGGTGGGCATATACTTTTTATCTTTATAGAAAGGAAAATGATATTGTGGTTAAGAAACATGCTCGAGGCCGCTACAAGAACAGCATCATTTAATATTCTGGAGTTTCTACCTCACCATCGTAGGCTATGTTCACAAGGCTGTGTGGTTTCTCAGATAGTATCTGGAAATATGGTTGGTATATTTCAAGGCATTGAAAAGTTGACATTTTTTGACTATGGCTCAACGAATTGGTACATCTTTCTTTTTCAGTTTTTGCTACAGTATACATTAGTTGGAAGAAAAGTGTTGCCATACTCAGTGGCAAAAGCCTTGAAGCCATCTTCTTCAGACTGGTGGGGAATACATTTCTTCCTTTAGCTAGAGGAGATTGGAAAGGTTAACAAGAGGAAAATTCCTATAAACGCATTTTTCACATAAAGACACTTTCTCAGCATCACGTACTGGTCAAAATATTTATTGCCCAACAATAAAAGCACACAACCTACCTTGCCATCTATTCTGAAGATATGGTGTAAAATACAAACATGGAGAAAGGACTTGAACGGAATCTGCATGCTGACTCACAGGCACACAGAAATTTTACGTTTCTTACCTGGGCTGTTTTTGCAGCTGGATCTGCATGATTTAAAGCTGTTCTGGCATCGTTGTCAGATTCAGATTCTGCTTGCCTCGGAGAAGCACACGTTTTCTTTGCAAGATCCGCATCCTTATTATAAAAGTACCCAAGGTTAGAAGTAGGTGATAAACTTGGTTTTGCGACAGGCGAACCAGGATCTAGTCTTGTGCTCTCTGTGGATCCCATATGCCCCAGCTTTTCCTGCTCTGAGAAACCAATGGTACTGTCTGAACTCTGGTGTCTTTTCTTGTCGTTATCTTCACCGACAACGGTGGGCGATGTGTCCTCCTTTTGATCGCTGACATGTGCCAAGTCACTCAAGTCTAACGTGTCAGCTTTCAGCAACTTCTTCTTCCCCAACACAGGCTGTGCTTGTGTTGTGTCCGTAGTGCTACACTTCCCAACTTCTTCAGAGGCAGAAGTCCTTCCAGAGCTCTGCTGGGATTTTTGGGGGTCCGTGTCGCTTCGAGTCCTGCGAGAAGAAGGGGAAGCCGTGCTCGGGCTCAAATGGTCATCGGGAGTCTGATGCTCGCTCTCGGACTCGCCGACACCGCTGTCGTTGACAAACACGGAGTCGTCCTGAGAAGCAAAGTCTGCCAGACCACCATCCGGCGGATGCAGCTCGGGCTCCCGCTTCAGGTCGTTCAGCTCTGCGTAGAATTTTTCCTGGTCAACAGAACTGTTTGTGTCCGTTTCATAGTTCCCCACTTTGTACGTGCTTTTACTGCTGTTCTCCTCGATTTGAACCACGTTCAACTCTTGGCCGCAGAAATGTGCCCGTATTTGATACAGATAGGTCATGACAGTCAGTTTGTCAGGTATCGCCAACAAAACCATGTCAGAAGGCTCCAGCAACCGCGATATTCCTAAACTGGCAAACCCATCGTATGCCTTTAAAAACAGAGAAAAGAAAGATTACAATACAGCACTTTCTTACATATCATAGTATTTCAAGAAACACAAGTGGAAGCTTTAGTCAAAATAAGCAAACACAAACATATCCAGTATTACAGGAACAGCACAGGCTTGGCCCTATTACTTCTTATTTTTTTGGCTTCATTACAGTGGTACGGTAGTTAATCATTTTTTGTTGCACAGTCCAACCTGAACTCATCGATTTGCCCAGACAGATTCTAGATATCTCCCAGGGTATCTTCACAGTAATGCAAATCCAGAGAATATGAGCAGCAAAGACACTCAAATAGCATCGTTCCAAATACTTCTAGCATCATCCCATACTGTAATAAAATCTTTTGTTACTCAAAGTAATGCCACCCTCATAAAGCAAAAAGAGCTTCACAAACTGCAACTTCAACCCCCTTGTGTTTGCATTAAGGAAGCCTACTGCTACCTACCATGGTTCTCACTCAAGTAGTAGGAAACAAGCAAATAAAAAAAAGTGTAAGAGTTGGAACAAGAAAAAAGCAACCGAGGATGGCTTTTTAAGATAAGGAACAAAGATAGAAGAAACACGACACTAATCCATCTTGGGTTTTATCACTGGTGATCAACATTCTCCCTTCTACTGGTCGTGTAATTGCAGTGATTTGTGTTGATGAAAAACTGTGTGTGTGCAGATAGCCACAGATGGTGCGATACAAGACATAAATCACATTAATTCAGCAAACAAATGCATTTTAAAAAATTGTTGACGCTAAATTTATTAGAAAAAAAAAAGGGAGGGAATGTCATTCATATTTTACTTCCATTTCTAGAAGCTGAACAGTTTGAAAGCCTCCTGGCTTGTGAGGCCACATCTCATTATTTCTGCTTGCCCTTTAAGTGAGTGGGCTTGGTGCATCAGGTTTTTCTAGTTTTGAAGAATTAAAAGCCGTTTCTCAATTTACAATTAATTATTACTATCCCGGCTTAACCCTGGAAGACAATATTGTGTTTCAAGGAAGCCTTTAAAAAGGCCTCCTGTTAGCGCAGACTCGCTTGGGCTTCTCTCCCCTGGCAGCTCTGCATCTCCTGTCCAGCCTCTTCCGAAGGCTTCGAACAGGCTAACAGCTGTCCCGGCAGCATTTCCAGCAAAAACGGATGCTAAATTTAAGATAGGAAGAGAACTTAACTTTTTACAAGGAAATAATAATGCACACCACTAACTACAACTCTACCCCGGTTTTACACGGTTTCCTTTGTTTAGTTAGTTTTAGAAGGGAGGACAAAAGAAAGAAAAGGGAAAGTAACTTCCATTTGATAGCCTCTTGGTTTTCCAGGCATTACCTTTAACGCTAGCAAATGTTCAACTTTGAGCTAGAACGCGGGTCCAGCATGCTTGGGTCAAACTTGTCTGAGCATTTCTGGAGAAGTAATTTTCAGATCTCTATAACAAACAATTCAGGCTTCAAATTATCCGAGCAATTTAATTGTAAGCCCTGCTGGCTCTCCCTGTGCAAAATGACGCGGCCTAAAATCGTGGCTGGCCTTTGGTGGAGCATCATTTCTTGGGAAGGCTCATTATGGGATGGTCATGCCATTGACAAATGCTTAGACACAGGAGCAGCAGGGAAAGACATGGACGTTGCTTTTACCGATACAGAGATCGAGGCAGAGCAGAAGAACACGAAGATGAGGGATGGGAGGGAACGGACAGATGGTGGATGGGTGAAGGGATGGCTGCCATCTACCTGGTTTTGAGACCCAGAGCGGGAGGAGCTGATGGCACTGGGCAGACGGGGAGCCAAGAGCTGGAGGCACACAGAGACAGGACAGCCGCAGGGAGCAAAATGGGGCTTTGGGTGGGCAGCCCAGGGCACTGGTAGGGGGTCCCCACCACCAGGCTGGCTGTGAAAGCAGAGCATGGATGAAAAGAAACACCAGGATGTTGTCCTGAGCTGAGTAAGTGGGTCAGCGCTAAGTGGGTGCCATAAATAACCTGTTAGCCCATGCTGCAAACAGTGGGAGTTACCATTTCAGGAATGAGAGGACCTCAGGTTGGGCTTAGCAGTCCGCAGCAGCCAAAGCCCATAGACGTGACTTGACCCGAACTCTTTTATACTCTTAATTTCTTATTTATATGCTAATAAAACTAAATCCCAGGAATATCTCCCAGGGTCTGCACAACGAAGGTGGGGACAGTGTTTCAGAACTGTTGAGAAAGATGCTCAGGATGGGTAACACTGCAGCAGGAGGATTTAATTCACAGCACCGGATATCCTCCATGCAGCTGCAAAACCACTTGGGATTTTGATTTTGCCTGCTCCGTTCTTCTGGCAACGCTTGGGGTTAAACAGCAACCCCAGCGATGCCAGATACTCATTTCCCATCCCCTCCTCCTGCCATTCTGGACAACACACCTTCTGGCTCATCTGCTTTTGAAGTGCACGAGCTATCTAGATTGGCATGCAAATGTTTTACAGTCATTAGTGCTATAAATAGCCATCATATGCTCCGTACGTGTCCACACGGCAGCGTGCGACAGGTTCTCCTTCATTGTTAGCAAAGCAGGGAGCTTCTTGACTTTCCAGTGCGTTTATACGTGCCCCGTGCTTCCAACTGGTTTGTAACTAGTTTGTAGCATGGTATCTACAGAGCATGATAAAGCGTTTTCCAAGTCAAATTGCATTTTGTTATACGGAGGCATAACTAAGCCTTGATTTTGCAAATGCTCACACGCATGTTTAGCCGGGCTCCTGCCTGATCCTACTGAGGTCAACTCCTAGATGTACCATTGAACGTGTGCTTATGACTTTGTGGAATCAAATCACGGATGTGTGCATCAACACCTGTTAGAAAAATACAGGCAACAGCTTAAAGGTAAGGAGGTACTTCCATTTTTAACTCAACACTACCCCTATGACTCTACATTCTTCTGTTTAAATACATATTCTAAAAGGATTTGTTCCTTGTAAAATGGAACATTTTGTCAAGACGAAAGCTCAAGTTTAAACATATCGAGAAATTTCAGAGAAATGGTCAAAAAACTGCAAAAAACACCATCAACGGCATCACAAAAATTGAAAGTGCCCACAAAATATCCAAAAGATACATTACCATTTCCAAACAATAACCCTTCAAACGAAACAAGCTTCTCTAACCAATGAAGTAATTAAAGCCAGAAGTTCATTACTAGACACAGGCTGCTATGCCCTTCCACTCCTCATGCTTTCAGCCCCTTCAGATTTCAGCCAAGCTCGTAGTTCAGCAGCTCGTGTTTTTGAAGTGCAGGACGAGTTATTAGCAGTATGAAAAATTCCTGCTCCTGAGAAGGGACCACACTGCTGCTACGCTGAAATTTTAATGCACTCGTCATTAGGACTTACTAAAAATCACATGGACGTAGGAAAAAAAATAAATAAATAAAAATGATTCATGTTATTGGGAAGGTTATATGGGGATAGTCAGGTACGTACGAGATTTTAAGTAGAACCACAACTCTTTGGACCAGCTGAGAGCGTATCCCTGTAATGTTTTTCATTTTCTCAGAGATAATCCTGGTTTCTCTTTCATTCCTAACAGAAATCTCCATACGCAATGAGCACAACGCACCAAAAATATATTTGAATTCTGACCGATGAAAATGTCATCTGGAGATTTTTTTATTATTATTTTTTAAGAGATATACTGCAGAAATTACAATACATACATAGAGGTATATACTCAGGACACCAAACCTATTTACCTGTCTCTTGATGAAGGCTTTTTTTTTTTTTTTAATTTAATAATTTCCTGACAAGCTGATTGACAGCCATCAATTGCAATCCATCAGCAGGAGCACCACAGGCAGTATTCGAAGCATTTCCCAATTCTGTCCCGCACTGACATATTGGCCAGGATCGGATGTCACAGGTAAATGCCCTTTTTGATTCAGCAACAGTGGCAGCACCAACCTGGCAAACGACCAGTGTGCTTTATAAAGAAACCCCAACGATGGGCTTTTTGCGACTGTGTGTTTCAATGTGTAATTATACACAGGAATTGCACTGAATTAGTTGTTTCTTAAGATTTCTTCTTCCTTTTTTTTTTTTTTTTTTTTTCCTAATACAAGCAACGTCATACACTTCTAAAAGCTATACTCTTACAGGTTAACCTTTCATCTATGGTCACAGCCCCCTTTTACCTCCCTTCCTGGGAGGGGGGGAAAAGAGAGATGCTTCAGACAAAGAAAATTGTCCTATTCACCCACAGATGTTATTTTAATTGGTTAGGAGGAATCGTTGTCACCCGTGTTACGTATCTGCATGGAATTTAGAGGGAGCCATTGTTGGCAGCGCCGCATTCACTCCAACCAAGGGCACGCGGGGTTATCAGGCAGAACTGTGTGAGACCAGGAAATAAATCTGCAGGAAGCAACTGAGATACTCAATGTAGCTGTCAGGCAGAGGGCTGCGAAGTGATGAAAGAAAAAAACTGCAGCAGAACAACAATCAGTACTTCTTCAGTGCTGGGAACTGGATCCGGTTAGAGAGATGGGCTAAAAAGTTCACCGTTTGCCATCACGGTTTCATAAAGAAAAGATGACTGATTGTGCCACCAACGTTTTCAATTAACAATCTAGTCTTTCTTTTTTTTTCCTTTTTTTTTTTTTTCTTTTTTTTTTAAATATAATCCGGCTTAATTAGCCCGTATAACCAACAAAACTTGAAGTACAAAAAACACATGGTCACAGAAAACACAGTGATGTCACAGATAATCCACTTAGGTCATCAGAAGCCCCTGTATTATTATGAAAAGGATATCATTGGCCAAATCACTCATTAGATAAGAGCAGTTCAGAGATACTTAATTATCTATAACACTTAAGCCCTATTTTAATGACAAGTAACTTCCTTGATAACGGGTAAGTGTTCAGACGCATTAAAATATAATTACCCTAAACACAAATGAATTTTAATACAGCACTTTCAGAAAATCCACATACTTGCAATGCAATGTTCTTTAGTTATATTTCCTATATAGTGTTGAACTTAATTAAACCATTCAAAATCTACTGTAGTTTCCTCCCAATTCAATTCAATATTTGTAAAGTGCTGTAAACATAAAATCAGAGCGCTGAGAAGTAAACTCCTTGAAACACTTCACAATCCTCAGGAATGATTTTCTTAGCAGCAACTCACATGAAAATGATCATTTCTAAACATGAAAATGATAATTTCTAAACACGGCCAAACCCTGGCCATGTGGAAATCCCAAAGTCTGTAACGTGTCTAAAATGGTAAGAAGAAATTAAAAAAAAATCTTCTGGTGAGTCCCCAAACGAGTCGCTGCTTCTTTCGGAGAAACTTTTCATATCTTTGCCTCCCAACGTCATCAGAAGCGGTTTCAAACAGCTGCCCAGCAAAATGCTATTAACTGCTCTGCAAATAGTTTATTTGCCGGGTATTGTCTCAACGCTTTTATCCTAAACTTTCCGTGTTGCATAAAAGCACAGGTTCCGCACCCGACACTTCTCTTGGCTGTGCAGTATCAAAGCAGTGTAAAATTTCATCCTTAAAAAAATAAAAATCACCATCAAGGCAACACTGACTGTGACCAATGCACGGAGCCCTACTAAAGCAACAGCAAGAGGAGTCTCATGCACAACAACCCGAGCACTGTTACATTGCTCTTTTATTTTTTTAATTATGTGGATGGTCAGAAAATAAGAGAATTGCTCAAAAAATGCCGCCCAGCCCTTCTATCGGCTTTTCCAGTTAATGTAGGCCATAGAAATATTAAACCCTAATGCCAGCCTTGCACTTGTTGTGAATGTTAAAGACCATGACAAACCGGAGTCAATAATGCATCCGATTTGAGCCACAGGAGGCTGAATACCTTCTGTGAGCTGCAGTTATGACCTTACAAAACAACCTCACTTTCCCAAAATTAATAAAAACCTGCAGAGAAGCCAAAATTGAAGCTACGTCTTTTTTTTTTTTCTTTTTTTCTTTTTTCTTTTTTTTCTCTTTTTCCTGGCAGTTCTTACCTTTTTGTTGTTCTCTTTAATATCTTGAGGATTCAGGGACTTGTAGTCACTGAGGGGGAAAATGGCACAGTGGGTATGTACAGTATTTGATAAAAGCAGCAGTTTTAAAAACAAACCGAATCTAAAAATTTGACATGCAATAATATCATAGAGTAACTAGCAATTTCACAGCAATTCAATCAACAAAACTAATAGCGTGGAAAATTAAAGGAATAAATAAATAAATAAACAAACAAGCCCCGATGACATGTTTCATTGCCTGGAGCTTTCCATCTAAAAAAGAAGTTAAGGCAGGGACTGGAGGCTGGCCTTGACAACCAAATTTACCATGGGGTAATCCGTCCTTGTCAGAGTACAAAGAGCTACAGGCTTATTTCTCTCATCTCATTTCAACACCAGCACAATTTTCATAATCATCTTGAAGTCAGTTCTTTGTATAAGATTAGGGAGAAGAAAAAACAAATCACATCGAGGGGAGAAACAATTGTTTAGGCAACAGGGGAGAGCAAAGAGGTCATAAAGTTTGAGCATTTGTAGATCTGTTTTCTTAGAAAGAAGAATTTTTATGTTTAAAAGAAAAGGGCAAAACAGTTCAGTACCTGAAACAAACACAGACTCAACTTTTATGGAAACTCATACGTTGCGTATTTCTATGACAGTCAGGTTATGCAGGCAGAAAATATACAACTTACATTAGATCTGGTCTAAAGTGATGTAGTATTGCACAAAACGACAGTCCGTTTCTCCACGATGTTGTAAAATTGGTGATTTTCACTCCCCTATAGTTTTTTGTAACTTCTTTGCACCACACGAGCAGGGACTGACTAGCGTTTGGCTTTCTCCCCAAAATGGGACTTGGTATTGGGCTTGGCTGCAAAAGAAAAAAGAGAAGATAAAAGAATTTAATGGAAGATGCGAATTAACATTAATTGACCTAACTGGATGATCTGTATCCTTTGATGTGAGGTTAGGTCCTTCACAGCTGTCAGTTTACAATGACTGTAACTTGCAAAAGACACAAATTGCAAGTTATTATCCCCAGTTGTCGCCCTTGGCGCTCGTCTCCGAAGGATGCAGATATACGGGATTCCAGATCGACACAGGAGAACAGGCCAAGGATTGTACCAGTGGCAACGCCGTGCTGAAACGCTTAAATCCTTAAAACCTTCTCCCGCACAGCCTGCGATACACACCCTTGGAAAGCTTTCCCAAACGCCGTCACGTAAAGGCATCCCCACAAAACCCCTTCGCTCACAGAATCCTATCGGCGGTGGTTTCTACCAAGCATCATCGCCTACTGCCGACCATTCCCCCAAAAGGTATTTTGTCACTTTCAGGAACAGCCTTGGGTAGCACAGGAAAAGAATCGCAAGGGAATACGATGCAAAAATAATGCTATGGCAGGCATTCGGCGTTTACCACAGAGCTGGGGAGAGAACCCAGTAATTGCAGCTGAGGTTTTCAAGAAACACGCCCTCATTTCACTACAAAAATAGTCACTTCTCAAAACTTCTGAGATGTAATTAAATAGAATGATTTGACTGACACAAATCCAAAGTCTGAATTAGAGGAGGAGGGAAAAAAAAAATAAAAGAAAGAAAGAAAAAAGAGCCCACTCGTTTTTTCAATGGAATCTAATTAAAAGCATATATACACAAACATGCTACTTATGCACCTTATACACAGAGAGTCCCCAAATTAAGATAAAAATAGAGCAAGTAATTTATTATATCACAGCCACTTAAGTTTAACAAGTAAATCCTTTTGGCCATATTACCTATTTGTGAAAGACCAACGATGCCCCCACTTGACTAAAGTATGGCAGTGCTAAGCAATTAGCTGCCAGCGACAAACTGATTTATGGTTTCCCTGCTGCTGGGGGAGAGCGTTTACAGAATGAGGAAAGTCATTTTTCATTTGTCTTGACAGTCAGCCCTAAAAAGCTGTTTGATAAACACACCTACCATCAGATGGACGCACTGCCAACTCATTTAGAGGGTGCAAAACGTATACTTTGAAGAGATTTTTAAAGAGCAGAACATATGCATACAGTACCTTGTTTGGAAAGGTTTGTTGGTTGATTTTTTTTTTTTTTTTCTTAATCCTGTCAACGACTCAAATCGGTGTGAACAAATCCTTTAATGATGAGACAAATATCTCTAACTACACTGAATTAACATCTTACCAGGGATATACAAAATAGGGAAGAAGCAGCAATACACGATAAGCCTTCTGTTCTCCATGCATCAGATTTTAATCAGAATAACAAATATCATTTAGAAGCCTCCAGACAGTTACTCCAGATTCAGAGTGACGCAACAAAGATCAGGTTCTTCTTCTCCTTACATACTTAAGCCAAAAAAAAAGAAAAAGTAACCAGCCCCAAATTTAAGTTACAACAGTATTTAAAATCTTCCTGGTGCCTATATATATGTGTGTATATATATATACACATACATATATAATACATCTGGGAGAAAATAATTAAAATAGTGCTGTCAAGCTGTGGAAAACCGATATTTTAACAGTTTTGTAAGTACAGAGCCACTTTTGTCAAACCAGCACTACTGCACTACTCACCAAATCTAATCAATGTCAGCTATAAAGTCTTAATACTTGTTGTTGAAGCTCTTCACAGAAATCTTAAATGTTCCAGTCACCATTTAAATACTTCTTAGTTAGCTTTGAAATGGCCTTAGGCAACCTTACCTTTCTAATGCCTTAATTGCACATCTAACGAATCTTTTCAGGTACTGATTTTAAAACCAGGTTTTAGCAAAGGACATCCCAAATTGTTAAATCAATACGTTTAGCTGAATTCAGTGTTTTATTTACAAATTGTCCATTTATTAAATCCAGACTACAATCCCTTAAAAGTTTAAAATTGCAGCTTTTTTTCCCAAAGCTGTACTTCCTTTTAGATTTTCTCAAAGTACTTTATGAATACGCAAGATTTCGGCACGTGCATAATGCAATTTAGTTTTCCCTTCTCTAGCAGATAAAGCAGAAATTATACACCGCTTTCTCTCCAGATTTAGCACGGCAAGTTTTCCAGATAAAGGTGAAGTTAATATTATGATAATGTTACGCTCTTATTCACCACCTGAGCGAAAGCCTTTGTTATTTAATCTATGATAAAAGCACTGAACCCAAGACACGCTGGAGATATTTTAATCAGGGCAAAACCGTGCACGAGCACCTGACATTGCTTCAGAAGGGTTAACAAAAGGGATTTTTTAGTTTTGTTTTGTTTGCAACATCATTATGGAAAATATTGCCTTTTGATACCTGGAGGTAACACATATTAGTCCCACGTTGAGAATAAACCCAAATACCACCAAGCAGCTTTTTCTAGCCTATATTAACTCTATAAGAACAGCAAGAACTGATGAAATGAAATGAAAATTGAGTTAGCTTTTCCTTCCATCGTTCATTAAAGAGCTGACTATGCAATTGGTGTAAACATCGAGCAGCCACAACTTGTTGTTTTAAGTTCAAAAGCCCAAGTCCCTGAGAACTCATTTGGAAACGCCACTAAAAAAGCATCAGCTATCCACAAAGACTGCCAGATCCCCTCGCTGATAAGCAGGTTACTGCCTCGAATGCCACCAAGTTTTATCTGGTTGGGGATTAACTGCATGGTGAACGCAGAGGTACCAGAGCCGGTCCCTTGCTCGCTAGCTCAGCCCCTGATGCAGCATCATGTGGGTGGATTTACCAGCTGGAGTCAGCACGAGCTGCACCATATCTTTGTTTCACAGTCAACAGAAGCACCGAAGTCTCTTTACTTCATTCCTCTTTTACATGTCCTGGTAGCTTAATTAATATGTTTTATATCGTATGCATTTTTCCCCTGGGGAGATTATCCCACCAGACCATTAACAAGAGGACCAGAGCTTTAAATATCAGGCTGCGCCTCTATGTCTCCAACCATTTAAATAATTGGTTTGCTGCTCTCAGGAGCCAGGTGCACCGCTGGTTAGCAGAAAACAACCAAGATGGGGACATGGGGCTATGAACCAAGCCCTCGTATGAGACACAAGGAGCAGCCAGGGTGAAGATATCGGGGGCTTGGCTTCAGCAGCTCTCCAGAGGTCGGTGACAGGTAGCACGGCGTGGAGGGGCTTGAAGAGAGCAAGGGGCAGCACCGGAGCCTGGAAGAGAAAGATGCTCGGAGGAGTCCTGGAGAGAAGCAAGGAAAAAAAGTACGTAGTAGCTGTGGGAATCTGGGTGCAAGACTTGTGTGGTTTGAGTTTTATATTAATGAACACAGCTCCCTGAAGAGGAAAGGAGTGGAGAGGAGAAGCTAGGAAAGGTAATTAAGTGCAGGAGGAGAGGAAGCTAAGATCGAGATAGGGCTGAAAGCAGCGTAGGGAAGACCTGCAAACAATCAACAAACAAGTTAGGTTCCTCAAGAAACAAGTACAGGCAACAGTCTATGCCTTATTTGACTGAGCAAAACAAAAGGGATTTTCCCTTACTTGTATCACAGCTGCAGTGCCATCTAGCTCACTGAAAATTTAACCATTAAAACATGAGATAAGGTAAATGAACGTAACGCACGGCTAGGTGGGACAACGCGTGCAGCACACAGCTGGATGCAGACAAGGTTTGGGGAACTTGCCTGAACTGAGACGCGGCCTGAAAAATGCCACAAAGTGCAACAGACACAAATCACTTCAACACGTTTCAGTCAAATAGATCACTTCGTATCATCAGGATCGTACCTGAGGATTTTATTTTTCAGACAACACAGGGCTCTACCCACAAGGAATGGCCTAGCCTGGAAGTATTCTAAAACTGAAGCTGGCTCACTTAATATGAGTTTATGCCTTTGGCAAGGCCTGGGAGAGTCCAACGTGCTCTCAATTTTGTTTATTCTAGTCCATGAACAGGCCAGGCTCAAGTCAAAAGCTGACTTTTGACTGATAACAGGACAGAAATAGAATGTGGAAACCCAGTCTGCGAGATAGAATAAAACTTTCTCGTTTATTCCAAAGATGGAAAAACATCCCCATGACCCAGCTGCACTGAGATACTCTTTATTTAGGCTCGTTATTTGCTTTTTAAGTCACAGGTCATTACGATGGGTTCAGTGTCACAAGAAAATACGAGTGGCATTGCTTTTTTCTTCTGCTGAGAAGGTGCACCACAAGTATTAAAAAATACACGTTTCACAGAAAGAAGTAGTAGGAGTTCTAGTACCTGACAACCCCAAACCAAAACTTTCCCTTCCCTGTCCTTCTGATTGTGCCCACAGCTGCTGTGGATACACAGCAAAATATAAACTTTTATCTTAAAAGGTTTTAATTACCTAAGATTTTACAGGTTTAATTTTGGCACAAGCAAGTCACTCCCTGTTCAATCCCAACCTGCACATTCAGACGTCTGCCTGACCCTACACGATGCTCTGAGGTTTGAACCTGGCAAGTTTTGCCAGGTAAAGAGAAAGGTGAAATCCTTGGGACGTGCCTCAAGTTTGCTGTCTCCCTTGCAGGTGAAATCAGTTCACCCTACGAGTTTCCCCTTGTCTGTTAGGTATTTTGGGAGGCATGAGGCTGGAAAGAGCTTTTCCTAACTGTACCTGGGAAAAGAAAAGGAAAGCAGCAAAAAGTACCTGCTATCTAAAATGCCAGGATATGCAACAAACAGTTTTGTAGACAACGAGAATGGTGGACCTGCACCGTCTGGGAAGGAAAAGAAAGCAATCAAAGCTGCCCCGGTGTTCTCTTCTCTTCTTCTGTAGCTTTCTGAATCATAATTCAATTCATAATTCGACCTGATTTGCAGCAGGTGCTTGCTCGCAGCACTGCACAGAGCAGCGATGTGCTGGGGAACGGAACAACTTCCTGCAAAGTTTCATCTCCCTTCATTTGCCTCTCCAAATAATTGGAGAGGCAGTGGGCGGCGTTACTTGGCTTTAGTGCTTTCAGTACACTTCAGCTGGAGGTGGCTGGGCAGTGTGGCCCCATGGCCCGAGCTGCAGGACGTCGGGTTTACCTGAGCACTTGGGACCCACGGGAGAGCCGATGAAGACACCGCACACCATCACATAGCTCACCCAGCCCAGGACCCCAGCACTGTATTCCCTCTGCCATGTAGTCACAGCTCTGTCCTGTTTGCCACTCTTCCTTCCTGTTTCTTACCTAAACTCGCACAGTTTGTGCTGCACATGGCTGAATCATAGGCATAATGGCTGTCCTTCAGCATGCCATCGCTTCTGGTCGCAGCCTGCAATGTTTAATAAGTCCCTCATGCTTGAGTTAGTTTGATCAACACAACTTTTGTTTGTCCAACCCACAAACAAACATTATGATGGCATTTTTTATTCTACTCATCACTTCCAGCTTCTTCTCACGCAGTCCCTATCTATCTCACTGTTCAAGGTCAAAAGTTGATGCTTGTTGTATCTTCTTGTTCTTAACTTACAGTGCGTGGCTTCAATTAAGGAGCGCAATGCAAGCCCTGCGTCGAACACAGGAGTCCAACTTAACATTAGGGCACTCCACAGTGAGTCGACGGATTTACTGACACAATACAGACTCACGATTGGTATTTTACAAACAGGGAAACAGCCTGAAATTAAATAACTGAGACAATAAGGAGAATTAACTATCATGAGAACTCCAAGATGCTACTCAACACGAATCCAGTGCACGCATCCCAGCAAAGCAACCGCTCTTCGTCCTGATCCCGAAGCAAATGAGAGTGCTCAGAAAAAAAAAAAAAAATACAAAAAAAAAACACAAAAAAAAACACAAAACCAGCTTCCAGACTCAGACAAGTTAAGATGAAGTTTAAGACCTGGATACCCCAGGGACAGGGACACGTTAGTGGCAGCTCAAACACGGGTCCAGGCAGCTCACGTAGCATCACACACGCATTCTGTGTCATGAGCTCTATGCAGGCTCTCTGGGGCATTGCTCCTGCAAAATGAAGTGACCATCCTCCCTCATATATGCCTGTAGGTTGTCTCTAGTGCACAAAAATGGGAGAGATTACAGTAACAGAGCTTTGAATTGCTGGATTTAAGGTAGCCTAAGAACTGAATTTTGGAATTTTTGTAGTTATCTGGTAGCCTTCTTTCAGCTTCTGCCTTGTCTAGTAATTAAGTAACTTTTTCTTAGCATAATCTTTAACATCAGGGTTTTCAGTTTTCATTGTTGGTGATTAAAAGGATAAAAAAAAAATCAGGAACTGAACTCTAAACCTTCAGAACCACAAACCACAACACATCACCTACCGGACAATTTCCTCACTCGGGCAACAGGACCCAGAGCCTGTCTGCTCCTGGGAATTAATTAAGAACAAGACAGACTGTTTGCTTCAACCTGAGCAACTACCCACAACTACCTCCCCCTGCGAACGCTGCTCACAGAGGACAGCAGCACTGCAGAAGGAAGGAGGGCAGCTAACTCACTGGGTCAAGAAGTCCCAAATTTATTAGCTGATGGCAAGAAGAAGATTATGTTAATTAGCTGGTAAAGGAGAAACTAATCTGATACGTTGTAATGGATTTGGTTACTTATGTGCAAGTCATTTCACCTGATGGTCAGCACAGCCAAGCAAAGAAAAAGTCACAGCAAGCTCCTCCTCAGATTGAAGCATTATAAAGGACCGGCTGAGGCCTGCCTAGCTTCTCTTCCCTGAGGTCACGTAATCTTTGTCCTGAACGAAATGTCTTCAATTAAAAAAAAAAAAAAAAAAGAGGAAAAGGTGTATAATTCATACCACTAAGCTGAACGCTGAGCCCCTTCTCTGATGATTACACACGTTTGTATCGTACCAGCACGAAGAGCTTGCACGCAGGGATGGGGCCTCATTTTCCTGCTCTGAGGAGAGGGGCAATTTCCTTGTGGCCACCTTCCTTTCTCCAGTTGCCCCAGTGGCATGCAGGACCGGGCCTCGGCTCACGGGTAATCTGTGCTGAAAGCCCAGCTGGGCTACCAGGATGCTGCTGGTTCACAGTCCCTGGCACTCGGCCACCACGGGAAGGTGCAGGGTTTCGGGCAGCTCGCCAGAGTTAAGCAACTCAAACCACAGATGAGGAATAGCAATTTTCAAAGCTTTTAACTTTGTTAAATGGGAACTGAACTAGCAAAATGCACCTCCCTGGGCCCAAGGCTATCTCTGCCACATTTCAAAGGCCTGCAGCAAACAATGGAAGTGTTAGAGCTTGTCAGGAAAGGTCACAGGAATCTCTTCTGAAAGAAAGCACAAGGCAAACTTTAAAACAAGCAAGCACAAGGCAAAATAAAAATGACAGCCGCTGCCAATTCTTCCCCAAAACAGTGAACTCTTGCTGCTTTTGCAGGAATTTCTGCTGCTTTCTTTTTAACACGAGCCATTACATAAATGCAAGTCATTCTCCCACTCCTCTGAACACTTCGACAGACATCGTTCTTGCAGGCAGCCGCCTGATGTTGTGGCATTACGGTGGCATCGCTCCACAGAATTTTAGAGAAAAATACTTTGTAAACCTACTGCATCGTTTGTATTAACGCACAGCCACAGGCAGACCTGGGGAAGAAGCAGTTTTGGCCGATGAGAAATCTTTGTTTCAAATACTCGAGAACACAACTCGTGCCAGATTTGCACAGGTATTCTCTAACAAAGGAAAACAACCTGCCTTCAGAGGGGCTTGGGGCACTCGGGATTCTTGAGCTTGGTTTTGCTGACACAGACACCCGATGTGGTGCCTCTGAAGCCTAGGCAATGCTTCTTAGCTGAGGGTGAGAATAAAATAAGCATCTTCCCCAAGCTCGCACTAGGTGCTGGAGTCCATGAGCTTAGATGAAGTATAAAGATGGCTATTCTCAAGGAAGCTCCTTAGGGTTGCTATAAATGCATAGGAGTTTAATAGAAACAGGTCGGTTTTTAGCCTTGCTAAACCCCCGCATCAGCAGCCCACCTATGGGAACAGTAACAAGACAGAGATTAATTACAATGCTGCTTCACCACTCAGGGGTAAGGAGATGCACACGGATGATCCAGAACCATCTGAAATGCTCGCCACCTTTCTTTTTTCTCCAGCAGTCTTTATTCTACTATAGTCAGATGCAAGCTGGAGACTAGCATTAGTAACAGCAGCCACAAAAAGGTCAGATTTCTGCCAGGTGTGGAAACAGTTTCGATAAGCCAGAAGCCTTCAGATCAGCTACACATGTTTAATGTAATCTCAGGCTACTGGAACAGCCAATCTGAAACAGCATCTGAAATTAATAATCAATTTGAAAACCGGAACGAGATGGGTGAGAAACTATACGAGGAGGAAAATCCTACATTCCCTTCCAGCCTTTAAAAGCACTAAAAAAAAAAAAAAAGAGAGAGAGAGAATTGGAGGAATGCAAACAAACTAATGAGCCAAAGGTGGAACAAATAATTAAGTTGTTTGTTAGCGTGTGAAAGTTAAAGAGGAGACAAGGAACAAACATCAATTTGTCAGCACCAAATCACGACAACCTGTCCAGTTTCTGTAGTCACAGGGAAGTGGGCAGGGGAGGGGAGCAGCAGCAGGTGACCCGCAGTGATTGTAGGTGCCTTCTTCGTCCTCTCACCTGAGACATTCTCGTGAGGAAGCAAGGAAAATGAGGCATTAATGAGACTTGCACAGCACAGGTGCAGAACAGGAAAACTACAACCAGTACTAGTTTTAAATGATTTTGGGCATTACGAATTAAAAGGGATTCTGCAAATGTCTTTCTTGGGTTTGGCACTGGAAGTTTGATTTAGGAAGGTGGGCGATACACCAGACACGAAGCTGGGATGGACAGCAAATGCACTAGGAGAACGCTGAGCATATAGAAAGGAGGAAAGGTCTGAAGAAAACAAGATGAAATTCAATATGTACAAGTGCAACATAGGAAGGAGCAATCATTTACATAAATGCAGGATGAGGAAGAACTGGTTAGGTAACAGTTCTTGACAAAAGGATGTGGGGGAAACAGTGTATTCAAGCTGAACGTAAGTCAACAACATCAGGCTGTTGTGAAAAAGACAAACACCACACTGAGATGTACAGACAGGAGGAAAGCTCGCAAGACATGCGGGCACTGCCTCTCCCTCTCCACGCAGCATCAATAAAGCTGCAGCTGCAAGTTTACATCCAGTTCTGCGTGACACAGTGTAAGAGAGGTGAGGCCAAAGAAAAATCAGAAAAGAACAGCCCCTGAAGAAAGCTGGAGCAAATTTAGGTCATTTATGGTAAAGAAAAGATGATACAGGAAAGGAACATGGTAAGTCTGCAAGCGTGTAAGAGTCTGAAGAAGAAACAAAACCCTCTGCCCTCCACGTCAGTGATTACCAAAAGCAATTTACAGGCTTTAATTGTAACAGGTCAGACGTTAGGAGGAGCAGTCTATAAGACAATGTAATGAAGCACTGGAACAGACTGCCTTGGAAAGCCATGGATGCTTCGTTATTGGAAGTCTTTAACAACAGGCTGAACAGATCTTTCTTTTAGCACAGCTCAACTTGCTGCTGGGCAAGCAAAAGGACCAAGTGATCTTTTAAGATGCATTTTAGACCTACCTCCTCCACATGTCTCAGTTAGATTTAATTGAGCAGGTGAAGTTCAACAGTCCCTAACACGAGGCTCTGCCTCAAATGCAGCAAGTCACACAAACACTGTAAAACCTCGGATACATTAGCAGGTCTGTTTCATCTGCAAGAATCCTGGTTCAGTTCAAACCCAGGACGTTAGTCAGTCAGTAACCACCTGATCACAGTTTGGTGAAATCGGGTATTTGGGCAAATAGTGAAACCAGAGCAATGCTGGTAACCAAATTGTCAGGATTCGTCTCTCAGTCACAGCAGAGATATCCCAGCCTGGCACTTTGGCTTCCCCTCTGCACAAAAATCAGGATGACAGAGTGTGAATAATTCCCCACCAGAACCAGGATGCTTCCTTCTCCCCTTTCCTAAAAAAAAAGTGTACAAAATATTATGAAATAACAGGTGAAAAACGAAGGAATGGCAGACGTGAGCGTTCCTGGTTTAGCTGCCCAGTGGAACAAGCATCATTTCAGCAGCGTGCAGGCAGATAGCTATCTGCACCTCATTGAATAGCACCTTGTGCTGTGAATAGCCCCCACGGAATAACAGCCGCTGCTCAAGGATTCAATAGCTTAATGAACATAACAAGACCGGCACAATCTGGAGCTCAATTTGCATGCACTTTGAATATTTCTGCTTTATGAGTTTCATTTCAAAATAAAAATACATGTAAAAGTAGCAGCGATTCGAGTGCCACTTGGCTTAACCTATATTTTTCCAGGAATCCTGACACTCTCCAAGTTTGCTAATTGGTAGGACTTGTGCAGCTAAAAGGAAAAATGCATGCTAAAAGAAAATATCCTTTTTGTTTTATAATACGTAATTAACACGAGCTTTTCTAGCTCGCACACTGGCAAATCTATCCTCTTGAAAAATACACACATCATTTTCATGCTACAAATTAAATTTGGTGTGGTTATGCTTTTAGCACTCAACAAGTAAAAGCTTGTAAATGAAAAGCTGAAGCAGAAAGGTATGGCAAGTCTCATTTGAGAAATCAAAATCTTCAGAAAACAGGAATTCTCTCCTGCAGAAGTCAACAAAAGCTGCTAATAATTAAATACTGCTGCTGATTAACACTTTACGCTACTTGTTTATTTTCAAGTCTGTATTTAAGCAGATCTGTATATAGAAAGACTCAAATCGCCGTGCTTCATTCCCATATGATGGCTGGCTAATAACCACACAACAGTTGGAAACTGTCAAAATATTTTACAGCTCAATTGTAATTACCATCCAAGTCTAAGCACGCAGTAATTGGGCGTTAGCCATGTTCTAGGGGTGTTACAGCAACACGCAGCAGTCGGCTCTTCTGCGCTTCGTTTTTACACATGTAAAACTCCTCGGCAATCCCCAGGATCTACCTCATAAAATTCTGAATGAAATTTCTGTTAGCGTATCATCTGCAGAGAGAGGGGTTTTTCCTTAACGCAATAAACTACATTGTAAAAAATTGCCTAATGTTCAGAAGCACGGAGTTTATTCGGCAGCTATTTTTTTCTGATTTGAATTCCCTGAAACAAGAACTAAATTGTCAGACGAATAAAAAAAAATAAGTAAATGTTTTGACCAAAATATTCCACGCTAAATATATTGTTGAAAGCTTTGACAATCTGTGGTGAGAGCTTATTTTGACTTCAAGAAACCCATTCTGCAGGTGATAAATAGAGAAACCATCCCCACCAGGTGAGGGAGAAAAAGTGCTGCTACGATATGGCGACACAAGGAACTGAAAAGGGTTTTTAACATGTACCATTAGCTACATAACGAGCGTAACGCTCAGTGAGTATTGTATGCAGATGACAGACAGCTCGGTTTTCTTGAACAGACAACTCTCCGGGGACTCCCGACTGCTCGGAATTGGTATTTCTATGGCAAGGAACAGGGCAGTACCGGAGAGGTGGATTCGTGATTCACTGATCTCTCAACACTCTTCAAATCACGAATCCATTATTTAACTATCACCAACTCTACAGCGACAAGACAGACGACATCGCTGGGTTCCTAATACATTAATATCCGTTGGATTAAGGTCCTTAAGAGATGTTCTGCCTTTGAACTGACAGCTTATGAATGGAAGGAAGAGCTCCATTTTGAGTTATCCTTTGGACTTAATTTATGTGGTTAAGTTAAATAAAATTAAGCGCTCGTGAAAGAAAGGCTCTCAAATTGGTCCCGGGATGATGCAATGCTTAACGTGCTTCTGGTATGAGCTGTTCGTGATCCCAAACGCTCATCTGCAGACAGCACCAGGAAACATCTAGACGGAAAGAGTGCCCCAGAAGACTGCAGTCTTTCAACCAGGAGCACCAGTGCTGTCAGAAGGGGCTTTGGGGAAGGTACCGACAGCTCTACTTGGGTTGGGGGAGGCACCGAGATTAATCAGACAACCCCGAGGAGCTCCATGGGGAAAGGCTTCAGCCAAATACCAGCACAAACGCAGACAACTCAGGCTCGAGCCCTGTACATCATCCTCAGCAAGTCTGATCACGTCCAGGTGTTGCAATGCGCACGGCACTTATCGTTCACGCATCTCAGCCTCCTGCAACGCTTTGCGCTGCACGAGCACCCCGGGATAAGGGGAGGAGGGAAAAAGAAGGGAGCCTTACACAGAAATTTCCATGCTTTGGGAAGTGTAAATTAGAGCATTACTACTAGTCTGACAGTAAGTTTGCTAATAAATGTGTAGCAACATTCGGGTTGCATAACGGGAGATTAAATGATTATGACAATGGTTGAAATGGGGAGAATCAAGGGAAGCAAAAGCACACATACGGGAGAGCTCTGGTGTCACGGCCAGCTACCTGTAATGCCTGAACTTCTGCAAATGCACAGAAGCCAACGTATTTTTCACTTTGTTTCCACTCTAAATAAGCTTCCAGTGGATGCTACAAAGTTCCTTCGAATAGTGGGTATTGCTTGCAAGTTAGATGAACTTTTAAATACTACTTACAGGTATCTGTAGGATTCATCATCTCAAACGTGGGCTTCGCAGATTGCTAGGCAACAGTTTGCAGCAGGAGCATGACCCAAGACATGACTAGGAAACAAGCAGCCTGACATCACTTGAGTAATATCCACCTTGTCTTTAAAACTCTGCAGGGGAGGAGTTCAAAGAGCAGTTTTGCCTACAGTTACAATAAAATTTACAGACCGCTCAAATAGAAGTGCTAGTGGGAGAACGAGGAGTTGGTATGTACACAGTGTGCATGTTACTTTCAGTCACAGTCTAGTTTCTCAACAAGTCATGCTCACAAAGTCTTCTAGCATATGTAAATACTTTTTGCAAAGCCCTTTTGCAACGATTTTTACTATCTCCTCTTCATAAAACCTTGGCAGCACAAGTGCTGCTCCTGTTGCACAGCTGTGCTCTGTTCTGAGCTCTGTAATGCCTCCTGTAAACCCTGCAGGGTGGAAGGGGAGGGCACTGGGCTCCCAGAGGACGAGGTTAGGTGGAGAACTCCCAGCTTCTGACCCCTCGAAGCTGCTGTAAGGGATGCTGCCCCTGCCCACATGCTATGGGATGCTCCAGAGATCTCCCTCATGCCCTGAATCAGACATGAGCAACACGGTTGTAACCCATGGAACTAGAAGAGGTCAAAAGAGACTTTCTTCTGCAGTATAATCCAAACAAATTTTTTTGTTTGGTTTCAGTCATGGCCAAACTCAGAAAAGCTCCTGCGTTTTTCGAACAGCTCCCCAGCAGACCTGCGTTGTCCAGCAGGATTCACCTGGCTGAGGCTCCATGCAGAGCTCATCGCTCCTGCCAGAAGCAGCAGGGACAAAGTGCAGGAGATCAAGGAGATGAAATTATTAACAATACAGCTCCAAAATGTATACTCTGGTTGGTATTGTTTTTCTCTACTCTTCTCCACTGTATTGGGCATGACATATTGATGAAGAGACTGTCTCAGACACAGTGGGAGTGAGACAAGTGGTGACGCAGAGCAAAGCCCATGTCACCTGTGCACAACAAAACGCCCAGCACGCAAAAGTTCGAGGAATACAGTTCAATTGTTTGTGGACTACTCACACTACTCGGTTCCTCGAAACAAAAATAGAAGTAAAAATAAAAATAAAGACATCCTTTCTTGAAAGACTGAAGTGCACTGATGCAAATCATTTCATGCCCCGAACATATTCTTAGTCCCATTTGTTGTGGGTTCACACTCTTTAAATACTTGTGAAAAAGACAGACTGCGCTTGTGATGGACAAGAAGTGTTTGCAAACAAATCAACTGCATGTCCAAGGAGACCAGGAATGGAAAAAAAAAGTCCAGAAACTTGGAAGCTCTCCTTGGAATTATTTCCTGGTTATTTGCCATTACTCTTATCTATGTCATGTCCTGGTTCTACATTTGAATTGCATAAATATAGAGAGATAGCTCACTAAAATAAAGCCTAATTTTAGTAGGTTTTTTTTTTTTTTTTTTTAAAGTCTAATATTGTTCCTAGGAAAAAAAGTAAAACCAGTTAAATCCATTGAAAAAAACAAAACATTTTAAAAAATATATGTTAATATTGCATTAGCATTTGAACTACAGTGGAGAAGGTCTGTGGTCACAGTTATAAGAATCACTGAAAGAATGATTGGTATGCTACAGTTTTATACTCAAGCTTACGGATTGGGTTTTCGTCTACACTCCAGAGTCTCAAACCAAAGGATAAAGTCAGCTTATGTTACTGAGTTCCTGCTGTCAATGAAAATCATGATAGACTACCTACCTCTAGCTCCGAGTGGTATGGACCTAAATGTATATACTAGGAAAATATACATACAGATATGCGTGTGTTTGTGTGTAAAAATGACTAAGGTCACTTGAAACAAGAGAAACACACTATCTGTTTTCTAAGTAACAAATGACTTCCATTAAACTCCACAAGAAAAAAATAATAATTAAAAAAATGCAGGTAACTGAAAAAAAATATAATATGGCAATACTGGGCTATTTCTATTTATAAATATTTCAGAGGGTGTAATATTTTAGGATACCCTTAAAGCACGATAGGCTGAGTTGGATTTCAAAGACCTATTTATACTGAAGCAAGCCAGGAAACACCACCCTTGCAAAAGCCTGAAGAAGAGGGGGGACATCCTTGTCTCAGAGGTGCTGATGAAGCCAGGGAGAACAGAGACTTTTGGCTGGCCCACCAAAAATAAAGACTGTACTCTGATTTGTTTATTGCCCTTTAAAGCTACAAAGGACAATTAAGGAACCAGAAACTGCTCTTTCCATACTCGTGGAAATTTGGATGAGAGATTTCACTGGCCAGGAACTTAATTCAGGACAGGCTAAAGGACTTCAGCTTCCTAGCACCTCCAGGGGATGAGGCACTAATTTTCATGAACACGTACAAAAGGCCAGCTGTCTAATAGTCACTGACAAATTGTTATTTCACAATTTATTTCAAGTTTTTGCTCTGGTTGAATACAAGAGCTTTTCACACAACTGTGCATGCACCATCACGGCCAGCAGTTTTGTGAGCCCCGTGCATGGGCCAGTGTCTGTCTCTGCAGTAAGGCCACGGGAAAAAAAGGACACTTTCTACAACTACAAGTGGGCATGAAACCACTCGACTCAACCAGCAGACTTACACACTCTTGGTGCTGAAGATGCCAGGCTTGCATATGAATTTGTTTGTAGTCCTCAAATTAAACACCACCACATCTTCACTGAGGTAACAAAAATTTCTGATGAAGCCTCTGGCGCTCGGAGCCGCGTTCAAGATATTCGGTATCAGATCACACATTTTTCCTTCTTATTTTTTTTAGTGTCTGTTGGAAGATTCTCCTTTTTTGGGTATGGGAGACATGTTAGGATTACTGAGTTCACAGCAGCGTGCCAGTAGCTAGGGGGTAGCCCACAGCTCTGCTCTAAATCAGCACGGGAAGAGGCAGAATAAGCTGCATTAGAAGGTGTTTTACCATGCTACATACTCTGAATCCCAATGATTTTTCTACAGAGAGAAACTGCCCTCTCCACAGCATAGCTCTCTTTAAAGTGTAATGCAGGCATTTAATCGGTGGGTGTTTTAATCAAGCTCTTAAATGTTACAGTTGATCTTCAAATATATGAAGCCAACCCATATTTTTTGTAACATTTCCGACGTGATTTCCTTAACAATTTTAGTTTCTAGCTAGCTCCTTTAAAGCCCCTTCGCTGAGCTAGAGCACATGATTTCCCTCACACTTTAAAGGCTTTTCCCATGCATGCTTTTCAAAGCTGATTTGTCTGAATTATACATATGAACTATATTTAAAATTTGTGCATTATTCATTACTACAGACTATGAAGTATCATTTAGGGATTAACACCACTGTCTACTAAACTGCAGCATAGCTCGTCAACAATGAAACCAAGTGAGTTTCCAAGAAGCAGTTGTATTTAAAAAAGGTAACCAAATACTAGCATAAAGGTACAAAAACATTTCTCTAAATCTACCAAGAAAAAGCACAGGCATGTCCTTTTATTGTTTTTTTTTTTTTTTTTTTTTTTTTTTTAAATGAAAACAAATCCACTTCGTCTAATAGGCACAGAACTGCTTGAGATATGTCAGAAAGAGTTCTTGCTTTCTGTATGTTATTGCCATTTTTTCCTTCTCTAAGTCTCTATTCAGAGTGCTTGCACTGGGTGCATTTTGAGATCCATCTGTATGTTTCTGCATAGGATAAATCAAATTAAAAAATAGCAGCAGGATTCGGATTTTGTTTTGGAACGCCTGTTTCTCCAGAGAAACATCTCCATACTCCATCCATGCACGTTAAAATAACTCAGAAAAAACGTGGATCTAAGATACGTTACACACAAAACAACCCTCAGATAGCTGGTACAGTGATAGACGCAGAGAACAGATAGTTCTTCTGAAAGAGTAGGAAAAATATTTATAAGGAGGCAGTGAGTTAAAAAAAAAAAAAAAACAGGCAGCTTGACTTCAGTAAAACCCAGATCGCTCAGTTCCTTTGGATTATTTTCTATTTTCTTTTCTCTTATGCAGTTAATTATTTGATTTTTTTTTTTTTTTTTTTTTTAGGAAATCATTGCTTTTTCTCCCCTATTTTTTTTTTTGTCACCACAGACACTCCCTTTAGGCAACCGTGCATCAACAATCCTCCCACGTTCAAAGTCGGCTACATCTGTTGCTCTTTCCCATTGTTGAAAATTCCTGCCTTAATCCTATTTGACTTTATTCATGCAAAGGTCATCCTGAATTCAACAAATGGAGGAGCGATAGCAAGCACACTGTTGAACATGGCTAAAAAATGCTGTTGTAGAACATGCAGCTAGTGTGCCGGCACTATCTCAGAAGTGCTTGGTTTATTATGCAGGCTCCCAGTCCTCAGAGCTGTGTTGCAGTATGAATTGGTAACATATTTCTTCTAGCATCTCAGGAATACACCAATTTCCTTCTAACTGGCTTGATTCTTTCTACTTAAAAAGATTTGCACTTACCTCGTATATGCTAGTGGGGATGGGTACAACATACATGTGTAATATTTGACTGTGTCGCACTCCCTAGGGCTTAGCTTCTGGCGTTTATGGCTTCCCTGTCTCTCCTGGTTTTTACTTCTCAGTATATCCAGCTTCACAAATCAATCCTATTTAATTAACTGCCCATCTGAAAGTAACAATGGTCACTGTTTTAAATAAATGAGACACAATCTCTGCTTTTTACAAAGCAGGGTAGAACAGCGAACACTAACCCCTCATTTTAGGGCCACCACTGTACAGCAGATCTGTTCACAGAAGCTGTCTATTTTGCTTTTAGGCTCACTTTTCGTCCCCAGCAACAAAAAAAAAAAAATAGAAGCATTCTGGCTGAGAACTGTGATTTATTCTTATGCATAAGTATCTGACCAAACCAAAGAAAGATTAGCAGGAACAGTGAATTAGCAACTAAACCAAAGTTAACTATCAGGCTGATTTATGAAGTGAAGATAATTATTTCTGTAATATGACCATAACTCATCATGACAGAAGCAAAGGAATATTTATTCATACTCTCTTATTTCCAAGTTGAAGTGCTTGCCAGCCAAGATGAACCAAACCCACCCTTCAGGCAACCCGAGAAAACAGGCTATTGTTAGTCTAGCTCCTTAACAGAATGCTTTGCTGAGGGCCTAAAAGAGTTCAGAGCCTACTGAAGATTTTAACAATCTGAAACAGTTCCACAACAAAGTCTGATGTAAGAGCTAGAAGTTAAATGCTACAGCAACATCAGCTTATTCCAGTTGTATTTAGCTGCTCATTAGCTTGTAAGGGAACACTTGAAAGAATCAAGTTTTCCATTTACAAGTTGTTCAGTACCCTGCTTGTTAAAGAGCCTGATGAAAAGGTGTAAAAACTCAAGAGCAAAACGATAGGTTTTATCAGCTTTTTATGATTTTGAGGATTTGGGTTTTGATGGTAGCTTCAAAAATGTCTTACTTGAGGAGAAGCATCCCTTCTTCCTTTTTACCTTTTAAAAAGCAAAGCTTTACCAAAGCAGAAGTCACGGTCTGTAAAACCAAGCGTGCAACTCAAAGCCTTCCCCATCCTTTGAGAACATTTGTCTGAACGGCAGCAAGGTGCTTGGTTATCCTCGGCGCCTGCTCCAGGAGCCAGCCGCTGGCCTCACACCACCTCTGCTGCCCCCTCCCAGGTCCCTGCCAGCACAGGAGTCCCAGCTAAGAACTTCAAGAAAACATCATGGATAAGGATTTACAGATTACACATCCCAGAAGCTAGCCCTGGTTTTACTTTGAGCTGTTTTTCAGACGCTTTGGCAGGCTGCCTCGCCTGGCCAACGGTGCTTGCACCTCATCCGGCTTGTGCCCTGCCAGAGAGATGGGACAGTGCCACGAAAGCACTGACCTTTAGGAACGTGAGCACTCGAGAAACCTGAACACTCCCAGCAGTTCCTAACTTTCTTCTTGCATTTACACACCTTAAGGGTATTTAAATGGTCGATTTCAGGCAAGTAACTTCAGCTCCCCTGCGATCCCACAGAAAGTGGTGAAATGAGAACCTTGCATTTGCTGGTAAGACAGACTGGTGAGCAACTTAGATTCATTCAAGGAAATTCAAAGGTTTCTATAACTCGTAATATGTATTTACCTGGGAAACACTGAATGGATTCTAGCCTTAGTGCCTTTTTTTAATTTATTTTTTAAATAAAACTCCCCTTTACCCCATTCACAGAACATGCCTTGTGCTTGTTAGCTCTTCCAGTTGTCACCACCAAAGGCCAGAGATTAATTTTCTTCCCGCAGAACGGGACACAGTTTTACATTTCCAAGATGAAATAAAACATATAAAACTACAGCCATTACTTGTCTAAGAGACCCTATTTTTCCAGAAAAGGTGAAACAACATTTTATGAAGATGACAAATCTAAGTGCTGTGATTTGTAAATACGAGTTAGATTTAAAAATATGAAACGTAAGGCTTTGAATGTCATAATGCTGGTTAAATTACCAAACATTATTTGCAAAGACATTTTGCAGAATTGCTAACTGGCCCAGTCCAGAACTGCTGCAGGCACTACCAGTGTTTCCATCCATTTCAATGGGAGCTACACTGCCCCAGTACGGCAGAAATACCTTAAAGAGCAATTATGAAAATTGCAGAAGGAGCCATGTGTTTATCATCCTGCAAATTATGTATATTAATCTGCAATTAAAATGCTTTTTCTAGGGCAGCCCTGGAGACCTGGTTTCTGCAGCCCCGCTACTAATAAGGATGTAAAGAAAACTGAAACACTTCAGTAGCAGCACTTAAGGTTGCTAAATCAAAGATCAGAAGTTGGGATATTATGAAATTATAGTTACGTATTCAACGTTAATTGGCACCCTTTGTATATCTGCAGCTTGATACAATCTTTAGCAGCACTTCTTTCCCTAGACTCGTCCCTTACAGACAGGGCACGACGACCACCCTGAATGGGACTACCCACCGACCCTATTGTTTCCGTAGTATTAGTTGTTTGTCCTCATGCTTCATCTGCTGCACACTCCCTGGACCTTGAACTGAACACAGTATCATTAATCTCATCAAAGGGCTTTTCTACAGTCTCCATCTTCGTGGTATTTTAATCTAGAAGATTAAACGTTTAATTTTCCAGACATCCTCATGAGGTAGCAGTCCCGTCCATTTAACCAAAGCAAATGAGAGGTCCACAAAAAAGACGGCTCCAGATCATTGGAAGCTTTTGAGCCCTGAGTCTGAGGCACCTAAGAGCCAATTCACAGGGTGCTGCTGGTTTTATCACACTTGGTGTGTGCTCTTCCAGCTGCACTGCGCCTGAGTCAAGCCCATAGCTCAGCTCATTTATCATATCTGTATCAAGCTGGGAACTTAAAAATAACACCACGGTCCAAAATTTGGTTCGAGAGATTAGCTTAGCACCACATACGGTATTCCTGAGGGAGGAAAGGATAATACTGACCGCTCCCAGACAGCATTTAGTTGCCTTACTTGTCGGTGAAAGCTGTGCCTTTCCGCTGGCCCTTGGTGCAAGCAGCGCGCGCCCCAGCCTAGTTCCCTGGGTCACAGCTGCTGCACGAGGGATACATGAGGGATGCACTTGGCAACTTGTCTCCAGCTACACAACGCTCTGGTTCCTTGCTATGTGTGCTCAGAAATGGGCTAAGGGGAGAAGTGTGGGGATGAGGTTGAAAGGAGCTCAAGCTCTGCCTCCAAACCCAACGCAGGACCCCCACTGCTGTGCAGCAACGTGGGTAAATTACGGCCTTCTCTGCTTTTTCAACCTGAGAGCCTAAAAGAAGCATCTCTCGTAGAGGTAACGGCAGCAGCTGGAACAAGGAAGGGATTGGTTTCACCTACACTTCTGAGGAATACAAACTGACTCCTGTTGGCAGCAGTCACAGCCATCATACGAAGAAAAGAGACACCCCTTTCCACCAGTTCATTCTACTACACTTGTAGAGCCACTTGCAAGGAGGAGGGGATCAAGAAAGGCTGCAAAGAGATGAAATCCACTACCCAACTAACACTGACAGCCACTGCAGTACAACTACGCAGGCAAAACGAGCAATGGCCAACTACAAACGAGTTGATCGCTTTGGTAGCCTAAGGAGGCCACACAAGTAGAAGCCTACTCATAAAGGCACGAGTCTCAAGCACATCCATACAGTATCTGGATACTCCTTTGGGTTGTAACGGGTAGTAAAAAAATGTCACTTCTGGTCTCGCTCGTGACCGTTCATGGATAGCCTGTCACACGTTAAACGTCACTTCTCATACCGGTTTTTACCAAATCACTAACTGATGAGGTAGAACGAAGCAGGGGATCCTCATTTTGCTGACAAACTGACACTGTTCTTACTCCTCCACATCCACGACTCCTACCCGTGCAGCCACACGTGTGTGTTCTGCCCTACCATGGCTCTACTCTAGGTCATGCACACAAGGAAGGGGCTGTCCATATTCAGGGACAGTCCATCTCACCAACTTTAAATGCCTGTCAATTAATTGTCCAAGTTTAACTTACCTCAACTCCTTTGTAGCCAGTGGAGAGCAGCAGACACCTCTAGGAACTGGGTATTTGATGCAGGCAGGTGACTCGCTCTCAAAAATGGATCTATTTTATTAAGGTCCAGTCCTGGGAACTCCTACTCACATAAGCAGTCAATAGAACTGCTAATTGCTCCTGCATGTTATCAAAACACACACCCTTTTCTCTACAAAATGCTTTACGTTTGTACCACTTGTACCTTTCTTGGTGCTGCAGAGAGGTGCACTCAGCTTCAGTCATCGCAATTCCAAGACAAAAAGCAGGCTGAAGAATACCATGGAATGAAAACTCCTTTTCCGCAGAAAGGCACTTCTGTAAAAGTCACTTTTTAACAGCCCACACTTGCAGTTGGGATTCAAACCTTCAGACTGTATTTATTTGAGATTTCTTTGCTTTCAACAGGATTTTTCTTCTTCTTACAAATAGGGACTATGCGTAAATACTTAGAAAATTTAAGTTATTAGTATATATGCGTATCTATGCATATATACATGTTTTTGTGCATACAAAATACTTCCCCACTTATAGAGAAATTAGTGAACACTAATCAGCAGTGAAACATAAGTATAAGACACAGAACCAAGAAGCTGTAACAGTTAGCTATCTGATGATTAGCAGTGATACACTGCATCCTTCCTTCCCACTTTCATGAAAAGTGGCTCCCTCATTAAGAAATCATTTGAATCGCACAAAACACAAAACCAATGACAACAGAGAAAAGTATTTTGCTTTCCCTGTAGTGCCAGAGTACCTATATTCAGTAAACGGGAACTTGGGCGATTAAAGAAATTAAACATGGAATGCTTTTGCTTTAAGTATGAACAGATGGAGTTAAACCACCAAAGCCGTTTCCACGTGAAATAGTGGTTCAACACTCACTTTGCATCACGTTTGTAATGTGAACAAGTTACTTCCCGGCAGCATGAGGCCAAGTACCACTATCATCACAGCCTACAGATGCTCTGAATGACAACTGCCCCAGACCAGCACTTCACTGGGACACCCAGGATGTGCTTTACAGTCTAGTGATGACCGTGCTGCCACCAAAAGGGACTGTGCTGCCAGGTTCCCAGGTCACTGTTGTGTTCCTGTTACTCAAATAACCCCCAGTCAGGGCTGGAGCTGGCACAAGATGGGGCAGGGAAGGTGGGAATGTGAGAAGTCAGGATGGGGGCTGATCGCAACGCAGCAAATGCAAAACCTGAGCAAGCATTAGGTGAGAGCAGGATATTCTTTAGCCTGTAACTTCAACAAAATGCAAAAATACGACACTTGTATTGGAAGGGAACAGTTCACTCTTTATTCTAACAAGGTTGCTTTATCTCCAAACGTTAGTTAATAGTAAGAAACACAGAAAAAGCTCATAGGTAGTCAAGTTGACAAACACCATTTGGAAGTCATGCAAACAGTAGTAAGAGACTAAGTATGGTATAAAAAAGGAAGGCTCTTTTATTAACACTTGAGAACCTGCAAGTTTCATGAGTTGTCTGTGCTTCAACATGATTATCTCACTGCCTCTCTGTTCACATTACCTGTAAGGCTTTTTTCCTATTAGAAGATAAATTGTCTGACGGCTGTATGCAAAGACAGATTTTCTCAGAGTGCCTTTTTTTGCACAACTTCCTAACAGTAGATATCTCAAAATTCTGCCCACTACCTCCTGAGTCTTGATGAACTATCTGCAGAGGAAGTAACAAAGATCTCAATGCAAATGAGCTGCACGATTCCTTTGCAGCTAATGTGAAGCTGGAAAGGAGCAAACTCATTAAAGAAGATGTAACAGGAGGTCAGGGAGTGCTGATGTGAATGCATAACTGAGATACTTTTGATACAGAGAGACAATAAGAGATCTCCTTAATCTACCATTTGCAATGTAATGTAATTTCCCTGCCTGGCAGCATCACTGTATCTTTCTTTAGATGAGCTCTTCCTATTGTTCAGTCACATAAGGTTGATAGTGTTGAGGTAAATATAAGAAGTGAATGACCAGAAACAGCAAGCATCTCTGAGACCTTGCAGAGTACCACCTAGTACTACATCCAATGCTATTTTGCTCCCCTTCCACTAAACAATTGAGAAGTTGTATGTTTCATTTCTGTGTAAACATTTATTCTGCCTTGAACTACAGGTTTCTCCTTGTTCCCTTGACAAGAACCTGGGAACTCCTCTTCTCTCCTAAGAACGTAATTCTCACGTGCTCCTCCCCCTGACAGTTTGAAGGATAACCTGCCTATCAGACAGAAAGCTTTGCGAATAAAAGCAGCCCGGGTAGACAACGGATTACAAAGGATATTGGATGGAGATGAGTTACTATATGCGATGCAGAAAAAGGATTCTGTACTTCGGATTACAGCATGCCACTTTTCCTACAAGCATGTTTCATTAGAGCTTCAACCAGCTAGGTCGGCTGGCACAAGAGAACTGGCTACCACTGGCCATACAAAACATTCATTTTGGTTTAAACAAGAAAAACAGAGCTTAAACAACGGTGGCGACAGCCAGAAATGTTAGTATTGGCTTTGGACTATGACGTGAACACGTATTCTTCTTTCCTGCCAATGTAAAAGGTCACCAACAAGCTCTTGTCTACAGGCACCAAAATCAATGCCTATGTATTTGTGACTATCAGCAACACTGTGACTGTCATAAAGGTCAACATGGTGTCTGCATTAGGACAGACAGGCCTATTTATTACCCTGTCTTGCTGTTAGATACTTTGACCAAATGCTAAGCATAGCTCAAAAACCAGCTAAATCATCCCAGAACAAGTTCAAGAAGCATCCTGTGGTCTGATACACATCCCGTGTCTGTTCACGTAATCACTTACTGTCAGAGAAATGCTTATCATGAAGACTGGAGTACAGGAGTTTTATTTGCTGAGGTATGTTCTGGATGGCCTGAGAGGGGGCTGCGAGATGGAGATCTCTGAGAGCTACCAGGGCTGGTGCTGACAAAGGGTCCACGCACCTGCTCTGCAAGTGCGTACCTAGGACCGATGAACACAGATTTCCAAACCCTGCAGACAGGACATAAGAACAGGCTGAATTCCCCACAGCTAACATAACTGTTGCCTTTCAGTAGTTTTGTTACAACCGCAGTATCCAAAACCCAAGGACTTGGGATTCGTGGCCATCAACAGGGCCTGAACCTTGACCGCAGCCTGGCACAAACAAACTACCATGTAATAGGAAAAACCTTCCTGGGAATTGTTTCCTGAAGGGAAGGGCACGAGCTAGGTGTTGAAGAAGCAATGCCGACCCACTGCAGGAGATAGATGTGTGCTTTCAACATGTAGAAATAACTCCACGGTTGAGGGTGATTACCTGTTGGCTAGTAAATAATTCCTTACCCCCTGCATAAATGCAGTCGCATTCCTGCCCCCTTTTTCTGACAAAGGCACCAAAACGCATGACTTTGAGACACATGGTGTGTACCAGTGATGTGATCCAGTTGTACCTCTTGAATTGATGCCTGGATCTCACCTCCAATAAGCTCAGCATCACCCGGGTATAGTAAGAGGTGAGACCAAAGTTCAGCCGGTTGAAGTCTGAATTTTTTAATCTGCTAGAGCCACGACGGGCACTGGTACACACGCTATGCCTTGGTTTGATGAAGGGGAACCACTGGCACAGACACTAGCTTTTGAGGCTGAAAGAAGTTCAACTTTTTTCCCCCAGATCAATGGCAAGCGGAATAAATTCAGTCTCCATCACCCCTGAGAAAGGCAGAACCTTGTTACCCAAACCGTGTGGAGAGCAGTGACATGGTATGGCGGTAACAAGCCCAACAAGCCCAATTCGGTTTGGCTTGACAGCACTGGAGCAGACTGATGACTAAGAAGCTTAATTACAGTTTCACAGTGCATTTGTCAGACTCATCTAAATATAGCCGGCACACCATAGTCTTCAAGCCATTTAAGATGATTAACTGTGGGCTAATTCTAGACTTTTAGACTTTGCATTTTTAAACTCCCCGATGACTCAGATTATTTTAGAGGAGACGTGGAAGGAAGATGGGAGAGATTTAAGCTATTTCTTCAGGAAATACAGGTAATAATATTTTGAAGCAAAACTTCCTCCCGACCCACATATGGCAAATGTTGAGCTAGCACAACCAGGCCAAGAGCTGGCTGGACCTTTATGGGAAGCTAGGCCCCCAGTAAAGGACCATACTCCAGTTCTCTGACTGCCCAGGCAAACAGGGCAAGGTAAACATTTGGAAAAGGTCAGGTGAACAACGTGCAGAGAGAGGTATGCTGCAAATGACCAGAGAGGCAACAGCCAGTGCAGGCCGATCTTCCAGCAGCTAAAGAAGTAGAGGTGCCCCTTAAAGGAAATTAATATGAAAGGCGCAAGACTCTCCAATCACCAGCACTCATGAACTTCTCCAAACCCATCAGCTTGGGGAGGCAGAAGCAGCCTCGTTTGCATCCTTTTCTCACATATGAATTTTATTAAGGGATGGTAAGTGGACACCAAGTGAGGCAATATCTTTGGGGAGGAAAGAGGCCAAAGGCAAGCCCTGAAGGAGGGGGAAGACACTGTTATGGTTATTACTATCATTAGCATCGTTATTTTAGACTTGCATTTCAGACAGAACAGGACTCGGGTCCGTGTTGCAGGAATTACCAGACAGCATCCATAGCTTCAGGCATAGGTAGGCTATAAGCCTGAGAACAATCATTTCAAGAAAAAAAAAAAAAGGGTTAAATATTTCTCATATTTAGTTTCATGACTTGTCCTTCTGACCAACGATCATCTATAATTGTCCAGGCAATATGTTTTTATGTCAGTCTCCCAGTGAGATGCAGTCCTTGCTTCAAACTCTAGTTCCAGCGTTTTCACGGCTATTAAAATTAATGCCTATTTATTGGTGTTTCAGATTCCAGATGCGCTGATTGTGGAGTTCCTGAAGGTTAACCAACCCACGACTCCACACTGAAGCACTCTCCTCACCCTGGGGATACCCAGCACGATGCTCCGTACCACCAGATCAGAACACGTTTTCTGGAATTTTCTCCCTGGTTTTATACGAAGCTTTTACACATAATTATCTTGTACAACATAAATCTCTGAACAAAGGAACTCAAAGGAGTTTGATTTCCATGGTGTCAGGAGTAATAGGGGTAATTAACTGTGGATGTGATTCCAGGAAAATCTAGAAATAGCATCCAGCTGTTAAAAGATCATACGACTCCTGTAGAAGAAAGCCTTTTGCAATTCACATAGATGCATTAGCTTAAGCCTGTTCTCAAATGAGACATGTCCAAGACTGCTGACTGCTAAAAATTCATTGTTTTATTTTTCTCTTTTATTACCACAGACACTGCTGCTATATATTAAAAAAACATGCACACACACACACACACAAAAAAAAAAAAATCATGTGTGGGAAGTCAGATATCCCTCAGGCAAGAAACACCTTCCACCACTACTCGGGTAATGGTAAAGTGTTGGATTCGGGCTATGATGTTTCAACAGCAAACACAACTGCACTTCTGTGGAAGTTTCCTTACATCCCGGGTGCCAATGCTAGAAGGCTCATTGCAGCTGAATACCGAACGAAGCGATTTTGGTGTCCAGCCATACCCTAGGGATTTGATTTTTGGGTGTATACTCTGGAAAATATCACCCTTTCTCGCCCTACTTTTAAGTTCTAGGAGCTTTTAAATCCTAAGTATTTAAATTCCTAGGAGCTTCACTACTGTCTTCAAAATCTAATTGCTTTTTTTTTTTTTTTTTTTTTTTAAGAGGGTGACATAACTTCAAGTATTTGGAACCTCTATCTTGAGTAGGAATCTGTCATGTGTCAAATCTTTCAAGAGTAATTTGCACCTAATAATCTTGCTGATATATAGATGTGAGTAAGAGCATTTGTATTTTTGTGTTCAGCAAATGTTATGAACACCATTAGCGTGTGAAGGAAAAAATGAGTTCCAAATACTCTACCAAAGATTTGCAGAGGCATTTTAAGGAGTCTCGTTCCTTAAACTCTGAAGTTCTACCAGTAATGCTGTGTTCATGTTGTCTAAAGACTAACATTTTTGCCCTGCAACCATTTCCCATGAAGACAACCAAGACAGGAATTGACTCTGTTGGGATACTTGGGTTCTGGTCACAGTTCTAGTAGAGGCTTTCTGTGCCCAGATAACTTGGATAAATCACTAAGTTCAGCTACTTAACCTCCCTCCACCTATGCTCACCGCCATGGGACTATTCCCCCTACATAAGGACACGTGCCAAGTTCATGTTTGCATAGTGCCTATACCCTTGGATGGGAGTTTTGTCAGAGCTGCTAAACACCAACACTCTTACTGAGCAATAAATTACGTGTGCCAACAGTTCAAGTCCTACCTGGGTACTATTTTGTACCAGTGTGAGGAAATCATTTCATTTTCTTTTCTTTTCTTTTTCAGTGGCAGTACTCTGAGTTTCAAGCAGCATTCCAAGTAAAGTGCTTTTGATCAAAAATTACTAGATTATCTTAAATCAAAACAATTTAAGCAAAGAAAAATGACTTAGAAAAAACTTTCTGAATTGCAAGTGATCATACAGTACTTTAGTATACCCAGCAAGCAAAACTTTCCAACCTAGATGTAACATAACAAACCCAGACACTGCATCTTCCCTAATGGTCTCACATCATTCAAAATTTGTTAAAAAATAAATTAAAGCATTCCTAAACTGCAGAAGGTCATTGCAGAGCTTCAGCTTCCCCAATGGCCATAATGAATACTTAAGTTTCAGTACTTGGACTTTCGCTGATCTCAGCTGTGCCTCATCTTCAGTGGCAGAGAGGTGGGCTGCAAGAAGGCAGGCACCAAAATATTAGGAAACTAACACCCTGCCTAACAGCAGAAACTACTTGGCTGCATTCCTAACACCACAGTTGGTTCACTCCCATGTCTTTTCTTAATCAATCTCAGCTTTTAGAAAATCTAAAACTATGAGAATCAAATACAGCAATGCTGCTTTATTTCAGCCCAATGAAAACATGAAATAAAGCAGAGATATTTCCTTGGAAGCAGACCTGTAAAAATAAAAATAAAAACCCTCTCAAACAATGAGCACTGGGGGGCACAACCTCCATCAAGAAAGATGATAAAATCTCCTCCACAGAAGTCTCAGTCTTTTCTCTGCTGGGTAGTACCAGAATGCTTTACTTTGGCCACTTGTCTTCAACCCGAGTGCCAGACTCCACCAGAAATCAAGGATTTCTGTGTATTATGTCTTTTTTTTTTTTAACACAACCTCCAGCAAACAGGATCAAACCCCATCACAGTGCATTATGTAACTGCAATATTTGGATGTAATATTGCCATGGTAGTGGTCTTGCATATTAAGAATAACTTGTGAATCGTGCTTGTGGCCTTACCGTGCTGTTTTGTTTTGCTGTGAGTAGACACAGATTAGATTTCTGGTCTCATACTCTTCACCCTGAGTGAGTGCTAAAATGACAGCAAGATCAGAGCCTGGGGGGACAAGGACATGTCAGCAATCTAGCTGACTAATTAAGCAATGAAATGATAGGTATGACAAGTAGTTTCATTCAATTCTTGGAGTACTGCAGCTCCAATACAAGGCAAAACAGATAATATGCATAAATTGAGAGGTGTGCTGGAAGAGAAGCCTTCTGTCCTCATCTTCCTACCCTTAATAACAAGCGGTCAGCACGTACCAAATTCATTCTTATAAAGGTCCCATTAACACATAGTGTTAAATGCTTACTTTGTTATAGAAAAAAAACAAAAAACACACAAGCAGAGCTAATTGTTGAAACACTGGAATTAAAATCCACACAGGAGTTAGCTGTTGTAAACCTAGGTACCTACATGTATGCTGCACACTGCCCTCTTCAACAGAAGTTAATTCGTATTTTAAGTTGAGAAACACAGCGATGCGAGAGGGTGTATGTATGCTCAGTCTGGACATTCCTAATAAACTGCTAATCTGTTCTAAAGTAGACTGTGTCCTTTCATTTATTTTTTAATTACTTCCACATACCTATGGAATTGGACATACATAAATCCAAACACAAACAGTGTCCAGTACTAAGCTCTTAAAACCCAGATTTATGACAGAAATGTGGAGAAAGACTCTTCAACAGGGGCAAGGCTTAGTGACATTACAATAGATCAAGACAAAGTATTGTTCAACATGATTTTCTTCCTTCTCAATGGTATATCCAGCTGTCCAGTACCGTTTGTTACTAGAAGACTCTTTTCTTTGAAACTGCAGTTGCTGTTACTGTTGTCATTAAATCCTTAAAGAAAAAATACAAGCTCCTACTGCTGCTCTCTCCCTATGAACCAGCAAGTGAATAGAGATGAGCCAACACCTTATTAAGTACAAGCAAAGCTGTTACGATGGCCCGCGGAAATAAATAGGATGTCTACAATCCACATGAAGGTACTGTTAAAAATAAAGGCAAAATTTTGGTATAAAAAACCTACCTTAGGAGAAGAAGAAAGCTCCCTCGATGCAGGAATAGCTGACATGTTCTCACTCATGCCTGTCTCTGTCTTTGGCAAGAGGTTTGGTGGTTCAGGAGCCTTTCTTTTCATCTTCTTTTCTGGTTCTTGCAGTGGAGCAACTTTAATTAAAGCAGGGCTTGATTTTGGTTCATAAAACGGATTTGATCTAATTAAAAGAAGGGAAACACATTTCTTTGCTATCTCCTTGGAATTCAAAATGAAAGTAAGACCTATTTAGAGAAGCTGATGACTAAATATTTTTTATTATCCACACAAGAAAACATTTTACTTTCACATGCTTTAAAATGCTACTTTTTCATATGATTGACAAATGAGATAAAACAGCTAAAACCACATTAGCTCATAACTCCTATAAACCACATAAGTTCTCCTAGATGACAGAAGTTTTATTAACAACAAAGCTAACTTCAAATACACCTGGCTATCTAACAAACGCCTGATTTACAGATGAGATCAATACCAATTAACCTGAGGGAAGTTGCTGGCTGTTGAGTATTCTGATGAATAGAATCAAGGATTCTTAATTAGAACAGATTTAAGGACCAGGTCACTTTTACATGCGTAAAACTCAACACGGCTTTAGAGGCCTCACTCTAGGCTAAGTCCAAAAATTCTGTCCTCAGCAGGTACACACACCACGGCGAGCATCTTTCAAATTGTGCAGCAAACAGTCATCACATCATTTCAAGAGTACTTTTTGGACAAAAGAATAGTGTAAAACAAACAAACAAACAAAAGTTGGCTTCTGTACTCCTCTCTACAGGTACCAAGTAGCTAGTACCTGTCTTATTTGAAAGTGATTTAATTCTTTAATAACTAAACCTCATTTAAGGAACAGTAAAATTCTTCCAAAGTCGATGTAGTCCAAAGAATTATTTTCAACCGTGGTGTTCACATTCCAACCCTGCAGTTAGTTGTTCCACACCCTAAATAAATACTTCCATGGCATTTCCAACTTCTATCTACTAGTTTGATGCATCAAATATCAACCAGTAACAGATCAAATAATGACTTTTACTACACACTTAAAAGAGAAAGTGATGTTATACCCTGCTAAGTATACTTACAGGAACCTTCTTCACACTAAACTAACTTATTCATGCTCTTAGGTTTTAATGTTTTGCAATCCCAAACTGGACAGTTAATTACAAAACAGGTATGTTAATTCATTCCTTTCCATTCCATACTTCCCCTGTGAGATATATTTATCATCCATCGCAAACAATGTTCACGTAATGAAGTCACTGCAGTTCCCAAAGAGCTATCTGCATACAGTTATATAAAGGGTAATTAATCACAACAAGTAACAGTGCTTTGAAATCAACTCGAGATGGAAACAATAACGCACACAGCATGAGATAAAAGTTACCTAGCTAGATCCATTAACAGATTGCCTCTCAAGATAAGAGAAATGAGCTAGTGTATGCTGATTTTGAACAACCAAACCAGCAACGTTTGGGCCCAAACAACAAACCAACTGGCCACCCAGTTTCCTTCCACACAACACTACTCCCAGTTGTGCCTACCTGTAGTATACAAATACGTCTTTCGGTCTCTTAGACTGACTTTAGAATTGGTCTTACTGCAGTTCAACCCTGTCCTTTCACTGAGAAAAAAAGCAATTAATAATCCACACTGCAGAAAATAAGGCTACTTCTGAAAGGCGAAGTTTATTGAAGCACGTAAGAGAAGACCAGGCACAAAACCTCCAGACCTTTCTGAGAATCTGCCGCCACTTGTTAAAGAAAAAGAGATCTGAATCCAGATACCGAAGTGAAAGGAAAGCCTAACACTAAAATAACTCCTCTGCTGACTGAAGGCAACTTTCAGGTGTTCCCACTTTGCTGCCCGTCAAGCGCAAAGCCACCGGCACAATCAAAACTAAGGGCGACATCAAAATAACAAGTTAAATGAAAACGGATGGGTGTTTTCCAGGGGAGGCAGCAGAAAAAAGGAGGGTATTCAGTCTGGAGCAGGGAATGCACCTAGCTGTCAGTAGCCCTAATTTAGCTGACAGCCCAGCTCAGCTGTCTTCAGACACCGGAAAGTTCAAAGGGAGGTGAAAATGAAGATAAAAGAGATAAAGGCTGAAGAACAATGAACTCTGCAGGAGAGCACAAGGTTTGCCTTAGCTCTGTAAGTCGGCCTTCTCAGCAGCCAGGAGATGCAGCACGCTCAGTGGTGCTGAAATTATCCTGTGCAGCCCAACTTGGAATGAGAAAGGTGCATTTGTAAGGTGTTAAATCTGGTGCAAGCAAAAACGAGAGTTGGAAAAAAGCATATTTTAAATGTCTATGCTTTAGGATTCTTTGTGCTGCATGTGTAATCCTGAAGGATTGCACCCTACTGCATCTGTCAGAAGAAAGGGCTGTCAAGAGACAAGTCACTGGTTTTGTTTCCTAGAAAGTATCTTGCTTTAGAGCTGGGCTAAACCCTCACATCTTGGTCATAGCATGATCTGAACACACACACACACACTTTATTTTCCACCTTTCTCTTTATACCTTTTAATTGGTCTTACAAATATTTTTTCAAAACCGTTTCTCAGGTTTGACACAGACAACATCCCGTGGTTCTTGCCAGAAGACAGCAGAAATTTTGAAGTCACTGCTGTCCAATAGATGGAGGGGAGTTTGCCCCAACCACATGGCTCTGTGAGAATCTAGGCAAGGGAAAAATCTGGCTCAAAAAAGCCTTAGCTTAAAAACACGAACGCACTCCTCTCTGAAGTTAGCTCACGTGTTTTTTTTTGCATTAGCGACGCTACTGAATTGATCCCCACAGCAGGATTTGCCCTAAAGAGATGCTAGACTGTCCACTACAAAATTAAAAATAGAACCTACCAAACTATCTGGCACTAAGCAGTCACCAGCAGCGGGGTGGTTTGTGGCTTCTTGTGCAAGAGCCATCTTCAACAGGTGGCACCTCAATAGTCCTTCCGCCCAGACAGCATTGTCCTGAGCCATGCAACGATTAACGAGGTAAGAAGCCACGGAGCCAAATAATATCTGAAAGTGAGTTTTATTCTGACCAATTTAAAGATGTTTCTGACCGGCATTACTGGTTAAATTAAAAAAACAAAAAAAAAAACAAAAAAAAAAAACACACAACGTTTTATTGAGGAGGAAAAACAAAGCTGTTAGTGTGCTAGGGTTAAGAGGTCAGGCTGCTTATGGATCAGAAGTACTCAGGTTGAAAGGGTTGTACTTGTAATTAGTTGTGATCTGTGCTGTTTTCCAATAATTAAACTCAACTTGGCAAGGCAAGCTGTTCTTTATTACCAGTTAGCCACCTACCATTTTGATTTTAATGTATACGACTCAAAAAGGCAAAAGCAGAATTTTACACTAACATTCGAACGCCTGAACTAATATAGGGATAAGGAAAACGTGTTCATTATCTCTAGTTAGGCAGGAGAATTTAGCCAGAGGAAGCATGTTTTGCGAGCAGTTTTACAGGAGAATGCATTTGTGGTGGACCGTCTTCATCCACCTGCACCACGCAACGCCTCATTACGCCGGTGCTTGTGACTAGGCTTTGCTTACGCGTGTTGTGAAACGCTCCATTATCTTCACAACCATTAGCGAAATAGGTTTGCATTAAGCCAATTACCCAAGGTAAATCCTCCACAGAGGCGCAGCGAGGGTAGGTAGCTCGTCCAAGATTACAACGGGAGTTTGTTACAAAACTGGAAGCAGAGTTCAGGTCTCAGGGCACTTTGTGCAAGGTCTGAGTCCAGAATCCCAATTAGAGATTTGCCAAAGCAGAGTGGGACAAGGGTCCTGATTTTCAGTGTTTTCCCAGGACACAGCATCACATTTCCCACACAATAGAAGAGGAGAATGCCAAGTGGTGCACTAAGCCAACCCCACCGAAACTTTCCTGAGTGACACTACGTGTCCTTCAGAAGACTTACGTCTTCCATCTATCAGGTTCAAAGTCATTCCCAGGGAAAGCACTGGACCAGGGGTAGTCAAACATGATTAAAAACCAACCCAAACCAACACAACTCAGAAAATAAGATGTTAGGAGAGAGGCTGAAGATAATATGCAAAGTTTTCTAATGCCGTGATATGACCCCGTAGTTCAGCCTTGTCTTGTTACACTGCTGAGGTCAAGTCAACACATCTCAAAATAGAGACACAGCAGAAGAAAACAGAGGGTCCCGAGACATGCGATGAAAATGATTAGAGACATGAAGAGACTTCTGTATGAAGAGAGATGGAAAAAGTTAGCACTGCTTAACTCAGACAAGTGGTGAACATGTAAGAGAACCCAGCAACAGTTTATGGCAGATAAACCCGGTAGTACTAGCTGTTGTTTTCAGAGGCCAACAGATGGGATTGGAAAATGAACTTACTTCCAATCAATAAAAGGAAATACGCTCCATGTAATACCTTATTTTCTTGTGGAAATTGACACTGAAGACTAGACTTTAGAAGGATTTGGAAGAAGATTAGCCACTTGGATAATAAAAACATCTTTATTACAGAATCACAGAATCACAGAATTGAAGGGGTTGGAAGGGACCTCAAGAGATCATCGGGTCCAACCCCCCTGCCAAAGCAGGATCCCTATAGCAGGCTGCCCAGGTAGGCATCCAGATGGGCCTTGAATATCTGCAGAGAAGGAGACTCCACAACCTCCCTGGGCAGCCTGTGCCAGTGCTCCGTCACCATCACCGTGAAGAAATTATTCCACATATTGGTGCGGAACTTCCTGTGCTCCGTTTTGTGGCCACTGCTTTCAATGCTATAAAGTCATCTTCACAGCTCCCTGACATTAGATAAGAAACAATATACACCTGGATGTAAACCCTTATGACACAGGACACACAAACTGACACTGCTTATGAAAATCTTTCCTTCAGTGCTTATCATACCATGCATATCCTTAGCAGGAACTTTTTACCAAAAAAAAAAAAATAAAAATTGATGACATAAGGTGAAGCAAAATAATGTTATTACGGGTGAGTTAGCATCACAAGTTTTATGTTCCTAGACTAGAGTTCTATTACTACATGTTTTTCCTCCAGAGTGTTTCAATATAAAGATCTAAGGGCTCCTCTTGCCATGCTTTACCCATTACGTTTAAAAAAAAAAAGTCTGTGTCTTTTTCAATGACTCCTGTAGCCTGGGAGGAAAGTGGCAAGAGGTAGCTACTGGGGCATCTGGACATAAAAACCTGTTGTCAAAGATGTAGGAGTACATATATATATATATGTGTGTGTGTGTGTGTGTGTGTATATATACACACACACACACCCAATAATACATACATATATATAAATATATGTATGTATTATTTTTCCCTGTGGATTCTGGTGATCAGCAAACCATCAGGAATGGCTACTGTGAATGTCAACAGTGTGATCACACTGGGTCTGAAGATACAGCAGCCACTGCTGTTTGTTCAGGCAGTGCCCCGATGAACAGGCCTGACCAAGAAATCATTCCCCAATGCCTTCTTTTTCTTCTCTTTTCCACAAAACAACACCATCAACATAGACAAAGAGCTTTAAAAGGAAAAGACACTGCAGGGTCTTTGTACATTTCTGTCAGAGTGCACAGGAATTCTTCACTTTCCTAGAACGTGGCTATAAACAGAGAAACATGAAGATGATAGCAGGACACCTGTTTTAATATTTAATATTAAAGTAATGCAAATGTCATGCCGTGATAAATCTTATTAAGTACCGTAAAACTAAACGTTAATTACAGTTGTTGTCTGTAAAATTGCTCATGTGTAATCACCATAAACTGTCTCATGAGTGGTGTGGTTGGTGACTAATAACCACAAACAAGGAGTAAGCACACACCTTCAAACTTCCCAAGCTGCACAGCTATTGCAAAAAGCTCACTCCTTGTTAGGTTTCTATACTATAACACAAGGCAATCAGTGGGAGTTTATAAAAGTTTTGTGTGGTTACGATAAAAGAAACAACCTAACGAAGCACATATGCTGTTAGCTTTCTGATACAGAGATTTAGTTTTATGAGAATTTCAAAACTTGCTGTGCAGACAGCACGGAGCCCTTCCTTTACACATGTTGCACACCCATATAAAACAAACTCTCCATCATCATTAACAAAAATCATTATTTTAAGTAGCAAAAATAATGGCAAAAGAGACAGGAAGGCCCAAGCTCCTTAATTTTTGGCTCATATACAATTGGCAGGGAATGAACTGCCAAAAAGGTACACAGACTGTTCCCTATCAAGTAACTTGCTATCAATGAGGCTAAGAAGCATTTCCCAACTGATTATGTTCAGTTGTACAGCCGAACACTATGACTTGGGGGTATGATATTTCCTACTGCTGAGCTGCAGATCAGTCTGTCCCGGGGAGATGATTAAGGATCACCATGACTGAACCCAATACACCTCAAGATTAAGCCAGGGATCCCACTAATGCTCCCAAGGCCGCTGAAAGATGAAGAATCATACTTACTCATCTAGCTCTTCCTCTTCAGCTTTGGAGGTATCTGCATAGAGGTATTTGCTCATATCCACGGGTCTGACGTTTTTCCTTTTTGCAGGTTGAGGAGAAGAATCTCTGGCAGTTACAAATGCTTCAGGCTCAGCATCTGGCTCATCAAATGGGTTCAAGTACTCTGGGGCATCTTCATCCTTGAAGGGATTGTAATTGTCAGCATAGAAACTTTCTTCTGGCTTTGAAGATGAAGCGATTTCAGTATCCGGTTCTACCAAACAACAACAAGAAAATCATTAAGCAGATTGAACACAGAAAAAAAAAATTGATGCCATTTTTATCAGATCTGTACATTTCGAGAGCTTATGAAAAGGTTTGCTTCCTAATTTTATCTACATAAAGTCCTAGCCTTTGATGAATTTTCATGCTTTATTTATTTGCAATGCAACCTTGTTTATTCCGAAACAGGGTCTTCCAAAGGGTCATTGCATCTGGAGTATATTGAATAGGCTTCATTTTCTCACTTACTAAAGTGCTTCCAATGTAATTTGTTATTAGTTTTCTTATTTGTCATATAAATGGTATCATGGCAGATTTTAAAACATTTTCCCAAGCTATTAGCCAATTCGTATCCTAACAAAATGTTCTTAATTATTTAGTTGAGCTTTTAATAAAGAAAATAGATACCCTATATTTTTATAATAGAATTACTTTTATTGTGTATTAAAAATGGTGATAACTAGTAGGTGCTCTTTTCATTCCTTAAAATGACTGAACTAAAATCAGTTATTAGGTATGACCAGTAATTACATTTCAAAACATACATATTTTCACTGCTAACGGCTCCTGGTAACAATACAGAGTCTCACAGTAAAAATGAATTTAAATTGACCCTAAAGAGATGGATAATCAAATTACTCATCTATTATTTGGGCTGTACAGCAAAAACTTATTAGCAACCTGGAGCTCTGTGCAGGCCTTTGAGTAACAGACACCACAGAAAGAACATCACACAAAAGTGAAGGGCTGCTGGATATTGAATGATACAAATCCCCATACAGCAATACAACATTTCTCACAATGACACGTAGTACCATTAATCTTACTCCTCCTGCAGCATCAAACGATCAGTTCAATATTGGATTTGATGTGCTTTCAAAATCTATGCAAATAGGAAATTCAATGTAGGGTTATTAAAAGCTAATTTCCAGTAACCACTCCCACACTCTTTTTGATGGAAAGTGTTTCTTTTTCATGTTTAGTGAAGAAAAAAAATACCACTTAGCTTTAAAAGAAAAAATGTTAAGTGTTATTTGTAGCAAGGCTCTGAAAGTAATAAGAAAAGATGGAGTTCCAAGTGTATTTGTCACTAAACAAACTTTTGGGAAGACAAAATTGCCAGCTGATCAACTACCAGAGCCACAGGCAGTGCCAGGAACAGCACTGCAGCTGCTAGGCCACGGATGGAGGATGTGCTCAGGTCACCAATCCTGCAGCAGGAAAGGCTTCAGTCCTTCTTGGAGCACCTGAGATCTGCTGGAAAGATTTTGGATTGAGAATAACCTCAGATTTTCCATGCCTTTCTTCTCTTTGGTTCTTCACATTTGAACGGCAAAGATTGTATTAACATATTATCTTTCATGCTCATTCTAAGGGTCTGTCTCTGAAGCGATGGATCTTTTTTCTCCATGGCCAGAAATTTAGAAATCAAATGGGTTTGGCTGGAATAAAGGAATAAAATAATGAAAATCTTACTTAAATGCTACGTGGACACTCGGGAGACAAATCGCTCATCTGGGACTGAGGCTGAGCTCCGCTGGGTGAAACCAAATAAAATTGCTCTTTGCCAGACAGCACTGCAGGTTCTGACTGGCAGACACACTTATGACTATGCACAGTGCTTGTGCCTGTGGGATTTCCCATTGGTGATTACAGAGAAAATTACATTAAAAAATTCCTTTAACTCCAGGTGAGGTTTACAGTTTCTTATTCCCTCATCAACCTGGTCTAACTTAGCATTAAAGAAGCAACGCATACAGTACACTCACACCTGGATTCTGTACATGCTCTGAGTTCTTATATTTAACTTCAGTTTCACAATGCAGCTGACACCGTCTCACACCAAAAACTGAAGTGAAAAAGAGACCCAAGTGTAAACCAGACATTGCACTGAAATAGGAGGAGAAGAAAGTGAAGTGAGATCACTGAAATTCATTACTATGCCTAACAGTCCAATGACCTTTGCATTGTGAAAAAAATGTTATAAAAAAGAACTAATCAATCCAAATCCTTGTGGCTAGAGGGAAATAAATAAATAAGTCAGGGTTGCAGTAACAGCTTTAGCTAAACCTAAAAAAAGAGGTCCTGTTTCGATTGGAACTGGTTAAGCCTCATCTGAACGTCTCAACTGTTACACAAACATCTCAGCTCTGTCCTGTGGGGGGGGGGGGGCATGTAGACAAACTACTGCAGGACAGAGCAGAGAACATATTTGCAGTATTCCAACCAATCAATTCATAAACAGGGTGTAAACTATTAGGCATTTGCCGTGGGAGAAAGGGTAGTTACTGCACAGCAGGGGACACGTGTTAAGCTCATACCCTCGCTGGTGCTGTGGTGGTTTGGTCATAAGTTTCCATCCTTCTGAGACAGATGTTTTGGAGAAATAAGGTAATACTGAAGGTCAGCAGTTTAACTTAAGGGAAAAGACATCAGTCAAGGTGAAAACTTTTAAAAACACGGATACAATCACACCAAGCACGAATCTTTGACAGCAATATAGATGAAATACAGAGCACAGGCCAACATTTCTAATGCAATTTTTCATTTAGTTTAAGCTAAACAGGGAAAAGAGATCTTATATCGGCTTACTTTAGCATCCAGTGCAGGTGGTGATGACAAGCAGACCTTTTGCTCTGCTTGCCCTGAGATGTCCTCAGGGTGGGTTCCTACAGCTGAGCTAATTATCTAGACCCCTTTGCTGTCAAAGCAAAGGAACAGCTGCTGGTAGGACCAAGTCATTTGTCCTTCCTGATAACTCACGTGGCATTCAAAGAAACATTCCTACAATTAAACAATTGTGTTGGATGCGTGCATTTCAGTTTAAAATGGGGGGACCTTTCAATAGAAGGAATGTCAGTAACATTGCCTGAAGTTGAAAACACTCAGGGAAACCATCTCTTACAACTGCATGGTAGGCCTTGATTTTCAATTTGCTTTCGTTTCTCCTGGAAACAATGAGTTAAATATTGAAATCTCATACATTTTAAGGGGCAATGCAAATGGTTTTTGCAATTCCTTCTATTTCAACACTATGGATCAAGTGCTGTAACGTTAACTAGGGCAAATTTCTTTCTCTTGCTCGTTGGCTCAGCAGTAACTACAGGTTTGGCCTTACACGCAGAGCACTGCAGGTCAGCACTGAGGGACCTTTGGCTTAAAAGATTTCACAAAATTCTGCACATAGGCTAAAAGTAAAGGAGCTAAGGAGCTTCTAAACGTTTCACTTTTAGGACTTCTACAGGTAGGATTTTGCAGGGGCTCACTAGAACCCCATGAGCTTGTCCCTCCCCTCCTTGTCTCTCCCCCTGTCCTCCAGGACACAATTTGTTTTTTTCTCTGCTTCCTCAGCTGTCCCTGCAGAAGGAAGGGTCCCCATCCTCTACTGGGGAGCAGAGCCCAGCCTCCAGAAAAAGAGAACAGCTTTTGGGATCAACACCGTTCTGCTCTGCCACCAGCCACGGTGATGCTCCTCTCGGAGCCAAGCTCCTGCTGCAAGGCACAGCACGGTGACGAGCAGACGGAGCAAAGAGTGAGCACCAAAAATCCGGGGAAAGCATTCCCTCTCCTGAACCCAGCCAGGATATCTCTCATGGGGTCTCTGAAACCCTTCGTATCTACCTTTTGTGTCAAGTGTTGGTCATCACTTTGTGAGCTCCTCTAAAGCTAATTGAGTTGTTGCCAGAACAGCAACCCACCACCACTGCTCTTAACTCTGCAGCCGCTGTTACCTTTCTCTGTAACAAAGACACCTGTATTTTCTGCAGGAGCTAACGACGTTGGTTATTGCCTTTTGGGAGGGCTGAATATTCATCAGCTTCAAAACAGCTTATTTCCTTCTTCAGACTGATTTTACACCAATGGCACCACCTATTTTCCTGCCTCCCTCCATCATTAATCACAGCTGAAAGCACAGGACTCAGGTCACTCCTTAAACTGATTTTTTAATTGCCGTTCTCTACACTGTTTTAAAAAAAATACATTCGCAGCTTGGCACTCCAAGGGTCAAACACACAATAGTTTTGCATGGTTAGGTAATAAAGCCACAGGGGTAGGAGTGACAAGAGAACAGGTAGAGTATTACTACAGCAGAAGCACCATGTGCTCTTGTGCCAGATTCTGGAGACATTATTTGCCCTAACTGCACTGAGAAAGACAGCTCGTGATAGTAATCACTGACTGGCACTACCTATCTGCACAATCAGCCTTCTAGTTCCCAGAGGATCTCCAAAAATCACCCTGCCCTTCAACCCACTTGCCTTTTGTAACGCAAACATATTGTGACATATCCCTTAAAACCAAACAACCCCCCCACCAAAACATTACACACACAACTTTCCCCTTGGCAAGGGATGAAAGAACAAGCCACATGTGAAAGATATTTAGTTATGCCATTTACTGCGCTACTGGCAGCCACACAGACACGATGGTGATGTGAGCGGCGTAATGAACAGCACGGAATAAAAATGGTTCTTCCCAGTACTTCTAGAAAGCATAATGACTGGCATCCATGTAAACCACAGGTGATTTTCTCTTACTTTTATTAATGCCCGCACCAGCACCACTTTACATTTCATTAAGAAATATAAAGAGGAGAGCAATCTTTTCTCCTGTATGTTGGTTCTTGTACTGCTCTCCCTAGGAGTATCCCGTAAGGCTGCTGGGTTTTATGACTGCGAAGAAGCACCATTTGCATTTGCAATGTAAGACATGCTGCAGAGAGCTCAGAAGTCTACACAGAAGATAAAGAAGTACATTGGTAAAGGAAAGGCTGTTTTAAATGAAAAAGGGAGGTAGTGGCAGAAAATAGTTACTCTCACTTCTCAGGTGTGTTGCGGGAAACTTATCCTGCTCACATGTAACTTCAAACGCAGCATTCCCCACCTAATTAAAACAATTGCCTGGAACACTGACAGTGTTTCGTGGTTTCCTATTTGCATTTGTTGGCTATGTTGCCTTCCACATGTAAAATATTTTGCGCAAAAACTATCTGATTGTAGAGTTCTGTTGTAATGAAACTAAAACACAACCCAAAAGGCAGTCCTCGTATGATCGTCAATGTATTGCCTAGCATCAAAGCTGCAGAGACGTATTGCAGGAGCAGACTGGTTTTGATTTTCCAGATTTCTAATGTCCAGTTGACCTACTAGATATAGAGAGTAAGGCTCTGGTTGGCATGCCAGCCAGAAGATGGACTGAAAGATTTTTGAAGATATTTCAGTCAAATTGTTCATATGCATACTCACCCCCCTGTACATGATCCTTTACACTAAGGACTTTTAAGCCTGGCAGGGACGGCTTGCTGACGACCCTCTGCCCTGCAGAGCACCCTCGGTGTGCACACGGATGCTGGGAGCACTCCACCCTCAATTCCCAGAGTTAGATGATTATGGGATTAGAAAGGTAGAGGGAAAGTTGCTGGTTTGTGGAAAGGAACGAGAAATATCTGTCTAGGAAACAAGCATCTACTGGCAAGTAATCCTCCTTGCTCTTTGAGTGACTGTCAGTGCATACATATTCATACCCTGGGTGACTGCAAGCACTCTCAGCAAGCACACAGGTTACAGGCTCGATGGGAATATCCCTGGGCTGCTCTGCCAAATGGCACATCGTGCCTTCTAGTCTCCGAAGGCAAAGTACTTGGGAAAGGAGGCTCCAGGTGGCTGCTCTGCACGTCTTGGCAAAATTAAGTTACAAATTCTATGGAGAGCCTCTGAACTTTCGCAGAAAATCTAAATTCAAGATTTTGCTTTGTCCAGATGCAAAAATAAAGCAGAGTAACACATAGTGGATCGAAAAATACCTCATCCCTGTATGCATAAAAGGTTAATCTCGTGATTTAAGCAGATCACAAGGCAAGTGAAACAGGTAACGTGACTCTAAGCCTGTAGGAGAAAATCTGCCTTGTACTCTTGAACCTCTGTCATGCTCCCAGGCGGACACCAAAAAGGTCACATTCACTCTAGGAAGGAAAAAAAACAAACAAACAAGTGGGCATAGTCTCTAAGAGCTTCATAAGAAGCAGCAACAAAACTTCCACTGAGGTCTCAGTGTAGAAGAAATGTCCTAAACTAAGACAAACTATACCTGTGGCCAAGTGGGAAACAAATGAGGCAACCCCTGTGGTAGGGTGGCAGGGTAGGAACAACTGCAGTACTCTGACTTTGAATTGTAGTTGAAAACAAAGGGAAATCTCCCCAAATCAGTCATGTCGAGGTGCACACCATGTGTAGATACTGATCCAATTAGCCATAGACAGGCCTAAGAGATTCCCTCTGTTTCTGAAGAACAGAACTGCTGTAACTGATTTGTCTCAGCACTTTAGTCCCCCTCAACTTTCTGTTGAAGGAAGAGGCCCAGAGGAGAGGCGCACCTCAAGAAGGATGAACACCATCAATACCCATTACAGGGACAAGGAAGGTCTGGAGTGGAAGAGCCAGAACTTCTCAGAGGTGTCTGAGGTGGCTAAAAGTCCCCAGGGAGCCACTAATCATAAAGCCAAATCTTTAAAAACGCCACACCAGGTGTCCCACTTTTGATCTGACAGCCTGAGACGCCTCCGATTTCCACACAGCTCAGTGCTCCAGGAAGACACATTGCTCTCACATGAACCTGGCTGTGTCTCCATCCCTCCCAAGTAAAAAACACCTATGACACAGTAGGAAGAATCCAGTGACACCCTGTTTATCAAAATCGCTGTCACATTACTGTACGTTGACTGCTGCGTGAGGGCGACAACGTGTGGGAGGAGTATTTGGCACACACACACCCAACAGCTCAGCGCTGCTGCCCACAGCCATGTAGATGGGTCTTCTCTGGGGACCCAACAGCCAGGCCAAGTACACAGAGCAGATCCAGAGGAATGGAGAAGCATCCATGCCTGTGCTTTAAGATAGCAGTGAAGATTTACATGCTGCCATCAAAGGGACCACAACTGACTGAAAAACCGTGACCTACATAGATGGGGAGTCTTTGGGAAACGTGATGTGAGGCATCAAGTCACTCCAACACTAAGAAACAACCAGTTCCCAGCTCTGTGCCCCTGAGATGAGAAGGAATTTATTCTTAGTTCCTGTATTTCATCGTTAGTAGGGCTGCCACTGACAGTAGGTTGTCTCTGGAGAGGGAAGAAAAGTCGGGTTTGGCAGACAGCAGGTAAGGTAGGATGGGACTTGGACAGCTCTCTCCAGGGAGAAGAGAGCTCTTCTTTCTACAGCAGAGAAGAAAGGAATACAGGCTGAGTCTCTGAGAGAAAGTTGTGCATGGGCAACTAAATGAATAAGTGTTTTGGTTATTCTGTCTCCTCCTCTGATCCTAAGGGAATTCACAGCTGAGGTGCAGATGGGAAATGAAACCGAAGATCTGGACATCACAACATAATCTGTATATATCAGTACCTACAGAGCTCAAACGACTCACTTCTGCAGCTCTTGACACCTGACAACTCTGTAATGGGGAGAAGGAGCCTGGGATAGTGGCTTTATGGCTTCAGTGGCCAAATACAGAGGATAGTGCAATACCCCCATTTGAGAAATACAGACTGTAGGACTACACCACAGTCCAAGTATTACATGATTTAAATCACCACCCACGTTAGCCTCTGTGGATTCTGAAGGCAGAAAAGCCATGTGGCAAGTAAACATTCAGCTTGTCCAGAGAAAGAGCACCCACAGGCAGAAACTACAGCTCAGAAGCACATCCTCATTGGACATGGCATGAGAAATGCCATCCCTGTACCCTGGGCTCTTGGCTGCCTGGTATGGTTCTTTTCTACTGCCATTACAGAACGGCTCCCAAGGTTTGGCCAAAGATACTTCTTGGGATCTCCTATGGGAACACAACTCTTGGAGTGCCAAACAGGAAAATATGAGCAGAGGTCTTTTGGTGGTTTGCTTTTTTTGGATGGCAGCAGATGGAAATCTGCACATCTGGACATGGAAGAGAGGACAGCAGAGATGCCCATTCTGGTGCTGCTTTTTGGCCTCGTGGCTGAAGTCTCAGATTAAATACTTAAAGGGGTTATATTTCTCACCCAAACAAAACAAGAATGGGCATGTTGGTCTGGAGAGGGGATTAACACCTACCACGTGGTGCAAGGTGCAGTGCCAGAAGGCTTAACTAAGGAAGCCATAAAAGTGAAAAGGGAAGAATGAAAGAGATACAATTAAATTGTAATAATGAAGATTAGAGCTAACCTAAACCAAGAATAGCTGTGATGCAGTGAAGATTGCAGGGAAGATTCTGTTCCACGTGGAACAGAGGCACTTGACAGTGTGCTGTGCTCATGTAACTGCGTGTGCAGTCTGTGAGGTGAGCAGTAGTAAGACACCTGGTAGGTCTAAAAGTCTTCCGTTCAACTCTAAGCTTGTAGCCCCCAAGAGCAAATACACATAAGGGTGTGATTCAAAGGATAAACCCATTTTCCAGTGGCAACTGGATCACCTCTGTACCTCATGCAATAATTGTAGTTTATCCACGTGGCATTCCTCCTATGTAGCCCTACAAAAAATGCAATGTTTCATTAAGCATTTGCAATTAGTGATGAATTATGTAAAACAAATCCATTACCTTCGACATCAGGGTCTCCAAATGGATTTAATTCTGCTGCATCGGGATCACCAAAAGGGTTCGTACTGGAGTTAGCCAGGTCTTGTTCCTCTTCGTCCAGGAAATTAAGCTTGTTGATAAGCTCTAGAAATTAAGTGGGAATATTGCTTCAATATGGATATAAACTGCACATCTAGCACATTTCAAGGTTTTATTTAAAAAAAAAAAAAAAAAAGAACAACAAAAAAAAACAGCAACACATATCAACAGTCCCTCTGAACACTGTACCAGGGAATGACACCAACTGCACAACTAAGAAATGCACTTTAGTACTACAACAACAGAAGAGAAGAAAAAAAAAGTGAAATGAATGAAACTTCTATTTGCTGATCAGAGCATGATGTAATAGAAACTAACAACAAGAAACCTTCCTATTATCTCATTAAATAAATATTACAGAACACCTAACCAGCTAAATGCTGCAATCTCTTTTTGGTTGTTCACATACATGTTAACTACCAGCACAAAATTTAAATTTTTGGAGGTAACATGCATGGAAAATCAGAGAGCAGACATTTTGTCAAGTTAGAGAAGTCAAGTAATATTGACAACACAACTTGTGTTTTAGGCTTAGGTTTTGTTTTCTTTGTGTATGTGTGTGATTTTTTTTTCTTTTCTTGTTCATTATCAGATGACAATGCAGCTGTGGAGGAGATAGTCTCTTTCTCTATCGTGTTGTTACCTGTTGGATGCACTACAAATTACTGAGAGTCATGCTGGGTGGAAGCACAGAGATAAAACTGACAGCTGAATACAAGCAGGAGTCAAAAGGTAACAGGTCACAGTAAATACAGACAATCAGAAACAGAAAGAAAGGAGGAAAGCTCATAGACCTTCAGAGGAACTGGCTGATTTAGCTGAAGGCATATTTGCTTGCTTTATGCAGTCATCTTGATCTTCATCTAAGCTGCTCAGAGCATTCAACTGGTTTACAATTTCTGTAAATAGAAGCCAGTCAAGACAAACGTAAGGTAAGGGCATTTAATGAAACAGAAGTGGCACAGACACTGTTACCAGAAAAAGATGGAGAGAGGGAGGGAGAGAGGGTAAAAGAGAAGACATTTAGTGTTAATTAAGAGAATACATTTAGAACGAGTCCTTACAATGATATACCTATAGCAAAGCAACCATGCAGAACTCTTCAGTCATAATTTAACAAGAAACCCAGTTAATGGACATCAACAAAACCTTGCTGGATTCCTAGTGTCAGCAACAGTAATTAGTTTTATGTGGATAATTATGCACCTCAGTTCAAAATATAGATGTACTAAATATAATTTGAAGAGTTTTCCTGCTTGCAAAGAAAACCTACATTTTAAACCATTCTCAATCGAAACAAAAGAGCCCCAGAACAGTTTACCTCCCTCTCAAGTTCTTAAGGCTAGAGAAAACTAATGCATGCGTACGCGTATTACAACCTGATTTATTTATACACACACATACAGTCTGATTATTTATCATTTACAACCAGTCTCCATGAAAACCTGTGATAAACCCTACCTGTGACAATCTGAACGTATATAATTGTTCTAAATTGGTCGCTGCTGTGCTATGAGAACACACACAGCAGTTACATTTTCTAATGTAATGCTGGGCAAGTAACACCCAACTGCTTTGTAAGATCCTATTTCAACTTCCGTCCATAGCAGAGAGTTGTGAATGCCACGAAATTATAATTTTTAACAAGTATTGATCATAATGTTCAAGTCTCGTCAAAAATGTTGATGCCTCTCTAATTCTGGATGGAAAGAAACAAAACCCAGGAAGCTCCTACTCCTGCATCCCAAGGGAAAAAAATCCCCTCTGATCCCCATCCGAGCAGTTCCTGAGCAGTTCCAACTCTTCATTTCTTGCCTTCACGGACAGCATAAAGAAGCTGAAAGCAAAAACAGAGTCCAGAACCTGCAGGTATTTCAGTCACTTGGTTCAAAACTTCTTTTCCAATTTGAAATTACTTTGCAAAGCCGTGCCTATCTGCAAATCACCAAGCGAAATGATCTATGCTGCCAATGTCTGTGGGACGTAATCAATCCTGATGCTGACAAAGGCACAGCAGAATTCCTCCTCACTGCACCTCCTTGGAAGTCTTGATCTTAAATCAAAATCTACTTGGATGAGATTAGATCTATCTACACAGAGTTAATTTCACCATCCTCACTTCCTTCTTTTTAGCGCCAACAAACAAGACTATTGTCCTAAAAAATAACACCAAAACCACCCGAAACCTCTTAGTTTTCTCATTATAAAATCGTGTATACACCTTAGAGATCTGAACAATATCACACTGTCTTGTGAGAATATTTAAGACTCAAGATACACAAAGGCAAATACCTTGCTGTACTCAAATAAAACAGAATCAACCTTATAAAACACTAGTACAAACAAATTACTAGTTTATAGCAGAGTGAGATGCTGACATGATTTACAGTTTATTATTCCAGCATGTGAAAAAAAAAAATAAAACAATTACGATTCAGTCTTTATTGTCAGAAAATAACAAATTAAATTCAGAGCTTTAAAAAGAGGGAATTCTTTGATGTGGTCTGAATCACCTGGTCTCATCTGCCAACCTAAACACCCGTATGCACTACAATGTTTCTCATTACAATATTAAATGGTTTATGTCATTTTTTGGAGAGTGGAAATGGTAGGTTGGAGATTTATGCCCTATATTATCTTTTTTATATATCTCATTATCTACAAACGTATATTAGCTTGTTCTACAAGTACAGTGTATAAATCACCGGGGTTTTTTTCTTCCTTCTCTCTCGCTTTTTTTTTTTTTTTAAGCAGCTTGGTGCTACTAAAAAAAAAAAAAAAAAAAAAAAAAAAAAAGAGTCAAGGTATCTGAAACTTGCAAGAGATGTATGGTTTTGCAAATGGCAAGAAAGAGTTACCCATATTGCTCTCCAGAAGCCTGCTCTTGAAATAATACACTGAGACTCAGACTCCTGCAACAGGTCGCACATGGGCACGTTGCTCAGTCCATGTGGCACCCCAGGAGAGTCTCCACGCTCCCATGAGGATGGAGCAGGAGGCACCCATTAACTTCAGCATAAGGCTAAGTAGCAATTAAAACATTAAGGGAAGCAATGCATGGATTACTACCCTAAGTTTGTGAGTTACGAGCCACATTTATTCAAGCACATTGGAATGCCTCATCTTTGACTAAAGACTAAGGGCAGGATAATTCTAGGAGGTTTAAATTCATCTTTTTATTTATTTATTTATTAACATAGAAGCTAAAATATTTCAAACTTTGAATTTCATGGCTACAAACATTATTTTTGTGTTTACACAAAACAGAACAGTTAGGTGGAGATAGAGCTTTTACATGTGAAAAATTTAAAGAAGAAATATTGGGAAGGAAGGGGGAGAAGTCTGAGAGGGAAGGAGATTTTTTTCTGAATGGAACTGGTGTTTTGAATGGAAAACATCTTTCAGTCTCGTCTTAAGTTCAAATTTATGGCAATAGCTCCTGTGTTGACCACACCGCATTCCGCAGTGCTTTTGAGGTAGGTCAGAATTGCATCAATGATTTCATAGCTGAAGAAACAGAGGCACAGATACTTGCCCAGCATTAGGCAACACATCAAGGAAGAGAAGCAGCGTTTCCTAACTCACCTGCACCATCTAGAGCCCTATTCAGCAGGTCTCTCACATTCTCCTAGTGGTGGCTATATTTATTCATCTATAAAACTGTAACTTGGGGCCCAATGAAAACTAATTAGTTCTTGTACCCTGCGAAAGGAACAGCGTGTGTGAAAAAGACTGGCAGCACCACCTGTAGCTGCTGCCTGAGAACGACAGCGCTTCAGTCATGGAGTCACCCAATGTTTCTATGAGAACTTGAGTCAAAAGATGATAATAACCCCTTCTGCTTTACTACTTGCATTTTGCTTTTTCAAAGCTTGCTTACAAACATTAACTCTGCCACCCTCCCATCGTTCCTGTGAAGTACCTATAGCCAGTCTCCCCATTTTACAGCTGGGAAACCGGGCGCACCAAGGCGAAGTGATTTGCCGCAGGGGACTCTGAGTCAGCGAAGGCATTCCAGCCCGCTCGGCTGCCAACACCCTAACAAGGCAACAGATGAGAAAATGTTGGGAGCAGCAAGCTTTCAAAAGGGTTATGTAACTTCCTCAATTAACTTTATGGGATTCTGTGAACACAATTATTTTTGAAAGAAATTAAAAAAAGAGAACATCACCACATCACTTCTGTTCCCTAATTTGCTTCTTTCTATATTTCCTCCTATTTTTCTACAATGATCCCTACCTCTTTCTATCAGAGGCAGCATTCCCCATTCTCCCCTGCTCCTGAGCTGTCCTGCTGTTTTATTAGTTTTTCCCACTCACTATATTTGCCACAGGAGTTGCTCCAACTGGCAATGAAATCAGAAGCCTTTACATTGTCTTGAGCACGTGTTGAAATGGATCCTTTACATTTTATTTATCAATGTTTACTTACCGCCTTTGCTTCATACTTTCCCATTTACTTGGGAAACTACGCGCACTCATTTGCCTTCAATATCCCTCCCATCCTTCTATTTGTCTAACTCAGGAAAAGTTAGCCAGGCTAACGAAGCAACTCAGCTCTTACAGCCAACAGAACAGCTCTGGGGCTGACCCTTCCTCCTTTGGTGCCCTGAATGATGCATCCCCAAAACAGCCGGCCCTGCCATCTTGGATCATTAGAAAACAGATCAGAACAGGCTGAACAACGAGCAGATACCATAATTCAAGAAGTACTTAATGCTTCTGCCTTGCAAGTAGTTAGTGCAATGTTTGCTTAAAACATCTTATATTGGCCTTTACCATGATAGCTGCAAGAGCTGAAATGCCTCTAAAACTTCAGGATAGGATCTGGCATTGTGTGTATGGGGAGGAAAGGCTCTGAACTACCCCAGGTTATGTCAGATCACCCTTCCCCATCTACCTCCAGGGATGGGCACTATGTAGACAAAGGACAGTGGACAGAATAGGCTGAGCTACAGCAGCTTTGTGTGTGTTCAGGTGTTGCTCGTTTGGATGCTGAGCACTGCCAGAACAGTGAAGCTGAGAAGCAAGATCTGCTGCTTTTCACCTGGTGTCCTTCTGCACATGGGTTTTCTGTAGCAGTCCTCAGAGCAGAATTCAGGCCTATCTTAATAAAATATATCTGCATAACAATTTATAGAAACTTTATGTAGCATTTCCTTCGTGTGCCCTTCTCTCAGGGGTTACAGGAGGGCTTGCTGAACATGTTAGCTTTTGTTTGCTGTTGAAATGTTTTTCAAAAAACATTGTTTTGTTTGCAGCTGAATTATTCTGGTTGCACTGGGAAAAGAGTTGAGAGACTCTGCAGGGTGATTTCAGTGTGACCAGAATGGTATTTCACTACTCCTTACAAGACATCTCTCTCTCTCAAGTATTTCATTCTGGATTTTCCAATCTGCTATGTCCCAGACAAATACAGTGTAAGTAGAGACTTGATCATGGTACAAAACTTATAATTGAATACGTAAACCATGGAGAAAGTGTATTTGCATCCTTTCACAACAATAAATATTACAAAGTAATAATCACTTCAAGACGAACCTTTCAACTGCAATAAAAGCTCAAAAAGAAGAGATGGAAGTAACATTCCCAAATACCCAACCAAGGTTCCTCAAGTCTTTCAAGAATAGATTTGAGAATCCATTTTGCTTTAGATGCTCTACCCCACTTTATGGAAGGATACCATTATTTCAACAGACAGTTTTGTTTTGTTTGTTTTTAAAAGATCACTGGCAGGCATGAAGGCTGGCACAAAAAGTTCCTTTGTCCTTTCCTGATTCTTTTCTTACACCAAGAATTCCTACAGAACTCATCTTGAGCAGTACTACGTAACGATCTCTGCCAACAATTTATCACATCCTGATCTAACGTACGTCGATTAGTTCAGCTATCCTGGACACATTAAGCATTTTCATCAGCAAGCAATCCAAGTGTGGTTATACCACCTCACTTCAAACAACTTTACTACCATAATTCCAATGAAGGGTTGGTGAAGACACCAAGTCTCCTGATTTCATTTCCATGAGACACTCCCAAGCAAAAGAATTGCTTGGAATTTCCACGTTACCAAGCAGAATCTCAGCACCTACTGATGGCATGATTCACTTCACAGTTATTTTCACATCCATATTTCACTTCTGCTCATCCTCCTGCTTTCTCGCTCACTAATCCTTTTCTGTCTGCGTTTTAGTCCTCTGTTCACATTGTTTCTTTGCTTCCCTAAAATGCTCTCTGCCTCACATATGCTCTCCTGAAAACAGGGAGCAGGCATACACACACACACACACTAATCAATTATCCTAAATTCACAAAAAATAAACTTGGTTCAGTTATTGGTTCTTGTTTGCTCAAATTATCCTAAGTTTTGTTTTGGATTGCTTTAAAGCAAAGCACAAATAAAACATAAGGATAAATTCCATGGAACACAGTTGGCAGTTAGGATAGCAAACTCTTTTACCATCCTTGTGGCAAAACCAACCTGTAATTTTTGCAGCCTTTTCCTCTTGATTCACTCTGTTTTCTTCATCTTCTTCATTGTCTTCCTCAAAATCATCTAGATTTCCAATATCAGCTTGTTTCATACTCATCAAACTAGCCAGGCTTTGCATGTCTTCATCCCTAAATAATAAATTTCAAACCAGGCATTAAAATGGAGTCTGTTAATACCACATCTGATACTACTGCATTATTAAAAACCCTTTAAATGTTTTTATGCCTTCTTTTCTTCAGGGAGGTCTCTGATCTCAGATCTGATCTTGAATATAGTGTAATAACAAAATGAAAACACTCATGTATATTAATTTCTAAAGGGAAAGCTTTCTCGTAACAAAATTCAAAATGGCAAAAACGGTGCTACCTTGCATTAAGAGTTAATTTAATAACTGATTCTTAGAATTGGAAGCCAGTCCAGAAACGTTACTGAACACATACCTGGTCTCCTTTGCTTGAAGTGAAAATGTTTGGTCAGACCTACTGTCCATACACCGCATGTGACCTACCACTAGATTCATTCAAAACTCCAGACACTGTTCCAGAAATAAGAATCCCTTTCTTAAATACACAAATTCATAAATGGGATAAAAACATATCAGTGGCCAATTTCAATTCTTATTTGACTGTCTCTCACGCAGATATAGATATCTTTCACATGGCTGTACCTTTCACATCAAACGTTTGCTGAAAAGACGACTGCAGGCAGATTCAGATAAATAGATATTCTATATTTGTTCCACAAAAAACAAGGTTTTTTAAGAACCTATCGTTCCTGAAGCACCAGTGGTCTTAGCTCCTCTCTTTGAAAACCATTTCATTAGGTTTATTGGAATTAATCGAGTATTTTTTAGCTCCTTGCAGTAAAACAGACTGGAGATTACCTGGCTGGGGAGCAACTCTGCTGGAAATGGCCTAGGGATCTTGGCAGAGAGCAAGCTCAAAGCGAGCCAGCACCGTGCCCTGGCAGCCAAAGGAGGCAAAGAGCATCCCGATCTGCACTAACAGGACCACAGCCAGTAGGCTGAGGGCAGTCATGACTCTCGTTCACTTGGAGCTTGTCAGACTGCATACAGAGTACTTGGTCCCAGTGTTTTGTCTCATGGTACAGGCAAAGGTGTTGAGAAACTGGAAGGAGTTCAGCAGGGGACCACTGAGCTGGTTGAGGGCAGGAGCATTTGCCCTACAAAGAGAGGCTGAGGGAAATGGATGCGTGGAGCCTGGAGAAGAGCTGGATGGCTTCAGGGACACCTGACAGCAGCCCACCAGCACCTATGAGGACATGGCTGAGAAGACAGCAGTGCAAGGCAGAAGGAAGAGAGGCATCAGAGAGCAGAGAGGCAAACCGAAACCAGAGCAGTTCTAATCTAATGCAAGGAAAAACGTGTGGCAGTCACCATCCAGCAGTGGCATGGGAGAGGCTGCAGTCTCCAGTCTTGGAGTTTTTCAAGACCCAATGGATAAATCCAGAACAAACTGCTCTGATCACACAGCTGGCTCTCCTCTCAGCAGGAGGTTGGATTAGATAACCCTACAGGTCCCTTCCAACCTGTATTGGTAGAATAACTCTGTGTTCTTTGAAGCTGTGATCATGATAAAACTAGATGCACAGATTTTGTGACTAATAACGCTAGGAAAACTATACAAATTATTTTTAAGGTACCATCTGAATGAATGAAAATGACTTAACTAAACATTCCTCATATCTGCATGGAAACAGATGCACTTAAAACATAGCATTAAATGTAGTGATTTAACATGCTACAGTCAGAAATTCTTTAGGACAATCATTTGAACTCTGATTTCAAAGTAATCAGCACTACAGAACCTGCAGTTACACGGGCCAACTAAGTGCTCTGTAACTATTTGTAAAAATAAAGTAAGCAACTATCAAGAAGTTGCAAAGACCTTTCCATTCATGCAAAATCCTCAAGGCTTCATCTTCCTGTTTTGATAACCAATAGGTTAAATAAACTCTTCAAGCACAGGGGAAAAAATGTAGCATTAGTAGAGTCAACTACACTATGCAACTGCATTGAAAGGCAGGCTCTTTCATGCACTGAAGACAAATAGCTGGAAGCAGTTAGTTCTCAGATCTTGCATGACACTTGCTCATGTAAAGTTTAGAAATAAAAAGGTCTCCAAAGCATTATTTCCTTCTCTGAAACTGCCCTTTATGTATTTATAATCTTTCTTCTGTGTCTAAGAAGTAAGGTTTTTGGTGTTGCACAGCAATAGGTTGCCATATTTTCTCTATAAAACACATAAAAGTGAACCTCACTTTATAGAACTACAGCAGGCTGTAAATCAGCCCTGGCATTTTCTAGCACGCTCATGTATCTGACACCTGAATTCACTCTCTTACCTTACCCTGCCTGGTAGGGCATTCTCTATTTACACATACTGAAAAAACAATGCTTTCATAAACATCAGGTTTTGATTTTTTTTTTCCCTGATTCCAGGTTTGGGGCAATATTAAAATCCTATTGTCAACTTACAATCTACCTGACTTAAAGTCTACAGTCTGAGATAAGTCAATTTCAACAGGAAGAAGGCATATGGCATCTTAAATGGGTCAGCTTTTACAAGTTATGGCCTCAAAAAGCCGTAAGAGTCTAGTAAAGCTATTGTCTGTTTGTAGTTCATAGATGCTAATTATTCCCCCAAAGTCAGAAGGTTATCAGATACATTTTCTTCCACATTTCCATCTGCAATGCCATGTTAAACCACAGAGAAATACTTCAAAAAAACATTCTATATTTTAATATATCAAAATATCAAAAATATATTCATCATATATAAATAAAATTTATATCATAGCTCTAAATGTAGTTCCCAATGGGTTAATCAGAGGAGGGAAATAGTAATAGTAATGAATGCATCTGTGGGTTTCAAAGCATACAAACAAAAAGACAGCCTTTTTATGTCAAAATGCATGCCATAACAAAGCTTTGGAAAGCTGTTAGGGCAACAATCTGGGGGCACTACAGTGCCATACGTCTGCAAGTACATTCAGAATAACAGGAGCAGTAAGTAAACCCTTAGCCTTTTGGAGGGAAAACAAACAAACAAAGAGGTAAAAGAACCACTAAACCAGCAGTTTTCTGATCTACCTCTTTTTGTTCTGCCTTTCTCACGTTCCCATAGCCTATATGAGACAGAAAGGAAGAGCAAAATAGGATGGGTGACAAATGGTCCATCCTCCAGCCATGTAGAGTTATCAACGTCTGACAACCTGAATCTGACAAACTGCAGGAGAGGTTATAGTATACGGAAAAACAACTCGTATGCTTTGTGCACTCCACAGGTTGTTGAAATAAGGGACAGAACTAGGCGGGTGAGTAGGGGGAGTGGTAATCAGTGCCCACGTGAACTCTTTTCACAGGATGTTCTTACGTTTGACCCAAAATCTGATTTCTGACTCCACCTTCTCTCACCTTGCAAGCGGCTTTGTCTTTCTTCCATTTCTTGTGAAACAGAACCAGGTGCTCTTTCCCACATTTCCCTTGCAGTTTGCTAAGGGTATTGGTGGAAAAGTACACACATGCACACAAACAGACACTCCTGCTGCTTTCAAACCTGTAGATATTTTTAAGCTGCTGTTATTTAAAATGTCTGTAATGGCAGAGGACAAGCTATTTGTTTCTGAAGAACACAGGGCTATAATCAGAGTAAGAAATGGCTCTTACTCAGGTTAAGAAACTAAGTATGGCAGGAATGATAGGTATGCTAAAGGATTCTCTCTAATTCTGCCATTCTATACAGAAAGAGCTCTTTATCCCAAGAACTCTTTTAAAAGCAACATGAACCAGGATATTTGTGTGCATTTTTTTTTTTTTTTTTTTTTTTTTTTTACAAAAACAAAACAGAAAACTTACGTGGCTTTCCCTTCCCTCAGGAAAATACAAGATAAAGAGAACTGTAGTGTGGCAGATACTATTTTCTTCGACAAAGGCTTGAATTTTAACTTGACATCTGTTTGTGTAGGCATGGGGCTTGCGTATTGCTTCATGTTGATGCTGCTGGTGGCGAGAGCTTTTCTGCGGCCAGAAGGAGATTCCTGAAAGCAAAGGTAAAACACAACTAACATAAAAGCTGTTGTTCACTAAAACCTGCATGCTCGTAAACAAACAAATTAAATCCGCATCATTCTTTTTTCAAGTATGCAAGCAGTAGCGATACCTATGGTCCTTTTAAGAGACTGAAACCCATTTCTACATCTAGGTCACAGCCCCTAACGGTGGCCCTTTGAACACAAGCTTAATGCAATGTAAAAAAGACGACTTTCATTGTGATTAGTGGTCAACCATTAGAGACCCTAAGTCATTCAGGGCTTGAGCTTATAGTAGTGACCACGGTAGGTGTCCATTTCAGAATGGGGGAAACACATTACTCCTTCAGCAAACTGGAGCAGGCGTTGATCCAACCTGTGGAAGACATGGCTCTCAATTAACACAAATATTTCTATACGTAGTGGTACTGGGCTATCGAGTTAATATTGCAAACCACTGTCTGTGCTCAGTGCTCAAATATGTCTGGATATTCTTCAAAGCAACGGTACTCCTCACTAGTGCTGCACACGTTCTGGCAAGAGTGACAGGTTTCTGAAATTAAGGCTGACAACGGTTCCAAAAATATTGATAAAAACTTTGCAAGGGAAGAAAATAAAAAGCAAGATCAGAGAAAGATAAAAAGCTAAGGTGTATTTCAAAAAGTATGTCAAGATAAAAAAAAAAAAGCTGCTCACAGTTTAACAATTCAGACAAACTAATCTAAAATGCATCTAAGAATCTCCTCTCTTGTTGTGTCTAATATCAGCAGCAGCAGCAAAGGAATGATTATATGTAATAAAGCACCAGGAACAAAAATAAAACAAAAAAGCCCTGCTGTTAACTCTTTTGAAAACTATTCTCACAATGCAGCTATGTTTTATTGCAGCCGACAATTTGTGTTGGATAAAGAATACTAATTCAATCAAAACGTTCAAGCATCCTTTTTCGAAGTACTTGACATTTCCGCCCAGCAGAATAAGGCAGAATGTAATATGTCATCCCCAAAGAATACCTTGTTTAAAAAACTAGCCTTATCTGTCAGATTATGCGCAGCAATATTATACAGAACTATTAGTGCATGTAGATACCTTATGAATGAATTTCAAAAATGCATCAAACACTTGAGGAGGATTTAGGCCCTCTCAGAAGCAATACTTAAGAATATGCAAATGCCCTCAGCTGACTCGAGTTGCACAGATGCGACGACCACAAACAATGCAGGCGCTCTCTCCCCGGCCGCCACTGTCAATCAGAGAACGAGATTAAGGTCCAAGGTCCTGACGACGTGTAAAATGGAAAGTATGATCAGGGACTTGCAATTATTACATAGATACTCACGACAGTAATCTGTCACTGTACTGCACCCTGCGAATAACTGCACGTTACAACTCCTTACACACAGCCAGGACTTACTGCCAGGTCTGCTCGGAAAGCACCAGGAGAGATGTGGCATTTCTTTTTCGCTAGGTAAAGGTATGGAAGCAGCTTGCATCTCGAGAGGAACCTGTTTCATAATGCAAAATGTCTCAATTTTCACACTATGGTGTGAAAACAGTGCTCAAAGTGTACAGAAAGGAAGTTTGCTCAACCTCTTCTAGTCTTTTCCATTTTTTTAAAGCATATTTAGAGAAAACTGCCATATATAACGTGGCGTGCAAATATTTACGTAGCGGGCATGGTAAAAACAACTCGCCAATTCTAGTGCATGTGCTTTCCTGCCAAACAGAAAAGGAGCAAGCAGAAACTGGAGAATAACTTCCAGGAAAACACCCCACCGGTGGGCTGCAGTCACCAGGAAACATTTGTCACACAGACTACAGTCTCTTTTGAATCAGTTGGGGCGACCTTATGCTTGCAAACAACAAACCTTTACACCCTAGCTGCCTAAAATCTGTGCTGTGGCATCACAGTTATTCTTACTGAAAGGATGGAGAGCAACAGAACTCGATTATGTGGGAAAACTCTTACTTAGTTTCTTATTGCCAAATGATGAAATTAGGTTTTCCCTTAAAGACTATGCCTTTTTTTCTCTTTTTAAAGCAGCACATCTGCTTCATACCAATCTCTCTGATAAAATAACTGAGATGCACATTGTCTTTATGAAGGTGATACTACTAAAAAGTCAAAGCAAAGCAGCAAAACCAACCAAAAGAGCAGTTCGAGGGTGAATCTGAAGTGCCAAGAAAGGACAACGTGCTCAGCTTTCAATCTGCTAAAAGCTGAACACAGCCATGGACTCCGGAGAATTTTGGAATGATGCAGAATTACATCCTCACTGCTCACGTATTTATCCTACAAGTGATCCTCTTGGCATCTGCAGCTTCAAGTTACCTGGGCCAGAGAGTGCTTGAGACCTGATTCGGGAAGGAGGTGAGGTTCTTCCAGTGAAGATGATGCTCAACAATTTTTTGTGAAATCTGCTTGGGTGAATTGGTACAGAGGAGATGAGCACAGGCTTTATGCTAGTATGAAAGGCAGAAGCCAGCCACGTGCAAGGAGATTCTCCTGGCACTAAATGCCCAGATACACTTGGCACTCACGTTCAGCCTTCCTGAGAAAGGAATTTGTTTTATAATCTTCTTGTAGGCCAAAGACAGCAGTTGATTTTTCAGGTTACAACTGAAATAAGAGTCTAAATATGTTGATTTATTGTATTAAAATACAAAACCAGCCTCTACTCTTTCAAGTTTTATTGGCCCTAACAGGTGAGTCCTCCTAGACTCCCAGAAAAATAAGTCTATTAGAACTTCAGTTTTATAAATAATAGCAATAAAGATCTTTATACCTCTGTTGCAGTGTTTTTCCTTTTAAAAAGCATATGCTTAGCCTGGCATGTTTTTAGCTACACAAATAGGGGAGGGAGGAGGGTCTTTTTGCCTGAGAAGGATATTCCCAATGTTCTTAGGTCCTTGACTGATTTCACAATGGGTTATGCTTTCTACCCTCCCATACAATCAACTTTTAAAAGTTTGTCTTTAAATGCCAGACCATATTGAGTTACTGCTTCCCAGAAAGGTTGAAGCATTTGTTTAAAAAAAAAAAAAAAAAAAAAAAAAAACTCTTACCACAAGTGATCCCAGAACCACCGAGAACCTTTTTTTGTAGAAGAATAAATAATTCCTATTATATTCATATCATAGCACCCATTTAATAGTAAAAGTCTGATCTGATCTTACTTGTGTCTCATAAGAGCACATGGGATTTTGTATAAGATAAAGCAGGAATCGCAATGCATTTTTATTTATTTTTTAATTGCTCAACTTTTCTCATTTTAACTGTATGGTCTTAGCTCAAAAGCATAAGCCTCAGTGGTCCTTCTGACACACACCTGACAGCTGGAGTTGCCACCTCACATTTCGTAGTAGCTAGCAAAATAAAAATGAACACAGAAAATCAAAAGACTTCCTAAGAACCTAACAAAGTACGTGGCTTCAGAATTGAAGGCTGGAAGGACCCACGTACCTTGATCCCTTCTACAGTCAGTATAAGGCGAAGAAATGCTCTGAGACACCAGCTGCTGTCCTCGGGGACAGGTTGCTGTGAATTTTTGGTGTGAGGGATCCTCCTCCCCTTTCCCTGCTAAAGCAGACCTTTGACAGCAAATAGAACTAAACTATTCTGACAAAGAAAACAAGACTGGCTAATCTGCACCACATTTGCAAAACAAAGATGTTTGGATGGAAGATGATGGCAGAAGACAGATAGTCACCTATCAGTGTTCAACAGCACCCAGCGCTTCCACATGAAGCAAGTCCAAAGATTAACACCTCCACGTGGAAGGTCTGAACTTGCACCCTCCATTTAAAGGAGCTCCAAATAATGCAATAATGCAAATACCATGCAGCTGTCTTTCCTGAAAAAAAAAATGTTTTAACAATCTGTAATTAACAATCTTGTGTCCTGTAATTACCAACTCCTGGTGAGTCTTCCTCAAGGTTAAGATAAGAAGCATAAATAAGCAAATAGCAGCTTTGTATTTTCTGTTCAACAGACTTCACGCTTCTGGACTTCCAAAGAAGCACAGCATTTGCCAGCTTTTGGTCACGGGATATATTCCTCTAGGTTCTGTGGGCTAGGGAAAGTGTCCCTCTGCAGGAATGGGCAGAAAGCATCTTACCTCTCAACACCTGAGCTCTGTGCAGCCCTTCGAGCCCTGCTACGCTGCAGTCTTTAATCCTGAAGACCCAACAGGGTCTCTGTGCACTCCCTCTGGAAGTATCTAGGACTCTGTGCTCTCCTCTCTGTACACACACATTGAGAAACAGTAGTGAAGTGTTTCCATTCAGCAGAAATGAGATGAAACGGTGCCATACTTCTGGATTATTTGGATCCTAAATGGTAACTCTCCACCTCAAGCCAAAATCTATTGAAAGATGCATAAACGCTATACAAATACCCAAAAAAGACCTAAATGGGAAAGACAAGTTTCCTAACTGGATAGCGTTATTTTTGTCAAAAGAAACAATGCGTTTTAACTGTATCCCAGGGAAGGAAGACGCAAAGCATAATATTTTGAGAAGCTGTCTTTTCACATTTTATAAAAGAGAATCCGAAAAAAAAGCTGCAAAGCTACGGAGATTTTAAATAAGAGCATTTTGCTTCACACTTGGGCACAACATAATTAGACAAAGCAAGTTTCCTAGCTATAAAAAAAAAAAAAGGAAAAAAAAGAAAACAAAAAAGAGAAGACCAAGTTTTGAGGATTTCTCTTTCCTGGGGCATCATAATTAAACAGAGCACATTTCCAAGGAAAGCTAACCTGTGGCACAACCCCCCAACCTCCGAAGCCCCCCCAGGCCACAAGGAGGACTGGGGAAGTTCCCCCTCCCCTGCAGCTGGATGCCAGCCCCGGCAGCCGAGTCGCCAATGCCATCTTGCTCCGATGGAAAGATGACTGCTTCACCAGCAGAGCAAAATGGATCACTAGAGAATTTAATTTGCGAGAGTATACAGCAATTAAATGCTAAAATAGACAAGCTCCAGGGAGCTCTCTCAACTGGAGAGAGTAAATTAGAAACTATGTCAGTTAAAATAATTTAGACAGTCGGGTGGGAGATTTGGAGGACCGAATGCAGACAGCACGATCTGCGCTGAAAACTTGTTTAAAAGCAAATAATGGTTCAAGGTACCCAGAACATTATTAAGAATGATGATGCATCTGAAGGGAGAATTTAATGTTTAAAAAATCCTGCACATCCCAGAAAAGTCTGAGCCCTAGACGTGAGAAGTGGGAAGGAAATTAAAAACAAACGTTGCAATGGCTATACTTGATATTTTTTAAAATACATATATGAGTTTTTATATATGTATATACCATATAATATGCATATGTATAGCTTTATATATAGAAACATGAACAAGTGCACAAGGATTGATGAATTGAATGTTGGAAGCACAACGTGCCATTTATTACTTGATGTCAGTAAGCACTTGGAGTAAGCACAGAGAAAAGATCTGCTGCTACTGCTCCTACTGACCCTTCAGGGCCTGCTTTTAGAAAGCCCCGTGTGATTTCACCACCCTGAGAGGCCGTGGGATGTTGTGAGTGGCTCTTTCTTACCAAAACCATACCTGTGGTGAGCTCACACAAGGTGATGCAGGTAACGACCCACTGTTCGTCTTCAGGTGGATCTTTTGCATTCACAGACCCTGCAAGTCTCCGAAGATCAACATCAGGTAGGAAGTTCAGAAAGTGAAATGGCACCTTGCAGACTGAGGTAATTTCATCTATGCTATGCAAACTACAACCAAGTAGTAGTCAGAAGTCCTGCTTTGCTAATAAAAATAATAATTACAATAAACTTCTTAGATGTTTATGGCCAGATGGAAAAAAAGTGCAAAACCAAAATTTTATTCTTGCAATTTATCGTTAGATCTCCTAAGACGCGTGTCCACTTCTGAAGCGAGCTTCGTGTTTACAAAGATCAACAGGGAGAAATTTACAGGTGAGGTGCGCAATTTTGATCATCAGCAGAGAACTACTCAACCCTGAAATACTCGACCTTCACCAGAATTTTAGTTTTGCCATGGACTCAGGATACAAGCTCATGGAGGGTTGGCTAAAGTTGGTGGAGTAACCTGTTATTACAGACCAGCTGTTTAAATCCACAAACCTTTGCTCCCAAAGGAGCAGATTTCAAGAAGCCTGGGCTGGAGTTGCTGCTGACACACAGCAGGTGAGGCTGGCTGTTGCACGAGGCACCGCGTGCAGGGCTGGCAGCAACAGAAAACAGCAGCCCTGGGCTGGGTCCTTTGTGGCATGCTGTCCCCCTCCAAGAGCAACCCATGCATCCTGCTTCAGCGGGAGCACTCCCAAGACAGTGTTCTCTGTGGTTTGGGTTTATTTTTCTATTTTTGAAGGGTTCATTTTATCCATTTTTTAATGAAGTGAACTTCAAAGCTGAGTAGAAATACAAATAATTAAGCTAATGCCAGAAGGTGGCAAAGAGCAAACTATAGCTGGTGTACAAACCTTTAATGGTAACAGGAGAAAAAAATATCTGTGTAGTAGTAGATAGTACCTTTTTCCCCCCATACAAGCTGCAATATGCTCAGACAAACAGAAGAAACTCCCCCCAACAGGTAGTAACCCGACAAGTCAGGTTCATCACAGTAAGCTCAGGGGAGTTTCCTTGATACCCAAGACTTTATACACTGCTCAGCAACTCAGCTCCACAGTTTTCTGTGTATTGAGTGAAGAGCCTCATAGGGTAACTGTCATCCTACTAATTTTTTTTTCATTTCACTTAGTTATTTAAAATAACAGACAATACTTGTTAAAAATAATCTATGTGTAAGCTCACCTTGCAGTGCCTGGGACTTTACCCCTATTTTACCCAGCGGGAAGTCTCCTTTTTGTGATTCACTCCACTGCTCATCTGCTCCATGGGGAGGAGGCATCCCATGAATTGTGCTACTGAACCTTCCAACAGTTATGCAAGAAAGTTGTCCAGTTAGTGTCCCTAGACTGAAGACAGTCTTTAGCTGAATGCTGATAAATATATTTTTGAAAATGAAAATGAAAATTTTGAAAATTAAACCTATTTGTTATCAGTTTCAGATGTGAAAAAACACCAACCTTTAGCTGCTTACATCTTTTCATTTTCCATTTTAGGCTCTAAATTTCCTTACTCTGTTTTGATTTAACTTTGAGACAAGGATCCAGAATCTTTTACATGGCAAAGGTGGGTTTGAAGTAATATGCCACACTCAGCAGCAAATGCTTACAGTTCAATATAACATAACTCAACAATCTCTGGAAGGTCTGCTGCTCAGTACATCAAGGTGTGCCTACCTGCAAGCTTTCTCCTGAGGAAACAAACGCTGTGGGGAAAGACACACACAGTGCAGACCCCAGAATTAACTCCAGGTTATTTAAACAAACTCAAAACTGTAGCCACATAGTTTAGCTCCTTTGTAATGTCCAACAAGGAAACAAGTCTGAGGGACTCATAAAAGAAGATAGGACGTCAAAAGAATTACTGTTCCAGTGACTTCATACACTTCCATTCGCCTTTCCAGAAAAAAGTGTATTTTAAGATGGTGTATAACATTGTCTAGGCTTAATTATGTAGCACAGGAGAAACCTATTCAAGTAGGTTGTGTGAAAGACCAGTGTTGATAACCAGTTATAATAATTTGAGGATAACTTCCACAGAACGGGGGCATAATATTAAATGACAAAAATTGCCAGGCTTATAACACAGAAGATTATAACACAGAAGAGCTTTTAATGGTGTCAGGTGAAGATATCGTGACTCATTTTGTTTCTGTACTGAAAGTTTCATCCTAACTCTGAGAGCAAAGAACAAAGAAGGATGCATGGTCTGTGTGCCAAGCTGTGATGCTCCCCAAGTGACCACTGTTGTCATCAGAACCAGAGCTCTTGAGCCAAGTTACTTACCATATTCCTAATATCTTACGTTTAGGCTAAAATGTCACTTAAAAGAAAAAAAGAAAAAAAAAAAAAAAAAAAAAGATGTTATTTGGAGCAAACTTATTTATTATTGGAGCACCGACATATCTTGATCATCAAATTCCTGATTGTCCTTTTTCATCCGCTTCCTACTGAAATGCTTACTGCCAAGAGGATATAGCACAGCTGGCACAGCCCCCCAGCTACAGAGGAATTACTGACCTGCTGGCACTCCCTCCTTTCCCTCACTGCCTTTCCCAGTTCCCGTCCTTGAGGACACCTGCAAGACCACCGTAACTCCTACAGCTCCGTGGCCATGACAGGAACCATGCTGGAAACACTGGGTTCTCCAAGACCAAGAAAGTGTCCTCATATGAAGGTGTAACTCGCCTACCTACACCACCTGATTACTCTTTTATTCAAATCTGCAGTGATTACTCTTTTATTCAAATCTGCAGCTCGCTACCACGGACAAAAACTCTGAGGTAACTTCAAAATGCAAATCGCCTTCAGGCTGTTATCTAAGAGCGGTGCGGATCGTGAGCGGTGGTTCCTGCGTGCAGCACTCCCCCCTACAGAGCAAAGGAAGGAAAAAAATTAAAAATCAAATCAAATCACTGGGTCTGGCCAACGCCATGGTGCTGACGTGCCACCTGAATCTGACGTATGCAGGAAGAAGCTGGGGGGAAAGGGCAGGCACAGAACTAGGGGAAAAGGGAGGCAGCTGAAAATTAAGATCTGTGTGAAGCTGGAAGAGAGGCATGCTCACGCACGTAAGACATCGCCGCTGTCACACCCTGTGCACACGCAAGCCGGAGTAGTGTACGGTGCAGGTGTAGTTACCTCTTCTTTATATGTTTCATAAACACAACCCACGTTTAGGCAGCAAGGACAAACGCAGAGCATCCAAAACGCAGCTCTTGGATAAAGATAAATCTCGAGTTTATAAACGCCTGCCCGTCCCTCCCAATTTATTTAAAGCAGGGAAACAGCTAAATGGATTTTTTCGAACTTTGCACTTAAAGGAAAATTCACCTCAAGGCTGACAAGCATTAAAAAAAAATTCAGTCCGACGGGTGATTTTTTTCTAAGCTGCAATAGTCTGAAAACAGGGGCTTGTAATGAAGCTGCCCTTTCAACCATAACCACGCTGCCACTAGAGCAACACAATCATATTCCCTGTGCAAAGAAGCAATGCATTTAACATTTTCTTCGCTGTGTATTATCTATTAGCAGAGTTTGTCACAGAGATATGTGGCAGCTCCCTGCAATACTTATGAATATACGGCAATGCATACGGGAACCCATCCATGTCTGCTTCAGCACAGGTTTGTCTTATTATATTTCGGCAAACAACTTAAAATACCCTCCCTTCCCTTATCTTGGGTTTCTGTTAAACGCTGTCACTATCAAGAAATATAAGAAGGCCCGGGCAAACATCTCCGATCTCCCCATTGCTATTCACTCTTACTAATGCACATTACATGTTCAATTCTCCCTTGCTGCTTCTCTGAAAAAGCCCTTGTCAAAAACAGATTTCATTTTTTTTTCCGTGTATGCACAAATTAGTTATGGATGATTAACAAAGCATTCATTCTTTTATTTGCTTTGGCTGAGACTTGATCTGTGTTACATTCATGTGAGGGAAGCACTTCATTTGGTGTTGATTAAATATGAAACACTGCACTGTTGATAAAGAGAGTTGTGTTCAGGTCTGCACATTATACTGACAAAAGATGCGTGGTCTCGGGCGAACATTTTCTTAAACAAGTTTTTCCAGCTTTTTAATTGCAAAAAACTCGATACACGATTTTTTTTCTCCACCAAATAGTGGGCAGTAAGTGCTTTATGTCCTAAAGCGATCTACCACAGCCTTAACAAGCAGCACTAGTCATTGCACAGTTAACACAATAAAAGCAATTTTGATTTTTGCCTCGTAATTCGGTTCTTTAAACGCTCCCCTTTAAGGCACCTACCTTACATTATAAAGTTCATCCAAAAAAAAATAAATAAATCTGCAAAACTAAGCGGGACAGGCAGCAAAGCCGAGGTCACAAAATTCTGCTCCTGTTACATAAAAACTACGATGAAAATGAAGAAGCATCGGAGCAGTTGAATGGAAACTGCGAGCCAGTTGTAACTCACAGTTTGGCCTCGGTCCTGCGTTACAGACTCCAGCTATCACAGGGTAACACGTGCATAAACGCTCGTCTATACGGCCTATAAATCTTCCAAGTCCATTAAACAGCATCAAAAAGAGCTCACTTGGGTTCAGCGAGGTATTTAAGCACAAGCCTAACTTCAAGCATATGATTTACTTGTAATTAAATCAAGTTAAGGGAAGCCTCGCGATTAAGCGCCTTGTTAAACCTGGGAACAAATTATTAGCCCTTATAAACCGGGAGATTCTATCTTGGGGTTTATGGCACACGAAAACAAACACGTGCGCACACACGGGGAGCATTATGCATACTTTTGCAAGAGGGGATTTATTTTTAGTTTAACTCCAACGGCAGCGAGCACATCATCTCCTCCTCGGGTTGGAACGAGCTCCGGCCGCAATGACTTCCAAGCCACAAATCTCACCCGGGCAATGCGGTCCCGCTCCTGAATTCCCACCACCGATGGTATCGCACCGCAATAAAGCCTCCGCCGGCATCACAAAACTAAGCGCATTAGGGGCCTGAAACAGCAGGGCGAACAGAAGATGAACTTGGGATTTCCATCCTGCTCCCGGGGATGGCGAGTCCTGCACGCTGCGAGGCAGGAGAGAGCCCAGAGCAAGGGATGCTTGATGCGAGGGAGGTTTAGAAGGAGCTTGTGCTCCACACAGAAGATGGAGCTTGGGGTCACCTCCTCTCCCCCAGCCCCGGGGAGCCGTCCCCAGCTGCCATCCAAGTCCCAGCTCGGCTCCTACCTGCAGCCTCCTGCCAAGGAGAGGACTGAGCCCGCAAAGGGCAGGCGAACGCCAGCACGCGTGCACCAGCAGGGGCACGAAGCAGGGAGCAGAGAGGAAGGACAGGAGAGCACCTGCCTCGGCAGGAGCAATCCGTGAGAACGGTGCAGTCAGTCCTCCCGTCTGCCTGCATTTGCAAACTCCCTAAAATCTCTTTTAGGGAGATTTACTCCTCTCTTTGCAGCCTGCGGGTATGCAGTTCCCCATCCCCACGTACAGGCAATGGCTGAAGTAAAACAAAGATTTTTTTTTTTAAAGGATCCCCAACAAGATTTTTTTGTTGCTTTCGGTCACGTAAGAACACACAAAATGGTAACACGACAAATGCTCACATGCACTTTCTTGCCTCTATTTCCACTCCCTGGAAGTAAGCCAGAGACGTCTAAGTAGTGCACTCTGTTCTCTTCCACTCCCTCTCAGAAATTACAGGCACTTTCTCCTCTGCAGCCAATTTCCTCCTCCTTTTCTGCCTGGGCCCAAGCTTAAACCACTACAAAACAATGTCCCCCTGTTATTCCCCAGGGCCCGCTCTCCATGCTTCCCTACTGGGCTCCCTGAGCCCTCCCAAACCTTTAAGGCTTTATGTTTACAGATCCCGTAAGCAAACCTGATCCCTCTGCTCTGATTCTTGGAAAATTCCACTCTTCTCCGTCTGCGGACGGATTTGGCTGCTCCGATTTCCTCCTGGTTCAGCCACTCCAAGGTCCTGAGCTTGTATGTTATTAGCCCGGCTCAAACGTACCTGACATGACCCCTGCAGCACAGCAGCAATGCCAAAATGCAGGAATATTTTGGGGGCATGGCGTCTTCCCAGTCTAAGCCTGACACTTGAACTTGGGCATTGGCAAGCCAAGCAGTGAGTACCTCACTTACTATTCAACTTCCCACTTTGTGTCATCTACAGATACTATTCTAGAGCTTGCACGCATTATAATTGACAAAAATATGTGCTACAAAGTGAGTATCAGTTTCAAACAAGCAGTTTCCATGTATTCTCTTCCAATGTTATTCCTTACATCGCAGCTACACTCAGAAGCACTCCCGGGGTGTTGCATGCAAAAGTCCCACCAACGTTTCTGAAGCTCCTCTATAAACAAGTTCACACATTTGAAAGGCAAAGATGTTGCTGATGGTTTATTTATTAACACATCTCGTTGCCATCTAACACTAATAGAAGAATAAATTAATAAATACAGAGTCACCCTACGAAAAACATTTCCTTCTCTGCTTCTTGGCTGTGTGGCATAAGGAATTTTTAAAATCTGAGTGTTCACTTGCTTCGTATTTGCTCCATTCATACTTGAAAAAAAAAATAATAAATACTCTGTAATAAAAAGAAATAGGGGGAAAAATGTCAGCAGACTTAAGCTCCTACTAACGATACTATTAAAACCCCTCCCTAGCCTCGGCATTAATGAATTATCAGAGTTCAGTTCCGGGCAGTTAGCACTAGCGCTCGTATAATATTACGGAGCCTGATGTTTTGGCAAAACTAGAGCAGGAAAAAAGCTCAACCCCAGAAAGGCATATTGTACATGTGACCTGCAGGACTTGGATTATTACCTCTAAGCTTATTAAGAGTACAAGCTGTCAGTCGGACCACCCCACAACCAGGGAGGAAAACCAGGATTACTCAGCAGTAAGAGGCATAAGAAGGCGATGTGTATTCTCACGACGGGCAAAGGCAGCGAAAGTGAACCACAGACCTGCTTCAGCTATCTGGAGCCCTAATTGGCTCACAAGAGCGACTACCACGTTAGGGCATTATCATTATCTAGCTCACATAACTGGAAATTCACGCTCTGTTCTTTAAATTGGCTTAACCAGCAGCATCTGCAGCACTTTAATTAATTACAGCAATTGGCGTACCTTAAAAGTAGATGCACAGATCTGCGATGATAATGCCCCGTGAGTAATAATTGCCAGCCAGTATTAAGCCAGATCTGCCCTAAACAAAAGTGTACGCTGTTGTGCTTCAGCTACACAGAAAACAAGCCTCGGTGCAGTCTCTATTCTTGCCTGTATAGGTCCAGCAGCAAACGTCGCAGCTCGGTGTGCCACATGCCCTCAGCTGCAGAGCGCTGAAGCTCACGGCACACATGACAAAAAGCTGCGCAGGGGAAACGCTGGCACACCAAAATTCGGGCAGGTACTTCAACTCCACTTTCCTTCAAAAGAGAAACTTGCAATTAAAGTCACAACAGAGACCGATGATGGCGATTTATTTTTAGTGCGTTCCCTGCAGAAAAATATAAGGCAGATGTGACATCGAGCGCAGGATAAAGTTTTCCTGACAGCCATTAGCGTAGCTTCAGTAACAAATCCACAGCAACTCCACACAAACCTGTAATTTTTTTTTTCCTGGTATCTACAGCTCTAAAACACAACACAGTTACGTTTAAAAAACAGCAAAAAATTATTATTATTTTTATGTACAGCAATTAAAAATCTTTACTTAGAAGAAAGTTTGTGTTTTTTGCTTTTTTTTTTTTTTTTTATTTTTATAAGCATGACAATGAAATGCCTGTATCCATCCTGGACACATTTAAAAGCTCTTCTTTAACAGAGCTCTTCATACCATTTCCAGCCAGCAAGCAGAACAATGCTATCGAGATTTGTTGCGACTTGCTTCAGTACAATTTCTGGTTTAAAGCCTGATTTTACCTTTGTTTAATTACCCCCGCGCTGGGAAGCAGGACACGAGAATCTGAAATCGAGTGTCTTGCATGCAACTAAAGTTTAAACAAACACCAGGGTAAACAGCTCAATGCTTCTACGCTGACCAAATCTGATCCTCAAATTCATCCGTAATTCAGGGGTCACAACACCTGGTCTAAAGGCTGTCACTAAGCCAACTTTTGCTACCAAACTCGAACCCATTTATCATACCCAAGGTTTATCTTTCGTAGCCGTATGGAAGAACGAAACCGAAGTTCCTTCATTCTAGGAAACGCACCGTAGCTTTGAACAGATTTTTAACCAAAAATACAAGACAGACATAGGATCAGCTCAGGTATGCCGCTGTGTAAGTTGCCAAAACTTTCACCACCCCATACAAATAGATGCTGCCCGCACACAACCTGCCTTTGTGCACCTCTGCTTAACTCCCCTTTCCTGGGAGTGTGCTCGCTTCCAGTGCAAGGCACCGAGCGAACAATGAGCGCGAACACCAGCAGGGAACCGAGTGCAAGCCCCAACAGCTAAAATACCGAGGCTGATGCAGCAGCAAAAACCCGAAATAGCAATCTGACGTAGCAACTCGCACCGCCGGCATGTAAAAAGTAGTCAGAGGAGAAAAATACCCTTCATAAAACTGCAAAACTCCAGTGACTGCGTTTATATACGCTGTGTGTTTTTGGGCTGGTCAGGCAGCAGCAAAGCTCTCACTTGGCCTGTGCTTTTTAGAGTTAAACAGACGCTGCTGTATGTGTTTATGTATATAGAAGGTGTATGTTCTTACTGGTAGGTGTAATTTTAAAACATAAATACCTGCGCCCGGATAACACGTTTATCTGCGGTGCCCAGAAAACAACCGCATGCACGCGTAAACAGCTGCACCCTCGGCGTGATCACCATCGTTTCCTGCGGATCCCTTTATAAACATTAATCCAGAATCCACATGTGCTAAGGCACCGGCCTCCAAGGAAAAAAAGGCCATGGTGCAGGAGAAATATGAAATAAAATAATAACTCTTATCTAACACCGCTGCTTATTCCACACCCTCCTTTCTGATGGAGAGAGATCACAGGGGCACAACACAAGCTATTCCTTGCCTAAACGCCGTCACGAAACGCTCCGATATAAAGGTTGGAGGGATTAGCACAAAAGGTCCCCGTCCAAGACAAATGTCTCCTTCATAGTTCAGTTCACAGCCAGCGCGACTGCTCAGTCAGGCCTGCGACGCCGAGGCGCCCCGCGTGTACCCGCTAACCAAACACGCCGAGCCCCCGCGAAATGTCGTGTTGATACTAGCAAGGTTTTCAGAGGGGATTTTAATCACCACCAAGCCCAGGGAGACGCTTTGAACGCCGGCAGATCACCAAACAGCTCCCGCTTCAAATCTCAGCGCTTGACGGAACAACTTCTGCGGAGGAATCGGGAATCTGCCAACTTGGCAGGGTCTGCGCTCGCCTTCCTCCCTTCCTTCTCCCCCTCCAGCCTCTCACCTTTCCACAAGCACAAAATGCAAGACGTGAAAGAAAAAAAAACAAACATGAAACAATTTAGAAAGTATTCCAGATTTGCAAATGCTTTTCAGAGTTCACACTTACACAGAAGCCACTTTTAGAAATAAACGCACGAGTGACTGCATTAGGACGTACTGAAACGCTGGGGTTTGCTGTAACAACAAAATTACAAGGGGATTTTTAAGTAACAAGGGGAAGAAGAAAATATAATGCAGATTTCTAAGGATACTTTTAATTTAAATATTCTTCTCTCATGATTATGCTGTTTCACATGTTGCAGAAAGCCGACATTTCAGGAACTCCCTGGGCTATGAATCTTTTCCAAGTGCCACTTCCTCAAGGTATCAGACCTTTCTCTTTCGGTAACACACTGCATCATGAGGTGCTACCATTTCTCAAGTGCAAACGGCTGAATTTTAGTGCAGAATACTTCAGCCTTACCAGCACAGCAATTTATTATTTTATTTTTTTTTACTCCCCCTACTGGCATATTATAAAAGCAAGGAGAGAAAAACCTGAGGGGTGTTGCAGCTTGTAAAACACAACGAGAAAATATTTTTTGTAACCTCAAAATAATTGTTCCCACAACTTGGCAAAACATTAATCTCAATCCTGGGGATTTTTTGAGCCATCAGCAAATTTTTGGCAGGTTTTTTCATTGAAAAAAATTAACTGAGCACCTTAAAACAAGCATTTTGGACCACTTGGTGTAACAATTACCATCAAGCAGTTCCATCATCTGTCACTGCTCAGATCAAAACAGATCCCTCCCCAAAACACATTATATGGCTAGAAAGGAGTGTTCGATGGAATATCACTCCACGTGATTACCACTGGGGTACAGAAACGAGCAGAAACATCCCGGGCTTAACGAGTTGCTACTTAAATGTTAGACAGTGCTCCGTGAACCATTTTATATTAAAATTGGGTAGTTCTAAACATCACACATACAAGAAGTATTGTTTGACACAGTGCCATTTTGATGATAAATTGCAATCTACAGCTCAAATAATTCTAGCCAGGGATTAACATTTCAGAGGCTGAGCCAGAGATTATGTGTGTGGATCTTGAATTTCATCATCTCCCTTCGGCACAATAGCTTATTCTTCCTTTTTTCATCTATTCTCTCACGAAGGGTCAGGAAAGCTTAGCCTTGCTGTTTCATTCATTTCATCTCTACATTAACCAGATACCTTGCAGTCTTTAGTTCTTATGTGTTATTCCATTACAAATACTACAGCCACACAGCGCTGTGCTACTGCTAATGAGCTCTGTACCAAATCAAAGGGTGCCATCAAGTGGTTGCAGCGCATGAATGGCGTTATGCAAAGTTCATGCTCTGCACGGGGTTTCACCAGGACACATGACTTCGGGTGGATTCAACTTTGCCATCATTCAAAGCTTTTGGAAAAACTCAGACGCTGAGCGTGGTCCCTTGCAACTTTATTTCCTTCCTCTTCATTTGTAGCTGAGGAGCTGGCACGAGAAGAAGAATTTGCAGTCCCTCAACGCAAGGATCAGCAGGCGCCAGGATTTTCATGGCCACTGTGCTCACCTTCTCATCACCATGATCCCGAGGACAAGAACAGCCTTCAATACCTCCAAACAGCCTCCTGGATAACTCTGAAACAAGAAGGGCACTGCAGGGCTGGGGGTTCTCCACAGACCACCACAGAAGGGAGAATAACTACAACCACCCGTGCCAGCACACATGGCTTCAAATCAGGCTGGTTACCTGCTCATCTACGCTTCCTACTGCACTTGAAGGCAACACAAGAGCTCTTCCCTGCAACAATACTGATCAGTATTTTTGGCATTCCTCAGCAACTGGAAGTTAAAATGATTTGAAAGGTCATTCCGACACAAATAACTGGCCTTCCCAGGTTAAATACTCCATAGCCAAAAAACATTTCTTATTTCACCATCTTCTTCTAACGCAGACGACTCGAAACCACAGCCCATTACTCCACCAACTCTAAATACAACTCACCTTTGCCTGGCAGGAAAAAAACAAAAAACAACCAACCAACAAGCAACACTCAAACCCAATCTGTAGGGCATCGAGGCAGAAAAAGGGAACCAGACTTCCAGATTTTTCCAGTGAAAAGAATGGTGCCAGTCTAAAAGCTGTGGCAACTCTACTACTTTGGAAAAAAAATGTTCTGCACATGCCATGGGACACAGAAGAGTCTAGTTTGGTGGAGATGAGACTGACTTAAAATTATCCAGCTGTGTCTCACCAGATCATGGCCATCAACGTCATGACTTCCAGAAACTCAGCTGATGCTTAAAATAACATCCTTCCAGCTTGAAGAAAAAAAAAAAAAAAAAAAAAAAAAAAAAAGGAAAGAATGTGATTCAAATGCAATCAGTCAAAATAGACATAATTCTCTTCATTGTGGAAAGGGCTTGGTTCCAAAGTTTAAAAAGCTGAATGGTCATGACCACACTAGCACAACCACCAACTTCCTGAGGATGCAACTTCAACCACATTTTTCCTGCAGCAGTGACAGAGAAGGCTCCATCCTCCAGAAATGCTCAAGGTAAATGAGATCCAAACTCTTCTGAGACTCTTCCCATCCTCCTGAGAGGTGTCAGTAATGTTCCTACACCTGGTCTGTCTAAACAACCTGCCGACAGCTCAGGCAGCCACTCATGATTTGGGATGCCCACCGCAGCCACCCTAAGGAAGTATATGGTTATAATGCCCGTGTGTTATGACAAATAACGAACTTTTATCAACTGCAAGGCAACATTTGTGTGGCAGACCAAAGATGACTGGAATTAGCAGTGCAGAAGGAAGCCCGCCCTTAAAAATCCCCATGTTCTTCCTCATAGGGAGATTTCCAACTTCACATGTTCCCCTTTGCACTTGCTTGCTTTAGTAGGCCTGCTGAATCCCTGATTCTGTAACACAGCCTTTGCAGGAAATCTGCTTGCAAACTTCCAAAGGCTTAGCTAGAGGTAGATGTAGGAAAAAAATAATTTAAAGAAGTACCAAGAACCATGCTAAGCCACGTCCCATAGTGTTTCACAATGCAAGTATTACAGAAATAAAAGAGAGAAAGTGCTTGGCTTCCATTAAGCAGCAGAGAGTGGCTCCATCTGAAGAGAAGACCTGAAGGAAGGGATGCAGGCAGCAGTCACGGAGCAGCCTGCATTAAAGCCATTGCACTAAACCCAGCTGAAACCCCCAAATTGTTCCATAGATCTCGAATATCCTGTTACCCTTCCTCTACAGCATCCACACTAGTTATTTACGCAGCCCATCTAATACCTTAAATCCTTCCAAATAAATCAGTTTCTTTCATTGTACGGTGCAATTAAAATTACATAACATGAATTGTAACCAATTATAGCAAAGATTGATGCTGATGATTCACGGAACAACTTCCTACTAATTCTTCGTTGACAGATTTTTAGGGTTATTGTTCAAATAGTCCATTTTGTCCTTTCACTGACAAGCACACAAGAGCCAAAATCCTCCCAAACTCATTATGCTCCTTCCTACAGCTGCTCTTGGGAGCAGGCACCCGTTGCCTCCGTCACTCCTGGCTTTGGCACTTCGTGGAGTTACTTCTGCAGGGGTGTTTCCTTCGCTCTTATTCCACTTTGGCCTGACGACAGCTTTTTCTCTCTGCTTCCCACGTTACCTGATCAGCCATTCTCCCTTTGTTTTAGCCTTTCCATTGCTGACAGCTCCTTACACACCAACATCAGCCATATCAATAATTCTTCACGTCATTTTCAACATTGCTTCTGATGTGTTAAATACTGTACATCCTTCTTGGTTTTTGTCCCGTGCCTTCCTGCAACTGCTGACATTCACTGTTTTGCCGTAGGGAGCGGAGCTTCCCCATGTCTTATTCTTTGCCACCCCAAATATTCTCACAGTATAGATCATTAGAGCTGCATACAAGAATGGGGAATCTTTAAGGAAAACCTCCAAAAAGTGTATTTACTCTCAGCAGGCACAGCCCTCAGAGTCAAACCCACCAGCTTCCTATTTCAGACTGTGCACCACCAGGTATTAAACCAGCTCAGCCCCAGGTCCATCGCGCTCAGCCTGCCATCCTCCTGTTTCTTCTCAGCTCCGGTCTACAGGAAACATTTCTACACACCCAATTAAACCCAAAGTTGTTCTTTCCTGCTGCCCACCAAAATTCAGGAAACAATTCGCCCCAGCTACACCAACAGGAAGGGAGAAACTTCATGCACAAAAGCAACATGATGGCACGGGGGCAATTCAGAACGAGGAATGTGCTGAGAGGGAAAAAATCCTGCATGGAATGGCATTAATTAAGTTATGGAGGTCAATTAATTTCCATTATATTAAACTCTATTAAGACAGCTAACAACCAAAGATAAGAGGCTGAAGGCAATAACACTCAGCGCTATTACACTGCCAGATGGTTTTCCTAATAACAAAGGGTAGCAGGAACCCAGAACTCTTCTTTTTCTGTCAGCCAGCTCCTGTTCTGCTGGTGGCCACTATTCTTAAATAATATGCCCTGGGTTAAATTGTGCCTGCTTGCACGTACAATCCTATCCAGTCACTTAATGCAGGGCTACATTTTACACAATAATGGGTATTTTAATTCTTTTTTCAACACACGTTTCTGTACTTTGAGCACATGCAATTGCAAGGTTTTATCTCAAATCAAGCGACGTATTCAATTGGGCTCCCAGATTATCTGCCTTTGAAGGTGACTTATGTCAAAAACATTTTTCATTAAACGTGTTGCCATTTTTCCCATTTCCCACATTGAATATTTCGAACTACGTGGCTGCAACATATGCTGGTTCAACACCGTACGGCTACTGGGTCAAAAATGAGATTTATCCATCATAATGTCGCCCCAGACGGTGGCATTTTAAATAATGATATTCTGAAACGCATCGAGAGCAAACACGTATCTGTGACTACATGTAAATGTGAACACACACTCCAACACAAAAGCAGAAAAAAGTGGCAAGCTGAACAAGCTTAAAAGCAAACACTTTTCTATTAAAAGGCAAGTTGGTCAGCTCAGCTTATGTCTGGAGTATGATTAAGAACCCCACTGTAAAACAATTACCAAGACACTATTCTGTATTTGATGTCTGAAAGAGAAAAGACCTCATGCGGACTCTGTGTGAGCTGGCAAGTCTATTTTACCGCTGATTTTCTATGAATAAACATATGCTAAGAGTGGCTGAAACACACTGCTGGTTTTAAACATGCCTAATGTAGTATTAGGGGTTCGTTTCCAAAGCTGTCTGCCTTGTTTATCAGCTTCCTCCCTCCAGCTGGCAAAGAACACCACTGATAGCAACCCCGATCAGTTGTCTGGCACCATACACTCATCTACAGGAGACGTGTACTTCTAGCAAGGAAATAAAGCCAAAAAACCCTAAACAAAGTGGTTCCAGCAATTTAGAAAACAGTTGTACTTTACTACTGTGAATCAATAATAACCTGATAAATTATATGTCATCAAACTCATTCCACTGTAAATGTTATGGTGTACAGCACTTACGGAGCGGTGATGCCTGGGCTGTTCCGGGCAACTCCCCGCACCCTCCTGTCTCCATCTTCCATTCGTGAGACCCTCTAGTGTAAGTGTAGCATAAAAATCAGAAAATGAGATTACTTTGCCTTTTCTAGCAAAATTTCAATTGAAAAGCTGTAATGTAGTTCTCCAAATTGCTGTATAATCTGTAGGCAAATACGTTCCACACAGTTCCACTTAGTGCAGTTATTAACACCGCATCAGAAATAATATTATTTGAAGGACAGTTTAGGCACCACATTTTATGGGATAAGGATCAAATAACAAAAAACCTACAGAATTATTTGTGAAAAACAAATACAGGAGAAAAGAGTGAGATCCAGGGGCTGCTGTGGGTCACAAGTCCCATGAGCTGACGGAGCCTTTAGGGGAAGCTTTTGCAGCATCTGCCCTCGCAACCAGCCGGGTTGTGTCTCCTCTCCACGTGCTGTGCCTTTCGGAGGGGAACACCTCCCTCGAACAGCCCAGTCTTCACACCTTGCTCACTTAATACTTGCACTAATGCAATTGTCCTACAGCATTTGGTGCAGAAATTCTCCAGCAGAACTCGTATTCATGAAGGGTGTCATCCACATCCTTTGCCTTCTGTAATTTTCAGAGAAGATGCCCACTATTCGACAGTGGCTTCGATACCTCCTGGGTCAGTGCTGATGGACAGGAGACTCCTCCGCTCCAGGACATCTGCCCTACACCAGGAGCAGTCACTCACCGCACAGGCCCGTCTCCTGCTCCTTGCAGCTCCTGGGTTTTAGTTACAATTGCTTACACGTGCTACCATGTAGTCTGGACGAGAGATATCGATTTGTTCTGAAAGATGCTGGAGGTCTGCAAATTACAAAATGCAGGCAAGGTCTCCTGCCCTTCTTCCCCCATAAACACTCCACAGGCCAATCAAGACAAAGATTCCTGCAAGTTTTGCTCCAAAACCCTAATCTTGGAGATTCCTGGACTAGAACAAAGTGCTAAATATTTAATGTAAGCAAAAACGGAAAGCAAAACAAGTTTCCTGATTCTCTATTAAATTTAAGGCAGAGCAAGTGTGAGATGGCTGACAAAGCAGCATTTAATTCCCCGCTATATCTAGACCAGAATACCCAGCCTAATTTACACAGACAGACAGTCACAGCTCACATAATCACATACAGCAGAATATGACAGTGGAATTAAAGGACCAGGAAAGCATGTCTGAACCACGAGCTTCCTATTCTAAATGTATTAAAGGCAGACATTTAATTCAGAAAAAGGCTAACCTGGTTGTTTCTCATTTTAAGCCAAAAATTTATTTCAAGCAGAAAATACAAAATGAGTGATATAGCTTTTTTTGATTACTTTTTTTTTTTTTTTAAATAAATCAAATAGCCAGTTTAGACTTAGGCTCCCACATGCCACAAAGATGCACTAGAAGAGATAGCCAAGATTTTGTAATAAGTACTGATATAGCAACCGATCAGCAAACGAGGAACCGTCTTATTCCACATGCCAGTCTGTTTTTCCCCAGGTTCTTTTTGCAAACGGAGCTGACAGTACTCAGAATTTCAATTCAGTACGCTGCACTGGCATTCACCTCCCAGCATTTATTTCCAGAACCAGGTGTGAAGTTTTTGACATCTGGCCTCATGCTTTTATTCCAACATAAAGCAGAACTTGCTCTTGTGAAGGTACTGTAGCAACACTGGTGTCATTGAAGGTAATTAAACACCCAGTCTAAAAGTCTGATTTTACCAAAACTGGGGGCTAATTACTCCACAAATTCAGATGAGCTGGTATTTCTTGAAAAGCCTCATTTAGAAAATAACGCATTTAAAGCTGTATCTGATGGGTGCTCCCGTCTTCCTAATACCTCATTTTATTGTGTTGCTTTTAAAATCAGTCACCTTTAATCCCAGGAACATTTCTACATTCCATCCACGTGCCCTCTTTCCTATTACTTCCACATTATTTATCACCTTTGTGTTGTCATATCTAAAACCAATGGATGGGCATTTTAGGACAGGAAGCAATCTCTCCAAACCTGTGAATGACATAACATGCTTTAGGGCATTCAAAATTAAAATTAATCATAAGCAATCATGGTACAGAATTTCTGGAGAAAGAAAACAGAACAGAGGACTTGTTCCAATAAAATTAAACTAGATTATGCCAAATTTTCTTTAACTTTTTTTTTTTTTTTTTTTTTGTTAAAAAACTTTTCTTTCATTTTGAGGCATTGCTCACATTTGAGCTGAAGATGGTTCAGAAGCCATGGTGGGTTGGGGCTCCTAAAGCTAAAGAGCAGCAGTGGACAAAAAGAAAATTCATCTATCTTCCAGCTTAAGTTTATTATTCTTGATAACTGTTTGCTGTAGGCTACTTGAATGAACTCCAAACACCTGTTTTCTCACTGCAGCAGTTGGACATTTTCCTGGAGAAACCACTTAAAATACCGTTATTGGTCAACGGAAAAAAAATAACCAGAAGCGTGAATGTGTCTCACAGAATGATACACACCTGAGATCTTACAAGGCACCGTCAAACTTGAAAGGCTGGCATCTAAAAATCAGGAAAAGTTCGCAGTAAGGCAGGGGTTTTTCTTCACCATCACTACCTAGATATTCAAAAAGGCACTACCAGCAAACAGTAGCCTAAAACAGGATGTTGGAAAGAGTGGGAAAAGCTCTAGAAAGGATTGGTGTGCAAGTGCGTTCAGTTCCCAAGACCTCAGTACACAAACAGCCTGGAAATTTGGGGCAGTGCTTTGTCCCACACGTGATAGTTTGCAGGCAGAGCTGGGTGCTGGTCCCTAGAAGCTGTGGGCAGCGCAAGCAGAGAAGGATGCTGAACACTCACCTACGCAAGTGGTCCTTAAAGACAATGCTAATGATCTGCTAATGCGATGAAGGGAAACAAAATCCGGTGTGTAACCACTATCACATCATTGTGGGTGATTCGTTAGAGGCAAGAATAATGAAAGGGGGTTTCCAGACGCACAGAAAGTGGAATCTGTTCTCCATATCTGTAATGGGTAAGGCAAGAAATAGCAGCCCAAAACCGCATCAACAGATCCCCAGTGGTGAGGGCAATGAAGCACTGAAATGTGCTGCCTGGAGATGCTGCAGAGATCCCATCTTAAAAAGCTTTTAAGAAACAGCTTAGAGAAGTGTTTGTCTGGAATGATGCTGCAAGACAGATCAGGTAAAAGCTGCCTCCAGCCCAAGCCTAGGCAAGTCTAGGAAAAAAGCTTCAAAAACAAAAACGGTGAGACATTTTTCTCCATTCATCTGCAAAACAGAAAACTGGAAAAGTTGTTTCATAGACCAAATCTTCACCCACTGAAAACTTCCTACGAGCTTTTCAATTCCATTCAAGAGTGTAGAAGGAATCAATCTCCAAGGCTGCCAGCAAGCAGGTAAACGTGAGTCCATCCTCAGTGCATGTGCTTATATCCTCTTCCTATACACTCCTTGCAAAGAGAAGCTTTGGGCAATACAATTTTTCCATGACATTAGCTACCTTTATTTTAGACAAAGTTCTCATACAGAGAGTCAAATAAAACTTCAACATATTAGGACCAACTTAAAGTCAGAGTGGAAACAGCATATGCTCAAATTAACCTTCGGAGTAATGACAGAGAAAATCACTTACTGGATTTTTAAATGAAAGGCAAGTAGCCCCTGCTCACTGAATGAACTCATGCCAATCTGTACAAGTTTGAAAGCCTATTACCTCGTCACAGGATGAAGGAGTCTTACTCAGCTATGAATTTCTAGCTCTCCATCTTGCAACAACCAATATGAAGATCTGATATGATTATTCAGAAGAGTAATGAACCCAAGGTAACTTAACTATCTCAGGAAGAAAAGTCAGATAACCAAATAGAGTTTGGCTAAACAAAGACACAATCTAAGACAAGAAAGCTCACGGTGAATATACAAAGAATGCAGCTGTGAAGAAGAGAAAAACGTGGCAAGAAGAATATTGACATTTAGATATTAACAAACCATGCTATGAACAAAGTATTTATGGATTAGATATGCAGTAGATGACAAAGGTTCACTTACTAAAACGCAAATACAGAGCAACCAATGTGTTAAAAAGTTGTAAAAAATATCAGAATATAAATGTATTTACAAGACTAAAACAACAAAAATTAAAAACCACAAGTACCCTGCTTCATTTCCATTTACAGCACGATTTTCTTGCACAAACCACCACATCTCACTTCTGTTAAAACTTCACCTAAAAGTCCAGACTGATCCTGTTCTGAATTTGACAGTGTCTGCAAACAGAGACCTCAAACTTCAGCCACGTATCTGTTAGCTGACCCTTGTTCAGGCATGCTGAAGAAGCAATACAAAATGAGTTTCGACACTAACTTTTAATAACAACAATAAAAACCTCAAAATAAATATTTTAGCAGAGTTCAAATTGCTTCACAATGGAAGAACATCCCTCAATGTTTAGGCTTCAGCATCCTGCATTCTCAGTGGTGCTAACTAAAAAGGCAGGGAAGCCCTGCAGAGACTGGGGGCAGAGAACATGTTTGGACAAAAGGAAAGGCTCCCAAAGGGCTGTAAGCATACCCTGCCCAAACGTAACCTGTCCTTTTCCAATTCAGTGACAAATATTTTCCTTTAAAACCAGAAAAATGTTACATTGAGGCTGAAATTAGTAAATCAGCAGTTTAGGTAGTGGGGAGATTAACCTCCGGTCCCTCAGTTCCCAAGTGTTGAACCAGCAGGTGTTTTGTGCTCTGAAACGTCAGCCAGCCATTGAATCAGATGTCACTTGCTGCAACAGATGAACTTATTTTCATCCACCACTAAGTGGAGCTGTTACTCTTGGAAAAAAGTTTCGCCATCATTCCAAGTGTATTTGGAGAGCAGATTTTGTTGGCAGTATCTACAGCTTTCTGTAGGGGGGGCAGGGGGACCAAAAGCAACCAGTTGTATTGTTGCTTAAGGTCTCAATTTCAGCAGTAAAGCTATTTAATAAGTTTAGTATTTCTGAGTGCTGTTTAGATTAACTGCTCTAATCCAACAATAAGCATCCAGCAGCAAATATTTGGCAGTTCTCACGGGATGAACTAATGGCATAACTGCGGTTGTAAAGAATAAGCCTGCACATAACAAAAGATTGTTTCGTAACTGATACCTGCTGGAGCCATTTCCATCTGCTTTGTCAGAGGCTGGGTGTTTTGGGGCACAGCAATCCCTGCAAAACCTCCCACCGTGCGAGCGTTACTGCAGCTCAGTGAAGATTTGAGGCACAAAGTGAGAACGACACGCATCAGATGTCTCGCTGCCACCCCCAGACATCATCCAACAACATGTGAAAAAGCCATGTGCTTTTAAGGAACCTGAAGTCTACATGTGCATTATAAACTTCTGAAAAAAAATAAATAAAAAATACTCTGCAACGTCACAGGAAATCCAGCTATACCCAGAGGGGTTGACTGAGACATATACTGACATTGTTTTATCCAGAGCAGCTTGTACAGTGACAATCGGTGATGGAGACTTCCCTGATTAAAATAAACTAAGTGAGATAGAAAAGGAAACTCCAGGAAGCAGTAACTAAACTGTGTTTTGTGTTCCTAAGTCCCGTAAACAAAAATAGAAACATGACATTTAAAAGCAAAGTATAAATTGCACTTGGCTGTCAGCCCTTTTAAACGATCGGTCGCTGGCAATCAGAATAAACCTTAGCTTTCAAGGCCCAAATCACTTCTGATATCAAAAGGAAGAAAAAGCAGCTGTTTTTTTAGGCAAAATAACTGTAACTGGCAAACTCCATTGCTTTTGCATACCTCAGTGCTGTGACATTAGTGCAACTCAGTACACGAGAGGTTTTTTTAAAGCTACATAAGTAAAAACTAAATTGAGTTACTGAAAAACAGACCAAAATGAAACTACATTCATGAGAGATAAACACGCTGTCTGAATGTCACACAGTCCTTTAAAATGTCTTTCAAAAAGAGAAGAGGGAACTCCAGCTAAAGCAGTTTCCCCAGTTTTCAGCCTGGGCAGCCCCAGAGTGGAAGCTGCAGCCCAGCTTGGAGGACAGAAATGAAATAAAGGAGCTCCACGTAGCATTAAGCCCTGCCACTTGGTGCGCTGCAGAGCGAGATGTGCAGATGTCACAGCCCAGCTCAGACTTGTTCGCTCCCCAGCTCATAGAAAAATAATGTGTCATAACCCATAAACCCATGAGTCATAACCCAGCTCTAGCTTGTTTGCTCCACTGCTCACAGCAAAATAATGCACAGACGACTGATGCTTACAGGGAGAGAATTTAAGCAGTGCAGTACCCTACCCACTCACCTGTGCTTAACCAGGACATAAGAATGAGTATTTTAATAAGCCTTCATTACTGCGGAACAAGCTTTTACCATGCCTCAGCAGCCCAAATTTTACTCAAGCCCCTTCCAGCATTTGGACGCCTTTTCATTATTAATCACAGTCTCACAGGTATAAAAACCAACGTAACGTTCCAGCTTACGTTCTCTATGACAAACGTCCATTCCTTGTCTTCAAACTCTTCAGCGTGGGGATCCTAGAAAAACAAAGCAGAGAACTTCAGTCTAAAAATAATCCAGGGTGCCACAGAGAGAAATTCAGCCAAGATTTTTTATACGCTCATAGAAATATTTTTACCCGCTGAAGACGATGGAGGGAAATATTTCAGCTAGGAGGTAGGCTTCAACGGATGTCAAGGAGATGACAAACAAGTTGGTGTAAAACTGCCAAAGATTTAATAAAGCCTCCTACGGATAACACACACGAGGTTTCTTCTGATATATGCCCGTAATTCTCTTTGCTTTCATCACAGGCAAAGAATAAACAAATCTCACTTGAATTCTTACATTCCACCTTCCAGTAAGTCCAACACATCTACATCTCGCAGACAACTGTGGAGGAAGGTGCTGCTCCTCCCTGGCGTGGGAAAGCGCCCACCTACAGCAAGCATCCAAACCATCGTCCCCACCACCTCGTGCCCAAAGCGTGAGCAGAGATCCAGAGCCATAGCTTCAGCTGAGCACCGCATTTCGCTGCAGATTACTTAGACACCTGTCCTTCCTTCACAATGTTTCTATTACATTACACTCAAGGAACAACAACTGTTTTCACCAACAGGAAGACAAATGATGAGTTTCACAGATTTGGCATTTATTTCCAATTTCACAAGCTCTCAGTGCAGTGGTGTAGTCTACGTTGTGTTGTCTGAAATCAAGATCATGTCTGAAACTGTAAGTCATCCCCTTCAGGCCTTTATCAAGGATCTTACCTTAAGAAATAGGTATATATTTTAATGTCATTAATTTATCATCCAGTCGTGCTTCTGAGCAGCTATAACCAAGTAATGCTCTCTTGCAAGGAACATAGCTTTAGCCTTTCTTCCTGACAGGAAGAGTCATTTTGCTATACCTCAATTTTATCCCATTATGTCTGGTTACAGGAAACCCCTCAACTACTCGCTCGCCTCTGCCACCTGCATGCTTTAGATAATTGCACATAAATGTCACTCCCCCATAACTCCTTCATCACACTCGGTGAGATCCCTCAGGACCCCCAGAGTTTTCTTGTTTCTGTCTGAAGCCTGTTGATGACACCACACTAATTCTGCCTTGCTGCTGTAAGGTAACACAAAGGATCGAGAGATTTTGCTTCTGCTTTGTGTATCTGCAGTGGTGCCCAGGTCTCACGTTCAATCATTACAGCCTTATCTGGGGCTTTGCTTTAACTAGCCAGCCACACTCAGTTTTGCCTTCAAATCTGACATGCAGTTGTTAACAGGGACTGTAACCCCGTACGAGAAATAATTCTCTTTAACTAGCTCTTAAACACACAAAAAATGTAGAAAACAGGAAGTTTACAGCATAAACAACCCCAGAAAAGAACATCTTCTCTCTCCAGCACTCAAAAGAGTTGGAGAAGAGTGCTCTTAAACAGGCCTCCTCCTCAACGCCTTGGGCACCAGCATTAGCCATGTATTTAACAGCCACGTCCACAGGTGCCACGTGCAAAATGCATTTTTAAACATGCTACTTCAGCAATGGCAGGCAGTTTCCATATAGAAATCAATGTCAAAATCTGACACATGATTTCTTTTGCTGTATGAATCAATCTCTATAGATTTTTAAAAATCAGAGGACTTTGAATACTACAGATGAGTGTAAAAACATATTGTGCCATTAGCCTTACAGACAGAAGGGCAGCTAGATGCAGACAGAAAGATCCCTAGGTATCTCCATGTCCCAATTAACATACTTGTAAATATCAGATTATGTAATCATGCATCCATCACGTTAATCAGCTTTGTGCAGTTCTGCATTATGTAAATAACGAGCACGCTACCTGCCGCTTTGCTGTATCTCGCATCAATTCCAGAGATATCATTTGCTCTAATCCAGCTATTAAATACTTACCATTTTCACAAGTTAACCCGGGGCAACTACCTTTTTGTTTAATTGCTTCCTCTGATACAGCATAAAACGGCATAATGAGATTTAATAGGATCATTAATCACTTCAGGTTTAATATGCTACTCCTTAAGATGTGACTAAACTCTTAAAGAGTTCATCTTGCTCAATTTTCTTCAGAACTCCCAAACCAAGCTTGCAGGTTTCCATAAAACTCCTTGCGAACTCAGGGCCTGGTATTTTATCCTACATAATAAACAAAATGCTCATTATTTTGTCCATGCAAGACAATAATCTAGAAAGAAAAATTAAGCCCTTCTGTTGATGGCACTGATGCTGATTCCCACCTCTGAAGGCCACAGAATCAGATGCTCTGCTGTACACTTTTGATAATCTGATAGAGCAAAATCGTACTGTAGATCAGAGACTTCTCACTGTTTAACAGGCTAGCATGAACTTTACAGAGAAGCGAACACCTCAGAAAAGTTAAATCCAGTCTATTACCCCCAGATTCCCTACCAATTACACAGAACAAAAAAAAAAAGAAAAACTTCAAGCATTTCTCTGATGAGCAACCAAGAATTCAGATGGCATGAAGCATGCTAAAACTTGGACACTTTGGGCACACGTAAGGTATTTCAGATTTAAATATAAATACGTTCTTTATTATTAAAGAGCCCCATTTCTTGTTACTCTTCAAATGGCTCAGCAACATAAAGCCCCAAATGAGCTCATACAGATCAGCCTTGGCATTTAGTTGCAATAGACAGGTAAGCAGCTTCACTCTTCTTGCTAAAATGCTTTTATGAGAAATCCAGGATGCAGCACACATTGTCCTATTTCTAGCTAATTTGCAACCCGATTATGTGGTCAGCATTAGCAGATACTTCTATAATTAACCCCACAATAGTTTCTATTGCAACCACCATTCCACCCTTTGGGCTAACGCTTCCATGTGTGGTCTCTATAAATAATGATGCCTCTATGAATCTGCCTAGTTCTTTGGCTTATTTTGGATTTGCAGAGGGTAAATACCAGTAAAAAGCATAGCAGCACGTATTTCCCACATCATTGCACGGCTAACCCCTAACTCTGCATTCAGTTCCCACACAAAACTCAAGTGATGAATTCAGCAAACTATCATTTGCGGGCTGTACAGCTGACTACCTCTTATGAAAAACAACATTGCTGTGCGAAGAATCACCCTAGCAGTAACAACTATTATGGCCTTTCACGTTTTCACCATGTGAAAGTCCTCCCAGGTAACACAGCACACAAAACCTCACCTCACCTGCAAGCAGATGCAGCCCGTCACTGAAAACGTGCAGCTGGAAACACCTGATGACTGGAGTTACAGGCAGACCTCACTCCCCTGCTCCCTCCTGAAAGCAAATGCTGATGAAAATTACCTAAAAAGCTCAAGAAACAAACAGTGTAATATTCTCCGTCTGAAACTGCCTCAAAACCATCACTACCTTACTAACACAGAAGGAACACGAGGGGTAAGAGCCCAACAGTTCTCTAGCAACCTCTTGCAGAAGCACAGCTACGCTCCATCTAAGATTTATTGCACTTTTACCTTGAATTGAAAACTGTATTTGGGTAAGTGGATTAAAAGACTGGTCATTTCTTCTCATTATTATTATTTTTTTAAATCATCATTCTGAGTATCAGGAAATGGGGCTCCTTTTCTTGTTTTTCTTTCCACACACATTAACCTCTCAGTATGATGCTCCTTTTTGACATCTTAAACTAAGTTTGGAGCCTTCTTCCCCCTCAGCCCTTCTTTCTTTCTTTGCTCTGGCAAGCAGAGGATCTTAGTGCTCAAAAGTGATGCTTGGGTGGGAAGCCAAGAGTAGGGAACTGTGCAAAGGAGAGAACATCACCTTACAGCTCTCCTACAGTGAGATACCCATTAGATATCCACAGATAACCATGTTCCCCACTCCCTTCTCAAGGTCAGTGGAGCATTTGGGTCCACATGCTGAAGCCTAACCATATCCCGCTTACCTGGGAACTCTCAACTGCTTTCCTAGAGATCTGTTGACCCTCAATAAACTCAGTCCCAAAAACCTTCCTCATGCTCTCCCACCCATCAGCCTCCTCCTGCACCTCCCTTCTGCCTGGCCATGCACCAACTACCAGCAAACAGCCAGTCCTTCTGAGCTAGGGCAAAAGACAAGCAATGAGGCATTTCTGCATCCCATTTTTCCTGGTTTTTACCAGGTCATCACCAGCCCATTCATCAAGGGGCCTGGCTGAGAAGGAGATGCCTTCTGTGACGTAGAAGGTGGTTTCAGAAGACTGAGGGAAGTTTACCCATCTCCAGTAAAAGTTTAAAAGTTATCTTCATGGTTATTGCTGCTTCTCTTGTAACAGGAATGAAAGAAAGGTATTGGCAAACAAGGGACTGCTGCTCCTCCTGAGCAGCAGCCGGAGCAGGTCGGGAAAATCTTCAGCCTGTTAGCATCTGCTGCATTCCTCCTTCCTTTCCCATGCCTCCTCCCTAAGCTTTCCTGGTTTTTGAAGCTTGTCTTTCAATTAGATCACTTCATACCAGCCTTAATCTTCAGTCTTTCTTCTGGGGGAATAAAAGGACTTAAGGCCTGTCATGCTGAATCAGATCAAGCGATGACGGGGTTTGATCTCCCTCTGCCAGTGACCTCCAGCAGATGCTCTGGGTACTCCAACATCTGTCTTCAGTGGTTGCACTTGGCCGTTTAAAACTGCAGAAGCCTCAAAATTTGACCCAATTCTTGTCACTCCCAATGTTGTTTGCAGAGGCCTGATTAGCCTAGAAACGTCACACACAGCTGTGGTCAGCTCCTGTTCAGCTGAGTTTCTGTAAAGCAGCGAGCACCAAGCAGACCTGTGCATTGCTACTCCAAGCTCACACTTCCCTGTACAGCCTCTAGACTAGAAAGACAATGAAGTTGACATTTTCTTTTAACTCCAGTTTTACAATTAGTGCCCACACTAACCCTGACATTAAATTTAGTAAGCAAATGGAATTTTGCACTTCTCACATCCCTGAGCTTACAGCTTTTATACCTGCTACACAACATCGTGTCTTGTCTACGTAGCTGCTGCTTCTTTTATGGATTAACCTCCCAGGAGTTGGGTGAAACCACTGTTCTCTTCCAGGGCTGAAACAAGTATCTTCTGAACCTGGCTTCACTCTTCACTTCCTGGGAACGGTGTTACTGGAGGCTTTTTTCTCCTGAGACAGACTGGCTATGTTGGAAAGTAGTGCTAGTGAAATAAAGGCATTAGTTTGTAGCAAGGTAAATTATGTGAATTTGAGTGTGATGTATGATAAGTCTAACAACTTCATGGAAAAAAGGCCACCAAGGAGAAGAAGCAGCTTTTTCAGGTAGATTTTGATTATGACAAAGGAACTGAGTACCACGTGTCAGCTGAGAAATGACTTGGCCCTGGGTGTTACTACAGGACATCCAGATCTGTAGAAAGCTGGTGGGCTGCCTGTTCATCTCGGAGTAGAAAATACTGGAGTGTTTCACAAACAAAATGTATCACATGCATTACAGCTTGCTTCTGAGAATAACTGATGACATGCATACTAGTCAGCTGCCCTTATTTTTTAACATCTGAAGTTATAAACTTCAGTCCCTCTCTACATATATGTATGTATATATTCAGCCTGAAAGCCAGAGTTACAGAATTCCCCCCAATACATTTGACCTTCTGCCTCACTGAACCTACTTTTCCCTCTTCCAGCTGTCCCATGACCCCCAAAAATGGAGGAAGTGATCTGTACAGCAAACTCCTCAAGGACTGCAAGCCACAGGACACACACCACCCCCTTCAATTGAAAGGTGGCATTCCAGGAACAGCCCAGAAGCTGACAACAGCTCCATCGCTGTGGGATGGGGTTGGCATCCCTGGATTACCTGGCACTGCAAACCTCACCTACTAACCTCTCATGTGATTTATTCAGAGAGAGATGTGGGGTGGGAATACTTTCGACCACTACAAGTCTCCTTTCAATGTCTATTTTATTCTTATTTTACTCTGCCTTTTGAAGTGTCTTTCTTCCCTGCTTTGAAAGGAAGAGCTGGTGATCTTCCCTGCTGTTGCAATAGTGCACAGGTGACAAGCCACGTGTATTACTGACAGAACCAGTGCTCTCTGTAACCCACTGAAGCAAAGTCCACGCTCACTCTCAACGAACAAACACACTAGCTGGGGAAGCTCACTTGGCTTTTAAGCTAGAAAATAATGACCTTGCAATTGAAATCCTCGTGGTGCAATTGACATTCACTCGGCTTTGCTAAAAGCAGCGGTCTCACCTGGCACAGAAAAAAAAATCTCATTTAAAATCTCTCTGAGGTAGCACAGGTGTGTGTTTGTACATAAGAACACAAGCGAATATATATGGTTTCACATGTGACGGTTAAACCTTGCTTATGTAGGGACTCTGAAAACGAACTTCTGGAGTGCTACCATGGCAACCATGAAAAATGTGAATTCAGCGAGCTTTTCTGGCATTTGGGGATCTTTCTGTGAAAGCACTACAAACCATGGGCTTAAAACACACAATAGGTTTGTTGTTTAACGCTGCCTCTTTCTTCCCATTTTGGTTAGGAAATCCAAGGCATAACCAAACAGCAACGTACAGCACAGCACAGAAAGCTGGGCCATTTTCAGAACAAATGGAATTTTTTATGCAATTAGCACTTGAGCTGGCTGGAGGGGAGCTACAGCTAGCTAGGGGAGGCTGAATCAGTAGATCCATTTGATGCTTTTTCCCTGCATGACTCCAGAGCATTCTAAGGTTTTACCAGCAGCCCAGACTTAAGAGAAAAAGTTTATTTATTTAAAGTGAAAGTTACCAAAATGAAGGTTGTCGTCTCTTCAATACTTGCTCGGCTTGAATTACAGATACACGGTTGGCAACAAGCTAACACCCAAAATAGGGATGTGCAGATAACGCCAAGCATCTTGTCTGCTGACCCATCACAAGCACTTCACTAGCCAGCTCTCAAGTGTCCACAGGTGACTACTGGAGAGGATATTCTTAACGTTCTCATCAGCACTTGAAACCTCGACTTATCTCCTAATCCCACCAGCAACACGTTTCAACAGCCACTTACAAATGCACAGCCACTACTGTGTGAATCATTTCCCCAAACACGTAGCTGTCTATTTTGGAGCCTGCTCTTTCCCGTCCCCGCGCTCCCATTTCACACAGCACCACAGCGCTAATTTGTTATCTGTGATTGCTACAAAGCTCTGCCGGGGCAACCTGCTCCCATCAGAGGCTCTGCCAGCCTGGACGTGGAGCCAGCAGCTTGCCTCAGCTTCTCAGGCTGCAGTGAAAGGGGACAGCTACTGCTTGTTAAACACCAAGGCCATGCTAAGTGCAGTTATTGCTAAGCGATAAATGTTCAGCACTCACTCTTCTTCGCAGGGAAGTGGCTCCTGAAGGGGCTTTTACAGAACTGCAGAGCGAGCCACCTCTTTTCCTGAGCTTTACTGCTCCTTTTAGCCTCCCTCCTTCCAGAGGAGGAAACAATATAAATACCTGGCTTGGAAGTCAGCTCCCAAAACAGCTGCTGCAGCCTGCTATTATGTGCTTCCCCTCGCACTCCTCTAGCACTGGCCGGCCGATCCATCGACTCTGCAGAAAATAACTCTTTCCTTTTGACTCTCTTTGTCCAGAACGTACCAGTTGCACAAAGAGCAGCTCTCCAGGTGTGAGGACAGAGCCCACACTGGAGCTGAAGTGCTGCCGTAGCGCTGAGCCAAGCGGCCGCAGCGTAAGCTGTGCTGACACCACGCTGCCTGCAGTAATTCCTCGCTCGTGGCCGTTCATCCAGGCAGGCTGTGCTCACGGAGATAAGTGCTTCTGGTGTGTTACCCAGCCTGCTCGAGAGGCTCTTCTCTGTGACACACCTGTGTGTCCTCAGAGAGGGAAAAGGGGGGTTTGGGCACTCCCAGGCACTCCTGCTGGAGGAGCCTGAGGAGTGGTTAGAGCAGATTTATGTAAGAGCTGTCTGATTATAGAAGTGCCATAGTCCTAAAGTATTGAGATGGAGCAAAATTCATGCTTGTTCCCTTCAGCGTGTACCATTCACAGCACGCAAAGCCTCTGGGGCTTCTCACACTCCTTCCTCTCCTCCCAGACCAAGTGTTGTGATGGGCAGGACAGAGACGGATTCATTTCTGGGGAGAGCAGGAGAGGAGGCCCAGCGACCAGCTCTGTCCGGAGAGGCACAGCGCAGTTCAGGCTGCAGTAACACCTGATGCTGGCTCCTTCTCTCCCCTTGCTGCCTGCTCCAGCCCTCACACTACAACGTGCAGCCCTGAAGCACCACGGCTAGGAATAAAAAGGCAGCGTGGGGCTGCAGAAGGGTGGGAGACGCCTGTATCACACAGCCACCACATCACCCAACTGCACTCAAACAGATCTTCAGCTCTAACTCCTCACAAAACACATTACTATGCAAACATTCAAAAATTGTGTACATTTCTGCTTCACTTTACACGTTAAAAATATTAAGCAATGTCTAAGGCATTACATAACCATATGCGGCTCATACAGACCCGCAGCGTAGTCACATAATGGTCTTAAATGTCTTAATCCAAGAAGAGGCCCTCGAAGCATGCAAAGGCAAACAATTTTTGCTAGTGAACTTTTGAACCTCAGCTGAAGACTATGTGTCTGCTACAAAGAGAGACAAATTTATGATAGCGTCACCAGCAGCCCAGGAAATTTCCTTTCACTGGCCCTGCAAGGACAAAAAAAAACATATAGGAGAGGACCCCCCCCCCGCCCTTTTAAGCTTAATGAACCAAGTAATAAATTCACATTTGTGAATTTAGTGACTAACTAGAAGCTACCTCCAAGTAGTCCCCAAACCAGACACATAAATACTGCTAATTAGAAAAAATTGTTACTGTTGCCCTAAACTGTAAAGGGTGTGATTATAAATAAGGACAGCCAAAATGTAGCTGGAGACACCAGAGAAAAGAATGAGAAAGAGCTAGCAGAATGAAAATCCCAGAAGAAAAATCCTCAGCCTCCTGGGCAACCTCCTCTGCTGTCACACATCCAAGTCTGCATTTTTTCTTTATGCAGAAAGGACTCTCTCCAACAGTATTTGGGAATTAAATTCTAGCATAACAACCAATTTCTCTCATTGCTTTGCAGCCACAAACTTTTTTTTTTTTTTAAATAAACCAAATGCAGCCCCTTAAAAAAATGCTCTGCAAAACCTGAAATTCCCTCTACTGCTCAAATACTCCAAATCAACTCTTAAGACTGAGCTAAGGTAAGGAGCGTGATGTTTGTGTGACATACCAAAGACTGAAATTTGAAGCGGGATCCTGTTCCCCAGTCAAGAGTGCAAGAAATAGGGTCACTGCACTGCAGCTGAACAAGGAAGTCTAGAAACGGTTGTGCTTTGATGACTTTTGGCTTATAGTATTTCAAAAAAACCAACCAGACGAAACCCTTTGCCAAGCACTTGCACACGTACTACGTGCATACTCACACACGGACTGAAGTCAGTGCCAACGACTAGCTGTAAGCAGCTCAATGGGATAATTTAATACGTTAACTAAACTGCAAAAGCAAGCTTTGGCAGGGCACAGACCATCCTTCTCTCCTGGATTTAAGCTGTGGACCTAAGGTTGTGCAGTTAATGACTTATGTTCACAAAGGCCTAATGTTTGTGAGTTTAAGATGATATTTTCAGTACGATTTTTTTTTTTTTTTTTTTTTTTTTTTTTTTAAGTTGCTTATGAAATAGGATAGATGATGCTTCAAAAACATACCTTAAAAAGCGTCACAGTAATTTCAACATTTTCAGGAACGGGCCATACGACCACTCCACGGTATGGGTTTTTGATTCCAGGCTGCCAGCTATGAGCCTACAGAAAGAAAGAAAAGGAACAGTTGTCTTAAACCCATTATAGAAGTGCTGACTCGACTACCACGGGACCCAGCACGTGCAGACAGAGCCAACAAGTCACCAGTTCCAAAAAAGCAGCTTTCTTAAACATATGACTCCACACAAAACTGTAAAGGACATCATTAAGAATGATAAGCAAGGAAACCCAAACCACTAGCAAGAGTTTTTCCAGTGAAGTGAAGCTGTTCCTTACAAGGCCCTAAGCTCTGGTCTTTAAGTACACAGCAGGATGCTCCAAGTCTTGCAAAAAATCAAGTCTGCAAGGACAGAGTTTCTGTAACAAGCTGAGCTTTATGCTGCTTTTACCCAGATGAGGGAATGTTTTATTTAAAGAAAATATGACGACTGCAGCAGACAGCGCAAGGCATGGCCATCTTTAGACTTAGAGCCAAAAGAGACTTTTGAGAAAACACCAAACAAACAGTTCATAACACAGATTAAATGCTGCTACAACATGGAAATCCTGAAGAATTAATATGCTGCGGTACCTACAGCTAGAAGGATCATTTAAAAACACAGCAAAATAGACTGAGAACTTGTTTAGCTTTGAGCATCACTTTGGGTTGATGCCTGATTAATGCTGAAATTTTAACAGCTGGTCCTGAATAATGCCAGGTGCGGGTATTTCTGTGGCAGAGCAAGTATCCTTTTTTTTTTTTCCCCAAGCTTAACTTAATCCCTTCTGTGATGCTGTAAAACACCAGAGGGAAGGCTGCTGATGCACAAGTGACTGCTGAGCTGCAAAAGCGTTATTAAAGGTCTGTTAAAATTTTATTGGGAAAGAATGAACAATCTCACTACTTCTATCTGAAGCCAATTAACCAAACTTTTTTTTTTTTTTTTTTTTTTTAAATACATTAGTGCATCACTGCTCGTTAGCTTTATACTCCTTTCGACACTCAGACCTTCAGATTACAGCCCCCTGTTTGCTGGTAAAAGGTTAGCAGGGCTTGCCCCTCAGGTTCTCGGGTACCCTAAAGCTTTATCTGGGCAACTTTAACCATGAGCTTGCTACACCAAGGTGGGAAGGAAAGGCTTGAGGCAGCCCTGCTCAGGCATCTAGAGGAAGTTCTTTTCCACTGCTGAGTCCTGTGAGCAACAAGTACTCGATGCCAGTTCTCCAATGGCATGTGCCTGCTGCCAGGAGCCCTCTGGCTGGCATCACCAGAGCCCGCAGTATCAGCGCACCGTGGTCGAAGAGCTGGGGAGAGACATGAGACTGAACTTTGCCAGCTTTCTGGTGAGTTATCACAAGATTTTCACCACCTTTGGTGTTCTGCTTAAAAGCCCAGCTCCTAAAGATGCCGAATTTCAGAATTAGGCAGACATCTTGGTGAGTTTCTGTGCTTTGTGCTTGCAGAATGAATTTAAATAACAGGACCTGGGGCGTCTGAAGAAAGGAGGGAAAAAACAGCAACTTGAGAACCCAATTCCTACAATTTTACTCCCACGAATTTCAATCCAATATCATCATTCTTAGCCAGGCCTGGAGGAGCTTTTGAATAACTGAGCAAATAACGCCATTTATAGCTTTACCCTACGAGTGCATTTTATAAGAAAAAGCTGGTTTACGAGCAGCAGGACGGGGTGCAGTAGTTTTCACCAAACTACTGGGGACTCACAGCACCTCTGAACCCCTCCTTTTCCAATAGCTGTGGCTGACACTGACACACACCAAACCTTCGATGCCCAAGGTCCAGGCATGGACAGCCTGCTCAGCTGAGAACCACGTTTATAAAAAAGCAACTAGAAAATGAGAACTCGCTGGTGCATGCAAAGCTTTAGTTCAAGATCTTTGCCAGCACTCCCACCAGCAGAGCTACAAACAGATGATAAACACACGCACACGTATATATATTTATGATTTTTCTGTCACTGTGACAAGCTTGTCACCAAAAGAAACAACCAGGAGACAAGCCCTAGCTAATGAGCCTTTAGAGCAAAGCTGTTCTGTGATCAGCTGAATGTTATTAAACCCTCCTTTGGCTTTGAAAAAGAAATGCTGTGCCACACGAACAGGAAAAGGTAATGTCAAGACTCTAGGTTGTCAGGGAGGGGAAAGGGAAAAAAAGGAAAAAAAAAAAAAAAAAAGGGAAAACCCCAGAAGAAGTGCTAAGAGCTCAACAATACTTTAAAAATGAACATGGCAAGCATTATCACAAAGCAATTTCCTCTCATCCCATGTCTGAAGCCACGGAAGCTGAAGTGGTCAAACAGATGCGAGCACCACAGGCACAGAGCTCCCCTCCTCAGCTCCAAACCCCGAGGGATGAGAGCCATGGCCTGGTCAGAGGAGTTGTGTGCCAGGTGAAAAGCAACTACTCCCTTCCTCTGCCACTGGAAAAGGAGAGGAAAAGTCGTAATGTGAAAGCTGGTTTTAAATAAGGAAACCAGAGCTACAGGAGGGGCTGCTGAAATACCCTATAAATAGGCTCGGACCGTGACTGACATCCTCCAGCCTACTGCGTCACTCTGGCCCTAAGCGGATGACTGTAGCAGGATAAAGCTGTTTAAAACAGGACCTGAAGGTGATCCTACAGACTGCCACGGACACTTCGGTCTGCCCAGTTTTGAGATCTTTCCCCAGTTCTCTTTCTGAAATGACACTGGTTACAACCCGGATGGCTTGCTTCTCAATCTCCTCGTCCGTGCTGCCGTAAACATCACAACTGTCCCGCTCTGCTTCAGCTGGCGAGATAAACTTGACGCCTCTGTGGATTTAGCCTCTGGTTCCAACAGGAAAGGAAAAATCTTTAAAAACAGATTGAATTTAGCAACTTACAGGGCCAGATAAGTAACATGTCCAATGCTCCTCTGAAAGTGGATAATGCACAGACAACACACCAAAGGGCTTAAACACAATACTGGCACTCTTGCATACTCAATCTGCTCTCAAGCAGCCTTCGCCAGTCAATAATTTCCAGAACCATTCAAGAAAATGCTCTGGCATAAAAGCTCTCAGCGTTTAGTAACACCTAAGCCATTATCAGCAAGGTACAGCCACTCCACCCCTGGTAAGCCTGCACTCTCTGGCTGCGTGGAGCAGCAGAGCCTCAAACACCACTCTCACCCCCTCTGCAGGTTAGACAAACTCAACTTTTGCTCTCCAGTGGTTTCTTCTGGGGAGCACAGAGTGGACTTGAAAGTAAAAGCAGTATTTCCTTGCATTGCTGAAGCAGCTGTACCAGAAAGTATAGAGTTCTGTAAGACTGAAAGGGCTCTAGCTAGTTCAATATATGGATATATGCTGACCAAACAAAGGAAATTGAGAATAGCTCGCGTGAAGTTTGCCTTTAGTATACCACCTTCCCTGAAAATTACCAACCAGGGGCTGACCTGGACCTCATGAAACCACTTCCCACTCTTAGCAGGCAAACCTGGCCAACAGCACAGGTCCCAGGAAAGATGACAACATCGTATTTGTGTCTTGGAGAGCTGTCCATCTGCGTGAGACTTGGTACAAACCTGGTCATGTCATAAATGTTGTTCTGGAGCAGAGTGCTAGATCTGAAAGCTAGTTATTACCAATTCTCCGTAAAATAATAAAGTGTATATCCAGTGTCATCTTACAAGGAGGAAGGGGAAGACAGCAAAAACAACATACCAAAATTCACCAACCCTCTACCAGAACTTGTTAGTCAATTCCTGGAAAAAAAATGATGAGACTGAAGTTAATCCTTCCTTATAGTCACTGCTCGGATGTTGAGATTAGAACCGCAAACAGAACAATCTTTTCAATCTAAATGAAAGAGATAAAAGGGAAGTCAGTCCCAATCAAGGACTTTGGTTTCAAACACCAAGTTAATGAATACCACCAGCAGCTGCTCATCACTTCATCAGGAGGGAGATAAGGCAGAGGCAGGCAAGCGGGCTAACGTTGTGGAGATTACTCCCCCAGCTGCCACGTGTAGGGGATTTCATGACCTGGCACATATGCCACTGATGTCATGATCCCCTCTGCTCACTGCTGAGCAGTTTTCCATCTTTAGGAAATTTATTTCCTGACCTTTCACATGCAAAATATTAAAGTTACCACAACAGCCTACAGCACGAGACCCCTGTGTGGTCCCTATGGCTGACCACAGTATTTAACCTGCTGCAAATTCTGGAATAGTTTCTATTTATGAATCAAAAATACGTTCCTATGGTCAAGCCCTCAGTATTGTTGTTTAAAAGCTGAAGTCAGAACCAGACCTACCACTGTTTTTCACTTGGACTCCAGGAGGGGCTTTACCACAGGTCAGTAAGCTGTTACTTCTCCTTCCCTGATAAAGTTTTTGCCAATTTCCTAAGATCAGGATGGGAGACGAAAATAAAAATGAAATACAAGGTAAAGAACGCCTCTGCTACTTGTCCCTGTGGCAGGCTAAGATGTAAGAGCCACGTAGGAGCTGGCTCTAGCAGTGCTTCGGGCAGCTCAGCTTGTGAGGCGGTCCCTCCTCTTCGGCATTATCCAGGCACAACACTTTAGACAGGAAGAGGAAAGAAAATTCATGGATTACATTACCGAAAGAGGAGGAACTGACCAGCCCTTCATCCCGTGCCAGCAGAGCACCTTGCTGCCGTTTGCTCTGTGGGGCACGAGGTCAGCCCCATCCTGCTGCCTGCTGTGAAAGGGACGGACGGGGAAAAGCTGCCGGATCCATTCCCACACCAAAGGAAACCTCAACAGGCAGCCTGCGAGCGATCTGGTCTCGTTTTGTACCACAGCTCAGCATCACAAAGGGAGGAGGCAAATTAAAGGCCGTGCCACAGCCCGCATCCCAGCAGCATCCTGAAATCGCTGTGCTCAGCCCTCCAGTGAAAGGGGCTGGCTACCAGAACAACGCTCCCGTCCCAATCCTGCCCTCAGGATGCAGTCCAAAAAAACCAGCACGTGCCAAGAAGAAAGTTTAAAGCCCTGCAAACACCAGAAGGCTTTCATGTAACCCATTGCTGTTGGTCTCCATTACAAGTGGGAGAGGACACGAGCGGACCTTCCCATGCCTTCCTGTGAATATCTTTAATTCATCAGCGTGCACATCTCACCAACTTTACTACACGTCTACGTATTGCTGCTAAAAAGCTACACGACTGCTACGTTTGGAAAACGAACGAAAAACAGTCTGTAGAAAACCACTTTGCTAACACTAGGTGAACTCCTCAAGCTTCGTTTGACTCATGCACATTCTTGACACATCCCCTAAACACGTGATTCATGCCGTCTCTTTCGCCAAACCTTGCCTCCTTCACTGCCCAGCACAGATGATGCTCGGTTAAGCAGCAGCACTTCAATCTCCCCTTCTCTTCAGGCAGTTTCTGGCCTCACCTATATGTAAGACTGAACGCAGAGTTATTTTACTCATGGTTTTTTTCTGGGACATCCATCTCTTTTGCACCTCCAAACATCACCAAAATTTCATTTTAGGGGATCCCTGGAGAACAAGAGGGTATTACAATTTACAAGCAGAGGAAGACCAGCCAGTTTCCACTAATTTTCATGGTCTGCTTAGATCAGCTGTGGCCTTACTTTGTAGGAACTAAGCATGAAACAACCTGTTTTGTTTTCCAAGGCGTCTTTTTTTCACCTCAACGATGGCTGCTCAACACCACTGCAAGTCAGCTGCCGTGCCCTAGCAATCCAGGGGATGGAAAACCACCTCCAACCTGGCTGTAACATTTTACCTAGCCTCAGCCAGGAGCTCTGCAGCTGAGGATGCGACAAACCCAAATTCCCCAAGGCAGCACTTTCCTGCACACCAGTGGGGCAGTCTCTTCTGTTCGAGTCCTGCAACTCCTTCCACGAACACCCTCCAACTTCCTTACCAAGCGAGCAGTTTCTCTCGCTGCTTGGTCGCTGTTCTCCCTCAGTGCTGGCTGCTTAACAAGGAGGCGATGCTGCAGAAGAACAGTTCAGAGCTGCTTTATTAAAGGCTGCATCACACACCGACCAAGAGAGTGACTCAACCTAGCTTTGACTGCTTGTGTTCGCAACCCTCCCTAACTTCCCTAATTTACTAATGAGCCCCGAAGGCCCAGGGGTGCCATTACTGCCCTGTGCTGGCCCCAGGCACTCAGCAGCACGCCCGAGCCACAACGTGCCTTTGTAATGCCGGGCCAAGAAGCTGAGAGTAAGGGTTGGCACTCGGCAATGAAGTAGCCAGAAAAGGCAACAGATTGGCAAGGACAGCAACACAGGTGGCCCAACGGGTGCTTTACTGATGGCACGTCCTTGGAAAGCTCTTGCTGACAACAAGGGATCCTTTTTACTCCCTACATATAGGCCCTTTTAGTCCCCACCCCTCTGCTTCTCTCGGCTCTGCTCTTACTGTTCAAGCCCTTTCCCTGTTCCCAGCGTTGTTTCTCCTCCCCTAAACAGCTTTCGAGAAACCTGCAGCAGAGCAGCGCTGGAATCGCAGGACAGGCACCTTCTCACGGCTTTGATACCGAAAGGGTCTTTGAAGAATAATTCTGTCAGGCTCTCAGAAGCAAGTGCAAATTTGATTCTTCACAGGTGCCGAATTCCGCCACGAGCCTGCTGGCGTTCACAGGAACAGCACAAAGCGCCTCCTTGACAGCACGGCAGCATCTTTCCAACCTGAAATGTCTTAGTTCAAAGCCTGGAAATGCAAGAGCATCTCAGTGAAATAAAGGTAAACATATCTACAACACATCTTTCCTTGTTCTACACCAGAACAAAGACATTCCTACCCTGCTCAAAACAAGGGCAAGTCCAAAAACCCAGGGCCTAAGCAGCAGGAGGTAAGAAGCCATGACAGGGAACTGGAGAGGAGAGGAGTTGAGGCAAGGCACTGCCAGAGGTTCCACCTTGCCTAAACGCTGGATGTTGATGAAGGTGTAGAAGGGCTCTGAAGAGCTGTGGCAAGCCCACTCGTGATTTATTTATTTATTTTTAAATAATTAAGAGACTCGTAGTAGTCTACTTAGAAAGTATGCAGGCCAGAAGGTGCCGACATCAAAATCACAGGGGAAAAAAAAGAAAAAAAGGAGCTTGAAAGAACATCAAGAGCTCAGCCGTTGGCTTAAAGGTATCTTAAGGTTACACTAGTTAGGCAGGCCAGTGCCAGGACACGCACACAGGACTATTACACTTCTGTAAAGCTGGACTACATTTTTGACTACTTTCTCTCTTCCACTTTTCCCAGGTGAAGAGAGAGATGGAGCTGCTGGAAAGAGTCCAGCCAAGGGCCACTAAGATGAATCAGGGACTAGAGCATCTCTCGGAAGAGGAGAAACTGAACAGTCCTGGCTCAGCCTCCAGAAGAGAAGGCCTAGGGGGAACTTGAAGGGAGAGAGAAAAGCCTGAGCCAGGCTCTCCTCAGCAGTGCCCAGTGCCAGGAGAAGAGGCACGGACTGGAGCACAGGAGGTTCCCCAACCATCAGGTAGCACTTCTGCATTGTTTGGGTGATGGGGCACTGGCACGGGTTGCCCAGAGATGTGGAATATTCAACCTTGAAGATCTTCAAAAGCAGCTGGAGGCGGCCCTGCTGGTGGACAAGGAAACCTCCAGAGGTCCCCTCCAACCTCAGGCATCCTGCAAGTCCGGTACTGATCCGGTAGGGACATCCCCCATTGTCACTGACTAAAAGAAAAATTCAGAAAAGAAATCACAGCCTCCGCAGAAGTTTTTACAGCAAAATCTCAGCCATCTTCCTCCTCAAAGAGGCTTAAAAACACAGAAAATTATTAATGCAATGTACTCTCCGCTCCCAATGTCTGTCAAAAATAAAGAGGAAATAATCATTTGACTTGCTTCCAAGAAAGCAATTAGATGAAACAAATATGTTGAATAAAGTATTTTACTGGCAGGATGACTAAGAGATCAAGAACATTTATTGATCTGCAGTCTTGGACCCAAAAAGCTCAAATCATATCAACCAACTAAGCTTTAAAATTAACTCTATCCTTGGCCAAGGCCTCCAGGCCACTCAACCTCTTTTAACACACCTTTGTGGGATACTGCTAGGCATGAATTAAATAATTACAGAGAGATTCTGAGTCTCAGGTAAATCCGTCAGTTTATCTGAGAGTTGAATCCGCTGCCTGGTTAGGAAGAGAAAGGACAGAGGCAGGAAGACAAACACACCTTACATCCAAAAGCTGAGCTGGAGTTGGTAAATCCTCTTGGCTCAGTGAAACGTTGCCACCGGAGCCTTCAGCATCGTGCCCTTAACAGCACGGGCAGAAACCCAACACTTCACAAAGCTCCGCTGGATTTTGTCAGGCCTCCTGCTCCTCAACATCTCCTAGATCTCGACAAGCCAATTGTTTATGGGCAAATATCCTGCTTCTCACTCAGCTCTTCCAGGTTACGGTGGCTGTGTAAATATTGAATTTACCGTTCTACCCTACCTTTTCTCTCCGTTCTGCAGAAATTAAAGGAAACAAACAGAAAAGCCACAAGGGACATTTACATCACAAGTTAGGAGCCAGATATACAACATGTTGTGATTTCAGTGTAACTTGAGCTATTTGATCCTTCAGTGCAAGAGGGATAGTCTGACTAGCTGTGCTCCACAACAGTTATCTTGGAAAAGGAGCCAGCCTAAGCTCACACCCTTTTGTTTACACAGCAGGTAATACTTTTGGGGTTTCATACCCCAAAGCAGAAGTTTGGATGCAGGCACTCGAACAGGCACTAGGTTGTGAGGTCACCTTCAGGCAGTAGCAGGGCTTTAGAAAGGACACCTCAGAATAGCTTAGATCTCGGGTTAAAAGACAAAATACAGCAAATGCACATGACAATCAGAAAAAGAAGTCAGGAAAGAGAGGAGTACCAGTTTAAAAATAGATAATGGTCTCCTGAGGAAAATTGTAGGAAATGTGTATCACCTTTTCTAAACATTTAGGTTCTTCAGTGCATAGAAGTGTCAGGGTATCTCCTGCAGCGTGGGAGCCCTCTCTCCCAGAGCTCTTGGGAAAATTACTGAGTTACACACACCAGCTTACACCGTGTCTGTTTAACTGAAACCTTAAAGAATTGTTCCCAAGCTTCCTCTTCTGAAGATCACATGCCACAGGCCTCACCAGGGTAAAAGGCAACTGCTGTAGGGCAAGGGAACGAGCACGTGTTGCTGAGCTATATGGAAAAATTGCTGCTCAAGGGGAGGGAGGAAACCAGAGCACCCTCACAAACCCACCCAGGGGCTAGGACACTTCCTTCCTCCAGCTCTTTCCAGCTTCTCCATGGCTCACCTGGCAACTTCTGGGCAGATGGGGCCAGCCCTACACCGGAGGACACGAGCTGACAGAAGAAATCCTCCAACATGAACAGCACCCACAAAGCTTCGCTGGCCTGCTGTGCATGGGAAACATCCTACCCACTTCCCCAGGCACCAGGACAACTGACCGCCACCACTACCAGCAGACTGTACACTAATTAGGCAGTAATTTAATGCCACACAAGACACGGCCATATTAGACACCGCAGACGTTTAGAAATCTCTGCCATTTGTTCCAATCTCAGTGCAGATGTAGGACGTGTGTTTTTTAGCTTCGTTTTCTATGGAAACAGAACCACACGAGCAGACCGTCCGTCTCGCCGTCCCCTTCTCAGACCCAAAGGAGGCTCCAGACAGGATAACTGCATCTCGCTCCCACAGCGGTCAAAGCCAGCAGGCTAGACAAAAACTGAGCGCCTCTTAACAGGGACAGCAGTCCTGTAAGGCTCGCAGATTCATTGCTGCGGGAAGAAAAGTACAGGGAAGCTCAAAGGAAAGAGAGCTACTCTGCTTGTAGACTGTTGCACAGAATAAACCCAACTCCATGCAAAAGCAGCTTTATGAAGGCCCAAATATTGGGCAGACTTCACTTGAACTTGCCTTCCTTCAGGCTACCCGGTCATTAGCTACAAGACACAAACTCACAGGCTTCCTCACGGTGTTTGGAGGAATAAAACATTAAAATTTAATTCTAAGGTATACAGCAGGGCTGGAGGAGCCTGCTTGTATTCTTTTCAGTTTGTAGTGTTCTCTAGTTGTAAAATAGCCTCTTATTCACACTTGGTCTATTGCATGGGTGGCAGATTCTTTACTACATATATTGCCTTCAAGACACTTCTAGGAGGGAAGCATTCTCCTTTCTAATTTTGCCTAGGAATTAGCAACTGATATTGAACTGATGACACACTTGCACTAAACAGATAACCAAAGCAGAAATCAGACTTAAGTGTTTCCATAAATTAGCGTTGACATCAACAGCAGCTTATTTTCAGCTTTACAGCTAAACTCAGTTAAAAGGAAAAGAGAAAATTAAAATATTTCTCATTTCTCCTGCTGCACCACACACTCAAGAGACCGCTCCCTCCAAGAGCTGAGGCTGCTTGTCACCAGAGCTGGGACTTAATGAGCAATTAACTAACCTTAGAGGATTTTCTTCGGCTTCTTCTTGTCCAAACCACCACGAGTTTATCTGGCTGCCTGTTGAAAAAAGGAAGAAACAGATTCATTTACAATAAAATCAATATGGAAACAGTTTATATTAAAACTCTTGCTAGACAGACATAATGACATCATCAGAGGATACGTTATCTCTTAAAAATAGCTTATCTAAAAGTACTCTTGGAAGCAGTCATTTAGCAGGAAAAATAAGGCTGTATTTATAGAAAAAGGCTGTCCTTCATTCAGCACACTAATATCCTCCTTCTCCTCTCCTTGCCTGCAGGCATCTCCCCGCAGGGCAGCGAACAGGATTCAGCCCACACTTCACTTCTGCAAATCCAGCCTCTTTAAAGACACCTTTGAAACAATCCAGCACCAAAATAAACATCAATGCAAACTCCGGCTTGAATTTCTAAGCAGGCAGATTGAAGAGACTCTGCTAAGGAGCAATGCAAACAGGTGATTGCACTTTTTCATGCCCAGAGGACTACTTTCCCTACTTCAATACCTCAAAAAAATCAAGAGAATGAAGTACTGCATCACTCCAACATCTCCCTGGATGACTGCAGACAGATAAATCAGAGCTTCCTTGACTCCTACTCCAAAGGCGAAGCGTGCTGAAATGTAACGTGGCTTTCCAAGCAGTTGTTTATCTGGCATTTGTAAGGAATGGAGATGGAAACTCAATACAGCATAAATTCTTTTCTCTTCAAACTTCTGAAGATTTCTGTCTCGGTGAATACAGCCCTATCAGTTCTAGGGTTGTTCTGGGTAATTTTTGACAAGGACTTAAGGTTTTTTTGACCCATGATCCACTTCCCATCCTGTGACCACGCTTCTGGTCCCACTTCCAGACCCACGACCCCTGTTCCGGAGCCTCCCGACCCCCCGTTCCGCGTTGTTTCCTGGCGGATGACACAACTTCCATCAGCCAGCCCAGTGCTGCCAAGGGCTGCGAGCAGAGCTCACATCTCTGCTGAAACGTGCCAAAGCTGCAACAAAATCACTACTGTCATTTTTGAGATGCAACTGTAAAAATCCCTGCCTTTCCACAGCCAAGAGCAAAGTCTGTTACCTGCTAGAAAATTATGGTGTGGGGGGGAGAACGTAGGGTGCAGAGAAGTGAAAATATTACGTGCTCAAAGCATTTGTGAGAAGATGCATCCCAATAAAATCCACGCAAGCCCTCGGAATCACAGGGAGATCACAGCTACTTCATAGCCAGCTCTTTTATGCTGAAAAGCCAATGGGTTTACCAGGCTGAGAGCTCATCCAGGCGCTGCTGAAGTGCTGGCGATGACAGGCAGGCTGCAATAAAACTAAGAGATCACCTACTATTTACATCCAAACCCCCCCCAAACTGCAGGTATCCTGAGGAAGATCCAGAGGTAAAGGAGAGTTGCTGTGCAGGGCGTAAGGACAGTGGCTTCTGTTGGCTGTTCTGTATTTGCACCTTACTCCGTTAACATTTCTCTTTTATTTCCAGCTTGGGAGAAAAGGAAAGAACCTGCCCCGTTTTAAATTGTCAGCTCACTCTTAGGGCTTGTTCAGGAAGCCTGAAGTGTTCGTTGGCTCTGCTTGGGGCTTCCCTTATAAAGCCCTGCTCGGTAAATGAGGACAACCTGTTACACTTGGGCAGGTTCTCACTGCCTCATACCCTCCATCAGCTCTGGGGGAGCTGTGCCTGTGCCACCAGAAAAAGCAATGTCCCCAAGTGACCTCCCTGAAGCAAGGCAACCCAAACCTCCAGCCCGTGACAAACAACTTTTCCTGGACTTGTTTCACTTCACACTTGAAAGCTGCCTTATGCCCATTTCAGAAATCTGCTTGGGAAGCAAGTTGAGTTTAACCTCAACTCACTCCATCCTGAGCTTGCCTCTGAGCACAGACTAATGCCAAAAGCAAGAAGAGGGATGGAAAACAACAAGTTCCATTTCTGCAGTGCCAGTGGCTGCTGCGATGACTCCCTTTCCAAGCATGAGACCACGTCCCAGGCATCCCACAGCAACGACCTGGGCAGGAAGAGGCAGGACAACACTGGCCAGGGCCCAGAGGAAGAGCACTTTGGGCCAAAAAACCAAAGGTGAAGGCCTGGTGACAGCAGAGGCTCTGCCATCCCCTCCAGGAACCTTTTTCATCTCGCCCTGTGCACCGCGGCATCACAAGGGATTTTTCTGCTGACGGTCCCAGATCCCCTCGCGTGCTGGATATGCCACAGAAATGAAGGGCACAGGCAGCCCTTGGCGTGCTACCAGCAGGAGGGCTACCTGAGAGAAGTGGAGAAGTGAAAGAATCCGCGGATGCACCACTGTTATTCTGAAAAATTTAAATAGCAAAGCATTTGTTGAGCACAGACAAGCCCCAGTGCAGGAAGCCTACAGCATCTGGACATAAAACAATCAGCCGTGGGCAGCAGAAGGTGGGCAGTCCTCTCCTGTGATACCTGCACACGTGTCCCAGGCTGCCAACCAGCCTTGCATTGCATTTTAATTCTTTCATTTCTCTTTAAAGCACGGCATCGCTCTGCTTTCCACAGCCTGCCGGGGCCAGCTGGTGCTTCCGCGCAGCTCCCGAGTGGGAGCGGTGTCACGTACACACAGTTGCCACCAAGACTGGATTTGCTTCCCCATCTTCAAGAATCCCCTCTGCCAGGAACACAAAAAAAAAAAAGAAACCACTAACGTGAAAAAAACAACGAGACTCAGCTCAGATGGAGAAGGAGCCCTGCTGATAGGGGAGCAGCAGCAGCACCCGCTCGCTCCCCGAGGCACTCTCTGCAGTCGCTTTATTTTGTTAAGCACTGAGCACACGGCGCTCCTTCAGCTGCGAGGGTTTGAGAAAGCCAGAGGCAGAGGAGCTTTGCCAAAATAAAACAAGAAAGGTAAGCACAAGATGGAGAGCGAAAATTTGGCCAAACACAACGGGGAGAGGAGGGAGGAGAAGATCCCAGGGGCTGAGCTTCCCTGCTCGGTGCGCCACGTGCTCAACTGAACCACAACACCAACAGCAGTTTTCCTAAGGCGTTTTCTTCAAGAAAGTCACAAATGCAGCCATTTAAAAATACCTCATTGGATGGTTTTACAAGAGAGGCCACAGAAAACCACCTCTTCTGCAACCTGCTCGCTGCTCCTCCGTGCCAATGCGCTTCTAGAAGGGAAAGCCCAGCTCACATTTTAGGTTGGAGGTGAGGAGCGTGCCGCAATGCTAGGAAGTGCCCAAGCCACGTAATTCAGTGCACTCATTCCAAACATTTCAATAATATTTCGTTCTTCAGCCTTCTCCCCTCCTGCACATCACAAACCTGGGCTGCTCGTTAATCCACAGCACAAGGAAATCAGGTCATTTCTGAAGGGTTGGGCTGAAGATGGGATTCGGTTGTGTTTTTTTTCCACGAAGTGTGCTTTGCAATCTCAGAAATTGTTCCAAATACAGCATGTGCTGCGTTGCAAGCTGAACAAACACCAGCGGGCAGCTATAAAGAATCAAATTAATTTCCTGTGCTGCACAAGAACATTTCGCATCCCTCCAAGCCACCAGCTTGCTCGGCTCCAGCTGGGTCGGGGTGCTCGAGGTAAGGAAATACTCGCTGCTCCCCCTGCAAAGACAGGGCTGGGGCAAGAAGGGAAGTTTTGTCAAACCGCTGCATCTCCAGGTTAAATAATTCCTTCAATCCGTACAATTCAACCAACCTTTCGGGGGGATCTGGCCTCGCTGGGGGCAGCCCCTGGGAGCTGAAGGAAGGTGCCTGGAGAGGAGCATCTACTCGTGTGTGTGTGGTTCGCAAGAGGAAACCAACTCCTGAGAAAAAGGAAGTTTATGGCAACGCTCATTGTATTATTTACAAGCGATAAGTGAAAGTTGCTCAGCAAAACAATGGGGAAGACAGGGATTTCAGAGCCTGCGGTTCAGGAAAGCTTTGTCATCGCCCCGCAAAGTTGATAATAGGAGAATAAAAACACAGATTAACAAGACATCTATCATTGAAAAGCACGCCTGCTTTTCCTGTCAGACAGAAGTTATGGTTCTGGTACTTTCAGTTCTCCTATTAAAACAACTGAGTTAGGGAAAAAAAAGAAGAAATACTGGAACCAGAGCTCCTCACATCCACAATTATTTAATAAAGCAGTAAAAACACTCCACAGACTGGAAAGAACTGCATCATCTGCTCATCACCTTACATGCCACAAAATTCACTGATTGAAAGGGAGGTTGTGCAAGAGGCGAGGTCTTCTGGGGTTTGGTTTGCTGATTCCAGGAAATATTTGGCATGGTATTTTGATTACAGAACTCTCCAAATATCATTTGGGAGAGAAGGACATAAAAGGTATCGGTCTCCTGCTAGCTCTTGTTTTGTAAATCTCTGAGCAGAAACAGATAACGTGAGCCAGGAAAGATACACCCTGCTCCACCAAACCCACTGGCTGGAAGCAGAAACCCACACAAGACTTCACATTTAGCAGCTGTTGCTGGAAAGCATCACAAATGCCCCGAACTTGAATTAAGGCCACTGAAGCCAACAACAAGACCAAATACGAACAGCCCCTTGGTTGAAGGGCAGCAGACATGCAAGGATTTGTTCGTAACGAGGGCTGGTTACGTTTAACAACGTCCATCCTTACGTGCCTGTGATGCAGGAGGTACCTTTTGGGGATGTACACACACAGACACGCAGCCCGCGTACGTGTTTTGGCATCTAATTGCCTGTGTTGAGCTGAGCTTTTTGGGGGGAGCTGGTTTTCTCTTACTGTGTTTGATTAGAACTGCATTAATTACGACAGACTGCGAGATTACTCCTGTGAAGCAAGCATAAAGGAGTATAATTAACAAGAGGAGCAGCAGCGTTGGCACAATAGCACGCAGATGCACCTATTGAAGGATAAAAATAATTACTTGAGGACTGAAGTCAAAGTACTACCGATAAGACTTTTTTTTTTTTTTTTTTACCTTTTTTTTTTTTTTTTTTTTTTTTTTTTTTTTTTACCTTTTTTTTAACCTGACGTGGGAGGTGTTCGTTAGGAAGCAAGCCTCCCTCCTCAGCAGCCCAGAGCTTTCTACCTGACTGCTGGAATGCCATCAGGGCTCTTCAGCAGCCTCTTAAAAATACACGCCATCGGTTCTGCACCACCAGTAATTCAGGATGAATGCTATTTTCTCCTCATTTTACAAATTTTACCAGTAATTACTTTGAAAAGCTGTCTTTGCAGAGTAGTCTGCTGCATTGGGTCTTGGGCTGCGTGTTACCATTAGCCAAGGAACTAACCAAGCAACCGCCTCCTTGCGCTGAGCTCCTTCCTTCAGCATTTCCTCAATGAAATTCCACAGCTGCTACAAGGCCAGCACGGCCAGGTGAGTCACCAGCGGGGCTTTAAAGAGACCTCGAGGTGATGTCACACGTTGCTGCCTTTGCCAAATTAGCCCTCTTGCTGAGCGAAGGCACAGCACAGCGCTGACTGCACGCCAGGAACAGTGAGAAGAAAACGCCGTGCAGGTAAAGCCCCCTGAAGGTACTTTCAAGGTGAAGCTCTGCCTCTCAGGCCTGAGTTTGGGGTTTTCTCTGCCACTCCCCCTTCCCTTCCATCAGGGATGCTGCCAGCCACTATTCAAACCACCCCGCATCACTCAGCCTGACCAAACGAGATGCCAAAAGTTGACCCAGGATGGGTGACGTGGCCACTCGTGCACCCCTGGGTGTTACCACGTCAGGCTGTACCTGCACCACAGTGGCCACCTCCCAGCCTTGTTTCTCTCTGACTAGGCACCAAGCCTCTAGTAGACATCAAAGCTTGCTCTTCCCTCGCTGCCACCATCTGAAAATCTTCAGGAAGCTGGGAAATTTCAAAAAAAGCAATCATGAGAATGGGAAACACGAGAATGAGACAAAGAAAACTTCTTTGTCTCAAAATTACGTTTTGCTTGTCCTAAGGAGCTCTAGTTTGGCTTTGCTTGGTTTGAAAACCTAAAAGGGACGAAGCGAGACACTGTGATTATTTCACGAGTGCTGTCAGACCCACTGAGCCTGCACAGCATCTGTTTGTGAGGCTGGGCATGGAATGTGTAGTATGTGCCGCTGATGGCTTGGTTTTCTTAAACCAAACACAAATGAAGTTTGCAGAATGAGCGGGATTAAACAAAGCCTCAGTTCATCCATTATTCAGAGCAAGAGACAAGGGCAGACTCAGCTTCATTTTTCAAGGAGTTATCGCAGCGAAGAGTCTTGAGCAAAACAAACTGCAGAGGATTTGGTAGCAAAACCTGCCCTTAAAGCTTTTTTCAGAGGAATTTCATACTGCAGAAGACAAAACTGACCCTAGCGCCTCGACCAGCCCCTGGATTTTGTCACATCCATCTGCCCTCCACGTAGAGCACTCTGTGTGTGATCCAATTCAGCCTCACTCGTCCCAAGGCAGAGCTAAGGGTACTGAGCAAGACCCAGTGGATCTCTTCCCACTCTCCTATAGTCGCAGACACTTGCACCAGGCAGACATTTAGGCCAGCACTGCTTGGTCTGCACATTCACACCGCGCATCCTACCACACCAGAGCCTAGGAACGCTTCCCACTGCTCTGCACCAAACAAAAACAGAAAGCAAGAGCTGTTTGAGCCCACCTGTAAAACCAGCCTCCCCAGGCAGGCCAAGCTGGAGCACTTCAGCACCACAACGCCCAGGCCAAGCTGTCGGAGCAGCCAGCTGTGGCTCAGGCTATCAGGGACACTCGGGCACACCTTCAGTCCCCAAAACAGCCCGGTGCTTTACAGTGGAAAGCTCCCAGGAGGCTACCAGGGATCAGATCTCTCTCAGAGCCCTGATTTTCCTCTTTTATGTTCCTTTTCAGAATACGCAGCCCTCTCCGTCGCAATGAGGGATCAGCAGTTTTTGAAAAGCTTTCAGTCTGCAGCAGGTGCGTTGCCCGACGAGTCCTCCTGCTCCTGACCTGCCGTGAACTCCCCGCTCTGCTCCTCTTCCCGCAGAGCTGGGGCCAGCAGCTGCCAAGTGAACAAACACACGCTTGTTACAAGTCAAATTCATTTTCACCTCGCCCGTAACAGCAGGCTCAGAAGCTGGTTTGACAGGGCAAAGCGCTCGCTCATCTGTCTGCAACGAAACCCCAGCGCCACGTGCAGACTTGGTGCAGCCTCGCCACCCCACACCTCACCCCTCAGCAGCATCCCTGCTCGTGGTGTAAAATAATAAAACAGTGATCAGTAACAGCAACCAAGGCAACACAGTTTTAGAGAATTTTTACAAATAAACCAGGAATTTGGAACCCAAATTCCAGCTTTGCTCCTCATTCACCACACTGCCTTCGGGAGTTTTTCAGACAGGCACCAAGTGGTGGTGTCTAACCTACTACATTTTAGCCATTCTGATTTTGAAACATCACAGACACAACATGCTAGGTGTGTTTATCATAAAAGGTACAAAAAGCACAACCACAATGAAACAGTTTAATGCACGCTGCCTGAAATGTAGCTTCAGCCCAACGAAAGCAAATGCCCAGGTTAAACACCACACTTCTGAACTAAAAACATGCACGAGGCTTCTTGGTACGGCACTGACCATTTTAATCAGGCCCCATTACAAAACAGATCCTGTTCCATTTTTCCTTATTTATTTTTTGGAAGTAGTATTCAAACAGAAAGCTCGTCTGTCTTTCAATCTGGAAACAGAAGAGGGAAAAAAACGTATTTCTGCAACTGCTGCAGAGCAAAAGGAAGGTGAGGACATGTCACCAAAACCACAGTGTGAGGAAACCGATCTGTAACACACACAGTAGGATTTTCTACCTCTAATTTGTGTAAAACAGTTTTGAGAGAGATTCTTCACAGCCTACGAGGCACAATTAAAGCAAGGAAGGACCGCAGGGTATGATGCGCCACTCCAACGTGCTGGGACCATGACAGAGGTGTCTGGAGCAATGAGACACTGAAGCCTCCGTCCTCCTCCTCTCCTTTAGGGTGGACTCACCCTGAAGATTATAGTTCTGCATGTGCAGGAGCAGGTGCATCTTTTGAAGCTCCCTTCTAACCCCACCCCACCAGGGTTTTCTTGTTTGCTTTGCTTTTTAAGGCTATGTTTTGGCTACACAAAGCACGCTGAAGCTGCAGAGAGACTGTGAACACCCTACAAGTTTCTGCAAAGAGAACAAGTGAGGAATGGCACCAGCTGGGGCTTTGTCTAGAAGAAAGAGCTCACATCACCTGTGTCAGGTTCATGGCTTACAGAACTGAGGTGCTCACAGCCAACAGAAAAAGGCTGACACCTACAGAGAGCAAACGAGTGCCGAGACTCCCAGAAGTCTTCCTCTTCAGTACCTGAAATGTTTGAGAAACCTGAGTATAGGCTTGAAGCTATGAAGACAAAGCAAACTCTTGATGTCCACTCCAAAGAAAGCTGTGTCCTAGCGCTGGGTAGCGCAGCACCGGCACGGAACAGGCCATGAGGCAGACCTGTGGTGTGCAGGGTGATGAATTCTCTGCAATACAAACTCACCCTTAGCTTCCTGAGCCGTGACTTGACCGAGTCCTGCACTAATCCTTAATTTATTCGGAGACGTGCGCCCTCCTGGTCCATGCACATTAAGTTCTCCAATTAGAGGTTTCTCTTCTGTCATCAGCCCGCTTTTGCAAATTAATATCACAAAGAAAAAAAGGCAGGGAATGAAAACGCAGCATGCTGCTAGCTGCTTTCCTTATCTCTGCCTGGGGGATCAGGTTTTGCAAATATTGTCAGTTCTCAACCACAGCCGTAACATATACAGTGATGAGAGGCAGGAACCTGCTTCCAGGGAAGCTCCTGGCAAGCTCCTCCTGCAGCACTGATGCTGGCATCACCTTGATGAAGTGATCCTACAACCATGAGCCAGCTGCTTTCAGCAAAGCACCTGGATTTGGGGAAGAACTCCTCTTCTCTTTCCCTCCTCAGTAGCTGGGGCACCAGCGGAGGCAAATCCATCGTCCTGCCGTGCCCAGAGATGAAAAACCAGAGGATAACAGCACTGCAGCAGGTCAGCTGAAGACTTCAGAATCAGCCACAGCTTCAAAACATCGCGGAGAAGCACAGAACCTTGCGTTAACACCCGGGTCCCAAACCAAGCCACACACCTGTGTGCCACGCACAACTGAAAGCCCCAAAAGCCTCCACAAACCTCGTGTGCTCCACACTTCGTGAGACTGTCAACAGGCCAGAAAGAGAATAAGCAAAGGTGAGAGTTTACAGCAGTAAATTACACATGGATAGCAATCAAAATTAAAGCCGTGATTCTGCTGCATGTCAGAAAAAGCATCGATTGCCAGAGTTACAAAATGTTCACGTATGGTTTCAAAGGTTGTAGGCTATTAGAAACTGCCACCACGTTGCCCACAAGTCACCCCATGTCATGCTGGTGGCCTTTGAGACCTGCTCCGAGATGAAGGCACGGCCAGGAGAAGGGAAGAAATGCGTTGGTTAAGTGTTTACAGCTAAGTAACTCTTGTAAAGAGTGCAAATTCGGAACAACTCCTCCTCTTCCTGCTCAATCTGTTTAATTAAGTTGTCGCATGGCTTCCAAGCTGCCTCCTGGAACACAAGTTAACACTTCTCATTACACAAGTCAGCCTCAAAAGCAACACCGCTTCTATTTTTACATCACCAGTTTCTTCATCTACAATTGTACATCCACCGAAGTCTACGAATTGAGATCATTTTTAGGAACTTAAACAGACTGAGCCTTTTAATTAATGCCCTCGCAGTCCCACCCCTGGCTCACATCCAGCAGCAGGGACTGGCGATGAAAAATAGCGCCTTAACCCATGGATACTCGAGAGACTGAGCAAGTCCTGCCAACGCTACAGCTGGATATGGTAAACAAAGCTAAAAGGGAAAAAAAAAAAAAAAAAAAACACAACCCTAACTCAAAGATCTATTTTGGGAAAACAAACAAAACAAGAAAAAAAAACACCACTACCACAAATCTTACAGCTTTGACAAAGTGAATTGTATTTCGAAAACACCAAAATTCCTCATTTGTGGATACAATTGCTGAAACCTATGCTATTTCAAGGTCAAAACCGAACAAAACCCAAATATACCAACAACTAAGGATCTTAAAGAGATTTTTCCAAATCGCTGCTGTTCGTAAGATGCCCAAGAGCAACCTGAAAAAGACCGTAACTAATTCTTTCAGGATCAGCTAAGCTGGAAATGAGCAGCACATTTAGTATGAATGTTTCAGAGCATGGCTTTTGATTTATAGAGGAAAGGAAAACAAAAAGCAAGCTGAACCTGCAGCACAGCTGAACCCATGCTGATGTGGAACGGGAACACACACAAATACATCACGTCTTTCAGCCTGCCTTTTTTTTTTTTTTTTTAAAATTAATCTTCATATATTGTATTTCTTCTGTTACAACCTGATGTAGCTTTCGCTGAAGTCAGGAGCTCCCCCAAGCCCTCCAAAGGGCAGGGCAGCCCTGCAGCCAAGCCGTCCTCGCGAAGCAGCCAGGAGCACGGCCCTTCACACTTGGTTTTGCAGCACGGTGACCCACGCAGCCTCTTCCTTGGAAGGCAGACAGCTGGCAACTGCTATTCAATCACAGGACGTTCCTCAAGGCACCAGGAGTCGTTTGCATCTTCAATGTTTCTGGATATAAGCTGCTGAAAACAAGCACAGCCCTTTCCTTGCCTGCGTTCCTGATGATACCTAATGAAGAGGCAGAGACACCACCAGCATCAGCTGTTCCCAAGTCCCTTTGTCACCCATCACACACACTCTTCCCCACCCCGTGCCATCCTGGTGGGCACTACAGGTACCAACGACACCCCAAATCCATGCCCTCCTCACCCTGCAGCACGAGGCCCGGTTCTGTTTCAGCCTGATGGCTGCTTTAGTCTGCTGGTGGATCTTGTAAAGTAACATCTGCAGCCACAGAAGAGACTCCTGGATGCCGTCCAGCTTTTTTATTAAGTGGATTTGATGTCTTGCAGGCTGGATTCCAGTCTTGTACCATTAAATGAGGCAAACGGATAAGGAGACAGAGCCCCTCTATCCCATAGAGCACACAGCTTAAGAGATTAAATAATTTTGTCTCACCCAAGATTTCAATTTTATTCTAATTTAAAAATTTTTTATCTGTAAACACAACTGTGTCTGGTGTGAAGAGCGGTTCTCCTTGGAAGCAGAAACGTGAACAGAAAGGGAAGCCGGGTCGGTTCCTGGAGCAAAGCACACATCTCATCTCACGGAGCGCTGCGGGGCGTCCCTTCCAAGCGAAGGGCAAGGTCCCCAGCCCTGCTGCAGCACCCGCTTGTGCCCAGCAAGGCACATCACCCTGCCTCCTCCCAGATCACACACTGTGAGATCTGGCACTGCAGGTGGATAAACAGAAAGAAAAAAATGACACTTTCAAGCTTTTAGAAGGGTAACACGATAATGAACTGAAGCTAAGTTAAATTATTAAATCTCAAAGCAGAGTTTGGATACACACCCCTAATTAGAGCAAAGAAACCTAACGAATAAAGGCCCGCTCTACAAACTAACCATCAAGGGAACAGGACCCAATCTCAGCAGCACGCAGAGCTCTGGGTGGGAAAGGCAGCTATGTGCAGAGTCATCAACACTGACACGGCCAAGTGTGGGCACGCAAAGTCCCAGGGTCCTGCAAAAAATGAGATTTTCCACATATTTCAGCATACTCGACACAAAACGCACTTTTCATCTTCAAAACAAGCGAGGCTTAACAGCCAAAGCCTGCGAGGTTTTAACACAGCAGGATCTGGAGTGCTCAGATCCTCGCTGTGCCAGCGCTGGGCGCGTGGGGCGAGTCCCCACCGTGTCACACGAGAGCTTGGAAGGCCAGGCAGGCCAACGGAGCAGCGCTTGGGGAAAGCAAAATCACCGTACCCATGGCAAGGAGCCCCTCTCCTGAATGACAGCACCCACACGAGAGCGCAACAAGGCTTTATTTATGCACTTGTGCTCTAAGCCAGCTCTCCTTAGCTCACCCGGTGTGTGAGCACAGACAAGACCTTGCTCAAAACACTTATCTCAGCTTGATCTGTTCGTTTAACCTCCTCCCTTGGGCTCTGACAGATGAGCGCTGGCATTGCTAGCTCTTGAGCTTCAACCCCCTGCTACCGCGCAGTAAGGATGCCTTCGCCGTGGGCTTTCTTCTCACTGTGCTGTCCAGCAGAGGGTCTGCAGCTCCTGGGACACAACCTAGTGGACTCGAGGCTTTAATTCCTGTTAAAACTGTAGCAGGAGAAGGTCAGGACTCCCTCTGCCAAGTGCAGGGCTGCCCACGCTACTCACTCAACAGCTCCTAGAAGCGTTTTCCCCCTGACACCCAGCCTCCGAGCCACGAAGCCTTTCTGTAAACACGTGCAGCAAACTCAGAGCACCCAAGTGATGCACACAGCCTCTCCCCAGGACCATGAGGAGACTCACGCTGAGACAAGCAGGGCCACATGAGACCCTGAAGGGTTTGGGGGGCTCTGTCACCCTGCAGGTGAAGCCTGTCCCTGAGTGACAGCAGGGCAGAGGTGGCAGGGAACAGCTGGGACATCAACGTGCTCTCATGTCTCGCTTGGGTTGAGCATCCCTGGGATCTAAAGATGCAGCATTAGTTTTCGGGACTGATTTTGCGGATGGCACACGAAAGAGGAACCTGAAAAGCACCTGAAATGCAAGCGGGAAATAAATCGCAGGAGAAATGCTGCTGCAATGGAGGGGGGGAAGAAAAAAGGTGGATCTGTGATTCTAATCCAGCCCGCGGGTGTCTGTTTTGAAGTCCACGAGCTTAGCAGCACATCCCAACAGCTCTGATTGTATCAGAGCAGCGATAAGCCTCTGTCCTGCCGGGGCTCTAACGGAGCTCCATCCTACCCGCTTTAGTCCCAGAAGCCTCCGCAGAGCTTAGCAGGGTCTTGGCCTTCATTTAGCGCTCTGCTTTCTACATAAACGCCTCTATTTTAAAGCACTTGGGGTTGAACTGTCAGTCAGCCTGCCACGACTGCTTGCAAGGGGCTCTGACACACAGCACAGGTCCCCTGAACTTCCCGCACCGAAGCCTCTCAAGGGCAAGGACACGCTTCAGGCATCCATCACTTCCTTCCCCTCCCCCTGGCACCCACCCATGACACACACTCTTCTCATAATGCCAAATCACTCACAGAAAAATAAGCAGAAAGCAAACAAGAGCCCCCTCCCCACGGCCAAAAGCTTGCTGCAGGAATTGCGCCCCAAATTCTCCGCGCTCGCTAGCGGTTTCTGCCCAGCAAAGCGCCTCTCCCCTTGCTTTACACCAGTGCCACTGAAGGGAGAGCTGCTGCCTTCTGGCCTTTAAAGCAGACATAAATCCTCCTTATGAGTAATTGTGGACGTAAAGCTGTAGGAAAGCTGACGGAAGATGATTTGTGCACCCAAATTAGGGCGTGATAGAAAAGATGGCTTGTCTACGGTTAGCAGGGAAGCTGAAAGAAAGCCTAGCGTGGAGCCGTGATTTTCTGACTCGTGTTGTTCAGATCGCTGTTTCGAACAAAACAAGAAGCAAAAAAGATTTCATTCCCAGCCCCTGCAGAAATCAAACCCTCCTACGTAGAAAAACCAGCACAGAATTCACCAAGTCTGCTCCGAACAAAGGAGGGTGCAGAACTGACCCAGCCAGAATTATTTCTGTGAGGAGCAAGAAGAATTTTTACCACTACATTTAGTAACCAAAAACCTAGATAGCCTTGCAAGCTCTACTACTTCCAACAAGACTACTGCACAGCTCCTGCCTGCGTGTGAACAGTGAGCAACTTCTCTGCTGTGATGGGAAACTTCCCCTGGGACAGAAAAAGATTGAACTTCCCCAGCCACACACGTACAGAAGCAGCTTCCCAGGCTCAACCGAAGAGATAAATCATGCTTTGATACAATAATTAGCTCAAAAAATACTATCAAGTGTTACAATCCTCCTGGAACTGTGCATAAACGCATTAAATCCTAAGAGCACGTAAGTCCTTCTGTGCATGCTGCATTCTTCCCTTTTCACACCAACCACCTGCAAACTGGCACGTGCCACCTACGTGGCCAACAACCTGCAGAGACCCCATGAGGAAAACCCAGCACGGCGACAGCAGGAGGGTGCCTCGGTTGGAAGAGCCCGAGACGTGAATTTGAACCGAGTGGAATGACATTGAGGGGCACACACGATGCAGTTTTCTTTCCGAAGTTATAAATACTCCTTTGAATAGAAAATGCAGTATGAGAGCTCCTTTCAAATGCATTCGGAGGTTTTGGGGTTTTGCTTATTGCTTTGATTTTGTTTTTAAACATCATATGATGATAATAGCCAGGCTTTCTCTACCTGCGTCTTAACAGCAGAAATATTTAAGTTGCATCATTTGTTTGCACTTAGCAGAAAAAGAATCCCTGGAACACTTCAAATTTCGCTTTCTTCTTTAACAGGATGATTGTTACTATCACTAGCGTTCAAAAAGAGGTGAAATCGTAATTAGCATTCATCAAGAGGAGCTGTAACCTCCCTTTTAAAAGAGGCTCTGAAAGAACTGCGACTCTTACACATTAGGCAAGTGAAACATTGAGATGTGTGTTTGAGCAAAGCCTCGTTTTGTTCATCTACGGGCCATTAGTGACATCCAAGCACGCAGTACTGACTCCAGCTCCTGCCCTATGATTTGCACCGCTATTTTTAGGATTCACACTTAAAACTTCAAGGGAAGATGGAGTTCTCCTCCCCTGACACGAACAGAGGCTCAGCAACATCTTCGATAATCACGGCTTGCTCAGGACAATTTCTGGGACAAGAAAATTTCTCCAATTAGGGAAGCAACTCTGAGCTGGAGCAGTTGCTCTGGTACAACAGAAAATATAAAGCCACTTTCTATTGCTGCACGAGTGCTTCAACTGGCTGTGCAGCCATTTACATGAAAATGCCTCCAGATAAGGTACTTGTGTGCTGCTATCTCCTGTCTGAAGGAAGAATAGGTGCTGTGTGACATTGATTGCAAAGGCACAGGAAAACAGGGGAGCTGCTGCATATAGATGAGCTCTGAGGATACTTGCGTGTATTGCCTCTTCAGCAAAATCCAGCCTGGAAGCTCCACAGGACCCAAAATTCCAGTTTTAAGGTGGAATGTCATCAGGGTTGGCCGGGTCAGCACGCTTCTGGGTAACAATAAGCTGAAAGGAATTGTACCTGACAGGAGAATAAGGTCCTGGACCGGGCACTATGACAAGATACTTCGCTGCTTCAGAACCACTTAACCTGCCAGCAAAACGGCGCATGGTTATAAGCAAAGTGTGACTGCAAACCCCACTAAACTCTGTGCTCAGCACAGCTGGGAGCCTCCCGGAGTACAAAAGGGCAGACAGGATTTGTCCCTTACACCCACTGCCACCCCCTCCACTGTTTGTTGCCAGCACCCAGGCTCTCCCTCCTCTTAAAATTCAGCACCAAACACTGACTTCCTCCAGGTCTTGAACCGTACGTATCACACAGGTGACAGACTTCTCTGTCCTGTGAGCAGCTTCCATAAATGCATTTCCCTGCCCCTAATTAATTTCTGCTTTGCTGAAAGGGCTGTGCCACACAAAAAGGAAGCTGAGACCCCAGCAGTAAAATACAAGCTAACCAAAGAGATGACGTTGGCAGAAATGCAAGAAGGCTCCACGGCTGTTCCCCGAAATAATTCTTTTTGCTTTGCATCGGAGTTGCTCCTATGTAGGTCACTGGTTTTGTATCTCCAAACACAACAGGATTTGCTCATACAGGCAGACCCGAAGACATTCAAAGAGGCCAAAAAGCCTTACATCGTGCTCCTTACCCCTCTGCTCGCCCAACAGCCCAGCTCATGTCACAGCTCATCCTTCTCATCACTGAGCAACACTGCAACGAGCAAATAATCCACATAAAAAGCAGCTGAGGGAACAGAACATGTAGAAGACCTGTGACAAACCTCACCAAGCCTCCTCTCTGGCCACCTATTCCAAAGGAAGAGGGGGGCAGAAAAGCCCTTCTGCAAGGCTAACAAGGCAGCAGGCTCCAATAGGACTCCATCAGCCATAAAAGATATCGACAGTTCTCACAGAAAGGTAGACAGAAGTTAAGGTAGACTGCGGTCTTCTTATAGTCGAGAGTAGCTCAAAAATTTTCCCCCACTTAAAATTTGTTGACTCGATTGCGTATCAAGCAAGCACCTTCGTAACAGCTGCTGCTAAAACAAGAAGTTTTCCATTTCCCCCCAGCAAGCGCTCTACTTCTCCAAAATTTATTTCAGGCAAATCCATTCTGCTTGCCCCAGGCAGCACGTTTTTTCCAGGGGGCAGCAGACTTGATGCTTTTTAAGTACCCCATCAGGGCCCACCCCAGACAACAGGACTGAATCTACAGGCGAGCATTTCCCTATTCCCGCACCCTGTACCTGGCAGCGGGGAAGCAGACGAGGCACAGCCACCTGCAGCACCTCACCCCAAGCTTTCTACCTTACCTTTTCTTTTGTTTGTTTACTGGACAATTTTACAGCCGAGGACTAAGCAGGTTTCAAGCGCTAGATGCCCACACTTCTGGCATTACGCATGCTTGCACACCGTTGTCTCAGTTCTGTCAGAAACCCCCACAATTACATCAGCCACTACGAGAACTCTGGGGGTTAAAATTACTCTTGCTTATCTTGCAGTTCAGAAATGAAAAAAGAGAGACAAATCCCATTTACTGGAGGAAAAAAAAGAACCCCATTGGAAAGAAAAATAATTCCTGGATGGTTTTAAGATGGTCTGTGCCTTGGTATTCTGAAAGCGTGTGCAGGCACTAGGGCTCAAAGCAGACATCTAAAAGGAGGAAAGGAAGTGATTTCAGCAAGTAAATGAAAAATGAAAAGCAAAGCCTGCCCCCCAGAAGAACTCCTTTTTCTACATACACAAACCCCAACAGATGGGGATGAAAGCATCACCCCCACAGGTATCTAAAAGAAAGGCCCTTTTAGAAGGCTTTAACGGTAAATGCTAATATCCTCGATGCGCCTCAGCTCGATTCTTTTGCTTTTTGTGGTATGAGAGGAAGTGGTGAAAACAGGGTCAGGACTTTCCCATTCTTAACATTTTCTTACACGTCGGAGATAAAGGAATGCAAGGGGAAGTTTCATGAATATTCACTTGCTTAAGAGCAACTTATTGCCGGCGCTCTATCCAGTTCCGATCTGCATTTCAAGATAGGGGCAATTAAAAACCCTTGTTCTCCTGCAAGTTTTCTGCAGCTTAACAGCTCCCGTTCAGGTTACCTACAGGAAGAGACAAACCACTACATCAGTTCTCCACAAGACAGCAGGTAGAAGCAGAAAAACCCCAGCTGAACAGGTAAGAACATCCACTCACCCACCCAGAAGCACGAGTCCAGAGCCGCAGTGATGGCAGGTGTTAGCAGCAGCTGCCAGGGCTAAACCCTGTGCTAACAGACTGCAAACACACCAGCAACAGGTTGGCGTAGAAACCCACGGGCTGCTGAGGTAGATCTTTGCTGGAAGAGGGAATGAAGCTGTTGTGACAGCTCTTTTCTCTTTTGTTTTAAATCCCCTCCTTATGCACTGCCATGAACAAAGGGATTCAGAGTTCACTTAACGAGCAGTCCCTGAAATTAAAGGGAGATCACGGCACACGCTGAGCAGCAGCACACCACGTGCTGCCAACTGCACTCGGTGGTCCAGGTTCTCCAATTCCTCCGTTTAATTCGGCTTTTGATATTAACAGTACCACGCAAACACATCCTCCCAAGAGCAGCTGGGAGGGGAAAGCCAGCTCGCAGCACTGGATTGAGAAGCACAGGCATCAGTACCATCGTCTTCACCCCGAGGATGGCTCCAGGGAAGTGAGAGGTAGCAATGGGGGTCATGGTAACGTGTGGCTGAAAACTGAGGTGATGTGGTCGGGTCTGCAAAGGCCACCAAGTGTTTTAAGTCAGCTGTCCCTGGAACGGGAAATTACCTTGCCCTTGTGATGTTTGGTCAGCACCAAAGCTGTTCTTCAAAGCATATGCATTAGAAAAGGAAGAGCAAATCTGCCAACGTGCTGCTTTGATGCAGCAGCGCACCCAAAACAAAGCCCACAGCACAGCTGCAGGACTCAGCGTGCACATGAAGCAAAACCCAAAGCCAGTTTACGCTAAAATGAATACACGGAGCCCAGAGATCACAGATCGGCAGCTGCAGACAGGTCAGCAGCTGCACAGCCTGGCCATGGCTTTGCAGCAATCCTCAAGAAAGTCTCCTTAAATAATAATTAAGTCAAACAGAAGTAAGAAGGGGCCCACAACAAGTCTCCACCACACAAAGAACTTCAGCAGGCACACAAGGATTGGTTCTGAGCCTCTTCAGAGGCTCGCAGGCGGCTGGAAGCAATAGCTGAGAAGGGCTCGCACTCCTGAGTCACCCCAAAGGCTCGTGTGTCTGGAAGCCCTGCAGTGAACTCACGGCTGAGTTCCCCTGAGTTAGCCCAAGCTCTTTGAGATGCTCCTGCCCACAGCTGTGGCTGGTCCCTGCCCTCTGGCAGGTTTTATTTCCTTCCCCCTGTGTCTGGGGAGCTGCACGCACTGCCCTGCTCACCTTACAAGCCCGAAAGGAGGCTGCTGGCAGCTCACGGTGGCACCGCGGGGCAGAGGAAGGCAGGGGAACACGCTTGCTAAGGGACGGTGACATCTCAGCTCCGCTCCTGAACCCAGCAAGCCTCATGAGTCAGGGCCTGGAGCCCCAGCCATGGCAGTGCCACTTCTGCTAATTTCAGCTCACGCTTAACCCACAGCTCCCGAATCCCTGCAACACGTTTCCAGGTGCCAAAAGCTGCAGCCATCCTGTGCCCCGAGCGCCAAACCCTGCGGCTTCCCAGCTGGGAGGCGATGCGCTTCCACCAGCCGCGCGCAGCAGAAATACATTTTTCAAACAAAGACAACAGGAGGAAGAAAACAAGGGCCGCTTTATTTACCCTACTGCTGCGTGCATATCTTACAAGCAAGGAACAAAAGTTCAGAGCTGAATAGTTCCTGTGTTTCAGAGTCCACTCCGGGACACGCAGGGCGGGCTGGGGAGTGTCCCACGGCGAGGCAGCGCCCACCCCAAGAAGAAAAAGTAGAGAGAAGGGCAAGGGAAGCGGCACGCTCGGCACACAATCCCCTCAGAGTAAACTGGGGAAGCCTTCACAAGTAAATAAACACCCCCCTCCGTCCTCACAGAGCCACCCAAGCAGAGTGCTCTTGCTGGAGGAAGCTGAAGGGTTGGTTTTATAAGAGTTTCCTCAGATTTAGCCAACCTTACCAGCCTCCTCCTCTCCTTATTCACACCAGGCTGTGAAAGGGGCTTCAGCTCTCTCCAAGCAATTAAAAACTAATTGAAGCAACAGACTGGCACTGCACAGCCCGACAGACAGAACTCGGCTCAGCTGAGGCCTCCACAATGTCATAATATTTCATTTTATTTAACCTCGTAACACTGAAAGAGCTGAAAAGAGCATTCACAGCGATCCAATCCTGAAAAAAAATACCTTTATTCCTGCTCGAGTCCACCGGGTTCAAAGGAACAGTGCACGTACTTCACTGTACGCACGCAACAGCGACGGCAGGAACAGCGCCAGGTTTTATTTACTTGCAAAGCTCTGCGAGGAAGTTGAGCACTCACAGCTTCTCCCTCCGAGAAATAAAGCTGTGCTACAACTCCAGGGCACCGTGTTTTATTTATTCGAGGAGACAGCCTCGTCCCTTTAAGTGGGTGACTGACAGGCCATTAGGATGGATTTGTCTACACGTGGCTATAACCCAATAACTTCTGCTTCTGACAATTATTTTTGTTACTGCTAGGATGGTAAACGAAGTCATGGAGCTGCTGGACTGTCTCTCAAAGACAAGCACAACTCCGAGCAACTATTTATGATAAACCTGAGTCTCCCTGCGTTACAGGAAAAAACTTGGTGTCTGGGTCCAGCAATGAGGTCTTTTAGGGACTGGTCACAGGGTTTCCAATCCTCCCAAGGGGTTACTGCAAACAGAAAGTGGGTGTAAGCATGACAAGGAGAGATTGCACATGCACCTGTGCCCCTCCTATTGAAAACATCTCTGCTGCACAACACGCAGCCACCAGTTTAGATGAGAAACCCCGTGGCACAGACAGGATATAGAGGTGGCCAGGGAAGGCAGGGCACGAAAGCAGCTGGCGGGCTGGAGTCAGGAGCGAGAGACAACCCCCTGACAGAAGCCAGGCACAGAGCCCAAAGGAGCAGATCTGACTTCCCGACGTGAAGGATTTTTCTTTTGGGTGCAGAGAAGGGAGAGATGCAAGCTGGCAGAGAACTGCTTTTGCACGTGGACAAGAAGTGTTTTAATTGTCTGCAGGAAGAAAGGGACAAGATTGATCTCTGAGACAGCTGGCGGCGATTATTTGGAAAGAATAAGTTTGATACACAACTTAATCCCTCAAGACGTCCTCAGACAAAACTGGAAATGAATGAACGAAGAAAAAGTAGTGAGATGTATTTACAGATGGGGATAACTTGGGATGGAATTGGAGATCTAAATGAAGAGTGTGAGGACAGTGTAATTTAACTGAGCAGGAGGGAAAAAAGCTAAAAACCAGGAGCAACTGTCTGCTGCTCTCTGTGCACGAGCTGCACTTGTTCTGATACACTTACATGGCTGTCACACAATTGCAAGTCCAATCAAAAACTCAGATCAAGCCCATGACAAAACTCTTGGGTCATGGGAAAAGCAACTCAGGAGTTTCTGAATTCACCTGCAGCTCGCTCTCTTTCTGGCACACATCTCAATGTGATTCACCTTAATAATTAAAAGCACTTAGGTGCTCACAGAATTCCCCCTTAATGGCTATGCAAAGCGAGGAAATGAACCAAGCAACCCGACAGCCTGACCCTGACCAGGCAGCCTGCAAGGATTTCCACCTCCAGCAGGCAACTGCAGGTCTTTCGGCAGCCTTCAGCAGCGAGGAGGTTGCTGGAAAGCAGGGAGCAGAAGGCAGGCAGACTGGTGTGAACTGTGCCATCTCAGAAAGCTCATTTCTCTCCCATGCACAGCGCACGCCAAATCTTAAAATTCCTGCAGCATCCAGTTATGAAACTACAATAGAAGAGAGAAACAGATGGCTAAAGCCTTTAGGAGAAAAAAAAAAAAAGATTAAGCATTACTTCATTTGCAAAAGAGAAAGATGTATTTGAAAATACAGAGCCTACTTCAGACCATACCTAATTGATATAAAATATGCCACTTGCCAGGTGGAAATGCAGCCTGCCTTCCGCTCAGGCAGCGGACACAGACCTTAACCCTTTTAGAACAACACAGCTTCACGTGGTTTTAGGAAGGATTTAAAAGCAAAGCAGTTCACAGAGGTGATAACAGGCATTATACACATTGTTAAAAAAAAAATAATTCTCCAGCTCCAAAGCAACTGCTGGATGGCAAATCCTATAGGAACATGACCCTTTTCCAGCGTTTTTAGGCATTCAGGGGAGCAGCTTTCCTGCTCAGAAGAACATCTAATGGACAACAAGACATTAAGAACTTGGAAATGAGGCAACACCACACTTGAAGATCCTGTTGAATCCCTGACTTGTGAGACATCACACCCAAACAAGGGAACATGAAAGCCATCCTGAGGAGCTCATGGGTTAGGCATTAGATGCTTCATCAGCCCTGTGAAACTGCCACCACAGCTCCAGGTCCAAGCCCTGGAACTGGGCTCGGGTCTAAAGGCCCATTTTCTCCTGGGAGGCTCTTCAGCTGAGCCTGTTCCTCAGACAGGCGTTGACTCAGAGCTTGAACACAGGCCTCCGGCAGCTGAGGAGCCCCAGGGAGCACCAGGCTCCATGCGGGGCCTGACAGGGGATCAAGAGGAGCCCTGTGCTTCCCTGGGCTGGCAGCCTAAAGCCACCTCCACCAGCAGAATCCTGCCGACGTGCCCAGCGTGCTCCTAGCCCTGCCAGGACAGCCCAGAGAAACAAATACTTCTCTCTGCACCTCCCAGTACACGTGCAGTGACATAAGTAAAGTGCATGAGGCTGATTTCTGGGTTTTTGGTTTGTTTTTTCTCCTCAGTGGGGCTGCACTGAGGACAAGGACTAAATGAACTCTCCTACCACGCGCAGCCCTTCCAGGCCAGGACTGCAGCTCGCCTGCAAGGCTGGGTGGAAAATCCTTGTGCTGCCCCAGCTTATCCCAAGGGTAAGCGGAGGATGACACACTGCAGCCCTGCCAAGCCAGCGCCTTTCAGAAATCAAGTGCTTATATGATTAATGCAAAGCATTACATTTTCACGGTAGCAGGAGTCACTAATCCATATTAAAGACCAAGGCTGCATTTATTTATATATTTAACGAACGGCTCGAAATGAACTAACTGCTCAATTTTTCAAAGGTACCGAGCAGCCACAGTAATTAGGTCTGGGTCAGAAGGAGCAGACAGAATGCCACAGAAGCAGCACAGTCCTGCTAATTACCCGGAAAAAAAGGTTTTTCTAATGACACAGTGACAACGCTGGACTATCTATCACAACCTGTCCCCCCAAACACCACTAATGAATAGCAATCATCTGATGGTAGCTGCCTTTAGTCGCTGACAGAAACGAGCATCAGAAGTTGTAGACAGCAGAAAAAGCAACCAAAGGGATTTTCAGCCAGTGCTGGAGAAATGCTGCTGTACCTACAGCTGATCCTTTTAAAGAGTGAAGCGGCAACACCAGAGGGGTAGTGACTTCCCACACAGCCGGCATGCACACTGCTTTTGTTTCTGGAGTTATTTTGAACGCTAAGGGAAAAAAAAATTGCATCAACACAAGTTCAGATGGGACAAAAAGCATCGCAGCCTACCAGAAATCCACCCAACGCTGCAAACTGCACACGATCAGTTATAAAAATGGTCTAAAGCACGTCACTTGCTGAAGAGTTAGACAAATGGAAGCCTAACAGAAGACAGTAGATCCCAGAGAGACACGCAGCCTGTTTTGGCCATGCACAGTCCCTGCTCACAAACACATCTCAGATGAAGTGTGTTTATGACTGCATTGTCATTTATTTTAAAATATGAATGGAGTATTCTTTTCCTGCAGAAACACTGCATTGTTAAAATGCCAGCCCATTAAAATAACTTAGTGCTTACTCCATATTGATCAAAATACACTTGCAGTGTGGAGCTACCAGCACAGACTACAGCACCAACACACAATGTATATCAGGACTGCTTGCAGTAAGACCTAGCATATGGTGTTCATTTCTTCCCTTTTGTTTTCACTTGTACCAAATTCAGACAAGCGTTAGAGCTGGTGATCCTGTCAGCACGTGCAAAATACTATCTTCTCCAAAGTTAATGAAAGACTTAGCTGAATGTTACCAAAATACACAAATATCTCCCCTTTTTTTCATATAGGACTTCCACTTATGACAGCAACACTGTATCGTAGCATGCATGTTTAAAGAACCTTTTTGTTAAGGCTCTCCAAACAAGAGGAAGCAGAACAGAAAAGCCTACAATCAAATGACTGTGTGAATGATGTTTTTCCCTATTGTTTTTTTTCCTAGAATTCATCCACATTTTACAACCACACTGTTGTTTTTTCATAACCAATACGAGCACCAATCTAGCATATATTTATGTTAAAGAAAGTAAAATCAAGATTCAGAAGGAAAAACTACTTTTTAAAAAGTAACCTGCATACTTGAGGTTTTGAAAGACTCTCTCACGACTTCATACACCAGCATTTTGCTAGGCGGGTACCCTGGCTTATGACTAAACAATAAGAATTGTTTCTAAAATAACAGCATTGCTCACGAGAAAACTTTCATGCATGGCTTTTTCTTAAATCAAGTGAAAGTTCATTGCAGATCCAATCTGAACACTCCCTTGCAGCATTCATTCTTCAGTGCTGAAGCATTCTGCAAATTCACAAGGAAGGAGTGAAAGTAAAAAAGAGCCAAAACAGGGTTGGATCATGTTTAAAAAAAGAGAAAAAAGCCATGCACCATCACAAGCACAACTGCAAAAAAACAATCATTAAAATTACCATAGAATAGTCTTTGGCCTGAACTAACCAGTAGATCACGTGAGATAATCACAACAGTCTCTTTCAACTTTCAAAAGGTTTTTATTCATATGTTGCTTGCGTGAAGGAAAGTTCAACTTCCAAAATGATTCTGGTTCTTAATAATCTTTCAAGACATTTTAGGCAAGAAGACAGCTTGATTAAAAAACAACAACCGAACCTGACTGTATTTCTTTAAGGCAGAGCAGCGAGCAGCCTTCCAGCACAGACTTCCAACTCCAAGAGATGGAACTGAAATTTGTAGAGGCAATTACTCATAACCAGCGAAAGCAGCCAGTGCAAGTGCCAGCCTTGCCAACAAGAAGACAGGCCAAGTATTAGAGGGGAGGCTGCAATTTATTACAAAGCAGTTTGAGCATCTCAGTCCACGAGGTCTGGAAGGCAATTTCTCCGTCCCCTGACACTACAAGCTCAGATTAATGCGAGGAATTATGACAGTAACATCAATATCCCAAACATATAAAAGCACGCTTAAGTATCTGTATAATGGAGATGTTTGCTAGCAGACTACCTGAAAGCTGTTCCCAGTCTTCCCCTATCAGCTGTATTTAAGTTCCTCTTGTGCAGAAAGGAAGATGTGCCTGCGCCAGACCCGTACAATTAACTATAAAGTGCTGTCTGTGTCTAGTCAGCTCCAAAGCCATCCAACCGGACCACTAAGGCACGAAATTCTGCCTGGCTAAACAAACGCCTTCAGACAATTCCCAAGTATGTCTCTCGCCTCTTCCCATTGACAGATGGAAAGGAACAAGGAAAGGAAGGTGCAGAGCCAAAACATCTTCAGGTAAAAAAAATAATAGTCACCATCAGAACTGTTTGTACCCTAGATTACACACCACTGTTGTCAGGACTGATCTCAAACGCCTCAGTCTGCTCACAGCAGTGTCAGCAGGTAACATTCAGCACCAAGAGGTGCATTTGAAATCAGAAAACAAATCTCAGAAAATACCTTAGAAATAAATGCAAAGCAAGAGACAGCAAGTCACAGGTGCTGAACCCATAAACGCACCGCCCCATGTGGCAGTAACGCTAAGAAAATCAGAATAGAGACTGAAACCAACAGGTCCACAATAAGCACTCAGCAAAGCACTCAAGGGAAACGAGCACCCCATGCAGCTGCTTCTGCGATGGGGAAGCAAGAGAAAGTGAGGGAAAGCAAGGCCAACACAAACGCCAAACGGTACGCAACAAGCAACATCCTCCCTATTTCAGCATCGGTAACTTGCTCCACCATTCGTGCAGCAACACGAGCTGCTCCTTACCATTTTTTGGTGCACTCCACCATCAGCTCCTGGTAAGAGGCCACAAACTGGAACTTGGATGCATGTTTCCCAACACGCTGCAGTCTTTTCCAAACTGAAGCCATGACGGCGAGAAATACCAGTCCTGTGACAGAGCAGCAACTCTGCGAATACCAACGTAGGTTTAAGGGCGTATGTGCTTAATGCTAGCAGATTTATAGACAGATACGGGAAAAACAATGCACGAGAAGCTTGAGGGGATGTCTACGATTCATATTCCGGCTCTCCCTTCCTCACGGGAAAAATCCCAGCGTAGCTGAACGGCTCATCACTGTCCAGGAGCAGCATGCAATAGGCGCGGGTGAGTAAGAGCGAGGCTGAAAGGAAGTTCTCTCATGGAATCATCATTCCTCACGCAGTGGATGATGTGGAGACTGCAGGACTGGAAGACAAAAAAGACAGGGGGAGAAAGCATCGGTTAACGTACGGCACACTACGGCACTGCAGTCGCGTGCCGTTGGGGACCCTCCCAACAGGGACCACGAGCCACAAAAATACACACACACACACATACACCCCCATGCCACCAATTAAATAAATAAACCCGAACGCTGCAGCGATGTCAGGAATGCAAACCACGAGACTGTTTGGAAACATATCAACACGTCCTTTTTTTTTTCCTTTCTGTTTTTCTCGATGGTGCCGATTTAAAAAAAAAAAAAAAAAAAAAAAAAAAAAGGGGGGGGGGGGGCTGAGACACGAATCCCTCGGGAGCATCCCCAGGGGAACACGGCCACGGGAGGGGGGGGGGCAGCTCTTTGTCTGCGGGCTGGTGACAAAAGGTGTGAGAGTTGTGCTCACACACACACAGACAGACAGACAGACAGACACACTCACACGCCCTGCTCCCACGTCTCCTCCCCAGGAGCCGCGGAGCTGGGAGGCGGCACAGCCGTGGTGGCACACGCCCGTACCCGGCCGGGGGCACCCCCCGCTCCCCTCGCAGCCCCACAGCGCGGCCGTTGGGCTGTTCGAAATCTTTCAAAATTTCAACCCCCAACGGCCAACGGGTGGGGCTGAGGGGGGCACTCACCTGGCCCCCGCTCCTCACTCACGCGGCAGGGGCCGTTCCCGCGGCGGCTGCAGCGCCCCGCGGCCTCATGGCGAGCCCCGGGCTCCCGCCGTGCCCCCCTCAGGGTCCCGTCACGGTCCCGGTGCCGCTCCCGGCGGGCGCAGCCCGGCCCCGCCGCGCCTCACGCCGCCACCATCGCCCCCCTGCCGGCGCTGCGCTGAGCTGAGGCGCAGCCCGGCCCGACCCCGCCCCCGCCCCGCCATTGGTCCGGCCGCCCGCCCCCGCGCGGCTCATTGGCTGTCCCCACATGTCCATCAGAGAAGCGGGAGGGAGGGCGGAGGCTTTTTCTGATTGGCCGCGGAGCCCAGAGGGAAGCGCAGTCGATAGGCCAGCGCGGCTGTCCGTCAGCGCGGCAGAGCGCGGCGATTGGCTGAGGCGCTCCCTCAAGCCGTGAGGAGCGGGGGGGCTCCCCCGTCAGGTGCGCCCTGAGGCGGCAGGGGCGCGGGTCCCTTAGTGCCCCTCACGGTCCCTCAGTGCCCCTCACAGCCGCTCTGCCAAAAGTTGCCTCCCGTAACCACCAAGCACACCCAGCCCTTACCCTGCGCCGGTCCGTGTCCCAAATCCCACCCAGCGCCCCAAATTCCCCAGCCACGGTGCTGTTGTCCTCCAGCCGGACGGCTGCCGGCGTGTGGGATAACCGCGGGGGCTGCTCGGTGACTTGTGCCCTAAACGTCATTATTTATTAATGTGTTCCGTTGCCTTCATAGTTCTCGGCTTCAGGTTACACCAGGCCAAAGAAGAGCACAGCACATGGCATCTTTTTACTTCATTGGGTGGGGATATTAACACAGACAACGCTCCTGTCATCCCATGGGTTACCAGTGATAACCCATTACCCACAGGTTTTACAATCTGTGTCTAGCAATCCACAGCTCTGGGGATTTGGGGGAAAGCTGTGGAATCCAAAAGGTGTGAGCAATTAACTAAAAAGGGCAAGATCCTCAGCCGTGATGCTGTAGGAATCATAGCCATGGAGCATGGCTCAGGATCGGAGTCAACATCTAAGGAAACAGTCACATTTTGACTTAATCCAACATTACGAGCACAATCATCAAAACAGAAGCAAAACTAGTTGTGCAAAAGTGTCCGATACTCACTTGTAAGGTGATTGAATAAACAACTCACAAAAATCCCCAAATGGTCATCTTGATTGTGAAAAAAATGATGCATCATCTAATGTACAAAGACCTGCAAGATAGAAAAACAGCCACAGGATGAATAGGCAGGTGCTTTTTTATTATTTAAAGATGCATAATATGTATGATACAACCTCCCTAAACCATATTCCTGTCAGAACTGTTGCCTTCCTCACCTAAGGAAGCGTATTTGTGTATATTTCTGCGTGCCCTCATCGGTGTCGTTCTGGAAGTGGCACAGAGCAGGACGCTGCGAGCTGCTCAGGCTGGGAAGCTGGCGGGGACGACCAGGGAGTCCCCAGAGCAGCCTGACCCGGTTCTTGCAAGCAGCTGGTCCCACCAAGGACAGCCTTGCTATCCAAAAATACATGCTCGTGCTCTGTGGCTCCCTTTTTCTTTCCTTCCGCTGACACTGAAATATGCAGCCTCCCTTGCAATCTCCACAAAAAATCCCAGTCCCCCCACAAGGGGATTTTGACTCTTGCTCCCTGTTTTTGGCCTGATGTTGATAGATTGCAAGCCTCCTGGTTCAAGTAGAAGGATCATCGGTGCTCTATTTATGTTATTCTGTTAAGCTTTAAAGCTATACAGCCTCTCCCTTATCCTTCAACACCTCTTCATCAGCATGACTAAGGACAGGTTGTTCACCAGTAAAAAATGACCTTTGCTAGAAATAGCTATCATTATAAATCTCAGTTTCCATGTCCTTCTGTATGTGAGTCTGCAGAAATGTCACTGAGGAAATCGACTAATTGGATTATGTCAGATTTGCAAGAGCGTTCAGCTTTTTGAGGCAAGGGGCTGTGCATGAGATTACCTTCACCTGCCACCTCTTAAACTTCTTTATATTTCTAGATCCCATGTTAATAAGGGTGGTGGAGAATTTGCACTAACTTCCATAGATCTGGGTAAAGTCCCCGATATGTCACTGACTGGTGTGCAATGCCTTAAAATTCATTTCTGTTACAAGTGATGCTCACCACATTCTGTGGCACGCAAGCCTGATCACTCTTTTCCTTTGTTTTGTCCCATTCTGACAGTAATTTAACAACAACAAAAGTTGTATGTGTGGTACAACATAAATATGTCTTGAATATGTATTAAGAAAATAGCAATCAGTTTTTAGTCTTCACTTCTTCCTTTTTTTTCTTATTTATTGCTGGAAAAACTCCACTCATCTGTCTTTTCACATGAGCTGATGACACCAACAGCCATTCTCTCTCTACTAGAGGGAAAAGTGGTTTTAATGTTCCCTCTGCTAGATATTGCTATTATTATTTTTTTTTATTGGGGTGGGGGGTAGGGCGAGGAAAGAACACCCCATTTACGTTATGGGACAACAGGTTGACTTTGAGACTGGCAGATGAGGCAATGTGACTCCCACTCTGCAGAATTGGCCAGCCCAGTTACTATCGTGGCCTGTAGTGAAAGCACACAACTTCAGCAACGCTCCCTGTTGCTTTTAAGGAAGTAGCACTAAGTAAGAAAACATCACAATTTGTTCTTTGCCTTACCAACAAAAGCAGCAGAGCTTAGGATGTGCTGTGGTGGACCTGTTAACACTCTGGTGTGGACAGAGGCCAGGAAAGGAGCCTGGAACTTATCTCCTATCCAGCTGACCCCTGGAGCTTTTCTCCTGCTTGGCTTCAGCCCACGCTTTCTGGGTGGTGAGACCCTACCGTGCTCTGGCCAGGCAGCGAGTGCCTCCCCTCCCAGCTCTGTGCCCCAAAAGTTCATTCCCTGGGTGGCAGCCTCATGTCACAGCCTCTACGAGCAGCTTTGCTGCAGCATCATGGAGGCACCGGGTGCTCCTGTAAGCCCAAGGTCCTGGAAGCAAAGCCAAGAGTCTGGCTCAAAAAAGGTGGATGGAAAACATCCTCACCCGTCTTTTCTTTATCTCACCTCTCGTCTGGCTGAAATTCTTCCTAATCCACTCAGCTGTAAGGGGAACATTGTATTTATCTACAGACGAGGTCAAGGACAGGAGTCACATTCCTGAAATGCAGAAGCTGCGATGCAGGAGTTCAGCCCTTGGAGCCAAGACAAAAGATGGGGTGGTGGTGGTGGAGACCCACACACTACAGACAGCATTTTCCTATTCTGCAGCATAAAATCCTGTATTAGAAGTGATTTCTCCAAAGAGCGTTTTCCAACATTATTTCCAGTCAATTTCCCTTTAGTTACCTTGCAAGTGGTCTGCACGAGTTCTGTCATTCAACTTTCAATATCCTCGAGAATTGCCTCTCTCATTGTGGCCCCAGTTTATCTTTTTTTTTTTTTTTTTTTTAAAGCAGCCTGTACTTCATCCATAAATAACAACTTTCGATCCTTTTATCATGCTTAGTGTCTTCTGTACCTTTTCCAGTTCTTCAATACCCTTCCTGTGTGGTCTCCCTTGCCTTTCTGCAAAGTATAATTACGCTCATATACAACATCCTGCAGCACTAATGAGGTTAAGAGCATCTTTCTCTCTGCCTTTTTAAAATAAATACCACATTTCTTAACAAATAATCCAGCTGTTATTTTAATTTAGGCTGCCCTTCAAGAATAATGACCTCAATTCTCTAGAACTGTTCACCTTTTCTTATCTCTTTTTTTTTTTTTTGTCTTTTCTAAAGTTCTTTTTAATTTTGAAAGCAGCTTTCTTTTTTAATATATACCTTTTTAATAACCTAATTGCTTGTTAAACTGCCTGCCAACAACACTGTGGAGATAGCTGAAAGGGAAAGGGACAAGCTTTAGACAAGATAAAGCCAGGCAGTAACCCGTGGCGTGGAGTGGTGGTTGTACAGCCCATCCTTTTTTTATTTTCCTCTTAAACTGAGATCCTGCCTGTTAGAAAATGCCTAGCTAGACATGCAATGCAAGTATTATACTGGAAAATGTTAAAAACCTTTTAATGGTATTTCTATAACTCCACGTAAATGCCAGAGAAATCATAAAAATGCAATACAGCTGTCTCCAAAGATTACACAGGAAATTCCTCTTTGTCCAAATACAATATCATATGTCATCTTTAAAGACAACGGCCGGTTAACTTTGGGTCTATACCATCAGTCATCCCCACGGCCTGTTAGGAACAGAGGTATGCTTCCTCGGAGCAGAGACATTAACAGTGCGCAGACCAGGGCAGATCACATCTGAGCCTTCTCAGAAGCTGGTCTAGAAGAAATTACCTTGCAGACGTGATAAGACAATCTATTATGCAAACCTGAGCTCCTAGGAGACTAAGGAAACTTGTAAAACCAGAATCCCAAACACCATACAATAGGATATTAGTGCCTGATGAAGAGACTCCTGAAGCAGAATGGGAACACGTCTGCGTGGTGGGGCCTCAGTCCTGCAGGTTTACAGCTAGCAAAGTTACACCTCATGAAAACGAGCCCCATGGACCTATTTATGGGTGCACAGACATGCAAGTGTTTGCAGGCTTTGGTCATGGTGTTGGAGGTGAGACTGCATTGAGGATGACCTGTTTTGAAAGGACAAAGAATTTACCATCTGGTAAAACTGACTGCAAAGATGCCTGCTCCAGCTTTTAAAACCTCAGCAGTCACCCTGTTTAGATAAGTATCTGTAATCAATCAGGAAGTGAAACAAATATAATCACACCCAAACTACGTAATTCCAAACTCAGAAACTGCTCTAGTATGTGCAGATCAACCCACATGTATTTAAATAGCATTGCAAGTTACTTTTAACTGAATGTTTTACCTGGTCATCATTGCGTTGTTCACCTTTTTTCACCCACTGTCTTGGGGAAAGGGACATTCAGATTTATTTTTTTTCTTCTAAATAGTTTTAGAAATGTTATTGCCACATACCTAGGATGAGTGAATACTTTGCAAGCCCAGTAGAGCTACAATAAAAATGAATTAAAAAAAAAAAAAATCCCTACTGCATCTAGGTGACACAGTTGTCCACCCTGAATCACTATTTTTTTAAATGAAAGCTTTGGGGGTGTAAATGGGTTTCCCTCTGTTATCTCTGGAGAAATCAGGACTCCAGAAGCCCAGTGACAAGAGTCCCAGCCCAGAGCAAGTGCTGGGAGCAATCTGAAGACTGCACTGAGATGCAACCTAATCAGTCAGCACTGATGTACCTTCCTTTCATCTCTAACCACAGCTCTGGAGCTCAGCAAAGGACCTGCACAACAGCAAAAGGCTGCTGAAGGCATTTCAGCCTCTTTCTTCCTTGCAAAAGCTCCTGTATCAACCAAGGTAGCAAAATCTGTTTTGGGAAATAACAGATATATCAGGTGTTGTGGCAAAGCACGGGAGAAATGACAGTTCAATGATGTTGACAAGAAAACTATCCGAGATTAGTTTGTCAGACAGTCTGCCTTTATGCTCTCTGCTGCAGAAGAACAAGAGGCCTTTCAGGTACAATTAATTTACCCACAGCGTGAGTCAGCCTCTGTCAGCAGGGCTGTAAGTGTCGCTGTTTCACAGAAGTGGGTGTCACTGCTGCCTGGCATCTGCCCCCTGCACACCCCAGGAGCACAACATCATCCGGTCGCTTCTGCTGCAAGTTCTGCTCGTCCCATACTGGAGCATTGCATTTTTGGGATGTAACATTCAGAACTTTTCCTGCACTAAAATTTGTGCCCAGACAGGCAGGCCACACAACCAAGTAGGGAGCTGCCAGCCATGGAAACCTCAGATACGGATTATGAAGATTAAAAGAGACAAAGGAGCAAACACTGCCTGCTATCAGGGGAGGCAATCCCAACTCCTCCCTCACAGCACCTTGCAGGTGACACAGCCTGCACTGCCAGCTGCACAGCACCATCTCTCTCTACACAAGAACAAAGCTTGACCACTTCTATTGCAGCTGTTTTTCCTTTGAATGCTGTAGTGTTGCAGCTTATGCAGAAACAATAATCCCTGCACAGGCGCAGTTACACTACAGCTGCTCTCCCAAGAGTCTCTTCAGGAAGCAGATGTGTATCAACCACTCACCACTCACTCTTCTTCCAAACCTAAGACACCCAACATCTCGAAGCTGACATACAAAGTAATGCCTGGAAGTCTCAGACCCGTTTCTGATACTGGTAAGATGCCCAGCACAAATTACAGTTTGGGCTCTGCCCCAGTTTTTCTTCTGCACGCCACTCTCGCAGCCTAGAGGTGGTGGCAACCCAACTGAACTGGTGAGCTCTGGCTTTACTGGGAGTATGCAGAACCCACCTCTTGCTAAATTAGTCACAAGAGCTCTTTGGATCTGGTCTGGGACAGCTGAGGGGAGATGGAGCTGCAGGAAGAAGCCAACTCAGTCCTTGCAGTCTGTGGGAGGACTTGGTGGTGCCAGCCAGGCACGCTAATGACAGGTGTGGAGAAGCAGTTTGATAAAAGGTTTGCAAGTTGCATCCATTCCCAGCTCTGCCAAAGGTTAGCTTTTGCAACCTCTTAGTTATCTCTGCTATGAAAGTAATGATGTACTTACCTACCTACCTTTGAAGTAGGATTAAAATACTCAGGCGCTCTGTGGTGGACCAAGATATGCTACAAACAGTCAACAGGAAAAATAAGACTTGCACTCTACGTTTTGTGATTTCTAAAGCACTTCCCATCCCAGCAGACTAATTTTTATTTATTTGTTTATTTAAGTAAAAGGAATTAATCATTCTTTTGTGTGTTTGTATATGAAAACATAGCCAAGACATGAGTGTATTTTCTCAGGACAGTGAAGAACAGCTCTACCCTCATGGGATTTTCTTTTTCCAGCTTTCTAGTTGATAGGGCAAACTGCAAAGGTGATGGGGCTGTGCAGCTCACAGTTATGTGCTCCTATTGCTTGTTCAAGGTGCTGCCAAAACTACTTACTTACCCTACCATCAACCTTAGAAGAGCTGAACTTGTTTACCAAATCTTCCTACCCCAAAGATCAACCTGAAACTGTCAGAAAAGCAGGCATGAAGAGCTTGGCTAAACTGTAAGGAACCAAACAAGGAGGCTGTGGCATCTGGCAACCTTACCAGCTGTAGATGCACTTCAGCTTGCTGGACCCACTATATCAGATAGCGTTGACCTCACTGTTTACTGCAAAATCATGATGTGTTCCTCAGTGCATGGCACCGTCACCTCGGTGAAATTAAAATAAAAACCACTGAAAGGGTTTATATAACACCCAGGCTACAAGATCTCTTAATGTAGTTTTCTTATTGGAGCAAGAGCCAAGAACAGCTTAAATTCATTAGCTAATGGCCTGTGACAATGAAGGACAAAGGCAATTATTAAGCACATCTCCCAGCTGATTGTTTCTATGTGAAGAAAATGCAACAAATTATTATTCTCCCATATTAATGTACCATAAAGGATTAATATCATATCAAGAAAAACCTATCCTTTTTAAAATGCAGACTAATGCTGGATAAATTTGATTTTTATAGACATAAATTTGGTAGAAAAATCAAGATTTTATTAGAGCCATGGACAATCACATTACATTTTATATGATATGAGGACTTTGCTATTGAATCAGGAAATTGATCTCAGGAAATTTTTTCTTCTGAAGACTTATCAATTCCCTGAGCATCTCTCATTGCATCTCAAACACTTATCCTCGGATACAACAGCCAGAGGCATTACATCTTAATAGCTGTTTTTATTTATAGAAAAGTCAGAAAAAATATACAATATGCAGTCTTGAAGGTTAGTGAAAGCCTCCTACCTCGCTCAGTACTAACTGTTGATACAGTTCTTTCTTCAAATATTTGAAAATTGAAAGAAAATGGAAATCAGTGTAGCAATGCACCTGGAATGATAAAAACTGTTATTTCGTTTCTGTGTCATTAAAAAAGCTTCACTTTCCCTGAAGCTTAGTTTAGGAAAATCAAAATTTTGTAAGACCTTGACTCACTGCAAGCATAGAAGTCCATAGGAGAATTAAACCAGATTTATGGTTAAATGGCTTGAAGGCTATGGGTCTGTTTCTGACATGTGCATAAAACAATACCCCAACATGGAAAGGGAAAATCAACTTCCCAGTTTAGGCAAAGCATATGATACACAGCTCTCCTTGTAATTTAAGGCTGACGGGTAAAGCATTAAGGAGATATGTGTCACCCAAATCTGCCAAGAGCTGTAAATTCAGATTAAACAGGACCCACCTGGATCCACCATGGCTTCAGGGCCCTATCCTGTACACATGCACAAGGGGCTGGTGGCTCTGAAGCATCAATAAGCCTCCCAGGGGCTGCTAACACCAGCTCCACATCATGAAGGAGGGCCAGGCTAGCCCCCGATCATGCAGTGAGGAGAGACACCTGCTGAGATGCCCAGCTGCCATTGCTCAAGAGCAGACATGGCTTTCACTTATTTTCAATATCGATCTGAGGTTTTCTGAAGCCTGATGTCCTTCATTACCACTTGTCTCTTGCCAGCAAGATGCCTGGCAACTACTTCAGAGACTTCTCCCAGCATCCAAGCACATGACCTGCAACTCTTTATAACATCACACAAGGTTACAAAGGAGACCAAAAGCCCTGGTTTTATACACAGTATTTTATGAAATCACACATTTTGGGAAGCATCCGTCCATTGTTTTTGGAGACCATGTCTGAGGACTCAGAAACCCACCTGGAGCTGCAACCTGTCCTCCTTCTCCTTTGTACTCACTCCCAGTTGTCACTCGTAGAGGTTCAGGTCTTCCTCTTACTCTGGAGCTAACAGGTCATTCCTGCAGGGCTCAGCAAAACCCCAAACTTGTCCTCTAGTGACATGTGCTGGCCAAAACACCTCCTTCAGAGAGCACTGTGTAATCCAGCCCTCATCCACCCTGAAACAGAAACAGTTTGGGATGAGTTTTGGTGTCCCAGCATGGTGCAGGCGTGCAATTACAGCTTGTCCCCAGGGCTTTGATGGGTGTCCCCCTGTTCCACAAAACAGCCTTTGGACATTTTCTCTTTGCCACTGACCTTTGCAACATAAACCACTGAGAGTAATAAAATGAGTAACATGGACTATGCATGTGGAGCATTACAGATTATGAAATTGTGTCATATTTTTTTTAGAAGTCATAAAAACATTATCTAATTCCCAGTAACCCTCCCCCCAGAGGCTCCAGAATATGCTTATGCACCTAGTGTCAAAATCATAAAAAGCCTGATTTTACACTATTTGCATTGTGGTGAGGTAGCTATTACATGACACTTCATAAATACAGTGAGTCAGAAATAATTAGTATGCTGAATAACAAGCTTTCCACTACAATACAGCGCTGTACATTTTAAATCACCGATTTTCAGGAAGCATTTACACAGCCTAGCTTAAACACTACAAATAAAAGAGAACTCTAGGGAAAAAAAAATGTCGCTGTTGGGTTTTGTTCTGCTTTCTTTCCCTTTAAAGGGAGGTATATTGATAGTAACAACCCCGTGGCCACAGGGACAAGCAGCAGTAGATGCGCCTTTCCCAGGTGGCAGGGACAAAAGAGGCAGCACGTCTCACTGTTACGACACAAGGGAGAGGTTCCAAGAGAGCATCATGTTCGCGAGATTAAAATTAACTCAAACACTGAACAAAAATCTTTCTTTGAAGGAATGAGATGATTTAAAACTGCTTGTAATTAAGGGAGAAACAGCACTGCATACAGCTCTGCTCCAGCCAAGGAGTACTCCAGATTTTCAATGCTCGGCTTATAGTACTTTTTTTTTTTTTTTTTTTTTTTTGTAAAAACACACAGTGAATTTTATTGCCTTTTTTGGATATTAATATGCAACCAATTATAAATTGTGAGTTGCGGCACTGGATAATTTCCCTTCAAGAATGCCAAGCAGGTTCTGTGCTGGATCAGCCCATGTGACAGCGCAGCAGCTCACAGCATCTCGGACATTTTTCAGAAACAATTTGTACACAGCAGCTTAGCAGGGAAGCCAGAGCAAACCCCATCTTAGGGCCAGCCCGTGATGCTGAGTATTAACCTGCTGAATGCTCTTCTTGAAAATAAAGAAAAATTCATGTTTAGCTCAAACTCTCAGGAGCAGAGATTCAGATTAAAAATAGGAAATAGCAGTATCATTCACCAGTGAAATGCATCAGAGGTATTTGTCTCAGTCTCTTCTCCTGCTGTTTGCTGTTGTGCTGGCACCACATTGAGAGCTCCCCTTCTTCTCATCAAAGGCGAATGACAAATGTTAAATGCAAGGCTGAAAACAAACATTAAAAGGCATTTAGTTTCAGAGTTCAGGTAGATACAATACACGCTGTGCAGCAGCAGTGTCTCTAGGGCTGCGTTGCATGAGACAATAACATACCTGAAACAGCACTCAGCTTCGGGGGTTTTCATTGCACAAGCGTGGCCTCTTCCCTGTTATTTTTCCTGTGATGAAATATCTGCAAAAGAACTACCCTCACTCTGAGAAAAAAAATCTAGTTAGCAGTAATTGCTGACATGACCCCATGGAAACCTTAATGACACTAGCTGGGCCAAAATGATGCTTAAAGTAGGCAGCTGTGTCTCCACCAAGCCAAAGCAACAAGTGCCACGCCTGAATTTTGACAAGGGTGTTGAACCTGAAAAAACACTACCCAAAGGAACAACTATGGACAAGGATGTGCACAAAACACCAATGTTTACGTATACTTTGCACCTCTTTTCTATAAATATCCCCTTTGCTCTTCAGAAAAATACTTATCTACACTGAGAGCCAAGACCAGGCTGTACTTTCTTTTTTTTTTTTTTTTTTTTAGCCTTAATCAGAGGACTCAGCCTGAGTCAGTGTCATAATTTGGTTTTGGCAATCTAACACACGGGAGCCCTACACAGTAACACCAGCTCAGACATAAAACATCGAGCGGAGGCCATAGCTAGGATATCCAATTGCCTTTGCCCAGATACTACAGTCAGCATATGTCATCCTTAATAGAGTTTCAAAACAGCCTCCAATATTTGCAGGTTGTAGAGCAGAGTCTGTGTGCTGGAGCATCAAGAGATTTTAGGACACTCCAGTGACCTTGCTTCAGCACTGCCTGATGCTTTCAGCTGCAGAAATTTCCCCTCCCTCTCAACACCTCCATATCACCTTCCAATTAACAGCTATAAAAGAGAACTTCCAAAAGCATCTGCAGTTTGTCACAGTCTACATTTGATGATAAGTTCATTAAAGATCAAATATCCGGATTATCTCTAAATTCCTTGTTTGTTTTTGTCTTCTGTTTCATCCTTCACTCCCTCCATCGTTCGTCAGAGGTCCGAGCTGGTGTAAGTGAACTACTGAATGTGCGACAGCATGATCCATCTAGGAAACCTAATGCAAGAGCAATGATTTTCTTACACCTTCTGCTTCCTCAGGGCCCAAGGGTTTTTATGGGAGCTTGCTAAGGAACCATATTGATTCACCTGTTTGTGTAAAAATAATCCATGTTTCCTTGACATGTCTAGAGTACAACATACCAGCAATAACTTGCATACTTCTGAAGGTCTTTCTGCTTGTCAAAGACCAGCACGCTACTGGCTTTATCAAGAGGTCTGAAACTTGCTTGTGGAACTCCAAAGAGGCCTTTCCAATGACTGATGCAGTAAATCTGCAGGGCTAACTCGTTAAATTACCAGAACTGTTAAGTCTCACCAGGAGTAATTGCTGTCTTATGCAAAAGATGAAATATGCTCATCCGGAAAAGGAAATTTCACATCTCTTAGCTGGTAATGAAATAACAGCCCATCACAAACTCCTTCCAGACTATTCTTATTTGAACATGCTCCGCATCCTTCTCCAAGCCAGCATTTTCTGGCCAATAAAACCCCCTGGGAGATCCTCTCTCTCTTCTTCCATCTCCGCATTTCCAGCTCCAGCTTTGCTTGGGTAGCTAAGCAGAAGCCAGCTGAGAGTAACAGCGTTACCCTCATAATATGTACTACAGAAAAGCGTTCCAGAGTTGTGGTCTGAAGGATTACCACGTCCATAGGGCTGAAATGTTTTTGTGCAGCTCTGTTTTGTTTGTAGCTTCTGTAGGTCAGTGTCATGACATTTAAAGCTACTGAGGAGAGGTCTCAAGATTTGTAATGCTTCCCTTGCTACTGCCGTTGCAAAGAGCTTACTTACTGTTGCAGGAAAAGGCTAGGAAAGTTGGTGATATTGGGATAGTTTTAATAGGAAACCGATCTTGTAGGCAGCCTCCTGCAAATATGTTAAAAGTGAATACCAGAAAATATTATATTTTGGAAAAACCTGTCAAAATCCCAAGATCACAGGTGCCACGTGGTCTCGTGTACTTACACACATCCTTTGTGGCAGAGGAACAACAGCACTTGTTAAAAGCACGTGTGGATGGAGTGAATGAAACCCGTGGCATCCGAGTGCTGAACAACCACAGCCACCCAACTCTCACTGCAGAGCAGCAATTTCCCAGCCAGCTCCTGCTTCTGTTATCCCTTGCTGACTGCCAGGAGTTGCATGGGACCCAGATGCTCAGGCCCATGCCTAAGCTCTTCTCCACGGCAGAAATCTGCACCAGTGTTGCTGCCCAGACACCTCCATGGGCAAAGAGACAGGGATGGTATTTGCAGTTACCCACTTACATCATTGTTCTGTGTGGAAAACTGTCCCTCCTTGCTCATCTAGTTTTTGGCTAAAAAGGTCTTGTATTCAATTACATCCTAAGGCACATCTGGTTTTAGCAGTGCAGACTGGATACTTGAGAAACCACAGAGAGAAGGTGTTTGGGTTAAGAATGCTCTTGTGATAAAAAAAAAAAAGTGTGGAAAGTCCTCAAGTGTTTGTTTAGAGAAAGTAATTTTCATTTAAATGCTGGCAAAATTTCAACAATTTGATTTTAATTCTGAAGTGTTGAAAATACCCTCAGATAATTTCTGTAGCATTCTAGACCCCAAAAGTGACTGCAGAAAGCAAGACACCTAAGAAATCAAGTTAACTGCAGAGCTGAAACTCATTTCCTGTTTTCTAGGAAAACAGGAAAGGGCCCAATACGCTTAAACCTTTCTGAGAAAGATCTTCTCACAAGCACTTTAAACAAGACTAGTGTGATTTGCCTTTTTTCCCCCAAACAAAACAGAGCTTGCCCCTTGAGAAAGCCCCTAAGGGTTTCACATGACATACTGATCCATATTGTTTACTGGACTTTGTTACAGAGTATCCTGCTGTAAGTACTGTTTGGATTAAAGATGGGAATGGTCTAAAATTCATTTCCAATAGAATTTAGAATGAAATATGATTTAAAAAAATTATACCGCATTTGTGCTCTGAATTTCACCACAGCAGTGGTCAGGCCATTGTGTTCGGATTTGGTCTTGCCATCAGGAATTAGGTGAGCTTCACGCAGCAGTGCACATTTTCTGTTTCATCGCCATCTCTGACTTCCCCACCTAACAGAATCCTGAAATATGTGCAAAATCAGAAAGCTTTGTTGGTTTGGGGTCAAAGTTTGACCCAATTTCCAGTAAAAACAACTTATCGGTCCAAATTCTCTCAAAGTCAGGTCTAGGCTTACTGAATCCTCAGTTCATTGAACTTGGTTGCAATATGTAGAGCTCATTCTTCAAAGAAACCAGGTGAAATTAGGTCTTTAGCTCACCTCAGAAGAGCTAGCAAGCCCCAGCTATACAGGTCTCAGCAGATTTCCTTTGCAGAGATTTTGCTAGCAGCACAACTTGTAACACGATTTGCCTGCATCTAGCAAGATGAGATGTTGCAACTAGCTGCAACCACTGCTGTTGCTTCATATTGGTTTCAAGGGAGCACATTCCTTAATACGGTTTGCTAAGAAAGCTGGTTTCCATTTAAAAATGAGAAAGAAAAAAAAAAAAAGTCTGAGCAGGCTTTTGAATGCTCTCCTTTGTTAACTAACACAAATAACAGGCCTGAATATGACAACGAGCTTCACATCACCAGTGTGCCTCAGAGGGAGGAAATGAGTGAAGAAAAGCAGCTCGTGATACATCAGCTCAACCAGCAACCAGGGTGAGTGCACCCGACAGAGCACAACCTGCTGTCGGGCTGGCTTACTCAAAGAAGGAAGATATTAGGATGACAAATATGAATAGTGTTCCTCTTTGCCGGGACTTCCCTTCGCTTGCAATCACCCAGCTTCATTGGACCTTTGTGCTCACAGAGCACTGGGACACGACGTGTTTCCCCACTAGCAAAAAGAAGAAGAAAAATGTCAACTTGGCTTTTGCTAAAGCTGATGGCATTCTGGGAGGAAGGGGTATCCCAGCACCCTGCTAGCACGGCTACTGCAAACTCAAAATACCTGTCCAGAGATGTGCAAGGTGCCCAAATCCCCTGCAGTGCTGGCAGCAGCCATTTTGACATGGCACAAGGACACTGCCTGGCCCAGCCAGCAGCTCTGCTCCAGACCCACATGGTCAAGCACAGCCTGAGAGCAACCCAAGTGCAGATTTTGTACAAACTGCAGCTGCGAAGCCCTCCCAGGTAACAGAGCAGGTCAGGATTGCCACCATAGTCTGAACAATGCTGTGGTGGAGGCTCTGCCCACGCCTGTCCTGGACGCAGCAGAGAGCCCTCCTCCTGCCAAGGAGGCAGCTTGGACACCATGTCCAACAGGCATTCAATGCAGCACAAACCCCAGCATGAATAAGCATGTTTTTGCAGAATTAAACCAAAACCAGTCGTGGGTATGGACCAGAACGTTTCTTGGCTGTGCCTGAGGGTGCAGGAGATGGGTGCCATGGGTACCCCAAGTATTAACCAAAATTTCTCTGCTGAGGTCTACCAGACTCATGGCCACAGCTCAAGCTCTGTGCTGTAGCTCTGTGTTTGAGGGAGAAAATGGGATGCTCACTTTAGCGTAACTACCAGTGAAAAACTGTATCCCTCCCCTATGATCAAAGCTGAAAAAGCTCCAGGAAAGCCAACTTTAGTACAACTTTTCTATCTCAAGCATCTGTACAATCTTCACAGTAACAGCCAATTTCTTTACGTGACCAGCAATTGCTTAATGCTTACCCTGAGATATCATAAAGGGGCCTTACTTCAGAGAAGAGAGTTCATCCTTTGAAAAATAAGGCCATTTTAGGTATTGACAGAGGAAAAACAGAAACCGATACCCACAAAATCCTTACTTAGATTTACAAAATGCAGTCATTGACACATTTATATTTTCATCTTATTCTATCGTTTTCCAGATTTAACATCTATCCCAACTTTCCATTCCCCACAGTAGCTTTGGGTTTTATCTCAGTCTTGGCATTATTAACCCACAGACACTTATTCTTCATGAGCATTTCTATTTGGAAGCAGATAAGACATTAAAGCTGAGTTAGTTTATTGTTGAATCATTTTATGTAACAGACTCAGCGCGTTAATTCTGATGTATGTGGTCTGGGGAGGCGAGCAGAGAGGGCTCTTGTGTCGTTTTGGGGAGTTTTTCTCCTCTGCGTCTAGCAGATGTGGTAAGGCAACAGCAATAAATCAGAACAAAGGAAATAAAATACTGAGGCTTTGGGGAACATGTGTTTTAGAAGGAAAACTTGGCGCACCACTACAAGCAGTATTGCCATGTAACGGATGTTTAGAACACAGATGTAAAAGAGACAGGCCAATTTATATAAATAACAGCGACTTACAGGTCTGTGCAGCTTTCAAACACTGCAAGCCCATCTGCACTCCTGGGTCTTCCTGGACCTGGTCAGACAGACCCCAAGCTCCAACAGAGCAGCACACCTCGTCTCCAAGCCGTGCTGTGACACATCAGGCTGCAGACAAGGGATCAAAGAGTTAGAACCAACCCAGGCAACCAATATATGGCTTTCAAGGACCAAAGCTCTCCAGCTGCTGTTGACGGCCCCACTGCAAACCTAAGTCAACTTGAGACATGCAGCAGGAGGAGCAATACATCTTCCCTAGGACCTGTGCATCCCTTCTGCTGTAGTGATATGGCAGTGGTTTCATGCAGCAAGAGAGGAGTCTGCCGAGGCTCCCTTCCCAGTCTTGGGCAGGCAGAAGTGCTCAACAGAAGCACCAATTACTTTGGAACAGATTTTCCAAGACATTTAGGAGGCTAGGCAGGAAGAGGAGTGTCAGGTGGGGTTTTCCAAGGCCTTCAGGTGGGTCAGATTCAATCCCCAAGATGGATTTTTTCCTCCTCTTTCCCTGCAACCTGCTTAGGAACTTCTGAAGGGCCATCAAGCATTTTCCTGCACCTTCAGGCACTTCAGTACCTCTGCAAAGACTCTGAGGTTTCATATCACAACCCCTCCTCTTGTGGGCTGCCCCTGGGACTCCAAGCCAAGCTGGTGGCCACAGGCCAGCACCAGGCAGACCAGGGCTAAGGGCAGGAAAACAACCCCGGCAGCTGGAGGAGAAGAGAAATCCCAAGAGGAAGAAAGGGCTCCTGCTTGTCTGCCCCGTGCCTGGTAACTTTTTAGAGTAAATGGTCTCTATTTCATTTAATGCAATAGTTTTGCCACCAGTTCTCTGGCCAAATAGCGTGATGTTAAATACACCCTACGCAGACTTTGCCTGTGATGTAGGCTTTGCCTTTCCAAATTGCCCCTTGCTTTATCAGTTCCAAGCTTAAATAAAACTGAAGCCCAGATGGTGAGAACTGAGATGGGGACTGTGAAAAGAGACAGAGGGGGAAGACACCATAAAGGTAAATTAGGCAAGCACAGCGTGGGAGTGATCGATGAGCTCAGACCTGTGAGGAGTCCTTACTTTAAGCAGCAGATATAGAAGCAGAGGCAGCAGTGGGAATGACCAGAAGCGAGGAAAGAGGTGAGCTGCTGGAAGCCCTGCCAGCACGGCAAGGAGCTTCTCCACATCAGCAGTCCTCAGACCAGGCTGGTATTATACAAAATGTGGCTATTTATCACCCAGTTTTGGAAGGGCGCATCGAAGAAGTCATTCGTATCCTGCAGCAGTCAGGACAGACCTTCTCTCCTGGGAAACACCTGGGAGATGCACTGATTCTGGCTCCATCGGGTCACACGAGCACAAGTAACCCAAGCAACCTCGAAGGCAACTTCCCCTCACAGAAAACCTCTCTAAGCCTCAGTAAATGAAAACCAAAAGAGATTGGTTTGGGCTAGGAACAGAAGACCTTGGGCAGGTTACGTGACTAATGACAAGGGAAAACACGAAGCAATTTGGAACAGCGTTGAACAGGATCCCAGCATCACTGGATTCAAAGGATAAATGTGCGAATGAGGCCTCCAAAATCCTGTTGCTAGTTTTAGAAAATCCAAGCAAACAAAGAACTCAATGAATTTGGGGTTCTTTATTCATTGCTTTCCAGTTACTGAGCCTGTGGAGCATATTCAGGTCATGTTTTCAATCTTTCCTCCATCGTTACAAAAGATGGAAGTATGCTTTATAATATTACACTGTAATGAAAACCAAAATCTCCTCCCTTGTCTGTTTCAGGATCCTCACCTCTGAGGAAATCTCGGAGCATTGTCAATTTGCGAGAAAACAGAGCAGGAGAACTGGAATTCCAGGGGTGGACGATCAGGGGTGAACTCGGTGCAGACATTTTACAAATCAGCCAAGGCTGAGTTACTGTTAAAAGAAGAAATCAGTTTTAAACAAAGGAAAAAATAAGAGCTGTAACAAGCCAACCCAGTCAGAGTCTTTACACAAAAAGGCTGGGTCACTGAAACACAGAGCTTTGGCTGCTGCTGCTGACCAGAGCCCTGCTGTGGGAGCAGCCAGGACCACCCTGCCCTTGGGATGCTGGCAGTGGGATAGCCACAATCCCGCCCAAGAAGTACCCGAACACGCGAAAACTCACAGCAAATTCCCTTCCTCCTGCCACGGCACCCAGGGTCCTGCACCGCAGCTGACAAACGGGGTCAGGGCAATCTCCAGCTAAGCTGGCTTTCTGCTGGCTCTGCATTTTCAGCAGCAACGCAGAGCAGATGCAACGGGGGTCAGGATCTGGCCCCCCACATGCATAGTTTTCAAGATTATCATTCAGCAGAAGCTATTGTGAGGAGGAAAAAAATGCTGAGCCCAGAGCCCAAGTTATTTCCCTGACCTTGAATGCTTTAAAACATAATGTTTTATTTGGCCGGTTATGGAAAACATGTGGCGAAGCCTTCATTTTTTGGAAGGTTTGTCCTGCAACACAAAAGGAAGGAAAATAATTGAACTTTTATTCCGCCTCTCCCTGCTATGCACATCCCTGCACCCACACAAGCTGCTCTCACTTGAATTTTAAGTCCTGAATAGATTTGATAACTGTATTTGCTCAGCAGAAATACCAACAAGGTCTCAAGCAAAAACTAACACCCTGGGCTTGTGGGGTGGGGGCAAACAGGAAAGTGCCCCCACGCAAAGTTCACACTCCAAGTGAAACAGAAAGGTTCAAAATGAGCAGTTATAAAGAGATGAAAAGGAAGAAGTTCAGGAAAAATTTCTACAGGACAAAACACTCACTCCACTCCTACCATAGTTTTTTCAGTGATAAACAATTTTAATCTCTTACCTGAAGACAAGGCTGAAAGACCAATTTGCAGCACCATTTTTTTGGGGAAAAGGATTGCTTTCAGAGTTCCAGTTCCAAATTTGACCTGAATTCAGCCCTCAGGCAAAGCCTTTCCCTGTTTAAAAATGAAAAGGGAGCAGGGGGAGAAGAAGGAGGTCAGGACTAATTCATTTACCTCCCCAAACCCCTGCACGTGCCAAGGACCTCCAGTGACAGCAGCTGCAGGAGAGGTGGGGGTTGAGGAACATCATTTCAGACAGGAGGAGCACTGCAAGAGGGCTGCCTGGAAACTTTGTTTGCTGTTTTCCCCATCCTTCCAGCTGTTACTGCTGCATCCCACTCCCCCCTAAAACTTTCCAGCAGACACGAAATAAAACAAAGGGAACCTCTCCAAGTAAAGCTAGAAGAGCTTCAAGCCCCCCAGCAGCAGAATGACTGCAAGCCTGCTGCAGTGCCAGTGACACACAGGGGTGCTCAGACTTCCCCCTGGAAAGCTGATGCTGTGGGGATGCAGGTAAAAAGCAGATGCACATCTAACCCTACCAGCCCAGGGAGGTTTATTTCCAGCTGAGTAACAGCATCAAGCAGCAGTAGGAGATAACTTTCCCTAGCCTTTCTAGCTGCTCCCATAGATAAATGGGATGGAAAAGGTATTTCTAGACACCTCAAAGCAGATAGTGGGTCGTGGTTGTTGGGACAGCAACAGCTGTTGTCCAACTTCCTTCTTCAGGGACAATTCCCCCTTTTCCTTAAAGCCTCTCCCCAGCTGAGCAGGACCTATAACTCACCTCCTTTTCCCCTGTCGACTGACCAACCAGCCCTGAGCCCTCTAGGCTTACAAGTAACATTCAAGCCCACTATTTAAGGCACCTGCACTCTGCTTTCAGCAAACCAGTTGCCATTCCCAGTGGGTGTGCTAATCAGGCAATCAGTGACAGCCCCTGAGCGCGGTGCCTGCAGCCCCACCAAGAGCTCGCTGCTGCTCAGCAGCTGGCGCTTGGCACCGCGGCTGTGTGTGCCTCGGGCTGGCACAGCTTCGGAGATGCCTTCCCCTGGCGTGGGGCTGCAAGTGATTCATTGTGCTCAGGCTCTGTTGTTGGCATGCCAGCCATGCTGTAAAAAATCTGGAGTTAATAAACTCCACTTTCAGGTCACAGCAGTGCTTTCCAGGGTGTAGCTTTGTAGCGCGGGCTGTGCTTGCTCCTGCCCTCTCAGCTAGCACAGCTGCTGATGAATTTCCCATTGGAAAAAAGCAAAAAGCAAAAAAAAAAAAAAAAAACAACAACAACATGGCCACATACACGAACAAGCTCAGGGAAAGCCTCTTGCTCCACTTTCTCCTGCTCCCTTTGTCATGGGAGGGGAGCCCACAGTTCCTCCACCTAACCATGCGAGAAGCCTCCTGGCACCTGCAAGCTGGGCTCCCCCTGAGAAAAAAGGGGAAAATTTTAAAAAGAAATAAAAGAAAAGCGATGTCACAACCCCTTGAATCCAGGGAAATCTGAAAAATGTTACCTTAGCTCCAGGTAACAGAGCTGTTGATGTCCTGGGCAGCATCTTGGTGCAGCGAGGCAGGTTCCTCATGGGAGGGCTGTTCAGCCCCACTGGCTCCAGCCCCTCTGAGGGGCTCTGGCTTTGGGGTATTTCTGTTTTCCTAGGCCTAAATCTATTTCACATCTGGCCTTTGACCTCTGCCTCATGTCTGCAGCTGTGAGATAGAGGAATTCTGCTTTGCTCAGGAGCGAGTCGCGTTGGAAACTGCCCCAGGAAAGGCTGTTACCCTGCACAGCACCCAGTTCATCCGTGAAGCCATATAAATAACAGCGATTCGTTTACTCTCAGCCGTATTTGCAGCTTGTGTAAGCTGGATCGGCATCAACGGAGCTCCACCAGCTTACATCAGCCCGAGAACGCGGCTCTGTGTTTTCACGGCAGGGAAATTGGGCCTGCAAGGTTTGGAGCAGGCCTGGGGGCAGCAGGGCTGGGGAGCTGAGGCGGGGGACGTTTCTGAGGAAACGTCCATCAGGCGAAACAAAACATGTTAGGAGCAAAATGGGGAGCTGGGGCTGAAGGACAGATGCAAGAGGTGCAAGAGAGCCCTGATATGGACAGTAGGACCAGACTATGGTAGACACCAGCTCCACAAGACAGACACAGCCAGTGTCAGCAGCTTTTCTCACCAAGAACCAAAAGGATGGAAGCGTTTGCATTCAGCCACCCAGGAGAAAATCAGCGAGCACAGGACAGCTGCGTGCAACCATAGCTAATCCTAAAATACCAGTTCTGTGCCCAGTCCTGAGCAGTGGATCCTGTGCTGTGCTGGAGGTGAAGACATGTGCAGGCTCCACCCTGGACATGTCACACCCTTTAGGGTTAATCAAGGCTTGCAGCCATCCTCTGTCCCAAAAAAAAGGCCAGAAAAACATCACCTCACTGACAAACATCTCAGCCCCTAGGTACTTGGATTCAGCTTGGAAACTGATGTGAGAATGAGGCCGAGCACACAGTGCTGTGTTTTACACGTTGCAGTTGTCTGTAGGAACACTGACCCAGAGAGAGCAGCGCTCTCTGCAAAGCAGGGCTGGGCATTTGTAACCTCATCTTACAAAAACCTGCGAGCCATCAAGGCTAGCACTGTTAAAACGAAATCAAAGCCTGCAAATAGGCACCTTAAGAAAGATTTTGGCAGATCTTGGGCCCTTTGGTTGAAAACTGCAATCCCTGAGCTCCGTGCTCCCGTTCAACTGCTGCCTAGCCCTGGAAGTGCCCGAACTTACCCACTGCATCCTGATTCGTGTCTCAGCCTCCAGAGGCTGCTATCCCTCTCCCAAGTGTGGCCAGAGCTGCTCCAGCCCCAACATCTCCACTCTGTCTTTCAGCTGAGCACCACCAGGTCCTGGCACCACTGCCCAGGTCTGTCAGCGCTGTCCCCATCCCCAGCCTGGGAACCAGAGCGGGTAAAAAAGTGGTGGTGAGAGATCCCAAGAAGTGTTCCTGCAGGAGCCCAAGGAAGCTCCTGATCCAGGTCCTGGCCCGCAAGGTGCAGGGAGCTCCCCAGCAGCGCCCCGGGGAGCAAGACACCAAGTCCCAGGCAGGGTGAGCATGAATGGGAGCAAAACCTGTGCTGTGGCAGGGATGCCCGGCGTTCAGTGGCTGCGAGGCCTTTCTTGGATGAAGGCCAAAGTGTTTTAGAGCAGACGTTTACATCAGAGCCTTCAGTTACCTTCGAGCCACCCTCCTTTGCAGGTGCTTTGTGGGGTCAGTATCCCAGACGACGCCAGCCCAGGCTTGGGTTGGCGGTGTCTTTTGCCGCTTTTTCTTGTATAACTGAAGCTGGAGGTAGAGCTCTGCTTCTGAAATCCTGCATCCATTTCTCCTCCTGTCATGGGAACAGGGTGGATTCAGACAAGCAATAAAACACACTGAGTGCTTGTGGTAATAAGTGCTGAGCCCCAGCTCCCCCCACGCCGTAATCCTCTGCAGTTTTCTCTGGGGCTAGTGCTTATTTACCCGCTTCCAAAATTCTTAGCCTGACAACTAACGATGCATTAATCACTGTCAGAGTGGGATCTTTGTTTCTGCTCTTCTGCAGGCATCTGTCAGGATCACAAAAGATTAATTACCACAGCAGGCTGGGTGCAGGAACACGGAGACTCCCTCTGCATGCACGTTCTTCACTAGATGCCTCGCATCCCCTTTGGCAGCCACTCTGGTCTGCAGAAAAGTGCACCCCTTCTCCCAGCTCTTTCCACCAGCCAGAGCAGAGCCATCCCTCTTGGATTTCTAGCTCCCCCTGCTTTCATTCCACTTCAGGAGCTGGCTGTCTCCTGAAGACGTGGGTCTTTTTTCAGCCCCACAAGCAGCACTAAGAAAATCATCAAAATCCTTCCCTGCTGCAGCACCCCGCTCCCTTCTTCATTACAAGAAATAAGCCCAGCAGCAGTCTCGGGGAGACATTTAAGCTCCACCACAGCAGCTGAAGCTTCAGCCCTTGTTACCTCATCATTCAGAAGAGCCCTGGCAAACCAAAACACCCATTTTATTTTGCACCCAGGAGTCTGGACCCAGATGTCCATGGGGAACTGACACTGCCAGGTGAAGGGATGTGAGGGTTTGCCTGCACGCTCCTCCAGAGCAGATGCAGTTTGTGCCAACAGTTAAGTTGTTCCCTACAACATGGGTACCTGTTACCAAAGGTAAAAGGAAGTAAGCCTTGTCTAAAGCATCTAAAGTAAGAATAAACAAAAATTGTTTCGTTTTACTCAAATGCAAGCTACTTCCATAGAGAGGGGTGAGGGAAACCCTGCCTCGGCTGCCCTATGCTGCTGAGCACTGCCTGAGGAAGCCTCTTTTTTTTCCCTGCCATAAATGTTTCTGTGCATGATTCAGCAGCCATCTACAACAAGCGATTTGGAAGGTGAATGAGTTCACTAGGACAGGGAAGAACAGAGAGACCATCTCTCTGGGTGAGAGGAGATGTTTCAGCAGACTCACCTCTCGTTCAGGATTTGGATGGTTTGGGACCTGTCCGGCCCTAGGAGGAGCAGGAGGGATGGGGACCCTCACACAAGGCAGGATTGCCACCTCCACAGAGTGCTGCCTGTTTACCTTCTTCCATCCCCTGCAAGCCACAGCAGATTTGTGTCAAGGCAAAGGACCTTACTTCAGCACACTTTGAGTTCCCGGCCTCTCTGATGGGTGAAAAAGGTTCAGAGAAGATTAAAATTCAACGCATGAAAGTGCAAGCACCAAAAGGCCCCGGCAAAAGTTATTACCCATCACCTCTGGGGATGCCTAAGGCAGTTTCGCCATTTCTGGGGATTTGCTTAATGGATTTTGAAAGCCTGGATCACACACGGTCCTCTCGCTTTTTCTTAAACAGGTCCCAGGTGCTGGAGCTGCTTCAGTTCTCGTTCCCCTCTCTGTAGTAAAGGCCTGAGAAGCAGGAATAGACAAAATCAGGCAAACAAAATCAAGCAGCAAACAAGATCTAGCATTTTGCACATAGTGCAACAGTTCTGTTCTACCAATCTTTGAGCACTTGGGCCCATTTACAGAGGGAGAAGGCTGGGCACAGCCAGTGCAATATAATTATACTGCCTCCGATACAAGTTGAAAGTGTAACTGGATATATCAATGCCTTTTCCCTTGGGGAGATTTAGCTTATAGCTCCTTCCCAGAGACAAATCTAAAGCAGGAAAAGAGTTCTTACTCCCAAACTGGAATTCTCTGATCATTACACTGCTGGAGATTTGAATGTTCAATTTGCACTAGGAAATTGCCTCCTGTCAAGAAACTCGAGAAATTTCTGTAATCCCAGCAGTGTGAGGGATCCTCATGTCCACTGCCCTTCAAGCACTTTCTGTCCAGAGCTTTTCAGCCCGCTGTGCTGCTTATAAACACCCAAGAAAGCAGTTGAGTCTTCTTAGAGCTTTACTTCTTACATACTTATGAATTTTAATTGATTTTCCTGGTTCCAGCTGTCTCAGCAGAAGGACGGAGCTACACTGACCCACACTTCTCTCTCCCCAATGGCAAGTCTATTTGTGGCCCTGCACAGTGTCGGAAATAAACTGCTTTTCTTGGAGAGAACCACTGGCAAGCATCAGGCTCGCTACAGAGGGCACAGCAGTCTCAAAGAGACTCGTTTCAACTCGGATTTCAAAGTCCTCACCGAGGGGTTTGGAGGGTTGGAAATGCTCCTGGGAGTGGTGGTGAGGGGAAGAAGAGGCAGGAAGTAAAAAAGTAAGATTCCTCACCCCGTTCTATGCTTGGAAAACAGTCCTTTGGGGTCTGCCTGCTCCCTTCCATCATATTTTTTTCTTATAGCTGGAAATCTCACTAGTGCAGCGCTGAGAATATTTTAAACGACTCATTAATGTTTGCATACATAAGCCAGATGCTTTTTTTAAAAAAAAAAAATAAACAAACAAACAGAAACCTCAAACACCCTCCAAGAGATGCAACATTTTCCCTCCAGTGAAGAACAGACTGACTGCTTGTGCAAGAGAGTGGAAGAAGGTAAAAAAAAAAAAAAAAAAAAACACATACATACACTGCCACCACCACCACCCTCCCCCAGTAAATAAATAAATAAATAAACAAGCAGAGAAAACCCTTTATGAACATTTCTCCTCCCCTTCTGATCCCTTCCCCTGCCACACTGGTTATCCAGTCCCTGGGGAGGTGAGGAGGCACTGAGAGAAGTCACAGCTGCTTATTTCCTCCACAACACCTACACAGAGCATGGACTGGTGGCTTTGGACCACCTTAGCTGCATGTAGATGAGACACTGCATTAATCCAGCTGCTGAGATCATTGATGGGTTGTTCATCAGAACATCTGCCCGTGGAGGAACCCCCACCTCAGTACCTGAGGCCACCCCAGAGATTGTTTCAATAACTTATGAATGAGGCTTCCTAAGCAATTTAGGTGCTTTTGGTAATTTTATCCCAAACCCTTTTTCTTCTGATATTTTGCTCAATTCACTGGGAAATAAAGCACTGTGATTTCCCAGTCCTGGCAGTCTTTAACTTCACCATGCTGTTCACCATGAAAACTGCAGAGTTCCACAAGGGATGCCTGGGATAACCAGTAGGTGTGCAGAAACGGGCCTCGGCAGTGCTGTCCAAGAGCTCAGATGCAAAACTGCAGGGAAGGTGGTACCAGCGAGAAGTGATCTCCCCATGTTTCCTCTGCCAGCTTTGCTCCAACGCATCAGCTTTCATGCGCCAAGGAAATGACCGCAGCTCCGTATGCACACAGTCTTTGTTGTGGAGGAGTGTTCATACACGCTGAATTGATTCTACATCAGCAATCACCATAAAATATTAACTGAAAAAGTGAAGAGTATATTCCTTTTTATGTCTTATGCAAAGGCAACAGCTACTGAAAGCAAGAGGGATTCAGGCGAGCGCTCCACAAGATGTGACTGGAATATGTTTCTTCTGAAGTCCTCTAATCAGCAATAGTAATATATTCCTTTTTTCCCCCCAAGACTTGGAAATCACATTTTAGCGCCTGCCACAGGACTGTCAGGATCAGCATTTCATGAAGCCATTCAGCCTTTATCAACATTCAACAGCATAGTAACTCAGGAATAATTAATGTAATATTAACATAGAGTTATCACGAAAGGTAAGAACGTACGCGCTCAACATCAGATTCATTTAGCATTTACTGCAATAATGTGATCAGCATGGAGTCGTTTAACAGAAATGTCAGCTTCTGCAGGATGTCTTGAGGCAGTCAAGAGCATCTCCGAGGCGTGCCTCTCGCTGTACGTACCAGCCTCAAGCTCTCCAGAGTGCTCCTTCTGAGGGCCGTCTTGGGAAGCTGCACCATGTCTCTGTGTCAAAACAAAAAAAAAGAAACAATTTGGTAAAACCCACTTTGCTGAGGTATATAACACGTATCTGTATTTCCACTCATGAACTATAGTAGGTAAATCATACGTACAGAATATTTAGGAAGGACTGTAGTCTATAGAGAGCCTGTAGATCTCTATTTGTGCATGTATATAAGCATACTGATGGGAAAGTAGCTAAAATTCTATTCGTATATCCATTCTCTCAAATGGGGGAACATGCTGTGGCTTTTGTAGAAATTGTTTCTTGACTTAAGAGTGGATCCATCAGGCAGCATAATATGTACTAATACAAAATTACTTACACTGCTATGCTGCTATATATACACACCTATATTTTTATATATATAAATATAAATTCAGTGAAAGGGTTTGCTTCATAACAAAGGAAGAGAGATAAGCTGCTTTTCCTCGTATCTGGGAAGGATTTACTGTCTTTCAGAACAACCAGGTTCAGCAGTTGGGGTCCTGATTCCTGCATTTCTGTTCCCTCCGTTCCCAGGAGTACTCCTGTGCAGCCAAAAGGAAAAGGAGCCTGTCTGAAGGGTTTTGCTGCTCAGAGCTGCAGTAAATGTCTAGTGGGATTTGCAAACACAGCAAGGCTGCTACCTTATGCTGATATTAGCAGGAGCAAGGTGCCCAGGCACGCTGAAAAATCCCTGCAGCTACTCGAGTCTCACTTGTAACAACATGGTGCCTGTGACAGACCGCCTGGAGCCAGGACCCCACTGAATTTCAGTGGAGCTGGGACACCTGGATCTAGCAAAACCCTGCAGCCGTGAGCACTGGCAGTGCTGGAGCTCACACCCCCAGCTGTATCCGTGCTGCAGCCTGGTTCTTCCATCCAGCTCAATTTCCTCGAGCTGCCATGCCTGCTCCAAAACCAGGGTACAAAGAACAGGGAACAACGAACACACACGGAGAAGTAAAAACCTCTGCTCAGCACGATAAGCCCCAAAGGCCAGATTCTGCACCATCAATCACAGAGCTGACATCGGGAGCGTGCAGTGGAAGGGGTGACGGATCAAGCCTGACTCAGGAGACACTCCTCATGCTACCCTGACTGCCTGAAGCAGCGGTGACACCACCTACGGCAGTCTCCTTGCGATCTGTGGGGCTTTAACAGCGTGTCAAGCATGTCTTGCACGAGCACCACGTCTGTCTTTATGTATTTTTTTAAGAGCTCTTCCCACAAATAAAACCTGAGGCTCGAAATTATGCCTAGGTGTAGTTCCAGCACTCTGCCTTTCCCCGAGGCACCAGCGAAGAAGGCTGATTGCAGTGGAGACACTTGTGCACGAGAAGGTCTCACTGCAGGGCTGGGAGCAGGCGAGGCAGCCTCTGCAGCCTCAGACAACATGCTGCAGCTGAGTCCCACCACTTTTCGGAGAGTGCCATGCTTGTTTGACTGCGTACAGACCGAGTGCTATAGAAAAATGTAAATATTTTTATGGCCTTGCTTGCTTAAAAGCCTACGAGGATGGCTGGCTAAGTGGAAAGGAATGCTGTGCACACACAGCAGAACAAATTTAATGAAAGACAGAACCCAGAGGTATTCTTTAACCCAGAGACGGAGTGCTTTGCATTGTTAAACAGCGCTTGTTTAGTGCGCCACAAAGAGAGCATTAAAGTCTAGATAACGCAATTAATAATGAACTCTCCAACACAAAGTACTGTCCCCATCAGCATGACCTCACCCTCTTCGTGCACAGAACACAGGCTGGCTTTACAGAGCTACTCACTCGTCTCATCTTGCGTTTGAGAAACCGGCCAAGTGCCCGCTTCACTCCGTGCTGCTGGATTGGGATGGTGCAGGCGGAGCCAGGCTCCTCTCCGAGGTGCACGGGGGAAGGACAAGGGGCAAAGAGAACAAGATGGAAGACAGGAAAATCCACTTGGATATTAGGAAAAGTGTTCTTACTCTGAGAGTGGTCAAACATCAGTGTGGTGCAGAGAGACTGTGTCTTGGAGATACAAAACCATCAACCAGGCACGGCCCCAAGCAACTTCATTCGCTTGGCCCTGTGCTCACCAGGGACTGGATGAGGTACATGCAGGGACTCCTTCCAGCCTCTGTTATTCTGCAGTTCTTTGGTTATCCCCAAAGGGCACTTTTGAACGAGATATTTGTCACTCTTTTCTTGCCTGCCTCCCGTGTCAGTGCATCACCTGGGGAACATGAGGGTGTGCATACCCACTTAGCAACAACAATGAAAAAAAGGCAAAAATCTCATAAAACAGTCAACAAAAACCCTGAGCTGAGGTCTCCGAGCTGTCACCACTGAGTGTCTCCAGTAACCACAGGTGAGACCTCTCAGAGTCACCTCTCTTAACCAAGCCCCTGCCTGGTGAGAAGCACAGCCCCCGGCTGCTTGCTACCAGGACGGCAGGAAAATCGCTGCCTGTCAACAGCGCACGTCAGCAGCAAGATCACAGGCAGCCAGCATCACCATCAGCTGACAAAAAAAAAATAAAAATCAAAGGCAGCCTAGATCTCCCTCGCCCTGCTCTGTCTTTCAACACCATGTTCAAATCAGCTCCGAGAGCAGTCATGTTCCACTTACTTTATGGCTCCGTGTCCCTTCAGATGTTACCGTCTCAGTGAGGCACGGTCTCTGGCGTGGGGATCTCCCGTCCAACCCGCTGGGATACAGCTCCAGGGAGGCCAGGAGAACTACACAAGGTGTAAAATCTTCTGGAAGGGAGCCTAGATGCAATACTGAAGACAACGTAGGAGAGGTAAGCCCTGCAACAAGCTTGGCAGCATCCTAATGCAATTATTTTTTAAAAATACATTTATTTAATTTATTTTACGTCATCAGTGATTATGAAGCTTGCATTTAACCTGGGGGGGGGGGGAAGGAAACAAAGACTTGTGGATGGATAAAAGCCCATCTAAAATATTAGAGCCATTGTTACGGCTAAACATTACAACCATGTCAAATTGTTTCTTCAAATATAAACACTGCAATTATGCTAAATGCAAGGTTGCTGCTTCCCATTTAACGAGCCCCTGGCCTTCCCTGCACGCTGGGAAAAAAAAGCAAGTAGACAAGGTTTAGCTGGGCCAGGCCAAAAGCACAAATTTCTCAAGTCCTGTGTCAGCTTAATCTAAATTGCACAGCACGTGGTCTCCACCCGCTCAGGGAAAACTTCCCCTCGACGCTGGGGCTCACACTGATGTCTTGCTGCCAGTTCAGACCCCGTTCTTCAAATCCATCTTATCCCCACGGTTCCCTGCTGCCTTTCCCCCTGGCTCCTCCTGCAGCCCCTGCCTGGACCCTCGCTGCCCTGAGGCACTAGGGATGCTGATCCTCTGCCCTGTGTCACCATCCACAGCCTCTCTGCTCAGTGACGAAGGATTCGAATTTGTCTTGCTCTTGGATGCATTTGGGGCATCCTGACTTGAGTCTGAATTGAGAGGCTTCAGCAAAGCTGAGCGCAGCTGCAGCAGTGACCCAGGGAGCTGTGAAGGGGCCCGTGGTCTTGTAACAGCACGACTGGAGAGGGTTTCCATTGGGCTTTTACGTGGCCTCGTTCCCCTTCTCCTGCTGTTTCTGGCTCCAGTTCCAGCCGCATGCGAACAATGCGCCCTGTGTGCATGTTTCCCATTTGGCGCACAACCTTGTAAAACATTTTTAATATGTGATTTACAGTGGTTCTGGCTTGGGCTGAAACTGTTAGCCTCCAAAACTCAGCAAGGGTAGGCTGGTGGAAAGCATTCAGAGGGAAAGGCAGGAGCAGGCAGGCAGGGTGAAGGCTCTCAGGCCACTGGCAGCCCCAGCACTATGAGAAGCAATAAGCAAAGAGATTGTTCCTCCCTCTGCCAGCGTTAGCTCCACATCATCCCTGCTTCCAGAAGGGACATCTCCTGGCAGTAAGCAACGCTGATGGCTGCTCACTTAGACATCAAAAGCAGAAGCAACCAAAAGTTTCCGCAGTGTCTGAGCCAAATCCATTTATGACATTTTCTTCCCCCAGTAAACTGAAAAAAAATAAAAAAATTACTACTGGAATCACATAAGGAATGGACAAAACAATGGCATTATGCTTAAACTGGATGGGGTGCGTGTGATAATTTTATAACAGGAATGTATTTTTAAAGGGAATTTTCATGAAAAGCAACGTCTGGTTTACAAGCCCCAGGCAGCCCCGTTTGTCATCATTCGAAGTCCTTAAATGATCTCTCCAAACGCTCAAGTAACTACACCAGGCACAGAACCCTGTTCGAATTCCAGTTTCTTATTAGACTTCAATAAAGTCTCAACTGGAAAAGATATAAACTTCCTGTCCTAAAAACTGCTGCCACATGCCGTGAAGGCAGCAGGGGAACGAGGCAGCGCTGTGCTGTGTGTCTGACCAGCAGACGCAGCACTCGAGTCTCCCTCATGGTGAAAGGCATTACGAAATGGAAGACTGCTCCGATTTGATTTTGCATACATATATTACGAGACGATGTAATCTCCACTTCGAGTGCTGACAAAACATACTTAATCACCTCTTTGAGGAGTTTTACAGAGTTGTTGCTGCAGTGTGAAGTGCAGAGAAACGTTTCAGAGCCTAGCTAGGATGTTTTCTTCACAGGTTGAAGCACACGAGACAAGTGCAGAAGCCTGAAAGGCTCCCCAGACACTGCTCTGTGAAGAGTCATTGGGGGAGGTTCTTAAAATAACCCATCGGCTTGAGGATCTCGAGTTTGATCCCTGTTTCAAGCTGCTTTATACCACAGTTCTGTCAAGGAAATGAGCACTAAACGATGCCTAAAAAGCATTTAGGCAGCACCTAAGTGTGTCACGTCTGTGGCACCCGTTGGGATGTGCCTGCTGGGCGCTCCCCAAGGGGACACCCATGATCGCAGCCACTGTCCTGTGGCTCCCACCCGATGCCCTGTTCCCAGTTGTGCCCAGACCACCGAGCTCACTCACTCTGCTCAAGGTTTCAAACCTCATTAAGACAGCCCACTAATTATAATCCCCCTTCATATGAAGCCTGCAGCTCTCCCCTCTGCCTAGAAACGCTGCATTCCTCAGCTGCACCTATCTGCAGTGGCTGAGCTGACGGAAGGCTCCTCGAGGCACTGTGGAAGGCAAAAGGGTCACCCAGCTGCTGCCTGAACCCCTGGAGCTCTGAGGCTAGGAAGGATTTGGGGTGGAAACGGTGGGGCTGCCTAACTGTAACCGGGGCTGGAGTTGCATCAGACACTGCAAATGTGCTTTGGCCACGAAAGGTGAACGGAGATGCCAGAAAAAGCTTGGAGGTCTCATTTTGTCTTTTTTTTTTTTTTTTTTGGTAAGAGTTTTCCTTTAGTTCAGCCATTTCATCTGTCTACGTCAATTCAGTGAAGTAGCTCCCCCCCCAGCTCCTGGGAACCACAAAGGGCAGCCCACAGCTCGCTGAAGAACGCCATCTCTTTTGGCATATTGATTACCGATACTGCCACTGCACTGCACACGCCAAAGCGGGTTTCTGAGAACAGCAGGACTCAGAAATAAAGCACTTCAGTTCAGCAGGCATATTTTCTAGTTACACTTCAAACAGACTGTGCGAAAGTTCTTCATTATTCCCCTCCTGGTTTTCCCTTCTCCAGACCCAAATGCCAGTATTGAGTTTAAAACCTCCACAAAACACGTTTCCGTGCGTTTTGCTGCTCTCTTAAATGAGCTTTTCAACCACACTCTGGCAGTAGCCTAAATACTCACTGATGGCTTTACAAAAGCAGAGGAAAGGAGCCTTCTTTCTCTTATCTCCACATAAACATTTTTGCTTAAAAGCTAGCCAACAGCCTGACCGAGAGATGAGGGCACACAAAATGATGTAAATAAGTGCAGCTCATATCAACCAACTGCAAGAGCTGAGCAAGAAGTGAGAGAGCACTGTGTGTGTACGTGCACATGTGCACAGGCAATAATATAGGAAAAAATTTCACTGCAGAACTGGTCCTGACACTTCCAGATGCTAGGTTACTAGAAGCGAGGTCGCTTGTGCAAACATTTTTTGCCCTCCCTGAACATTTACCTTACACTAGAGCCTCACATTTCAGAATCACATGCTATTTTTTCCATTCCAGGCAATTCAGTGCTTAGCAGGGGTGGCACTAACCGAATAATAAAAAAAAAAATTCAACATTTGATTCTCATCATTCATGGTGTTGGCTCACGCCTTACGTACCGTGCATGGTTCCAGCACTTCCCTGAAGGCACAACTACTCGTTTTCCATATGGTCCTCAGTGAGATGCCTACACCTATAGATCCTGACTGAGTATCTGTAACTGCACAGCTCCCTGGTGAAACAAATAATGGTATTTATTCTTATTTAGGAGATGAAGTGGCAAGAGAGATGGCCAGACGTGCCCCCTTATGCTAGCATCTGATTTTTATTTTTATTTTTTTAGAGGCTGCCTCTTCAGAGGCAACTGCATCCTTGCCAGGGAGGGAAGGCTCAGTGAGGTCTTTACCTGGTGACGAGGTGGCCTTTTTCTCTCAGGAGCTGATGCTGGTGATGCTCACGCAGTCGTCTTCACCTGGGCTGCACCCAGCTCTCTACCTCCCCGGGACCTTCCTGCTGATCAAACGAAGCCCCTGCGACCTCAGCACGTGGAGGAACTGAGAGGACAGCAGCCTGTGTGTGCCCTCCAGGCTCTGTCTGAGCTGCCTGTCATTAAGCAAAACGCTGATCCCAATCCACAAAGCCACCAGTGCACCAGGCTCGATTAGCTCTGCAGCTGTCCTGCCCTGGACACTTAAAAAATGCTTGCCACCCCCACCTCTTATTTGCTGGGAGCAGGCAGATCAGCTCTTTTGCCTTCAGATTTGACTTCAGCAGAACTGGGTTGTCCTCAGGGAGCCCTAGAAGAGCTGGCTCAGCTCCAACTGCTACCAAAATCGGGAGTCCGTTTTTTTTTTTTCTTTGTACTCATGAATTTTGAGTCATGCCCCAACATGGCTCTACATTTCCCCTTTGCCACGGAGTCACACTTCTTCACCGAGGCTTTTTTAGCTAGAAGTTTAGTTAGGACAGAGCAGGCTCCACTGTTCCCGAGTTGGCAGGAAACAACAGTCCCCAGACATTAACATGATGGACATGTCGACACAGGGAAACGTATGGTACCAATTAAGACAGTATCAACAATTATGCAGAACACAGTTGAGTGGATTAATTTGTTGCCTGGAGTAAAGGCTGCCAGTACGGAGCTGGCTGTCAAGAGACACACTTTCATCTCGCATGCTGCCTTGTGCCAAATACTATGAAGCCCATGTGCACTAAGGATGATCGCCAGGTTTTCTTTTTCCACCAGCAATGTTGAGCAGGGAAGCAGCAACCAATTAATGTCTCTATGTGCTGCTTCCTCTCTTCTCTGATTAAAAAAAAAAATGGAAAAAAAATCCCCAAATGACCACTTTTCCCATAACACTAAAAGAAGAACTACAAAGGAGCTGGAAGAAGATGGTGCTTTTCTTGCTCAAAAAGGTTTTCTTTTGCTGAGGGGCTTACACGATAACTCATTTGTCAAACACACTTTTCTTCTCAGTTCTCTCAGCAGAGAGAAGAGAAATGGTTAAGGCATGTGTGACTTCTTTCCAACTTGCTATTTTTGCACTGACCAGAAGGATACTTACACATGCTCTCTCTCCCGCTTCCCACACATCCTTTGCCAAAGAAGATGCAAGATTAGCTCTAAAAAGTTGTGGCTAAGGTCTCCTGCCTTATCAAGTACCTTCTAGAGGATAGGTCAAAACACCTTAATTCTTGCAGGTTTGTAGCAGCAAGCTGCTGAGTTTTGCAAAAATCAGCACGTTTGCAAAATGCTTCATAAGTCTACGGCTGTCAGAGTATTAAACAGTAAACACAAAACTAGGACTTGTAAATCATCATTTACTGCATTAATAAGCAGCAGCATTTGAATTCCTGCTAAAGCTTTGTACCAGCTGTGCTTTGTCTCAAAATCCAATTAAAAAAAATCTGCTTATGCTTGTGCCCGCAATATGAAGAATATTGAGCTGCCCTTCACAAACGCCACTGTTGCTTACAGCCCCAAATCATGCTCCCGTTGCTCCATATTTAGCCTCGTTCAACAACAGCATGCCTACCTGGGCTATAAATTACCTTGAGGCTTGGAGTAAGGCCATCCCGAGTAAGGAAACTATTCATAACACTGCACGCCTTAATTCACTGCAGGCCAAGTCCCCTACCCACTGACACGGCGTAAGGTGATCACAATCAGCGATGGAGAAATCCAGTTGTAGCACAACATTCCCAGTAACCACCTTGTTCTGGGAGCAGCACAACCCTCAAGTCTGGTTTTCTGTAGGTTTATATCCTACGTGCCTTACTCCTCCAGCCATCACATCTGCAGAATGCTTGCAGTTCAGCAGCCCTCCCATACAAAACCTTCCAGCCCCTTCTTGTTACCTTTATTCCTACTGCATCTCCTTGGGTAAAGGAGCTGGAAGCTGCAGGGTCCCAGAAACGAGCAGAGGAAGGGCTGTCCTTCCCTGAGGACCACGCTCCTGCAGGTGTCTCCTTCTCTTGACGCTGATTTTTGGAAAAAAAAATTATCTTTCAGGCCGTTACCGCTTGATCAATTTTGATCAAAATCAGTCAACGCTTAGCAAAGCTTTAGAGGGTGAAGGATGGACAGAGAACGCAAGAGATCAGACCAACACAAATCACATCTGCATATTTATGAGCTGCAGATAAGTGCAGAGGGGCTTCCAGTAAATTGCTCGCCAGGCGCTGAGCGTTAAGTCTGTGGGCATTTGCCTGATTAGCAATATTTGCTGGTATTGCACAGATAACACGGGGCATTTAACAGGATATCGAGCCTTCACGGAGGCACTTCATGATTCCCTCCAGCATCTCAGCCACTGCGCTCAGGAAAGGGAAGAAATCCTCAGTGACTTCCACCCTCACCAAACTATAACTCTGTGGCATTGCTCGGAGACTTCTGTGCCCAAGCATTTTGCTCCATCTTTCTAACTTAAGACTAATTTTTCTTCATTTCACGAGCCTCGTGCACAGGGTTGTTTTCTTCACTGGGCTCAGGGATTTGCGCAGCCCCAACATCCTCCCAACGAAGAGGTAAAATCTCTACAGGCACTTTCTGGAAAGTTATTTCTGCAGCCCGTAATCCCCTGCCCGCTGCCAGGCACGCCACCTTTCTGGTAAACACCAGCCTGGCTCTCTGCTGGCTGCCTGACACCTCCTCTGCGTGGCGAGGACATGGGCTGTGCGACTCCCAAGCCACGCTAAAGCAAGGCTGCTCCTTATCTGCTGCTTCCAGACGCCTCCGACACAGCCTAAGGGGCAGAGGGGGGCTAGCAGTGATGCCAAGGAGAATCAAGGAAGGTCAAAATGGGACAGAAAAAAATATATCCATTCAGACGTGCCCAAATGGGATTTCTTTTTTTTAATTGGACATCTAAACATCTACATCTTCAGGAATTTTGATGAGGTTAAAAAATATATTCCCTCTTCTTTCTCCTTCAGCTGCCATAAACTGCAATAAAAATGGTCCCTCCTAAGCATCTTTTCACTACCTCCTTTTTTCCTTTTGTACCGTTCTCCTTGTCTTTTACTATGTTGGAGCTTTTCCAGTGTGAAATGTTTTCAAAAATGGCAAGATAATGAAAACATCCCCAAAGCAATAAAAAGAGATGAGATAAGGAAAATAGCTACAAGACTTCATTTAGCCTTTTACACTTGGTAACACAAGAAAAGGAGGACACAGCAAACTTAAAATTCTGAACTATCTACATATCACCTCGTGAAAAAAAAAAAAAAAAAAAAAAAAAGGAAGCAAAATAGAAAGAAACAAAACAAAAACTCTGAAGTTTTTTTTTCTCTAGGAAGTACTTGTGAATACATGGAGATAAGCACCTTCCAAAAGATAAGTCAGGTTTTGGTGAAGCCTCTTTTTTTTTCTGCAGGAAACATTCCACTGGGAAAAAAACCTGGAAGCCAGCTCATTGTCATGGAAGTTTCTTCATCACCATCACGTGATCAGCAATTAATAGGAAAATGATGCCACGTCGACTGCTTCCCTGGCAATTTAGGGCAGAGAGGAGCTTCAGGAGGCCTCAGGTAATGGGAGAAGATACAGGCCAGCATGTGGGGTAAGAGTGAGGACGGTTATTCTGCAGCACTGGTGGAATCAGTGCGAGCTTGCGCCCCTCCTGCAAGGAAGAGGATGGTGGAGCCCATGCCTTTGGGGTAAGCTGAAATAAAAGGCAGCAAAATAATCTGATTCCAGCCAGCTCTCAAAGAAATGACTCGGGCATTCAAATATACTAAAATATTAAACACTGTTGAAGTATTGATGTGCTTGAAAGTTAAACGTATTCTTCTCCAGGACTGGAGACTGTGAGCTCGAGAGCGATGGCAATCCTCCCACCAACTTTCAGATATCAAGGACCTCCCTGGAGACATTTCGACTGCTCTGAAAGCTTCCTTAGGAGAGGAGATAACTGGCCAGGCCCCTGCTGGTGCTCTCCTGGTGGCTGTGTTTGAGATGATGAGACAGAGGCTGTGCACGAAAAGTGGAGGTCTGCTGGTCCAAACACACCTCCTGTTCTGTCATGTCCAAAGACAAGGAGATCACTGGAGGAAACACAAAGCTTTATTGCAACTGCAGCTACACCTGTCTATGTGGAAAATCCTCTCCAAACACACGTCTTTCTGGCTGTCTCATGGAGCAAGACCACGTTGAGTCCTGAGATCAGTTGTCTCTCATGTCCTCTCCTCAGGGAGCGCTCACATCCTCCCACTCTGCTTCCCAAGTCAAAATCTGCAAATGCAGGGCGCTCTCTAGTGTCTCTACTCTGCCTGGGAGAAGCACAAGTGTCCCAAGGCACCGACACCATTCCAGACAGTGCATAAACACCAGGCAAAGGGATGCCCGAGGCCTGCTATAAATTAAGAAGAGTTTGCCAGTGTATCTGTTGGAGCGAAGACTCCTGGACTGGCCATCAGCACTGTGCAATGTGGGCTGTGAGCTGGGGTGTGAGCTCAGAGGAGCAATTCCCAGGGAGGAGCTGGCTCAGAGACAGCAGCAGGGAGGGCTCAGCAGGCCTCCTCCCTTCACCACTGCACTGGGGGACGAGGTGAGGGCAGAGCACGTTTCTAGCTGCTGAGGGTGAGCACAAGCCAAAACACTGGGCGCAAAGTGGCACCTGCTTTGATTTCCCCTTAAACAGCTCGTTGATCCCTTTATCACTGCACTTTCTATCGCCACAGTGCCTCCTTCTCCCGTGCTCCTCTGAGGCTGACAGCTCCCGACAGCAAGGCAGCACATCCCACAGCCCACAGCCTCAGGTCCAGCCGTGCTCGCCTGAACGACAAGATCGATGTGGCAATCTGCAGCAGAACATATGAGATCCCCCTTCTCCCTCTCTCCTTTAATATACGTTTCACATTAAATCAGCATCCAAAGGGAGCCTCCTCTAGTGCCCGAGAGAACTGATTTTCTTCGAGCTCGTGACGCTGTCTGGTGACGAGGGGGGAAATGTGCTTGCACCGTGTAATTGATTTGATGCACGCCACGTTTCGGTGGGATAAACGCTCCCCCTACACTCCTCGCATCCCAGTGTCTCCAGCCTAAGCTCCTTGTTGAAGTGCGTTGGGAGCCCATCAGACACTGAGTAGTTTTGACGTGAAGATAAATGCTCTTATCTTCAGCTCCCGACGTTGCTTCTCTCCATAAGCACTCCCGACAGTTTTCAGTGTTTAGACTGCTCTTCAGCTGGGGATGGGAATACGGAGACACCGCTTCATCCACCTTTTATTCCATCAAACTTCTCTGCTGGGGCTGTAAGCTGGGCTTGTCACCAAACCAGACAACTTCCACTGGGACACAGCGCCACGACTCACGGGGAACAGATGAAGGCTTCATCCAGGCAACACCCTTCAGCCCCTGCACAAACCTGTGGCTTAAGCTTATCTCTTGCTTCATGGGCTTAGCATGTCCCAGGTGGACACGTGTCTCCAGAAGCTCCCACACAAGTGCAGTACACCAGCAAAACTACACATCCAAACAGTACTGTGCTGCTGAGGAACCTTTCCAAGCAGGCAAACACTGAAACATAAATAAGTATCTTTCAAGAGGCCGGTGAAAGAACCAGGAAAGAAAACCTGGTCCTTCGCCTCCAAATCCTCCACTTCTTGCTGCAGCCAGCTGACCCTCAGCTCAGCCTCTCATCCCTGAGCAGAGGGCTGAGAAGCCTGCTTCGTGCTTTCAACCTCCCCTTGCTGGAGGGCCACCTACAGATCCCAAACCCGAACACAGAGGCACAGCTCAGCTGGAGCCCAGGGAAAGCCCCGGTGATTTGAACGGATCTAGGATTTCACTCTCTGCTTCCCTACGTGGAGATTAAATAAATATTCCCTGGCTCCAAAAGCACCACACACGCCTGCCTGAGTTCAATGAGATATTTACTTTCAAGATGCAGAAAAGTCGCAATCATTTCCAGCAGTATGGCAGGGGATGAGCTTTAGGGCCAAAAAGGTATCCATTTCAGGCATCATAAATCCAGCCCATGTGTCTTTAATGCAGTGGAACAGACTTTGACAGGAAAAATGAAAGAGAGATTAAAGAAAAAAAAAAAAAAATCCAAGAGAACACATTGCCAGAAGAAATAATATAAAAATGCCTGAAGTATATGAGGAGAAAAATGCCTCGAGAAAGAGCAGGTCTCAGAGCCCCAGCAAGCAGGGGGAGCAATCAAATAAGGAGATTGCAACCAAGCCAAACAGAGTCTTTGTAATCAGTACGCACACCGGAGTATGACTGGGGTTAGGAAAAGGTTGCAGAAATGTTATTCTGGGGGTAACTGCTTATGCTGAGACACTACCCGACACGCAAGAAGAAAGTAAATAATACGAGGAGCACTGGAAAAAACTCAAGATACTGCAGTGAACTGAATCAGCCAGGCTGACAGCAGCTTGCTAAATGCACCAGCCAGCAAAGTAACCAAGCTCACAACAAGAATATGGAATTCATCTTTACGCAGCTGTCACTGCAGAGGGACCCAAGTGATACACACCTTTTAGAAAAGGACCGAGATCATTCTGGGATGAGCCCAACAATTGCTGTGTTCCCAAATTGAGAAAAACAGCCAAGAAAAAATCATGCAGCTTGCTATGAAACCCCCTCAGGCCAGCTGCAGCAGCAGATTTTTGAAGTAAGTGAAATTATTCTGAATTTCTAGTAGAGGAATCCAGCTTTGATTCTGCCCAGAGCATTCTGTACGAGCCTTTGAACTGTGGCAATGAAATATTCAGCTGCACAAATCAACAAGCCTACATCCATGCCCAGCTCCAATGAAGAGTCACACAGTTGTCTATAACAAACAACATTTTCAAACAATTTATCTTTAAAATTTCAGGCAGGAGATAAACTCAGGTTTTTCTTTGCCTCAGTTGGAAAGCCACCTAGACCATCCACACGCTCACGTTTCAGGGGGAAGTCTTCAATTCACATTTCCATTGCATTCACTTCAATGCAGTGACCTCCCCTCTCTGCCCTGCAAAATGCTAATCACAAAACAACCCAAATTTCATCCTGTGTGTGCAGAAGGCATCACGCTTCTGGCCCCACATGCTAACCACGAGACTGCACTGCTTTAACAAGGGTGGCTAGCCTTTGGGTCCATTGCTAGCACTGACCACTAACATCTGAATTCATGCAGAACAGACAGAAACAGCAATCGTAGCTGGTGACCGAAGTTACATCCAGAATCCAGCACCATAAATTTAGACCTCTTACTGAGGGAGCTCACACCTCAAAAAGAAACAAACAGCACAGCGTGTTGTAGGAAACAGCTATAAGAAAGCAGCCAAAAACGCAGCTCCCACCAACCAAACTTCTCTGGCAGGCACAGCAGGATCAGGATTTTTCCATAGGATGAACGGTTTGCTCCTACTTTGGCTTGGTTCATGACAGCTATATTCCAAGGCACCTCCTGAAAGATACGTGGAAAGCAAGATGCAGATGTCTTACAGATGCTTAAATACACCAGTTTTGAGTTTTACAGACATCCTGATATGTCAGACTGTCAGTTCTCTGTGCTATTTGAGAAACTGTTTTGTGATCTGTTTAATGAATCAGCTACAGAGAAGAGAACTCTTCATAATTCAGTTTTAAAGTCTGGTCCTATCACACAAATCAAAGATTGAATCAGAGTCTTACAGGTTCCTCACTACAAACTGCAGCAAGGACAATGAAGTAGATCAGAACTACAACTTACAGTTATAACCAGCTCTATGCTGGAAGCTGTGCCAATACTCATCAGCTGACCACCTGCAAAACACTGCCACTTGTGCTTCCCTCTGGAGAGCTTGCTGAGATCAGTCTGTAAGATTAAATGGGACAAGACTACTAGATTCCTCATGCACCTTAGCAGTAGTTGTTAACCTGCCAAATTTACTAGTTTTCTCTCAAGACTGCAGGCTTTTCACCCTGTCTATAGATATGGTGGAAACACCGCACAGAACACTATTGTTACGGTTTCAAATAAATAAACAAAAAAAGGTGTTGAGTAATTTATGCATTAAACTGTTCAACTGCCCATTTTTATTTCCCCCTTTCTTCCTACAAGTTGTAAGATCAGGCATACAAATTCACCAGCTTTCTCACAGAGCGAAATTTTAAGCAACTGCTTTGTTTCGTGTTTTAAACCCCACGTTGCTCAGACTTTGTGCTTCGGGCCACTGACACAAAATTTACCAGAAATTTTCCCTGGGGCTACAAAGGGATTATCCAGCAAGAACAAAACCCTTGCAAAAAAGCAAAAACGCAGGCACCGATTTTGATTCTCGACTTCTCTCCATCAGGTTTAGGAAGCCCTGCAAAGCACAGAGGAATTATCATTGGAAAGTAGCTTGGCAACGCTGGTGTGGACGCACTGCTACCGAGTGTTTTCTGCAGCTTCACACCCAGACAGATCAAAGCGAGCAGGATTACCTGAGTTACCTACGGACTTCTTGCTAGCAACCGGTCCAAATTATTTCTGTGTGCATATCTCAGTGTGCTCTCTGCTGTCAGCATCCATTAGTACAGCTGGAGCAGGACTGTGCTGGTTTTGTGCATTGACATCTTAGGAAGGAGAGGGGAAGCTTGGGGTTTGGTTTGACACGATCAGCTGCAGTTGTAGGGCTCTTTTTTTTTTTTTTTAATCATCTACCTACACTTACCAGTGATGTGCCTTGTATCCATGGCAGGTCACAGGCGTGCCTAAGAAGTTCACTAACTGCTGTTCAGCCAGCAACACGAGCTGGTAATAACAGAGCAACCCTGCATGACTTCAGCCTTGCTCCATCAGAAGGAAACCACTCTGAGCACGCTGGTGCCATACCTATGGGGTTACTGTGAAAGCACAAGGACTGATGCCAGGTGAGCAGCCTAACAGGCACTACATCACTAATGCAGGGGCATACCACGCACAGCACCATGCTGAGCACCACGTCTTTGTGCTGTCTCAGGTATCTCTGCAAGCAAACATCGAGCTGCTCTCAAATGGCATGTTTGTCCCTGTATTCCCCTACTAGATTCCAACCCATTGCTGTAACTAAGATGAATAATAGTGGAAGAACAACAGAGAATTGTTTGTGATCAAGGTGTTTTCTGAAGCCAGCAGTGATTTTAAGGGCCTCTATACGTTGGTAAAACCCAAGAATAACTCAAATTTCAGAAAGTGGAGGTACTCTGAAAAACAGACCTCTTTAAAGCATCCCCAGCTTAGAGCCCCAGAGCAGCTGGCTCACCAGCCATTTTCCAAATGCCGGGCCAATATTTGCATGTACAATGGAGTATTATGATTTCCAGATAGCAGTATGTGAAATTAATCAGCCCCAAAGCCAAAACACTTCATCAGCCCCAAACCACTTAGTACTGAAGCTTGATGAAAGCTCTGAGTGAAAATTCAGGTATCGTCAGCAAAGGTTTGTTGAATGGCAGTTTCTCTCAAGTGTCCTGGACTAGAAAAGTGCTGACGCATAGGCAAAAAGAAACGTGAGGCAAAAACCAAACGTGAATGTGTTTGATGAAAAATTCTTCTTTAGCTAAAAGCTGCATATTGACAACTCTCAGTGCTGCCTCTTTTCATCGCTGTCAGACTATGCTTGACATCGTCCCGGTTTCTGAATCTGCTAAAGGCACAGGGAGACAAGTTGGGGCTCAGAGGAGCAGGACGAAGCCTTTGCTGCTACCCAGGCACTCGTGGTCATTATCCCGTCTGTAACATTCCTGTATGAAAAGCATTTCTTAGCCTAGATTCAGCAAAGCACTTAAGCACATGCTGAACGCAGTCAAATCAAGACTGGACAAGAAACGAGCTGTCGTTGCATCAGCTGTTACAAAACTCACTGCAGAAGCACATAATGAAGCTGTACGGCCTGCTCCATGTGAAAGTTCCTACCTGGAAAAAAAAATAAACCACATCCTTAATCCACTTCAGCAAAGTGCTTCGTACTGTCGGGACTTTCATCAAGCTCAGGACTGAAAATGTGTCTATTTTACTTGTTTACTCCTAGCAAAAATAACCCAGTCCCAAGGAATTGGGGATTTTTAACCCATTGCACTGGAAACTATAGCTGATGAGCTTTCTCCCCCAAATAACGTGACATTCTGAAGTTCAGTTTAACTTGGCGCTTCTCCTTCTCTCTTCTTTAAAATGTATAGAGCAAAAAGCTGTTCTAAGGTATTTGTCCAGCAGTTCACTCCTGCAGAATAAAGAAATATCGAGAGCAAAATGGAAATAGCAGAGGGGTAACTTATCCAGTTGATTGATTCCACCCCTCCCAAGGATGAGACTTTTGGACATAACGGCTGGAATAAAGCACTGTCAGTCCAGGCTCCAAGGCTGAAATTCTCCCTCCTGGCAGCGCAGCACGCACCCCTGGCATGAGGCAGCTTCGTGTCCTAATCTGCAGCTGCCAGACCCCAGGCCCAGTCACCCATGCAAGCTGGGGCAATCTGCTGTGCCCTGCCTGCTGCCAACAGACATCCCTGCAAGCGAGGGGCAGCGGGATTCAGGAATAATCTCAACGCGTCGCCTTCTGCCAGGACTGGCTGCCACGGAAGGACTGCCTAGCAATTATTTTTCGGTCGCTCTTAACCTAGGGCTCCTTGAGGCAAAGCTGAACGGCAAGGTGGAGGTGGCAACAGCTCTGTAAACTCGAGCAGCTAACCCAGATCTGATGTTAAAAGCCCTCCACATCCGATAACCGAGACCTTTACAATAAACAATCTTCATGAGGACTGCTTAAATTCACCTCCAGGGTTCTCCAATCTCACAGCTTTGCAGAAAAATCATCTCCTTTATGCTATTACGCTCTCAGAAATCCACTTTCAGCACAGGAGCAACCACTGACTTGCACTCCCCTCTGCCTCAAGTAGCTGCTTGCCTTTTTATAAACAAATTCACCTGCAGCTGCTATACAGCAGTAACAAGTCTCAGAGGGAATGCTACATTACATATTCACGTTACACGCTGGTGTGTTTTAGGAAAGAGATAGAGTTCAGAAGTTAGAGGATGATAACATTTAGAGAAATAACCCCTCAACTAATTCTTCAAAGAAAAAGACCATTCAGACAAACTGCTGATAGACTCCAGCCTTAAAGGAATTTCCTTCCATTCTGCATTTGGCACCAAGCTCTTTCTGATTTCTGTACCCAGACATATTTTCCTTCAGGGAAAATACATTACAGTTAGAACACTGCCCGGGATTTCATAATATGTATTTATGAAGTTAATCATACTCAAGTCTCTCAAGGCATCTGTTAACCCAGGCTGGTAAATTCCTAATTATCCTTGCAGGACAGAAATATCAATCCTGAGTCCTAGTACAGTGGTTTGCCACGTTTAATGTTCAAGGGAAAACCATGTGCTTTAGGCATGATCAATACAGGCTGTCTGGTACTGCAGCGAGCAATTTGCAATGTACACTGAAACACTTCCACTTTATTCATCACCTAAATCTTTTCCCCTTCTCTGCCCATTAGATTTCCTCTCACGGAAATCAGGGGAGACCTACTGCGATAAACATCTAGCGTAGATGGACACGGATCCTTTCAGCTAGAGTTGTTTTGTTCACAGAACAGCAGATGAGGCAGTACACGATAAGGAGATCAAGAAGTAGCTGCAGAAAAAAAGCAGTTTATTAGCTCCACATCCATGCTTGGTAAGATGTGAAGTACAAATTGAGGAAAGTGTGGCTTAGGATAGATACTAGGACTTAATTTTCTAACGATACGGACACCAGGATAGATTTGTCCAGGCAGACTGCGTAGTCTCTGTCACTGGAGAGGTTTGGTTTGGACATGGATGGCCTGGCTTTGGGACAGGAGGATGAAGCTGCCTCTCTGGGGCCTTGCACAGAGGATTTTGGGGAAGTCACAGATATGCCAGGCTACAACAGACAAGACCTGGTGGATATTTGTAACTTTTTAAACACAGAAGAAACTAGCTCAGTGCTTCCTTGTAGAAACTGACTTTGTTGTCTTCCAGCTTCTGTTTAATTACTTCTGACTGACCACGGTGGCAAAGTGCATAACCTGTCACACCATAACCCAAAGCCTACAGCACCTCAGCACAGGTCTTTTCTCAACTAAACTCCCGCACCTCAGTGAAATAAAGCAGAAATTCTCAGGAGAAATCAATCACAGCAGTGTCCCTCCACAGCAGACCACAGCTTTTCTCACTGAGACCTCTTGTCGTTCAAACATGTACAAACGCAGCCTGTATTTGCCTCTTGTTGTGGATGCTGCAGTTTAAAACAGCACTTCACTCACACGGTCCAGCACTCGATATATTTCTAATTAGAGCTGCTGTATCAGCATCTGGTGTTTTAAAATACTGCTGCAGTAAATCCTGCAGCTATAAATTTGGTATTTCATAAAGGCAGGCAAGATCTTGTAGACAGAATCTGAGGGGGGGAAAAAAAGCTTTCAATTGAGCCCTGTAATAAAGCATTCCAGAGAGAGAGAGAGGTCAAGCAAGCAAGCTAGATTAGATCCTTCAGTCTGCCTCCTCCACCATGAACAGCAACAACTCAGCATGCAGAAGGGGAATTCCTTGTTTTTAAACATCTTTACAGTAAAAAAATAAAATAAAATAAATACCATGAGGCTTCCTCCAGTCTTAAGCACCACTTCACAGATTCTGGTTACGTGAGGAAGCCCACCTTCACACGACACGCAGAAGTTTTCCATTTCAAAGCCAGCAGATTGGGGAGTTCAAAATGATCCTTCGCAGTACCCAGCAACTGGAACCACAGCTGAGACTGAGGTACAGTGGTGCGTACCCACAGATAAGAAGCCCCCGTCTTAAATAATTGAAAGTGTCGTAAAGACAGAAGTAAGTGCACTCTGGAACTTCAGCAAGTCACTACACTCTTTCTTCGGTGCTGCTTGAGGAGAAGCTGAGTCAAGTATCGTTTTGTTTGGAAACACAGCAAAAAACCTAAAGCTAACAGATTACAGAACAAAAATAAACACGCACCCAAATCCCCGTCCCAACGGAGAGACACCGTAGATTGCCACAGTGTTGCACCAGCATCCCCAGCAGCATAACCCACGATGCTTGAACTAGAGATCCCGAACCAGAACGCAACTTCTGCAGAATTTGCAGTTGTTCTCACCGTCCTGGACTCTCACAGGCATCGGCCTGGACACGAATGGACAATGGAAACCCTCTGACACAGACCTGACAACAACACATACCTTTAGCTTGGCACAGCTTCACAGCAGGGGGAGAGTTTGTTCTTGTTTGGAAACATAAATTTAGGCAGCGGAATGCATCAGGGAATCCAAATAACCAGCCTCACTTCCAGGGTGCTGCCGCAGCTCCAATGTAAGTTGCATTGAAGTTTAGACAAACTCAGGCACGAATTTAGAAATTAAAAATACAAAACCCAACCCTGTGATTGGTTTCTTAACTAAACAATAGTCCTCTCTGTCTTGTGGCTCTTTTTTCCCCCTAAATGATCAAACTACTAACGTGTGTACATCACACACACAGGGCTTAGGCTTGCACTAATTGCAAAGGAAGGGCAAAACTTCTTGCAGGGAACTACCACCACCAGCAGCAGTCACCACTAAGGCCTTCCCTCACACGGGTATATCATCACATTGATTCATGTCACCTTGAAGGTAATTTTTTTTTTTTTTAAATACTGTGCTATCTTTGGATTCTGTGATAAAAAGAGAAAGCTCTTTCTGGCCCTGCCAGGACCCACACCCCAGGAAGCATTTTGCAGGAGTTATGAAGAGTAACAGGTAAAGCACTTGCTGTGATGCCCAGAGAACACAAACAGGCCTCCCATCTGGGAGAGCTCACGTCCACGGAACGGGCTTTGGGGAAGCTTAGATCTCTACACAGAGCTCAGTTTTTAAATAGCTGGGCACCTTGGTTTAGCAAAACACTAGCCACCATTTGCTGAGAGAGCAAACACGTGCAGCAAGCACATCCCTCCTTCCCAAGAACAGCCTTCTGGGGGAACCCATGGAAGAGGTGAAGGTGTAACTGAGGCAGAATTAATCCCCAAAAAGATCTGGAAGCAAAAGAAGAACATCACTTTGATCATAAATTTTGTCAGCAACACAAAATTTGAAGGCACCCAGCCTGTTTGCAGTGTTAGAGCATGGCATTCAACAGCTATTCCACAGCTATCTTTTAGAAGTAAGGCACCCCTCTGTGCTGGTCAGGACACTCAAAGAGTCCTTTAAGGGTACTTCAAGGGCCTCAGTAGAAGCGAGCATCCAGCTCAAAGTCCACACCTTTACTGTAGCCTCCCAGCATATCCCACAAAGCTAAAGCACTTCGGAAACACAAATGGTGAAACTTGTTTAATAGCAGCAGCAGCCTTGAGAATTTCCTAGCGTGCTTGACAAAACAAACCAACTCCAAAAAAAGGCAAAAAAAAGCCAAGGAGCTGTTCTAACTAACCGCCAAGTACAACAGAAAGAAAATCAATCCGTGGGAGCAAGTAATAGCCCCTCTTATCGTTGTTGTTGCTGTCTTTATGCTTAAGAAAAGAAAACAGCTACAATACAGTTATTGAACAGAGTGGTTGCAGCAATCCATAATGGTTGAAACGGGAGCCTCGGAGAGGTCTCATCAGCAACAATAATTGTTTACCAGACACAAATATCCTGTAGGTATTAAACGAACACCAGGGACTAGTGTACAAGCGACACAGAGAAGATTGTCCTGGGGTACTGCACGCCAGGAACACAGCTGTGAAATTGCTCTGGCAGACACTGTCACAGCTAATAACACGAGCCTTTCAAACACACACACATTAGAGCCTTCGTGGCATTTGTAATTTGTTAAAACTCCCAATCTGTCACTTCATTCTGAGAAGAGGAGGACAATGCAAGCCTGTACTCCGTTTGCCTGCACATACCTCGACTCACCAGCACTTTTTTTTAAATATTTTACAGCATTTCTAACAAAACACTGGGCAGGTATCAATAAGGGTGAAGCAAAGAGGAGTGTGACTTGCGTTGCTTGCACACTTAAGGCTACATAAGGGGCAGCAGCACAGGCGTGCCAGGGGAAATAGCATTTGTGGGATTCCACCCCAGCAAATTCAGAAACACAGCAATTGCAATTCAGGTGCAAAGATAAACCACTGGCACCATTTAAATGAACTCTGTGTTTCTGAAATGCCAACTGTAAAAAACTGCTGATATTTAATTTCGTTAGATATACTGCATCTGGTGTTTATGGCTTAGTGCTGTTGCCAGAGGGCCCCAGGAGCTTCGGTCTGGGAGCCAAGCCAGTGTCTACCAACTTAGTTGGACTACTGTGGATACACAAAGATCCAATATTCCTCTGATTTAAAGCTTTCAGGCAGATTTTCAGAGACTTTTGTTTTATTTATAGCTAGCATGTGTGGAGAGAAATAAAACGGTCATTTAATATGCTGCGCAATTATGAGCTTATTTCTTCCAGTTTCACATTTCAGTAGCTTATTTCAACGCACAGAGAAATGGAAATTTGGTTGTTTCTACCTTAACCTTTCATACATGGATAGACACGAAGAAACCAAGTGGCAGAATGTCTTTACATTACAAAAGGAAAATGCCAAAATGGGTTTTAATCACAAAAGCTGGATACTTACCGTATTTATACAGATGGTCATCATAATGGTTTCTGTCACGTAACAGCTAAATGTTTTTCCTTCTTCCACTCCTTATGGCCCCTATTGATACCCCAATGTTACAGGAAGCTCTGACCTGTCAGTGCAGATGTCCTGGTGTTCTGATTCTTCAAGTTCTAAGATTCTCTTCTGCTTGAAAATGGAGCAGGTGCTCTCCAAATGCCCCTACAGAAAATCAGAAAAATTTTGTTTACTAAATTGATCCCCAAAAAATGTGTGCCTTGGTCTAAAGAAAATTAAACAGAATTAGTAAAAAAACAAAGACTATATTCCGTCTTCGGGGAATATTTTAAGTATCTGCGTAGACAAAAATATTAAACAAAGAAGTGCACAATTTCATTTCTCAGGGACATGTAGGATGCTTGGCCATCTGCTGAAAATGTAAGACTGCCAAATATCACAGATTCACACCTTGAGTCTGGAAATAGAGTTCACATGGCAAATCCATGCATTTCTTGTGGTGTCTGCATTCCGCCAGCCTTTCCTTTACCTGCTGCTTAGTTTTACACTTCGCTGACTGCTAAGCTGGATTGCTTCACAGTTCTTAAAAGAGCAGAGCCCCACTGACTGCCATAGAACTGCTGGCTGGACACCTGACTGTATGCTTGATAGGTTTTCAGAATTGGGGAACATAAGAAAATCAGAGCATCTGGGAGATCGGGGCCTCTGCTCAAAGCCACTGGCAACAGGAAAGGAACAGCATTGTGCAGTTCAGGGAAAATTCTTCCCTCAATTCTGAGAAAGTAATCAAAAGGAAAATCCTTAAAGGCTGAACTTTAACAGGCCAGAGTTTATACAACCGTAATTTTAATTCGTATAAACGTGTTCCCTTTGTCTAATTAACTGAGAGTGTGGGATCAGTGTTCCCCTAATTTAAAGGGTGTTAATGAGATCATGACAAACACAAGTGCCTGAAGCTTTGCTTTACTATCTCATTGGTAATATTGCACAGGTTCACCATATCTCACCATTGTTTATAGCGAAGAACTTGATGGTGAGATTTGTGCAGAAGTCACCATTGTAGTTGTCGAGTCTGACAGCACCTACTGGCAAGATAACAAATAGAGATTGCATTTTTTATGTTCAGAAACCTACCTATGAAAACCAGCATTAATGTTAATGCTTCCTGAAACGTAAAAGTCATCTTTGAGCCCTTCAATTATTTACCAGGTAGTTCGCTAATCAGCAAGCATCCGCTCCCAGATTTTTATCACCGTAACTGTGGTATAACTCTACTGTCCTCAGAGCTTTGGCATCCATATGGAGCTAGGACACAACTGTGCGCACATCTGCAACTGCAGCTTGTTTTGCTTTAGAGCCCCCAAAGCATGTTAACTAGCACAGGCATCACTGTCACTACACCTGTAACAGGACAGGCTTCAAAGTTACAAAGTCAGGTCAAAAAAAGCTGAACAAACATTCAGACTTGATGCTTTTACTAAATTATTTGCTTGTAGAGCTGTCCTGCCTGAGCCGCCTAGGTAGCCCTGGTACCAGGCAGACCTGATAGTGCTACTGAGCTGCTTCATCTTTTCTGTGAAATAGGGATAAGCCTCGCCTGCACTTCAAGGTTTATTTTATAAGATCACTTACACAGCAGAGCCCGCTGCCTTCAGCAGCCCTTCAAATTCTGGGATATCTGTAATTCCTTCTCCAAATCTGCTGCCATTATTTGAAAATCACTTCCTCCTCATCTCTTCTGCAGGCTGTCACAGGCAGTTTATTTATTTACTTATTTTTGTGCGGATCCCTGCTGCCATACACGTGTTTGGAGAACCCTTTGAACAGTATCTGTTGTCAATACCACATCGTTCATCAGCTCGATAGCCAAATGGATTTCTCAGAACTCATGCTTGTTTAGCTATCTTTCTCTGTAGTTCTCCCAGTGGGATAGAAAGAAATTAAATTTAAACTAGGCTTTAAATTATTTAGTCAGAGATAATTGAGTTTGGAAAGTCATACTAGAGAACGATCACCCAGGGAAGTAGCTAAATACAATTTGGGGAAAGGAGGGAGGAGACGGGGAAAGGATTTAGGAGATGGAACGGGAGTTGACATGACATATTATGTTCAGTAAAACCACAATTGTTACCAGCCCTCATAGTAAAGGGCACTAGCTGTTCTTTCCTTCAGGTCATGAGGAAAATAACTTTCTGGGCACATCCTTTCTCCTCAGAAGGAATCAGGCCCTACGGGAAGCTGAAAAACCTGGTGAACAGACCACCTCATCTTGAGGTTTCGGACACAAAGTGATTGTTTTCCAAAGCAGGAACAAGCAGAAATTGTTCTCATGCTAACAGCTTTTCTTAGTGCTGGGAGGGCATCCCATAAGGGACAAAACCTACCTGGAATAAAAAGTCTGCACTGCTGCTTTTATTAGTGACAGAGAGAGGCAGCCTCGAGGAGAGGGCATTTTGTGGAGAGCTGAGGGTCAGCCTCTTCTTGCAGGTACCTAGTGATAAAACTAGAGGGAATTGCCTCAATTTGCACCAGGGGAGGCTCAGGTTGTAAATTAGGAGACATTTCTCCTCAGAAATAGCCAGGCGCTGGGACAGGTTGCCCAGGGAGGTGGTGGAGTCACCATCCCTGGGGGCGTTCAAGGGAAGGTTGGACGTGGTGCTTGGGGATATGGTTTAGTGGTGACACTGGTGGTAGGGTGATGGTTGGGCCAGATGATCTGGGGGGGTCTTCTCCAACCCTGATGACGGTGTCACAAAACGAGCCTCACGGACATTCACTTTGAGCACAAACAGCTCCAAAACCGCACCACACGCTCTCAGCGGGAGCGCGGCGGCCGCCACCGCGCCTGCGCACCCCCGCCCCGTCGCCAGGGCGACGGCGGAGTCGCGACAAGCCGCTGCCTCGCAACATGTCGCTGCCCGAGCCGCTGAGGCGGCGGCTGGGCTCCTTCAGCCGCACCGTCTTCACCGACAGCCGCGGCGCCGGCCCGCCGCTCCCGGGAGAGCGCGCAGGTAGGCGGCCCGCCCGCAACAAACATGGCGGCGGCGGCTACCGGGGCGGGCGGGGAGCGCTTGCCAGCAGCCAAGATGGCGGCGCCAAGCGGCGCCTGGCGGCCGTTGGAGCGGTTGTGGGCGGTGAGGGCAAGGCGCCGCTATCCCAAAAATTGCGTAGGGGCGGGATGGCGGAGCTGGTGGCCCCAGCATGGAGGGGAGCCCCATCGCCCTCCTCCAAGCCCGGGAAACGCTGGTGGAAAGTGGAGATGCCCTGTACACGAGATCTGGTTTCACCGCCAATAATCTGCCGTGGTTTAGTGAATATTTTCTGGAGTAGAGCAAGCAGAGTTTCAGCATCACCCCACACTTAACGTGCTGTAGGCTTAGGGCTGGTTTCCTGGACTCTTAAAATACTCAACAGGATGATTTAAAGTCAGTTATACAGGATACTTACACCCACCTTAACAGCACTGGGAGAGCGTGCATGTGAAATACTACAGGTAAAATCCATTGTTACTCACACACCAGATACTCAGACCTCCAAAATAAAGTATAAAGGATTTATAGGGAACAACAAGAACAAATAAAACAACTGAGTTACTGGTGTAAGGTCAGTACCCCTGCACAGTTTGGACACAAGATACCCAAAGCTTGAAGAGGTACATTCATTAGGACAGCTGGAACAAATTCAGGTAGATAGTGAAACTGAAGTACCTATAGATTTTCATTCATTTGTAGATTGTAGCAAAGCGCTGATGCTTAAAAAAGGGATTATTAAACAAGGATATTGGTTGTCTTGCACTTTCTATTTCAGTACAAATTCCTGCCCCTCACACCCTACCCTTAAGGTCTGTCCTAGTTCTACTCCCAAATCCTCCTCCCTTCCCACCTAGTGTAGTAGCTACCATGAATACTTCTGCAACTATCATAAAGACTTCTGGAACAGACTGTACCAGGCTGCATGTTGCTGGAATGGAAACAGGGATGCCAGACTGAGGTGGAACAAAGACAGGTATGAAAATGATTGGAAGATACGTAATGAGACAGTAATAGCAGAAGAGAGGTGGTTCTGAGTCTGGAAGCAAAGAAGTGCAGCTGTCAGTCTGAGTTTCAATTAATGTCATAATTGTAGCAGACAGAAAACTTGAATACAAATCAACAGGTCACAACAAATACTTTCTAAACTTGCTTAGTTTTTAGTTAGTGCTTCTTAGTTAGAGTTTAGCTTCACTTGTCAAGTGAGGAAATGTGTCTACATTTGGGGAAAATGTTAAAAATGGGACTGCTGGTAATGGAAGTAAATGGGTTGCAGTATCAGTTGACCATGGCAATAAAACTTCACCCATTAAAATGAACAATTCCCTTGGAATGACCTTTTAAATTTCTCCTTGTTTTCAGTCTAATCTTTTAAATCTATAATTAAATGGTAAATATAGAATTTACAGCCTGCAGAGTTCAATATTTACTGTTCTTTACATTGAAGAGAACAAAGTGTGTTGATACAGTCTTTAATGACTAAGTTTTAGTTTGACATGAATTTGAAATTCTTAACTCAAGAACTAAAAGCATTAATGGGTTTCTGCTCTCTAGCATTAAGTCCCTACACAAGATCATGTACAAAACGAGGATAATCATGTATTTACTTATTTCAACTTCGACCATTCTCTTAAGAACAGCAATAAAAATTACCACTTAATATTTCTGCAGTATCAGTGTACAGCAATACTTGAGCTAAGCCCATCAGTCAGACTGATTAGGTAGTAGCTTATGGCTTACTCCACAATCAGACACACAGCTTGAATTTACAATTAAGCAATAAAATTTCTGTATCCTGTATACTGGAAGTTACCTTAGATTCCAGAAAATACTGTAGCCTAAGATAGGGTAGTTTTTCTTCTTGATATGTGAAATTCCTTTTCTTAACATTTAACTTGATTCAGAAAGGTGATAATGCTCTTGCTTGAAGCTAAGATGGAACATAATCTTTCTGTCTGAACTATGGTACAAACTAGGAGTGATAAAAGCTTCTGTTTGTCTACAGATAGTGAAATAGTTTCCAGCTTACCACTACAGATGTCCCTCTATTTCAACGTTTATTTTTTCCCGTTTTGGTGGCTCAGCAGTGTTGTCATGCTCCAGCTGAAGGTAAGTCCTGAAGGAAAGTAGTTGTTTGTAAGTGTGATGTTTCTGAGCAAACACCTCCCTGTACAGAGATGGTGCTCACTGACGTTAGAATTTAGTAGGTTTATTTGGGATTTGCTTGAAACTGGAGGCTCAGGAGGATTTGAAAGCCAATACAACACTGTAAACTTACAGTAGCATACAGTTTTTTCATTTAACCACAGATGACATACTATGAAACAGCACGGCAGAAAATTCTACTCTCTTCTTCCCTCTAGTATGCAGTCCTGTCAGATTACTACAAGTTCATTCTGGTCACAGTCATGATCCTAGCCTCCCTAATAGAGATCATTCGACTGTACCTGGGATACATCGGCAACCTGCAGGAGAAGGTATGTTACTACACATACATGTTACTTTGTGTAGGAGAGCTTTCTGCAGTTGAACATAATTAAAATGGCGTGACAGTTCATTCAAGAGATTGTAAGTTGAGGTTATTTCTGATTTACAGCCTGCATCTTGTATTACCTTGGCACCAACTTCCATTAACTTCTGTGGACTCGAAGAAGTCCACCCTCAGAGGGGACCCCTCTCACTCCCCAAAACTGTTTTTCAGAAAATACAAGCACTGTTAAAACCATGGTATACAGAAATATTAAGCCACCTCACTTTGCCATTTCACATTATTTCCTGTGTTTTAGAAGAGTAAAAGTTACTGGTTTTGTGTTTTTTTCATCCCCAACTGCCCGTTTTTAAAAGGTGATATCTCCTTGTTACAGGTCCCTGAGCTGGCTGGGTTTTGGCTCCTGACTCTCCTCCTGCAGTTACCTATAATTCTCTTCTTGCTTTGTAACGAAGGTTTGAAAATCCTGCCACTGGAAAGATCAGTCAATATCATCTTTGCCCTCTTCCTAATCTTTCAAGTCATTGCAGCCTCCGCCACCCTGAAGAGAATGGTGAACAAACTGGCAACTCACTTCCGCCTTAATGAATTTGACAGGCTAGAGGAACACCCCGTGCGTGAATTTTACAGCCTGAGCTAAGACGAGAGTACAGTGTCCAGGACGAATAAGGACCCATGCTGAGGAGTTTCACATGACAAATACTGGCTGGGGATCACACACCAAGGGCCTGAGAAGCCAACAGAGGCAGTCCTCATGCTGCTACAGCTCTGGTTTTGTTTTGTTTGGTCGTTATCAATCTTCCTACTTCAGAGACATTAAAAAAAAATAGGTCTTGCTTAAGAGTCAACAGTAAGCCTCAGAGATGAGGTCCACACTGCAAGAAAAAAAAAAATCATACCTTGCTGAGTGGACCAATTCATCTGTGCTCTGTTACTGCATGAAGTACCTACAGAGTAGGTTTGGTGGCTTTGACATTTTAAAAAAGTCACGTGCCATTTCTAAAGAACAGAAGACTATTTTCCTAACTGTTTGCACAGAAGTATTTTGTTTACAATAAATCTTTTGTACACGTTTGCATTGATAGCAGTTTTCTCTCTATTCTTCCAGGTGTTGTGGGTGTTTAAAGACTCGTATTGCAGTTAAGAAAAAAAATGAGTAAGAACATAGGGAAAACTCAAGTCCCAGAAAGAACAGTAGGGATGCCAGTGATGAGACAGTAAGCAAAGACTAGAGTTTGAGGTGGTATTTAAGGTAATTCCAGCACTAGGAATTCCTTACTAACCAACTAAGAATCAAATTTTAAAAGTATTGTCTGGTCAGAACTCCTACGCTCCTATTCTTTGGTTTAGCTAGGGTTTTAATCATCAAGCCATTCAAAATGGATGGTGCAATTTTCTCACACAGGAGATCCAATAAGTCAGCAGTAACAAAATTATAGCCATTAAAAAAAATTGGCTTGTATCACTGAAGGCAGAGCATGTTTCTTGCAAGCCAGGACATACACCAAGGTCCTCTCATTCTTCTTTGTATTAATGTCTGGACTATCTTCAGTTTCAATAACAGCTCAGCATTACTTTTTCTTGTCAAGGTGGGATGAAAATCAGAAGTAAAATACATTTTCCATATGAATCCTTTGAGTTTTCAGTTGGGCGTGAGTATTCAGTTTTCTGGAGCTGGCACAAACATCCAGACTGCTCAAAGTAAGGTAAAGTAGTCTTATGTGAAAAAAGGCACAGTATACTTAAAACTGTTGCACATTTAAAGCTCAAAGAACCTGTAGCAAAAAGAAGGCATTTATCTTCGTTTCACGTATTTGTTTTTCAATGCATGAGTGAATGGTGTTATTCACTGTATGAGTGAACTCATACAATTCTACTAAATTTTCTTCCTTTTTTTCCCCATTTTGTTACAGTAAAGCATATATTATCAAAGCACATACTCCTTTGCTTTAAAACAAACTATGACTACTGCCAACAACAGAATTAGCTGTTCTGCAGAAAAAGAATTTCTCTATGATAGTCTCTAAGAAGCTCTCGCAATTACTATGAAGTATTTGAAGCCCATCACCTAAAATCTGCAAGAGGAAGCGAGGTTTAAGTTAGATCAGTTGAAAAACAGTTTTACAGCATTAGAAACTCCTTGTAAAAACATTTGTAACTGATGCAATATAAAAATGTGTAACATTCCTATCAGCTACACTACTGCACAGGGCCAGGGCCAGGGCTGATGAGGTACAGGAGAAGCTTGGTAAGATCCATTACAGTAACAGATAACAGCATAATGGGTCCTGACAGGCCAAATAAATATCAAAAACCTTTTTTCTCCTGTAACTGTGGAGCATAACTCAGATGTCTTAGTGCCCCTGTAGCTATACAGCCTCTTCCTGGCCCAGTGCAATGGGTCTAATACCGGAGGCTGCCATTCTTGGCAGAGGATGGGGGGTAGACCTCCAAGGAGCTCACCTCCACCACTAGGAAAACCTGGCTGTTAAAGAAATACAGGTTAACAAACTGCATTACGAATGTTGAGCCCTGCTAGCTTGCAATGCCTTCCAATAATTTGTTGAAAACATAGGGAGTCAAATCAGCATCTTTTTCTTACGTGCACCTGATCTCCAGATCTGCCCTTGATCTCATTAACAGCACAAGCATCAAACTTAGAAGAAAGTTTAGGGCAGTTGCCATCCCTCCTGCCCTGCATGTAGCTTGCCTGTTCTCCTTGTTAAAATCCCACTATGGGACAGGGCAGATGTTACCAGGGAGGTACACTAAAATGGTACAGTAAACCAAGCTCTGAAGAGACAGAATATACCCATAGTAATCCAATCTCTTGCCTTAACTAGGGAATGCCACATTCTTTGGTTTTCTTCCCTGTATCACCTTAAAAAGTTTTTAATGTTAAACTCTGTTGTAAGATAAGAGTGTAACGTTGGGAGTGTTTTTGACACCAAATACATCACATACAACATGATAAGGACCGAAAAAAAGCTAGCCATGCACCAATGCTGACAACAAGGAAGTGGCCTCAAGGCTTAAGGCTGAGAGACACGATTCAAAATCCTTGCTTTTAGTGATAAGGAAGCCATAGGCTTGGAAGATCAAATTGCCATGGAAGACAATTATCAGGAGCCAAAGATACAGGGATACACACCTCTTCGCTAGAGAGACAGAATATCGATGAGGTGAATACAGAGAACAGCATCCAGAGAAGCACTGTTAGAAATAAGAGTTGCCTGGAAATGCTAAAGGGTGGAAACCAGCCTGAGACGTGAAGCTTCAGCAATAATTTTGATCAGTCGAAGATCTCTGGACCATCGCTACTCAGGTTTCATACCAGACCTGGTAGTCTTTCTCTAATGTCATCATTACCATCTTGAACATTTAGTTATGAAGAAAGCCTGCAAGTGCTTAGAAACTTACATCACAGTCTACAGGTGTATTTTTCCCTGTGAGTTTCCCCACTCTTCACATACCAAGAGAGAGGAGACAGTTATGAGTGCTCCAGAAAGACAGAACAACAAATTCAGAATGCACTAGGACTTCTTCACCATTTGCTAAATTTGGCAGGGACTGGTGAGACTTCAAACAGGCATCACTTCCCTCCAGCACATCAACCACACCACACAGCTTGGTGTCATCAGCAAGCTTGCTGAGGATGCACTTGATCTCACTGTCCATGTCACCAAAAAAGATGTTAAACAGCACCGATCCCAGTATTGACCCCTGAGGAACACCACTCGTCACTGATCTCCACTTGGACGTTGAGCCATTGACCACAACTCTTTGAGTGTGACCACCCAGCAGTCCATCCATCAAGTCCATGTCTCTCCAGTTTAGGGAGAAGGAGATCACAGGGAACAGCATTGAATGCTTCGCACTAGTCCAGGTAGATGATGTCCACCAGTGCTGTAACCCCACTGTAGAAGGGCAACAGATTTGTCCAGCACAACCCGTCCTTAGTGAAGTCATGCTGGCTGTCACCAGTCAACTCCTTATTTTCCTTGTGCCTTAGCATAGTTTTGAGGACAATCTGTTCCATGCTCTTGCCAGGCACAGAGCTGAGACTGACTGGCCTATACTTCCCTTTTCTCTTCCTTTTTTCCCCCCTTTTTAAAAATGGAGGTTATGTTTCTCCTGTTCTAGTCAGGGAGATTTTCGTTGGACTGCCATGTCTTCTTAAATGTAATCGTGGCTTAGCAACTACATCCACCTGGGGACCCCTGGATGCATCTCATCACCTGAGAGCTATTGATAGCTTTCCCTTCACAGGCAATATCTTTGAACAGCAGAAGTCTCCATACAGAACTCAACCCTACATTATTTCATTTTATGAAGTTAACTGTTAGGAAAGGTCAACAGCCAGTTTGAAATGAAATCTGTACTTCACTTTTCTTCTTTGGTTAAAGGAAGAACAGGCATATTACCTTAAAATGCTATTTTTAGCTTTCTGATCAATTTGATGGAGTATTTTGTATTCAAGGGTATAGTTGCTGAGTTGTTAAAACCTGAAGTCAGCATTCATTCCTTGTCAGAAATAGACTTTTGATAAAGGATTTTTTTAAATAGTATCTGGACTTCCGAGAAGGTGAAATTAAATTTGGAAGAGGATTCACTTATGCACCTCACTTAGGCCAATCTGATAAGGCAGACGTGAGAGAAGGGACAGATTTGATAAAGACAATTTATGGAAGAAGGGGTGCAGCATTAACCTTCCTGTACCAACAATTCACTCTTACAGATTGCTGAAAGATTTGTACCCAGAAGAGTGAGGTCATACATTTCACTCTTGCCTTTGTCTCTTATAAACTAGAATAGAGTTTGTGTTAATCTTTAAATAGTCAATGAAGCCGGTAGAATCTGCACCATTACATGGTCTGATAAGGCATTCAGTCAATAGTCCTGTTTGATAGCTGGGTGAGGCTCCAGAGATCATTTATTTTGGAAGAACTAATTTTGTTTCTCTAGGACAAAGATCAGACAGCAGCAATTAAAAAGAACTTTGTTCAGTGCTTTGAATAAAGCAAAGGTAATAGAGAGGTCTTCTGCAGGAGGCAGGTGAAGCAGTATATAAGGGTCAACTGATAAGAACAAGAAAAAAACCATGACAGAATATATAGGTTCAAGAAGCGTAACGCTGAGGGAAAATCACTATGTTGATGATAGATGCCACTGAAAGAACAGAGGATTTATTAGAAGGAAATAAGTGTGCTGAGAGTTACTGGCTTGAAATCTTACAGGGATTCAGAGGAAACACATGATTTAATATTAAAGTTAAATTAAGCAGCAGCTTACAGGATACAGTTCCACATTCACTAAGTAAATGCAACTCATGCAGCTTGTTACGAAGAAACGTCTTCTATACACCATGCAATCCAGGATTTGAAAGTAATAAAAACACCATCCTTGGGAAGCACATACTAGCCAGAAGACATGAACACGACAGGGAACCCATAGGGAACAACAGAACAAGGCTGGCAGACAGCTGCAAACATGATCATGCTAAGACCTGTGGCTTCCCCAGTGAGCTTAGGAAGTATTACTGACTTCCTTCAGAGCTGCCTTGAGCATCCAGTGATAGGGAAGGAGCTCCCACAGTCTATGAAAAGAAACACTGTTGTTCTTTAAGGGATAGAAAAGACCCTTCATTATTCACATTTGGTAGAGCTATGCAACTTCCAAGTCAAAAATTCAAACAAAAATGCTTGAGCCATTAATTACCGTGTTCTCAGTTTATTCAAACCATCCCTCAAGCTAAATTCTTTAAGGTGAGAAGAACATCAGATACCCTTGTTCCCAGTCACTCACATTGCTAACACTGAGGAGATTGATTTAATTCACATTACACAGAGAAAGCTTGTGGCAGGCTGGAGCTTCAGCCTCTCCTGTCCCATGCAGCTGCTGGTCCCCAGTTGCTTAAAGAGGAACCTACAGCTCACAACCCCTATGTATGATTCTGGATCAACGTAGTTGATCTCCTGTGTGAACTACAAAGGATTCCAGGTTTGAATTATTTGTTTTTGAAAACACCTCAGTTTGAAAATGAAAGCTTACCACAACCCAAAGTGCTGGAACTGATTGGACAACAACCCTTTGAACAACACCTTCACTTTCAGATTCAAATCCTGAAAAAACCTAAAGGTCACTCACTTTTTTCACACGACTCAGCATGGTTAGCAAGACAAAACAAAAACCAATCAGTTTAAAAAAAATAAAAGGGCATTGCTAAGGATCTTCCTAACATCACACAAACCACCCCAGCAGCCTATAAAGACTTCCCAGAATTAGTGGGGTAGGAAAACCCTCAGAATGTAGCAGACACATCATATGTGCACTTTAGTCAGACTTCCCCCTTATCCTGAATATAGCAACAACTGCTTGGGGTGTCCTAAAGCACAGCTAAGCTGACTGAATAGAGACAGCACTGACAGAAAAACTTCAAGGTCACCATGCCCTTCAAAAAAATACCTTTGGAAGTTCCAAAGAGTTGAAGGGGGAAGGGGCTAAAACCAGGCACGCAGGTGAAGACCTAAGGGATGGTACGCTAGAATCAGAGGGGCTGTGTGCCAGTGAGGTCCTTCGGTCAGATCCACAAGGTGCTGAGTGTAAGGAGACGCACCTGAAGTGCTTCTACATGAACGCACGCAGTATGAGGAATAAAATGGATGAGCTAGAAGTCCTGGCCCAGTCCCGCAACTACGACATCATCGGCATAAGCGAAACCTGGTGGGATGAGTCCTGTGACTGGGGTGTTGCGATAGATGGTTACAGGCTCTTCAGGAGGGACAGGCAGGGTAGGCGAGGTGGTGGGGTGGCGATGTATGTGAAGCAGGGGCTGGACTGTGTGGAACTTCAGGTCGGCAATGGCAAAGTTGAGAGCCTCTGGGTAAGGATCAAGGGACGAACGAATAAAGGGGATGTCGTTGTGGGAGTCTATTACAGACCGCCTGGCCAGGACGATAGCGCCGATAAATTATTCTTTACAGAACTAAGAGAGGCCTTGAGATTAACTCCCCTTGTCCTTATGGGGGACTTCAACTTGCCAGACGTTAACTGGGAGTGCCACACGGCTGACACGAGCAAGTCCAGGAGGTTCATGAAGCACCTAGATGATAACTTCTTGGTGCAGGTGCTAACGGAGCCAACTAGGAAAGGTGCCCTCCTAGACCTGTTGCTAGAAAACAGAGAGGGTCTGGTGGGAGATGTGGTGATTGGTGGCCGCCTTGGTCATAGCGACCATGAAGTGGTTGAGTTCAAAATTTACGGTGACAGAAGGAAAAGTGCCACCAAAACCTCATCCCTAGATATGGGGAAAGCGGACTTCAGGCTGCTCAGGGAACTAGTCAGCAAGGTCCGCTGGGAAACTGCTCTTGAAGGCCTCATGTCCACCAGTGCTGGTCATTCTTTAAGCGATGCCTCCTAGAAGCACAAGATCAGGCAATTCCTAAATATCGCAAGTCAGGCAGGCGGGGCAGGAGGCCGGCGTGGCTGACCAGGAACATTCTAATGGAGATTAGGCGGAAACAGAGAGTGTTTCGCTACTGGAAGAAGGGCCAGGCGTCATGGAAAGAATACAGGGATGCTGTTTGTGTTTGTAGGGAGAAAGTTCGAGTGGCCAAAGCACAGCTAGAGTTGAAGCTGGCTGTGTCTGTGAGAGAAAATAAAAAGGGTTTTTTTAGATATGTAAATGGAAAAAGGAGAACTAAAGAATACATAGGGCCGCTCCTTGATAGGGAAGGTCTCCTCACAGACGATGACGTAGGCAAAGCAGAGACGCTTAACGCCTTCTTTGCCTCTGTCTTCAATGCCGATGATGGGCTTCGGGACCCAGGGTGCCCTGAGCTGGAGGACCGGGACGGTGGGGATGACAAACTCCCAACCGACCCTGAACGTGTGCGGGATTTGCTACTCCACCTGGATCCCTACAAGTCCATGGGTCCGGATGGGATTCATCCCCGGGTGCTGAAAGAGCTGGCGGACGTCATCGCGGAACCTCTCTCAATTATTTTTCAACGATCCTGGGAATTTGGAGAGGTCCCGGTAGACTGGAAGCTGGCAAATGTTGTGCCAATTTTCAAGAAGGGTCAGAAAGAAGACCCTAGCAATTACAGGCCTGTCAGTCTCACGTCAGTGCCTGGTAAAATCATGGAGAAGATGGTTCTCAAACTTATTGAGGCGCACCTGGGGGACAAAGCAGTCATTGGTTCCAGCCAGCATGGGTTTGTGAAGGGTAGGTCCTGCCTAACTAACCTGATTTCCTTTTATGATAAGATCACCCCTATGGTGGACCAAGGGAAACCAGCTGATGTGATTTTTTTGGACTTCAGCAAGGCTTTTGACACGGTTTCCCATAGGATCCTACTGGACAAAATGTCCACCATACAGCTAAATAAAAACATCATACGATGGGTGAGCAATTGGCTAACGGGCAGGGCCCAAAGGGTTATGGTAAATGGGGCTGCGTCAGGCTGGCGGGCGGTCACCAGTGGGGTCCCTCAAGGCTCCATTTTAGGGCCGGTACTTTTCAATATTTTTATATACGATCTGGATGTAGGAATAGAAGGTATTTTGAGCAAGTTTGCTGATGACACCAAACTTGGAGGAGTTGTGGACTCGAATGAGGGTGCAAAGGCCTTGCAGAGGGATCTGGATAGGTTGGAGAGCTGGGCGATCACCAACCGCATGAAGTTCGATAAGAGCAAGTGCCGGGTCCTGCACCTGGGACGGGGAAACCCTGGCTGCACGTACAGACTGGGCGATGAGACGCTGGAGAGCAGCCTAGAAGAGAGGGATCTGGGGGTCGTGGTAGACAGCAAGTTGAATACAAGCCAGCAGTGTGCCCTGGCAGCCAGGAGGGCCAATCGAGTCCTGGGGTGCATCAAGCACGGCATCGCTAGTAGGTCAAGGGAGGTGATTGTCCCGCTCTACTCTGCGCTGGTGCGGCCTCACCTCGAGTACTGTGTGCAGTTCTGGGCACCACAGTATAAAAAGGACATGAGACTGTTGGAGAGTGTCCAGAGGAGGGCTACGAAGATGGTGAAAGGCCTGGAGGGGAAGACGTACGAAGAACAGCTGAGGTCACTGGGCCTGTTCAGCCTGGAGAAGAGGAGGCTGAGGGGAGACCTCATCACAGTCTACAACTTCCTCGTAAGGGGGTGTCGAGAGGCAGGAGACCTTTTCTCCATTAACACCAGTGACAGGACCCGCGGGAACAGGGTTAAGCTGAGGCAGGGGAAATTTAGGCTTGACATCAGGAGGGGGTTCTTCACAGAGAGGGTGGTTGCACACTGGAACAGGCTCCCCAGGGAAGTGGTCACTGCACCGAGCCTGTCTGAATTTAAGAAGAGATTGGACTGTGCACTTAGTCACATGGTCTGAACTTTTGGTTAGACCTGTGCGGTGTCAAGAGTTGGACTTGATGATCCTTAAGGGTCCCTTCCAACTCAGGATATTCTATGATTCTATGATTCTATGATTCCTAGCATCGGTCAGCCATGACAAAGCTACATTCCTTGGGCAACAGGCTTCAATCAAGAACATAAGCCAGAGCTCCTGAGAAAAATTACACCACCTTGGAAAGTCACCACCAGAAGAACAAATGTTGTAATAGCAGGGAAGAAGGGTTAAATAGCCTCAGTCTTCACCGCAGCTGGGAACAACTTCAGGAGTGTCTTGCAACCCTGATTAAAAGAACTCAAAAATCAGAGTTAGGGGGTTGAATGGAGACAGCTGTGTGGGATACTCTGGGTGTAGCTGTGGCCCTTGAGCAGATATCTCCTCATGCCCCACATACACGGGTACCAGGGGACTGTCCTGGTGAACCACTCTGGTCTGCCCTATTGAGGGGCATGTGATGGGAGTAAGTACACTCAGCTGATGTGTCCCACCACAAAGAAACACTACTCAGTTGTATCTCACTTGTATCATCAGACAATGATTTCCTTTCAATTTATTTATTTTTTTAAACCAATCACACCACAAGAAATGAGATCTTACGTGTTAGTCATTAAAAAGCTAAGACACTGTGCCTGAAAACGTGTGTGTAATCTTCAAATAGAAAAACAACTCCCCCTTCCACCTCTACGCAATATATACAGTCTTGTGCTACGAGTGCAAGCAAATGAACACTTCCCACTACATACACACATTAACTTTTAGCCAGCAAGAGGGATTATTAAATAATCAGCCATTTATTCAGAACTCAGTGATTTCATCTGCCAAGAATAAATCACAGCTTGTCCAGTTATTTTGATAGAGCTGCTTTGGCTGACAGATAGCAGAAGCAACACGCCGCTTCTCCAAAGACGCTTGCTTTCACGTGTTAGCATCCTAGTAGCAGAGTGACGGTGCTGTGCAAGCTCTATTTCTCTAAATAAAAAGGCACCATCCTGCTAGGATTGCCTTGACCCCCACTTCTGGGCTTGAGGTGGGATCTGCATGGTTAGCATGCTGCATATCTGCAGTGATGTCCTGGCTGAACACACACAGAGAGGTGGGACCACACGAAGGCTCCCTGCTCTTTCACCACTGCCACCAGTAATGGAAACATTTCCAGGTTGCTGACTTTGGAGAATATTGAATTTTTCCTCTTCCCCAGTCAGAGAGAATGCAATCCCATCTGCTTAAATCAGGCTCCTGGTATTAGCTACCTGCCCGCCTTTGTATGTGACCACCTCTCAGACTGAGCAAGCACAGAGGGCAGCCACAAATTTCCTAGAACTGGGGTGTGTGGAAAAAATTAAAAAGCTCTAAAAGCCAGGAAAATAAAATGGACAAACATTGAATTACAAAAATCCTGATAAGGCAGCAGCAAAAGGATTAGGCAGGCTGGTCGCAGTCAGCAACAGTGAAATGTGACACAATAAAAATTCGGTTATTGAGTTAGGACCGCCCTAGGATACAAAAGACTGAAATGAAGGAAAGCTCTGGATTACTTTGTTCTTGAATATTGATTTTTTTTTTTTTTTCAGAAGCATGAAGCATGAAATATTACAGCGATAAGCAGAGATAGGGAAAGAAAAATAACCGAGGAATAGTCTGTAAGGGATTGTTTAAGATGCGCTGAACGAGTAATTCGGTTCAGTCCTAAACATCCCCTGCACCATATTTGCCCACATTCACATTTGTCAGTACGGCTTTAATTATGTTGCAAAAGGACTGGTGCTGGTCCAGAAAGGCAAGAGAGCAGCAGTACGGCTCCCCTTGCTCCCCAGACACCTTCTGTGTTTGCGTGGTCATTCCTCCCACCCCAAAGTCCATCCCCAGCACAGGGCAGCTCTGGGACCAGAGATGCTCTTCCACTGCCCCCAGCACAAATGCAACCACTGGTGCTGCTGTCAATAGGGATATAACTGATACTAAAACTCTGACGGAAAGATGGACCCTCAGCGGGGACCCACGGAAGGGTTATGTTTTTGTTTTTAATTTCACCATATGGCCAGCTGCCACTGCTGTAGGCTGCCCAGGCTGTGTTGCTGGCAGCTAATCAGGCAGCCAGCAGCTTGAATTTTGTGTGCTGGCTGTCAGCCAGTTGCTGATATCCTGGCCCTGCGTGGTCACCAGCTGTGACAGGAGCTTGAGCAGGACCTCTGCATCCCACCTTCCTCCATGCTACCGCAGCACATGTCCCAGAACAAAAGCAAAAACAGAGCAAGCAGAGCTGAGGACGTACATCGTCCCACTTGGGTGAGAAATCAGGTGTCTTCCTGCAACCCCAGCACCCTGGGTAAGCACAGCTCATTTCTCATGACACCTGCAGAAAACCAGTGACCTCAAACAGTATCAGCTGAAATCTCTTCATCCTCAAAAGGTGTTTGCACTGTTTTATTTTTTTTTTCAGAAGTCCAGACACTCAGAAATTGATATTGCTCTGTTTCAAGCAAAAGAAATATATATATATATTTTTTTTTTTTTTTATTAAAAGAAAAAAAAAATAAACCTTTCAGGGAGAAAAGAGAGAGAGGTATTTTCCTGGGAAAAAAAGAAAAAAAATCCATAGCCACACTTCCTAACTAGAGCAGAAAGACCTTCCCTCTCTGCACAGCAGCTCTTTCAGGTAAGATCTCTGCCCATCGCCCTGCTGAACAAATGATTAAATAATAAATAATTCCTGCTTCTTCATGCTTAGAGGATCGGGAATTTTAGAGAAATTGCATAGTGCTTTGAGCCACTTTACTGCTTTGTTAGCACTTCTGCAATCAGGCAGTGAACGAGTGCCAGCGTGGGTCTAAAGGCTGGTGGACCCTCCTCCCCTGAATGCCCAAAGACTTCCAAGCTGGCTCTGCTCACCCCATGCCCTGCACGATGCAGCACCTCCCATTTTATACCATCAGATCGCCATCCCACAGGAAAGGCATCCAGAATACACCATGTCCCTAATTTTTACACTACCAGGAGAATGAGATGCTTTTCCAGGCACACATGGCTCGGCCCTGTGGAAAACCCAGTGCTGTTCATCTGAAGAACAAGCACGTGCAGCTGGTTCGGTGCCTCAGCTCGGGTGCCCACGCTGGCATCCTTTGCAGTGACAGCACTGTTATTTAGCACCCGTTTAACAGAGGTAGGCTGCCAAACACCAAGTTTGTCCTGCTCTCAGTTCTGCATGGTTTTGGTGTTTTTCGGAGCTGTGTTCAGGACCATTCTCAGGGTCTTTTTTGCGCGAACAAAACCAGAAGCATCAGCTTCACTGTCAGCAGCGTGCACTTACATGGATGCTGTTGCCTGGACCCTTTTGGAAGAAAAATAATTGCTGGAAATATCTTCTATTCTGCTTTCTGCCAGCAGAGGGGCAGCCCAGCTTTCTCTCTCACTAGCAATGTAAGAAATCCCTGTTGTAATATCTAGTGCTCATTATCCTTGTTGATAGCTTCCTGATCCTTTGCAATGTATGAGGAAGCTGTAGCAGGAGAGCAAGCACTCACAGCTTCAGTGGATTGGGTTTTAACTCGCTGCTGAGGCTTCCCAAGTCATCTAAACCCTCTATCTCAGGCGCCTTCATTCTCCTGAAAAATGGAAAAAAATAAGCAGTCTGCATCCAAACCTGTCAATGGGGAGAGTCAGCGTGCGTGGGCATAGCTCAGCTCGCCAACAGCCAGTTAGGACAGAAAAGGGATTATTTTCCTCCTCCTCTACAGCTGGGAGAAATCAGGAGCAAACAGACCCGGGCTGTAAAGCAGCACATCATCTAGCAAACAGAGCTACCAACAAAAAGCGCTTTTGCAAAGTTTCTGGTTTGTCACGTTATAAGTGGGAAGCCAGCCTCTTTAATTTTCAGAAAATGTCAAATATTGCCTTCAAAAACTAAAATCTGAGCATGTCAAACACTGCCAGGCTGTACCTCTGGAACTGTGTTAGGTCCTTCCCATGATCCAAACAGGTTGTTTCCAGAGTGCAAAGAGGTGGTGATACTGCAAACTCTGCTGCACTACCATTGCCCCTCGTGGCAGGGAAAGGGGGAGATTGTAGCAAGGTCTGGGAACACGGAAATCTGAGGATAATAAAATTGCACATCATCATGGTGATCGTGGAGTTTTATTGTAGAAGCTAAGACCAAAATCCCACTACAGTTAACATTATCAACCACATCTCTCGTGCAACAAATCTTCACGTGTGCAGCCAGCCCTGAAGAGAGCCACTTAGGCTCCATATGTTGGAAAACCTCTTCAATACGCTTAAGCTGCTGCACTGATTTAACATTCAGCCACATGCAGATGTTTTCCTGCTTCATTCTCCATCCCCACGCCTTCCCCCTCTGAGCACGCCTAGATCACTGTGTATCCCAAAAAAATAAATAAAATCAAAAAAGCTGAATACATCCAAACCCACGATTACACAGTCCCACGGCCAACTACCACAAGTCAGACCGACAAGAACTAGGGGAAAAAATAGAGCTCGAATACCCGTACCAAGTCAAGCCACAATTAATCTGAATAATTTCAAGGGCAGGTCCAAAAGGCACATACCAGCACAAATATTTTGATGATCTCAGTCGAGAGACTCCACCTCTCCCTCTTCAGGGCCGTAAACAAAGTTAGGTCACTGGAAAAACTTCTTGAACTGAAGTACCCCAGCAGCAGAACACGCTCTTCCTTGTGGCTGTAATTATCACAGCTTTTATTTAAGCAAAAAATATTGTAAAAAATGGGATAAAACCAGAATGTTTAGCAGGATTTTTTTTTTTTTTAAGCTAACTTAAAAGCTGAATGTTATCCTTAGGATGCTCTTAAAGCCATTTTGGTAGGATTGTATTAGTAAGAAGAAGGTTGCTTGTGGTGGCGTCACTCTGGAGCAGCTGGAGGGACTTCTGGACGTGGGGACAAGGTGGCGGTGCCTGCGCATCGCCCACACATCCTGCAGCACCCAGCACCCACAACCCGGCTGGCGGCTGTGTGAGAATTTGGAGGAAGAGCTATAATTACATCTCTGCGCCAGTAATTATGTGTATTTCACACAGCTGAGCAGATGTCGTGGGGTACAATAGGTGCTGTGAAGAATACTCATTTATTAAGTAATTTATAGCATAATAATTAACAGCTAATCACTTGCAAGTTAAGATGCTCTGGGAACGGACCCAATTCGCAGTGTGCGCTGCCTCCTTCCAGGAAATCTCGCTGTTTAGACAGTGCTCCTCTGCTGCATCCCAGCAGAGCCCTTGCTTGCACACACACATCTGCAGGTAATAACCGGGTACATGGCAGTGGCGCTAACGAAGAAATCAATCTCTTGTGTGCTGCATCGTGATATCCGTGGGGCAGGGTGGGGAGCACGTGCTGCTGAAGGAAAGGGAGGAAGAGGGTTTTACACCATGATCTGCTGTAGAAGAAAACCACCATCTTCTTTTACAGCTGAGCAGGCTTCATTTCTCTGCCCGGAGGTGGATACAAGCCAGGGGCTTTCCCAGCCTGCAGTGCCCTGCGGTGCCCGTGCTGCAGGGCCCGACCTGCACCTGCTCCAGCAGAGCGGCTCCAGCCCAACTGGGGAGATTTGGGGTAACTCCGAGCCTCCCTTTCAGGGAGCATCCCCTCATTCCTGCATCGTGAGACAAGCCACAGGATACACAGCACTCCCACCGCCTTTTAGTTCTTTGCTCTTGAAGTCACGCCAGTCGCAAAGCTTTTTATCCAGGGGCCTCTCCAAACCGAAATCATTTCCATCACCCTCCCAGTCCCCCGACTGGCTTCATTTTTGAAAAACAGCAATAAGCTGAAGCCATTTTGCCATTTCTCTTGGGTTTCAGCCTTTGTTTCTGTCTTCTGCAATGCAAGCAGAGGCAACTCGCTGTGAGCCCGCAGTGTTGGAGCCTTTCCACCTCCTCCAAGATATAGCCCAGCCCACATGTCCAACAAAACATCCCTTTGCAGTGGTTCTTGTTATTTTTTGCTTTCACTGATGTGCCAGCCATGGCCACCACATGTTCAATGAGATGTCTCACATTCTTTCTTGTTTTTCTGGGGAGGCAGATGGCCATGGATAGGTCTCCCATAGGGAAGTGCCTCCACATCTCCCCTAGCTCTGTGATTTGTATCTGATGCCAGTGCTCTGCAGCTAGGCGAGGCTTCCCCTGCCTGTTTCAAAACCTGGGGAAACATATTAACTTGAAGCATTTTGGAAGAATGAGTTCAACCAGAGCTCGGTGGCTCTCTTTAATAAATTAAAACAAAATAATAAAAAATCAGCTGACATCGGCTGATGCTCCCCCCCAGGACAATCCCAGCCTCCAAGTTAATCACAGGCTCTCCCAAACCTCTGCACGCACTGCAATAGCTCAGCGATAATGCATGTGGGAATGATTCCTGCTGCAAAAAAAAATCGTGCCTCATAGCCCATAAATCCACAGAGTGTGTCATTTCATATGGCCCAGGGCTGCGAACAAGCTGAGTGCTGCACAGAGAGATGACAAATCCATTTTGGATGTCAGAAGCAGAATAGCTTCCAGTCAGTCTCAGCCTGCAATGCAAGAATTCAGATTTACAGACCCAGAAGGTTCACTTTTTGCCTCATTTTATTGTCTATTAATTCGCTCTACAGCAGATGAGAAAGATTTTGGAAGAACAGGTGCCAAGACTCTGAGCTGCAGCAGGGAAAGAAGTCGACCCCTCTCAGTGCAACTCAGGAGAGCAGGCGAGGAGAGGGATGCAGCCCTGGGGCGGGCTGTCCTGCAGCCAGCCAGCAGCCCGTAAGGCAAAGGGGGGCTGCACACAGCTCTTTTGGCCTCGGTGGAAAACAAAAAGCAACCTTCTTTGGGACAGAAAGCAGATGATTTGTAGCAGGAAAACAGTAACACCTACTGCTCGTGATGGGCTTGGTGTTCGGATCGAAATCCTGCTGTGTTTTGCACACTTGTGCAATGTAGATGCTTCCAATAAAACCCTGATATTTCTCCAAAATACAGCAACAGAGGGCTCAGGCTGTCCTGAAAGGGCACCCGTTGGGAGCCTTGTGCCTAGCACACAGTGCAAACTGCTCCTCAAAAACCAGGGGCTGAAAGCAGCACGCACCCTCGCCTCAGACCATGAGCTCCTGGCAGCCAGATCCTCCCCAGCCACCCATTTCTCACTCACACACAGGCGCTGCAGGGTTTCCCTCAGTGGTTTCTAGTGAATTTAAGATGTGTTTGGGAACAGGATGGGGTGGGTAGGTGAAATGCTGGGGACTTTCCCTGCAGCATTAATTATTCCTGGGTTTAAGGGCGAGCTGAGCGGTGCACTGGGTGAAGCAGAGGCAGGCAGAGCTTTGCCCCTCATCCTCATTCCCTGGAAGACCCCCAGCCTCCAAACCTCCACCTGGGAGCTGCCCATGGATGGAGGAGGACAGGCACCTGCAGGGCCTCCTTCATGGAGCCAAGGGGTGAAAAGGGGAGAAGGTGCCCAGCCAAATCCTGCTTTAGCCCTAATTTTGTACAGGATGAGCTCTAAGAGGGACTCAACCCAAGGCTACAAGGTGGAGAGATGGCCAAAGATACAGTTGTGTTTTTCCCAACCTTTACTGTCCAATTTTATGCGGGCTGGAGAAATTTGTTTCCCAGCAACGAGGACAGTATTATTTTAGCCCTCGCTTTGTTCTTTGACCTCGTTGAGGAAACAACCGCACTCCACAAAAATACAGACCCGCTAATGGCTTCCTTCTCTTTATGATGGAAAATTACACACGCTTATCTGCCTCCTACGGAGACACTCGCAATCAATTCCCTGCTATTTGCAACATACTTTGAAAACCACACATATAGAAAACGCTCTGTGAGAGCTGATAGCCATGTGTCAGGCAAACCAAGCAACAAGCAGGGCCTTTTGGGGAGATTGGTTTGCACCTGGTATCTAAACCTGGACAGCACCAATGCCAGCTGGGGTCGGGGAGTCTGTTCTGCAGGCAGGAGCCCCATCAGCACCAAATAACTGGGATGAGGCTGCTCTCAGAGGGCACACAAGCAAACATCTTCCTTGAGCTGCAGCAGGGAGCAGCCCCCTCCAGCTGTACCCCACATCTGGCAGCCCCTGCACAGGGCCAGCCCAGTAGAGCAGCCGGTGAGAGGCTTTCAGTGGCGGACACTGCCCTCCAGTGGGACATTTGCCACCACACCATCGACATGCCTTCCCCGAGAGAAACACCAAGGTTATTCGAATTAAAAAATAAAAATAAAATAAAAAATAAAGAACTGAAACGAAGATGGAGAAGTCACAACCCCAGACTTGGGGACACAACTGCACTTGATTGCCAGCGAGGAGGATAGGGTGGTGGGTGTTGCTGTTTGCAAGTGGCTGCTCAGCATCCAGGATTCACAAAAGCACAAAAAGTGTTGTCCCCATTGCTCAAAAAGAGCAGAAGACTTCCCAAAACCTTACAGTCAAGCCCTAGCATGTTTCTCACCCATGGTGCAAGAAGTTGAGAATTTGGTCATGGCTTCAGTCTCGCCCTGGCTTCCTGCAGAGCTCTGCAGGATGGGCAGAGGAAAGGAGGCAAAAACAGAGTGCAGGTGCAAGATTAATTAATTCCTTAAATTAAGTAGCAAGACATTTTATTCCTTATTTTTTTCTTAAAAAAAATAACATTTATTTTTCCATGTACTGACACATCCACACAAATCTCAAGAAGAGAACATGGGAGAGGACAGAGTGCTGTGAGCAAGCGTCTAAAAGTCATAAATAGTAAGACAAAGACGACTGTGAGAGAGGTGTTTGTCCACAAAAGACACAAGGAGGGGCCACGTAGCCGAGGAAGACAGGACCACCAGCAGGGTGTCAGGGCCCCCCTAGAGCGGGGGGGACTGCTCCAAGAAGACGGGATAAGCCTGCCCAGGGTGGGCACGGGCCCCCCACAGCCACTCCGGGGGCCTGGCCCTCAGCTTCAGCTGGAAGGGGTCGAGGCGCAGGCAGTCCTCCAGGTCCTGCAGCTCCATCACCGGTTCCTCCGCAGGCCTCTCTGGTGGCTCCTCAGGCCCCGGGTCCCTCCTGGGGCGCTGTCCCCAGCATTTTGCCCCACACATGGCTGCGGTAGCCACCAGCGTCACCAGGCAGGCCATGATGGCCGCCCCCACCAGGATGTCACCATGTCGGAGCAGGAAGCCCATCCCTGACAGAGAAGGTCCACAGCCTCAGCGGTTGGGCCTGGAGGTGCACCTCCAGTGGGGCCACCATCCCCAGCCACCCTCATTGTTGCTTCCAGGGCAGAACATCCCTCCCAAAACCCTGTCCCAAAGAAATATTTGGGCCATGAGGTAGTGGTTTCCCAGCAGAGCCATCACTGAAATCATGTGTGGCTGCATGGAGGCTGGGCAGCCTGCTGCCACCCCCTGCAAACCCCAAAGGCCCCCCTCCTTCACCCCAGACATAAAGGTGCATTTAAGAAATATTAATATAATGCAATACCTAACTGATCTGGACAGGCTCAGACTGCACAACTGGTTAATGAATTTGGAGCTGAGAGGATGGAAGATGAACATGAGCTCAGCCAATTTTTTTTTCCATCTTGAAGCCACTTCCAGTTTTGCAAGGATGAGGAGGCATTTTGGTAAAGTAGCAGTGTTTTAAATGGGTACTGCAGAATACTGGTGTATTGCAGGCTGGGAGGCCCTATTACTCTACAAGATGGGATCAGCCAGCCCTGATTACAGTTAAGCACCACAAGCCATCTGGGTAGCCTTGTGCTCAATTTTTTTTGAGGAGCACTAGGGGTAACACTGGGAACATCACCATCCTTCTTGCCAAGACCCACAGTGTGACAGGACATCGATCACAAGGCAGCCCCAGCAGTGACCAGGCTTACTGATCACTGCACTGTAGCAGAGGTAAACCCTAGATCACTCTTGACCACACTCTGCTTCAAGCTCCAGGCAGCCAACACAAGGAGAAGCAGAAGATCTGGGGGAAATAAAGGCTCGCACATGCCTAATTTTAACCCTGCAGCAAGAAAAGTAGCAAAGAGTGGGGAGAGAAACTAATCCTAATAGAGAGGTCATATTTAGAAGTACCATAAACAGAGCACAGCCAAACACCTCAGCTGTCATCAGCAATTAGCAGCATAAACACCAGGTTCAAGCACCGGCTGCTGCATCCACCCACTAGTCCCAGGGCACACAGGCTTCACTGACAGCTTCCACCCACACCCAAGGAGGGTTTGGTAAAGCTCAGTCAAGCTTTCAGGAGCCTGTGGGAGGCAACTCACTTAATTAAACCCAGCAAGCAGTGATACTTCCACCTGACACAGTTAACTGATGTAGGTCACCCCTTGGATGCCTGTCTAGGCTCACCTCTGATAACTGATGCCTTTAGAGCCTGCATGGGATGAGGTAAAGGCAGTTTGTCCTTCAAGTACAAGGCTCACCTCCTGACTTCGATACCTGGCCTCAGTTTCTGAGAGGACTGCATAGTTCCCTGGTCTGCACACAACTCATACAGAGATGCTCCTGAATCTAGGGCTGGAAGCATTCTTTTGCCTACAGGAACATCCAGCTGCAAAGTGCCTGACAGATGTTATCTATTTTTCCCCACTCCTAAAGCCACTGTGCCAGCAGCAGTGCTATTTTTAAGCATCAGATGTAACACCTGATAGCAAAGGCACAGCTGGTTGGACCCCAGTCAAGGTAACACATGGCACGAGCTGGCATATAGGAGCCCTCTGAAGGGCAGGCAGCTACTGAGGATGCTGCACAAGTGACTTGTGCATCCATGCAGCACGTTCACACCATCTCTGCACACGTGATCATGCACCCTCATTCCCCAGCACTATCACCACAGAGAGATGCAAAAGAAAGCAGAGCACAAGAGCGATACTGTGTCCCCTACCTGATGCAGGAGCACGGACACACAGCGTGCCAGATTTCGTGGGAGAACGGTCCTCGTAGCCCTTCTTGCAGCGGCACAAGTAGGTGCCCACACCATTGAAGCACTCTGCCTCCTCCCCACACAGGCTGACTCCCGAGCTGCACTCGTTCACATCTGACAGGGAATAGGTGCCATGAGGCACACGAGGCTTGGCACACAAGGGCCCTGCAGCCAGCCCGAGACACCCACCTTCCACCAGCAGCGAGACCAGCTGCAGCTTCTCCACCCCCACCGAGGCACCGAGCAGCTCTTCCAGCTGGGAATGCAGGAGCAGGGACACATTTCTCTCCTGGGGCTTCAGGTGAAGCCAGAAGGTGAGCAGCAGGCTGGCATTGCTCGTCCTGCAGGTAGGGAGAGCCCAGGGTGAGGCAGGAGGAAAGCATCACCGCCAGGCCCTGCCATGAAATGCAGGCCTTCCACTCTTTAGTGCAGAGTCACTGTGCTGCAGGCTCTTGCAATGAGTGTTTGTGGCAAGAGACTGCTTTGCTGGAGGAGAATGAGGAGCACCACAGGTTACGGAGGTGCCTGCCGAGTGGGTGGCACACCAATAACCCTACCTTTTGACTTCCTTTAACTTTATTTCATTGACTCTGTTGGCAGAGAGTTTCAGGTTCTGCTGGATCTGAAAACAAGAGCAAACAGTGATGATTCAACATTTGGTGGGCACAGATATGGCATCAAGCTTGCTTTTCTCAGTCCTCTATCCCCTCTTGCTCTTACCCTTCACAGACTGCTCAGGACACATTAAGCATCCCATTGCCTCATGCTCTGAGCCTTTTCTCTAGGATATTGCTAATGGCACCCATCTGCCTAGCTTCAGCCCAACTCCAAGCACACAAGGTGATTTGAGAAGGGCAACAATGACCCCAGGTAAGCATTTGGGCACTAACCCACAGGTGTATACCATTCAGCTTTCTCGAGCAGGCAGCAGGCTAAACCCTACACACACAGAAGGCAAGATCAGGTGAAGACTTGGAATCATGCAAGTCCTGCCCCTACTGGGCTCTGACCTGAAGCTGTCCCATTTCTAGAAGCAAGTTGCAACCCTTGGTTGGTTGCAGCCCTGTCTCTGCAGCGCTTCTCTGCTGCCTTGTGATGGCTGTAGCAGCTGATGCCAGCCCCTGCAGCCGGGCACCCTGCCAGGGCATCAGCCTCAGCTGGTGACCAGCACAAGCAATTCAGATGCCAGCTCATCACATGGCATTAGCAGAAAATCCCTGGGGTGAAGAGCAGGACATGATCTCCAGTAGCTGAGCATTTGGGACATAACATTTGATTTTCCATCCCCACACCCAGACTTACGTGGTTCTTAATGGACTTTAAAAGATCTTTTCTGAGCTCATTTCCACCAGGAGAGATCCACTCCTTGTGCTTGATTTCAGTTGTTACTTCAAACAGCACATCTACCAGAAGAAATAACATCTGAGCATGTTTAAGTCAAACAGGCTCTTAAACTTAGCACCAGATAATGGCAATAGCACAACAGCTACACAAATACATCCTCATTGTAGTGCCACATGGGTGTTTCCAGATGCTGTGCATCAGGTAGAACAGGCTGGTGATGAACGGGTCAAGGCTAACCTCAACTAATGCCCAGTGCTGAATCCTGGAATCGATCTTGGAGCAAAGAGCACACAAAGCATTAACATGCATTTGATTGCATTCAAACTTCCTCAGCAATCACCTTTCCCAAAGCTATCTCCGTAATTTACAATAGCCTAAAAGCCCTCCTCTCTCACCCATCTGTTTGGGATCAGCTTAGATAAACAGCTGTGGTCTGGCTGAATCCAGGCTAGCACAGACTTGCCAGAGCCTGTTGTTTAAAAGCTTATTTATTCAGCAATATTTCTCCTGTTCAAAGCACAGCCCCCTTCTGCACTGATTCCTCTTTGCAAGCTCTTTCTGGGGCTTGCTGTGCTACCCAAGCCTGGTTCTGTGCTTAGCTGCTGCTCCCATGGGCAGGTTGTGCTGTTCTCCCCAGTCTGAGGAGTGAGGCTCCTGAGCCAGGCAGTCCTGAGACACCCGTGTGAGTGTGTTTGAGGAAGTGAGGACAGAATCCACTCATTTAACTTAGAAAAAGTAAACTTTAAAAGAGCCAACAACCAATTCTGGAACCACCCAACATTTCTGCCAGCTTCAGCATGTGAGCTCAGCTTTCTCCAGCACAAAGTGCTGTCCAAATGCCCACTGGTGAGGAGCACCCCACACTCCCCTCAAAGTTTCACGAGCAGACGATACCCACACACAGCACCACCCAGCACACCAGACTTTGGGCAGTGCTTGAAGACCTGCCTGAAGCCTTTGCATCACTCACCGCCTGGATGGTGCAGGGACTGCAGGGCTGTACCGTTCTCCAGGGATGCCAGGACAGAAGCCAGATCTGTGAGAGCAGGGAGAAGAGTCAGGCTGCTGACCTCTGCCCACTGGCAAGGGGGAATAAAAAGTAATCTACCATCAACTCCTAAACTTTAATGGGGGATGAGTGTCATTTTCCTCCTCCCCCCTTTAAATTCTGGAGCTCAGACCGTTCTGACAGCTAGGAGCATCATCCCATAGGTGCCTATGATACAGCAGATAACCCTGTGGTGTCTTCCCCGTGTGGAGTGCTACCACACGGACCAGTGGAAGGGAACAGATGAATCTACAACATGCAATAAAAGCCTCTCGAGAGTGCTCCTTCTCTGGAAATGGACGCTGGACAATGTTGGGCATCAGTTCAACCACAAATAACCCACAAAATGCCTTACCAAAGATGTCTTCGTGTCTTCCCTGTGGTGACACCATACCTCCAGCAGTCACACCAGGAGAGGGATGGAGAGGAGAAGGTTGTGTAGTTGTGTTTAGTGGTGGCTTTTCCAGCGTTGGCAGGTGATGTATGGTGACCGCCTCTGCTGCCAGTGTGCCACGGGCCTGACCCAGGTTAGAGAAGTCAGCAGAGATGCCTGCAGTGCTGCTGGGCACCTCTGAAGGTGGGACACCAGATGAGCTACGTGGGGCTACAGTGACTGGAGCAGATAGCAGCCCTGCATCCCCCTTTGCAGCCTTCAAGGATGGTTGCTCAGCTGCACACCCAGCATCGCCTCTGGCTGGAGCCACCAACATATCACTGGGTTCTCCCCTCTCGGTGCCACCATCCTGAAGGCTCCTTCCCATCTTGGTGTCATCCTGCAGCTCACCACGTTTGTCCAGGCTAGCGCCAGGCTGGGCACCTTCTGCAAGGTCAGGAAGGTGTTGGTCTTCTTCATCCGAGCTTGTGAACTCAGGCTTGATCCTGTCCGCAGGAGGCACAGCTGATGGGCTCGGAGAAGCTCCCAGCATGGGCAGGAAGCCTTTTGTTACCGCTGTCCTCCAGCTCTCCTGAACAGGCTCTCTGGGAGCCATCACCTCATTTGAAGAACCCGCAGCTTCATCATCTCCAAATACATAATACTGTCCCTTAAAATGTTTGTACTCACTGCTTCGGGAGCCGCCCCCTGACAAAAATAACACGTGGACCATGGTGGCTCGCGTAGCAAAGATCAGAGTGCCTCGGTTGTGGCAGGCGTACACGACTTTGGTCTCCACGCTTGAGAGCACCCCCTGGAAAATCATCTTGTCCTGATTCTTCCCGCAGCCTTCGCTCCCCTGAAAGCCCTGGACGTAGATGACAACGTGCTTCTGGGGGCCTGCCCAGATGGTCCAGTTGCACCAGATGTTGGCTTTAATGTCACCATGCTGGGGGAGGTGAAACATCCCAGACCTACCCCGAAGGACGACGTGGCAGCTCCTGGCAGGGACGTACTCTGTCGCCCAGGGCAGCCCCAGCTCTGGCACATTACAGAGAGGGAACACCATCAGTGGTTGTTATACACACCAAGGCACAGATATTAGGCTTTTAGGAGTTACAGCAGAAGAGGTCCTGTTTTAAACCACCTCCTGCTGGGAGGTTCCTGGAGCTCCAGCCCCCAGAGCCCCATCTCTGCCCTGCAAACAACACTGAGCTGAGGGACCTGGCCGCTCTGCATGCCTCCCCACAGCCCTTCCAGCCTCAGAGAGCTTGAGCTACATGTTTTTAATCCTAAAAGAGGCTTGGCCAACAAGACTGCTCTGTTGGAAGCACCCACAGGCAGCTGGGGTCTTGGCTGCCAGGCTGGGGCTGCAGGTGACAGACACCCCCTCCAATCCTAAAGACATCTCACAGCAAGACACAAGCACTCAGAGACCTACCAGCATGTTGCTGCCGCTGTCCTCCTGGTATCAGTGTCTTTCTGGACACGGGATCATTGTAGGGCTGCTGCAGCTCCTGGCCTCGCAGCACTCTTTGTCCCTGCAGATCCACAGGAGGGCTGGAGGGACGATGGCTCAAGGAGGCATTTCCCTGCTCACCAGCACCCGCTCGGAGGCCTTCCGTGGTTTTCTGCATGTTAAATCCCCCAAGGAGGGTGGCAAAAGCCAGTCGGTCACTGGATGCTGCTGTGGTGTTGTGATCTCCCCTCGCCCCCCAGGTGCCACCCCATAGCCACAACTCACCTGGTGCTGGGGACAAGGAAGGCGTGTGACAGACCTCAGCCTGGGGATGGAGGACACAGAGGGACCTCTGGCTGGAAATCCTGCAAGAGATGGGGTTTCTTCTCGCTGGCCACCCTCTTCCAGCACCCGTTTGCTCATCTCAAGGCCAAGGGGGCCGGGGGACACCTCTGCACGCAGCGCGGGGGCTGCTGATGGGTGGTGGGGCGGTGATGGGGAGAAATCCTCCTGTCCTCCAGGGCTGGCTGGTGGGGTCTCTGCCCTTCTCCTGGCAGGATCCAAACCCAGAGCTGCTGCTGGAGGTGAGTCCACCCTGGAGACAGCCTCTGCTTGTGAAGAAAGAGAATCCTTGGGGGAGAAATTGCCAGATCCAAAGCCTGCAGGGACGTGGTCGGGGTGGGAGAGGGCTGGTGTGGGGAATTTCCTTATTTCCAGGGGAGAAATACCCATCAGCTTCGCGTGCTGCAGGCTGGTCTTCCCCAGGTCGGGTTGAGTTGTGGACAAACCCTCAAAACTGCTTTGGCTTCTCTCAGGTGGCAGCTGCGAGCTGTCCCTCCTCACAGCATCATACGGGGTACTCAGGCTTGGCACCAGGCCCTTTGCAAGGCCACCAGCACCACCCCTCACTGCTCCGTGGCTTTTGTCCTCCTCCTGGCTCTTATTCTCCTCCAAACCAGCTGCACCCAGCCCCTGGTACGTGGTGATACCAACAGTGCCTTTACTTTCCCTTCTACCAGGGGACAGAGCCCGTGAGCGAGCAGCTACGTCCAGGTGAGCAGTGTGTGTTGGTTTAGTAGTGGGCTGGGGGCTGCCCACATCTCCCAGCCTCAGGGTAGGCTGCAGGACGGACAGATCACCCTCCTGACCCATGTCTGTGGGCTGCAGAAAAGGCTCTGCTCCCTGCAAGGCTCTGAGCAGAGGAGTTTCCAAAGGCACACTTGAAAACCCACTGACATCTCCACTCGTGGCAGGACCCCGCTCTGCAGCAGGGCTCCCACACTGATCCTCCTCGCAGGGCCTTGTGCCTGCTGGTTGCTCAGGCCCCGGCACATGAGATTTTGTTTCCAGGAGTGGGATCTCTGTGCCTCTGAGCCCATCAGGGCTTCCTGCAGGGCCTCTTCCCCGCGGGGACACGCCGTGCAGCACCGCAGTCACACCAGAGCTCTCGGTGCGATCTGTGCTCGCCAAGCCCAGCACGTCCCTGGGGTCTTCAGCCCGTCCAGGCTCAAAAACACCACCTGGTTGGGGAAGCTCTGGAGATAGAGTTCTGGGAATTGAAGCACCGCTGGAGGGAGATCTGCCTTTCTCATCCTGGAAGGTGAAATACTTCCCTTTGAACCGTGCGTCCCTGCAGTTTGGCACGTACCTCTTCAGCAGCACAACACGGACAGCCTGAGCAAAGGTGGCGAAAACGTGCATCTCCTTCTTCCAGCAGGCATAAACCACGCTGTTCTCCACCAGTGAGGAAACCCCTTCGAAGAGGATCTTGTCCTCATTTTTGTTACAATCTTCCTTAGTGGTAAAGCCCTGGATGTAAATTACGATATGCTTCCTGGAGCCTGCCCAGATGGTCCAGTTGCACCAGAAGTTGATCGGAGAATCGCTGCAATATGCGGGAGGAGAAAACTCCCCGTGGGCATCCCTCAGGACCCTGTGGCAGCTTCTCATAGATGCGTATGCCTTTACCCACGGAAACTCTGCCCCTGCAAGACAAAAAGGGACAACCTCGAGTTGTCCTCCATCCCCACCTCCCAGAGAGTTACTAGCCCTTACTTCCACCCTGGAGAAGGGAAAAAGGAGAGCAGGAGCTTGGGGATGAATGCTCAGACAGCCACAGAGCCCACAGGCAGTGCTGTCCTGAAGGCATCTTCACCCCCTTTCACTTCAAGGCTTCAGCCAAGCAAAAAGCCCTCACAGGCTCAGTAGGATGAGCAACGCTAACATCCCACTACAGCTAACTTAGCCCTCAAAACGGGGAATGCTTTCCCTCGGGTAGCCAGAACCACAGCATTTTCCAAAAAATGCTACCTCCAAGCTAGAAGAACCACTAGCAATAGGTTTGCCCTGCAGGAGCAGGGTTCAGATTTGGATTGAGCTCCTGCTATGTGCTTTAATTGCCCCCCAACAGCAACTTGCTACAGCACAGTGCTCCTGCCCAGGGGTCCAGGTTTTGCAGCTTGAAACACAAGTATAAGAGTTAAATCTTACCTGGCTTCACATCCTGATCCTCCGGGCAGGATCCACATGCCTATGAAGAAAACACTCTTACTGCACACCCAGCTGCCAGCATCTGCACTGGTGCAGCCCAAGGCAGGTAGCCAAGAAGCAGCGAGCCCACCCAGAGCCCCCACCACCTCCCTTCTCCCTGCAGCAACAAGTGATGCCTGCTCCCCACCTCCAACACCAGCAGCATTACCCAGTTCATGCTTTCAGGCCGTGATCAACACAATAACAGCCCCAAAAGAGGGTCAGGGCATCCCCCCATCACTCACCCCCGGGGCAGCATCAGCAGCCCCGCATGGGGGGCTCAGCAGCCTCCTGGGTGCTGGTCCCCACGCCAAGGGCACCAGGGCAAGGAGCACCAGGAGGGGCAAAGGCTTCATGGCAGAAGGCTCACACCATTAAAACAAGACCCCCCAAAAAAACCTAAAACACTTCTTCCTCCCTAAGACAACCCAGGAGACTTCCCCCAGGCACAGCAAATGCTGCAGCCCCTCTCTGATATATGCACTCATAGTGCCTGGCCACCCGCCTGACTGCAATTAGCTCGTCAGGGACAAGCCAGCTGTCCCTCGTTAGAGGTCGGCCTCACAGCTTTCCTCCTTCCCTCCGTGTTTGGAGAGCAGGCACCTTCCTTTTGTAGGGTGTTGGAAACCGGAGTCAAGGCATCGATGTTGCTTGTGGCGTGACCTCGAAGCAGAGCCCAGCTTGCTTCATCTCTCCGCAATAATAATAATAAAAAGGGATTAAAGTACTGGGGGGAGAGCACCCTCGTGTAAAACCATCTCCATTCCATTTTAACCAGCTTTGGCTGGAGTCTGTGATTTCCCAACACTCAGTGAAACAAGGGAAAGTGCCTCAAAAGACGAGGCTCCTCTCGATGTCTGTGCTGAGTGAGGCAGAAAGCAAACAGCCCAGGTGATGATGTGCAAATTATGGGATGCTTCGAGTTCTTTCAGCCTAGCTTGTCATTAGGGGCAACGCAAAGAAGGCAATTAGGCTGTCTGATGTACAGCTTTGACAACATAGCCTTTAAAATGTCAGTCATAATTTAGTACCAGAAAAAAATAAAATAAAATAAAATCCTTTCTTCTTCTAAGTTGTCACATCTTGGCAGGCTGGTGTAGGCTTTCTCCCACGGCAGTGTGTTTGCATTTACAGCATCCCAAATGTCTCCAGAGCCCTGCTGGGTCCCGCTGCAGCCTCCCCTTACTGGCCTGGGCATCTTGCACCAGGCTTTAGCCCCTGGGGAGAAATCCTGAAGGGGCTGAACGGGATCGTGGGGCTCTGTTTGTTGTCAATTTGCTGGTACATAAATATTTGGGTAATTTTAGAGGGCTAGGGGTTGTTTTTTTTGTGTGTGGTAGGCGTTTCTGTATGGGCTTCCTCCTGCTTGCAGCTCTCCTACGTACATCTACCCTGCTGTCATTTATAAAGTGGCGTAATCCTGCCGAGTTTAGGAGAAATTGATTTACCTTCTGCCTCCCCCTAGCGATTGCATTTGGGCACGAAGGGAGAGGGAAAGTCAAGCTCGACAGAACTTCTCTAATCCTCTTTATAAAACCAAAGTAAGCAAACGCATTGTGTGCGTCTCTTACCTGTGATTCCCATCCCTCTTGCACAGCAAAAGTAACAGGAAGAAAAGAGGTAAAGAAGGAAAAGAAGCTGGGGCTTCCCTCAGCTCTCTCCCAAGAAATAACTGGAAGGTCTGGAGAAAAAAAAAAAAAAAAAAAAAAAAAAAAAGTGAGGTGGATGGGAGCTAAAAGCCCAGCTCTGAGGGTCAGTGGAGCGATGCTGATGGGAGAAATGCCAACGCTGCCCACAGAATCCAGCTGTGAAGACAAAAGCAAAAACAAAAGGCAAAAGGCAAAAAGGCAAAAACAAAGATGAAAGAAGAAGAAAAGAATGAAAAAGGAGGAATAGAGGAGAGAAAAAAAGGACAAATAAGAAGAAGAAGGAAAGGAGGGGGGGAAGAAGAAGAAGGAAGAGAAAGATGACAAGGATGGAAAGAAGGAAGAAAAGGAGAAGAAAAAGAGAAAAAGGAGAAGAAAGAAGATGGAAAAGGAGAAGAAATGAGAAGGAAAAGAGGGAGAAAAATAGGAAAAGAAAGAAGAAGGAAAAGGAGGAGAAGTTTAGGGAAGAAAGCGAAGAAAGAATATGAAAAATAAGAGAGAAAAGAAGACAGCAGAGCAGTGACTGCTGTGCCCGTGCCGGGGCTGTGCCCGACGGGGCCCCTCCAGCCCTCCGGGCTCTCCCGGTGCCGTGCCAGGAGCAGGTCCCACGGGGTAGGGCATGGGGCAGCCACGGAGCAGCCCCAGGTCAAAGCCACCAGAGCCCTTGGGGTGTCAGTGCCCAGTAAATGGGTGACCTCGGAAATTTGGTACTGGCCGCCCAGCAAACCCAAGCCCCATTTTGTTGCTCCAAGGTGCTTTCCCTCTGTGACCCCAGCCAGGATGAGTTTTTCCTGAAGGAAAAGGTTGAGGTTTTCTGAATATTAAAAATATTTCCAAAATATTTTTAAGATTTAGAAACGTGTGCATCTTATATGCATGACGCACGTGGCACTGCTTCCTTCTCACCCGGGTGATTTTTTAGTTGCTTAACCCAGCATCGCTCAGTGTTGCCTGCTGGTGCATTCTTGAAAACAAAAGGACGTATCCAGCTGCCAGCAGCTCACAAGACTGGTTCTCCACCAGATTTATACATACACAAGCTCGCAGTGATACACAGGGCATCAGACTCCGAGGGAAATCCCAAAAGCTGGAGACAACAGAGTGCTGCATGGTGCGGGTGCCAAAAATCACAAGGAGCCCCGCTGGGAGCCGCCGCGGAGGCTGCCCGACACAAAGGGGCCGGAGGGAGGAAGCACACTGCTGCCTCGATAAGGGACCCCCTGCCACGGCTGTGACCAAAAAAAACAACAACAAAAAAAAGTCAGAATTGGGGAGGATTGACGGGGAGCGGGAGGTGGCCCTGAGGTGGGTGGCGGAGGAGCTGGAGATGCTGAAGGTGAGGGCACCCGGGGCTGGGAGGCACAGAAGCAAGGCAGCCGTCCCTTGCCTCCCCAGCAGGTCGCCAGACACCCCCCCCAGTTTTGGCTAAAAAATAAGCAACAACAACAGTCTGAATCAGGGAAGAAATGAAAAAGGTGATGGGTGTCTTGAGAGCGGTGCTATCCCTGTGCTCCTGCCCCGCGAGCGCTAATTGCGCCGCCCGGGAGCAGCCGGTGGTTGTTTTTCTGCTGGTAATTGCTCGCGGGGGCCACGTCCTCCCCAGGCAGCCCCAGAGGTTTTGCTCGCAGCCGTTTGCCCCGGGGAGAAGCAGAAACACCACAGGAGATGTTGGCAACAACTGAAGTGTGCCCCGTTTCCTCTTCTGCAACCGCGTTTCGAGAGCTGGTAACGAAAACCAGCATCGGCCGCCCCGCTGCGGGTGCGGGGAATTTGCCGGTAAGACACAGCCTTGCATTTCTGCATCGGTGTCACCCACCCGGGAAAGACCCAGCACCCCGGGGGATTTCCCCAGCCTGGCAAAAAAAAACTAGCTACATCGATCCCTCTGCCCTAAAACAGCCCGATCTGCACCCAGAAAGGTGGTGGCGTGATGCTGGTGCATCGCGGAGCAAATCGGTCCGTCGGCTCCCACCCAAAACTTTTAGGGTGGCTGCTGCAAGGTGCAGGTGGTGAGAAGCACAATTTTGGGGCAGCTGTCTCCCCTCCCCGTATACAAGCACCAGGCAGCGCTGTGTGTGCAGCCATAGGGTGACCCAAAACCTCTCCCCTTGTCCGCCGTGTTGGGTCAGTATGGGAAAGAAGTGGGCCAAAAATCCCAACCTCGCCATGTCCAGTTGATTCTAAAAAAATATAAATACATAAAAAGCTGAAACATAAAACTCCCTTTCCCAAAAAAAAGATAAAGAAAAAAGAAAAATAGGAGCCGCAATCAGGTATCGGGGCTCTGTGCGTGGGTTTGCTCCAGTTTCCAGGTGCTGCCAGAGCTGAAAAGGAAGAAATGGGTGATCTGAGGGGGACGTCGGAGCCAGGAAGTGGTTTAAGAACGAGCATGACGGTGAGGATTGAGAACGTCACCCCTTTTTCCTTTAATGTCTCTAGCTGCGTGTGACGCTGGAGGAAACCATCATTCCCCATACAGGGCTTGTGCTCCCTGCCCTGTCAGAAGGTTTTGACATCAAGAAGGGAAGGGAAGCCTTAAAACTCAAGCAGCAAAAGACCATCAGGCCAACTGGAAAACCAGGACCAACCCTAGCTCTCGAAGGCTGCAGGAGATGCTGCCCTGTCCTCTGTACACCTGCACATCAGCTCCTCGACAGCCCGGGCAAAGGTCACGGACCTTCATAGCTTTGGGGAAAAAAAATAAAAAGACAACTCTCAGCTAAAACCCTAAAATTTACTAGCGTGCTAGCACCATGGGCTGGAAGGGAGGGGTTTAGAGACTTATTTATTGAAATATCACTGGGACTTGATGTCAGCCCACAGGCTCGTAGGAAATTGCAGTGAGTGGGAGATGTTGAACCCTCTCCTCTTTAGGAGGCTGAGTTTGCAGGATCCGGCCATCGGGGAAGGCTCAGCAGGGTCGTGGCCGACCTTCAATGCTGGTGTGGGCAGTGCGAGACGTCCGGGGTCACCAAATCCTCCAGGGTTACAGGGGTAAAGAGCAAAGTGTTTGGGATCTGCCGCTCTCACTGCAACCTCCTGCCCTTTCTGGCTTCTTAATAATGACATCTCTTCCTGCTGGAAAGCAGGGAGCCAGGCCAAGGAGCAGCACCAGAAGGAAGTTGGGAGAGTCAAAGCATCACTGATGTAGACTCAATTTATCAGATTAACAGACGTGGGGGCGATGAGCACGTCCACCACCGAGTGGCCCCAGCCTCCTCCCTTTCTCCACCGTGTTCGTCTTGGTCATCCGCAGAACCAGATTGGCTCTTGCCTGAGAAGCTCGAGTTTTTAGGGCCAGCATTTGGGGGAGTTTCATCAAAATGAAGACAACAAAGTCTGGGTAAATCACACTGCCTACGTGCGATGGCTTGTTGTGAAAATGATGGAAATAATTATCTTCTGTGCGGTTGTTACAGCGTTGGTGTTCCTGCACGTTAGCTACGCTGCCGGTAATTGCCAGGAATTTTGTATATTAAGAGAGCAAAGATTTTGGGGCTGGCTCCTGACAAAACTACTGAAGGTGAACAAAGGAACCAGCAGCAGGCCGGCCCCCGGGTCCATCTGGCCATGCTCACCGATGACCAAGGAAAAGCAAGGACAAGACAAGCACGTAAGGTGCTCCCCCGTGAGCCCAGGCAAATTTTAATATCCAAAAGCCCCAAGACGAGGAGCTGCACAGATCCATCCAGGTGTAAAACCCCACCGTGTGTTGTGTCCCTGACTGCTACCAGTTCCTTGGAAGACCCCCTTCTTGCTTTTCCAGGCAATTTTTCCAGGCCCCCCTTGGTCATTTCTTCCCAAATCCATCACAGCTGCTCCTAAGACAGAGCCTGTTCAATGTGATCTATTTTGGAAATTTTTGCTGATTCTTCCTTATTTTTTTTTTTAGAGGAGAAAGCCCAAACCGTGTGCACTATTGAAGATATAAATAACCTGTTGACTTGAGGTGTCACGTAGATGTACCCTACCCCTTTCCTCGTCACCTTCAACGTGTGATTGGCTTTGTCCTCTACCCACAGCAGCCTCAAGATCTCGCTACGGAGCACAGCCAGGTTTCGTGACCTTTTCCCCTGCTGTGTCACCAGCCACACATCCTCCTTCAAATCTACCTCCCACGTCCCTCTGCCTCCTGCAGACCTCCTCAACTGCCCACGTCACCACGCTCAGAACTGCATCTCACGACCAAGCTCACCCTCTTCTCCAGACCACTACAAGTATGCCAGAATCCCCTAAGTCCCCTAAGATACTGCCCCACGTTCACCCACATTGAACTGAAGAAGGTAAGTGAGGACAGCCCAAACACCAGGGCTAATTTCTGTAACAGAACATTTGGCTTTTCTCAAAAATTTATTTTTTATTTTTTTTCCTCCTCAGAGTAGTGCATGTGTGCCTGAGCGTTCAGGAACAAAAGCTGTTCATCGATTTTTTACATGTATTTACATAGCACCAGCACCCTGGCTCTGAGTTTCAGAGGTTATCCTTTTTCCCCAAAAAAATGTCAGCCCAGAAGGACGCGATGCAGCTGGTAAGAGCACTGGGATCTTTGACTCTTCATCCTGTTCTTTAAATACCAGACTGTTTTCCCTCCAAAGATGTGTTTATAAAGATTTTCAAATCTTAACATGAACAAAAATTCCCCGGAGTCCAGGCTGGCGTCGCAACACGCTATATATCATTATAAAAGACAAATTCCAGACACTGGGATATTCAGAGCAGACCAGAAATAAAAGGGAAGAAACAAAGGGGGAATTTGAAGCGGAGTAGGTGGACGGGATTTTTAATACACTGTGTAAGAGGTACTCGTGCATTCAAGCAAACACTAAAGCTGAGCCCTTAAAGGATAACTCTACCAGGTTAGGCTAGCAGGCACTTTGGGAAGGCTGTACAAAGGATGGGATATAAAGGATGGGATATAAAGATCTTCTCTAGCAAACCTCCCACCTGGCAAACAGCTTCAGGACTCCCTGAGCAGAAAGCCACGCTAGCACAGTAGCCTCTGTCCCTGCCTGACTTCTTCTCTACTTTTGCCCTCAGAAACCCACATCTCAGGTATGTCCTGCCCCGTTTGGGATGAGGCACAACATCACGGCGCTGAATCCAACCAGGGCTTCCTCAGCAGCTTCCTCTGCTTCTCGGCGCAGGAGGCACGGGGACAGGGAGGGTTGCCCAAGAAAAAATTAACAGGGAGTTTATTTCATCAAGTGCCCTTATTCTTTGGAGGCATGGAAGGCAAAGGGCTGAATCATAAAGGTGGGGAATGAGGAACTCTTCTAGTTATTAACTACCATTAAAAATTTCAGTGCAAAACTCACCTGTGTAATTAGGCCAGTATTAATTACCCCAAGTGAATGATTCAGATCTCTATGTTAAACACTGGCTACGCACAACAAACACCCTAAAAGAGGGGAAATCCAAACCCGACCACCTGAGAACAAGCAAAAATAAACCAGGGGAAAGGCTGTTAGCTTTGTAACCTCCCAAGGGAAAGCAGAGCCAGGAGGCCCACGCTATCTCCCACCCTAAAACACGCACAGATTGGGGAAAAAGCACACATGCACGTGAGAGGACCCTCACGTGCCCCTTGCAGGCGGTTCCAGCAGGATAAAAAAGCAGGATGAAGGATCAGACATCATCCCGGAGCTACGACGCTGGGTCTGTGCCAGTTCTTCCTCTCGAGACGCGAGCACGTGTTTCACTTCTTCAGCGGGGAAATTTTCTAGCAGGCAGCTGCAGCTGCAATCCGCAGCATTGCTCAGGCAACGCTCAAGAGCTAGGCCTGGAAAATATGACAAAGAACGCAGTTTTGGTACAGCAAACAGTAGGAAATCAGTTCCAAAGTCAGAATGAAGATGAATGTTTTGAAAGTGTTTGAGATGCCTCAACTAGAGGTCCAAAGACAGTAACTCCTTAACACCCCACTCGGGGCTCTCGCTTTCTGGCAGATCTGAAACCGGTTTTCTCACACTTAAAAAAAGATATTCTTTCACTTGTAGCTAAGGTGGTTTCTTTTGCTCCCCTGTGAAGAAGAAAGAGCAGAATAAATGGATAATCAGCATCAGATAAGGACTGCCGGCCTACCACATGAAGGTAAAAGCTCGGTTCAATGCACCGCAATCACAGAACTGTAGGGTTGGAAGGGACCTCGAAAGATCATCGGGTCCAACCCCCTGCCAAAGCAGGTTCCTCAGAGCAGGCTGCCCAGGTAGGTGTCCAGATGGGCCTTGAATATCTCCAGAGGAGACTCCACAACCTTCCTGGGCAGCCTGTTCCAGTGCTCTGTCACCCTCACCGTGAAGAAGTTCTTTCTCATGTTGGTGCAGAGCTTCCTGGGCTCCGTTTTGTGGCCATTGCCCCTTGTCCTGTCCCCAGAAACCACTGAAAAGAGGTTGGAAAAATCCCTCTGTCCCCCACACCTCAGGTATTTATAAACATTGATAAGATCCATTTTTTTTTTTTAAGAAAAGGGAAGGTTTTGTTACTGAAATACCACACGGACATTGGGTTCGAATTATATCACTTATGGCTGTAAAAGAGCAAGAAACAAGTTCCTACCGCTCAAGTCAACCCTTCAAGCTTTCAGGCATCGCTGACTGGCTTTGATCAGGAAGGGGGTTAGAAATCACATCCACTCCAAATTGCGAGGGAGGGAGGAGACAGCTGAGTAATGATCTCATTCTTGGAGTGCCAGATACCGAGTTTCCATGCAGCACCTAATTACGTCGCAGAGCACTTTGCCAGAGCATGCAGAGAAGTTCAAAAAAAAAAAAAAGAATGAGACGAATTCCTGGAACACAGCTTTGTTGCTGGTCACCAGCCGCTGTGGTGCAGAGCAAGGCAGGGTTAAAGCCCTCCGAGCCACCAGAAGCCTTCTGTGTTTTTGCGTGCCCACAGCACTTCAAGCATGTGCTGTTGGACCCATCGGGACCTGGCAGACCACCCCAGCCTTGGTTTGGCCAAACACAGCTTTCCCTAGCGCGTGAACAAGTTGGAACAACCCAGGTTAAATTTCTGCAGAGAGACAATGACAGCTCTAACAACAAGAGCAGATCCTCAGACCCATCGCGATGAGGAAGCTGCGTGGAAGGGCACCAGCAAACCAAGATCACGCAGCTCCTCGCTCCTGAAACTCATCCAATTTCGAGATATTTTAAAGCTTTGCTTATGTGTGACCTCTGTGATAGCAATATTCATCATTATCCTCATCTAAACATCATTAATATTTTTACCAAGCAACCAGGATTGTATCAAAGCCATGTAAGGAGGGATTTCAGAAAAATAATTCACTGGCCTCCCTGACATTTGTTTGCAGTGGTCAGCAGCGAGTAAGGTGATGAATATTTTTATTTTTTCCACTCAGGTCTCTTGGGCAACCGCCAGATCTACTTCTAAAGCAGAAGCCTGTTTCCTCGCATACCAGAAGGACTGAAGGGAAACAAAAGCAGACCAACTCCTTTGTTTTTACATCTTCAAAAACATTCCCTCACACTTCACACTGTGCATAACAATGAGCCCATCTTAGCAACAGGCTATTTGTTCCTTCAGCTTCGCTTGCTATTTTCTACCCCGTTTCTTACCTGCAAGTTTTTGCAATATCTCCACTCTGGCTTTTTGCCTTCTCCCCCCAGTCATTTGTATGCCTGAATACAGGACAATAGTAAATGCAAACACAGTGATGCAGATTTTAGATAAAGAAGAAAGAGGCAAAGGTACACAAACATGTTTTTATTTTCTTCAGTAGTATTATTGAAGTGTAGTATTTCAAGCTGCAGTGCAATTTTGGTCTAAAAGTGGGTATTTTCATCTCACCTCTATGCACAAGGTGAGTTTTCAGTTTTGTTTTCTGTAAAAAGTTCACATGCATTAGCCTCCCTACTTGGCTGAGTAGTTATATACACTGACAATAAACTCCACACCTTCTCAACTATATCACAACAGCTCACAATTTAGTGTTATGGGACGCCAGGGGGAGAAAGGCAAAAAATATTATGGAACCTTTAAGAAACTGAGTGACCCTGCAACTAAGAAAACAGGAAAGAAGTGACTTGAATAATGACATTTTATTCTTGAAGTTTTAACTCAGATTTATTGCTCCGATAGAAGGCTTGCATTCTTAGCAAGAAGTCACAGGTTTTATGGAAGGGTTTCAAATGCTCATCATATGTGTATTATATATGCCATACCAGCCAGAATGTGTGCATGGTGTCCCCCAAAAAGAAAAGGTTCAGATCTTCACAATATAGTTGTCATTTCTGAAGCGAGCAGGGGCAGAAGTATCAGTGGTGGTAGGAATGGAGAAGGAATCAAAGATAACACATTTCAGCCACAAGAGGAAACACGTAAATGAATGAATCATGTACAACCCCCTCACACAGCAAAAAACAGCATTCTGTCAAGATTTAGCCTGAGGGATAGCAAAGGGACACAAAAATAAGCTGCAACAAATACCAAACCGCAGTGCTTGGCTTTAAAGGCTAACTTCAAAATCAGAAAGTTTACAGCTTGGTGTGCAACACCGCACTTCTTGCCTCATTTACTCCACTGTTTGGAACTGTTTGAATTAGGCTATGATAGAAGCCCGTGATTTTAAAATAGCAATTCCCAGAGAACATTGTTCAAATTCTTTCTTCCATCCTAGGGGTCTGTCACTGGACATGAATCCACAGAATCACCAAGCACTGAGACTGCTCAGCTGGAGGAAGTCAGAATCCATCCACTAGAGGAAAAAACTCCAGTGAATCCAGTGAATTTCTTCTGTTGCTCAGTAAACCCTGGGGTTTTCAAAGACAAACTAAAATAGGCCTGTAAGTGTTTTGAAAGGGCTGCAGCAAACTCCCTGAGGTGCCGCATAGCCACCCCTCAGCAGAGTCATCACTACTTTGAGAAGACTGGGCCACTACAAACACGATACTGCTGTGATTAGACTTTTAACAAAGACCTGGTTTGAGCACAACAAAAGAAAAAAGAAAAAAAAAAGACTTGCTCAGTACTTCATCACACTTCACATTTGGAAATTTTGCTTAAGTGTCTTAGTTGATGGCACACGGTTTATAATGCAACGTGCAGCGACAGGAAAACAAGACATCCAAGTGTTCTTGAAAGGTTAAAGTCAGAGAGCATCTCTCTGCAACCCTGTCTTCATCTGCGCTCCCTTCTTGAGAACACTACTAGCAGATGTCTCTTTTTGCACAGCATGGGGCTTGTTGGCCAACACGGCTTCCAGAGCTGAGCTTGTTTCGCTAAGTTAGCACTCCCACTCCTGTTCTCACCTCCATCCAGCAACCAACTGGGCAACGGCTTTAAAAAGTTTTGGGAAGAGTTTGAAGAGAATGTAGAGAACGATGCTTTGTGCTCCTGCCGACTGACATTCCTCTTTTCAGGTCTTCTCCACGCAGGGTCTGTGAAAGGGATGCATTAAGCAGCTCTCCCTGCCCCATTTGCTTGCTAAGTTGGTTTCGTGATTATTCTGTGAAAAGGAAACAGTTCGGCATAGGCATGAACTCATTAGGATTGGTGCCCTTGGGCAAACGCAGTTACACTGGAAATCTTATGCACATGAGACATAATGAGCTGGAAGGGAAGAGGCCAGGTCTCAGGGAGTAAACTGTTTACTGCAAGCTAGGTCAGCACAACAGCAGCACGAGGTAAGAGCTGGAGCGCTCATTACCATGAAAAATCAGTAAATAAATAAATAAAATTACCTGCTTGAATCTATGGTGACGGATCCTTGCTGAATTGCATTCCTAACACAACAGCTCTATTAAGTTCTGTTCTGCATCTCTCTGGTGTTCTTCAGCCAGAACTCTTTCCAAGTTTGGCTTTCAGCACTTCTAACCCTACACTGGAAAACAGAAAGGATTTTCAAGAATTCTCTTATCGTCAATCCAGTCAAGTGCAACATTTCACTCAAGATTGCATAAAAATAAAAAAATAAAAACATAATGGGGGTGCGGGGTGGAATCCAAGTATAAGGGCAAACATTCTCCCCAAGGTCCAAAGACCTGCAGAAAACTTATTTGAAAAAAAAGAAAAAAAAAAAAAAAGGACTTGTACCTCTAGAAGATAAACACTGCAGTTTGTGTATTAATTACAGCTCGCTCACCTTCCTCATCCAGAGGCCTCTTACAACCTCCTCCTGGCTGCATTGGGAAGTAAAGGCCTGAGCCTTGGCACAAACAAGCTGCTGGATTCTAGTGGCTCATCCTGATGCAACATCAGTTAATCACAGGAGCAATTCATTTCCCCTGCTGTGTTCCGGTAAGAGACTTCATCCACATTTAACCATCTCTAAAAACCTCTCATTTGTTTTCAAATACCGCTATTCCAGTTATTCTCATCGCAATCAAATTTCCTTGCACCTTTATATTAACAGACTTTACTCCTAAACTAAATAAAGATAAAAAAAAAAATACATATCCCTATCTCTACACTTCCCAGATCTCTTCTCACTAACACCTATGACTTGTTTGGAGTTACGATGTAATACTCCACCAGAAATCATCAGTTCTTACTATTTTCTCAACTTTAAGTTACTTCATAGGAAACCGGTACATATTTAAAAAAAATTAATCCCAGCTCACTTTTCTTTTTGAAGTATGCTCCAAAACCTGGAGCATACTTCAAACACTCCTCCCCCCCAGATAAAATCCAGCATCCTAACACTCTGCTTTCCAGTAACTTTCCATCTTCCATTCCCAGGTGTCCCTGAATTCCCCTCTTCCAGTGATACACCCTAGCAGACACCCCCTTTTCTTTTTGGTTGCAGCCCATTTCCTTATCTTTGTTGTTATTCCATTTACTCTGGACTCCAGTTCTTTGTCAGGACAATTCCTTCCCCCATGGGAGCGGACTGGCAGCCCAAGAGGGTTGTGCAGGCATCGGCTTCTCCACACCCAGGGTAAACACGGGCAGTGAGCCCGGTTCCCTCCCCACTGCTTTTATTTACCTATTTGCTCACTGGGTCCACCTGCTCGGCCTTCTCCCCCCCTCCCTTTTCCCTTCCCGTGTCACTCAGAAGGCAGGCAGACGCTTTCTCTCAGTGCTTCCCTTGGCAAGTATTGCTCAGCCTGGTTTTTCTTCTTCTCAGTTGTCCCCTGTGCAAGAGGGCTTTTTCATTCATCTCACGGTTACGGAACAGTATGAAGTAAACACTGTTGGCACCCCACAAATCCCACCCATTTTGCTAACAAGTTAGTATCACAGGTACACTCCACCCCATCTCACTCATAGCATCCAACTCTGGAGCTCTTATCCTGTCCCTTACTTTACACAACCTGCTCTTTGATTTTTCCCTGGAATTCATCCCCACATGTGTTGCTTACCCTCTTCTTTCTCTCTACAACTACTGCCCTCCTTTTCTTCTCTCCAGTCCACGAAGACTCTTAACATCCTGACTTGCATTCTCCATCACCTGAGTAACTTCTCTTTCCCTTGGCCCAAAATCCTGACAAAAATCACACTGGTATTTAGAAAGAAACTGAACTTACACATACTTAGCACGGGTAGGAAGAGTAGGAATTAACACATGCACAGTAAAATCTGCAGCTTTCAGAAAGGTGCAATTCCTCAAGAGTGACAAGGAACTGGGGCCAAACCTCATGGCACAATACCAGAGCACGGTCCGTCTGTCTGTCCCGAGGTTGGCAGTGAATACCTACAGAAGGGAGAGGTGCAAGACCAGAAAAACTTACCCCTCAACCAGGCAACAGGAAAATCCCACATCAAGATACAGGAAGGAGCAGGAAAACACATCAAGAAACCTGAAGAGCTACAGTTAGAGTTATTTTAAACAGAAACTACACTGTAAGCCATCCGAGGTACTCCTTGGCTCCTTTCATTAGAGGAATGGCATTGCCATATGGGCATCAATGATTTTTTTTACGTACCATTTTTCCTAGGGCATCTGATTTTTCCTTACCCTTGCAAGAGCTGCCATCCCTTTCAGCATCCAACAAATCCATTGGTAAGTGCAGCAACATTTTCTTGATAACACCCAAGTGTTAAAGCTGCTGAATTAAGCCTCTTAACTCCCAAAATGTGTTACTGAATGCCGCAGAGTGTGATTGCACTAGGCCAACACTGCATCTCAAATGAAGCACCACAAGAAATATTTAAATCACATTTTATTTTTCAAATTCAAAAATAACAATTAGCTTTATTTAACATGTTACACATCTCACAGGTTTAAAATATCATGCTCTATTTAAATATCTGAGTGACAACACTATACAAATAAAATGTTACACAAAATATATTTAAGAAAATGTTTTGGTCTTCCATCTGAACAATAAATAGACAGGCACTTCTACATATACAAAGGAAGCAATCACTATTTAGAATAGCTCTTATAAGCAAGATGTGGAAATACAGAAGAAAATCTGAGCTTTGAGAACATGTTTAACTCTAGATGAGACATCATGCAACTTCAAAGTTTGTTTCAAAATCCAAACCTCTCAGGAACCGCACAATCCTAGGCTCGCTACTGCTTTACAGGAGATCCAAACCGTGCTCTCACAAGCAATGTGCAATTTCAGTTATTTTTATCAAATCAGCTACCTGATCACTTTTAGTGCCAAAACAGAAATCAAGGACTGACCAGCGTAGCTTTTCACATAAATACCGTGAGTTACAAGTCAGCTTTACCTTATGGGTAAAGCTCAGGGTGGGCAGCAGCTGCGTTGTACCTACTGCCCAGCCCCAAACAAAATCTGTTCTGCCTTTCCCTTATATGTTCAGCTCTTTTATGGGGTGTTTGGAACCACAATACGCTCTTGCCATGTTAAAAAAAAGACAAAACACCAAAAAAACACATCTAATAAAAGGGTAAATCCTTCAGACACAGGCACACTTTGCACAAAAGGAGAAAATACTGCTTGGGGTGCGTAAAGACTGAAAACTGTAAGTTAAAAAATTAAGTCTCGTGTTTCATACTTAAAGCAAAAACTACATTCCTCCAATTTGTGAGTTGTTAATTTACAGTGGTTTCCACACAGCCCCGCACAAATGCTACTCAAGAAAAAAAAATTGTCTTCCACCATCACAATTAATGAAAGATGCTCCATAGTATGCAATCACTGCTTCCAATACAGGTACCGATCACTGACAGCAAGCCACATCTTTCAAGTCCTTTTTAAAATTTAGATAGATACTGAGACATAATGACCACCAGGACAGTGGAAAAAAACAGGACCAAGTCTTGGTGCCATCCCCTCCAATTTTAGTATTACTGTCACTTTCAAAAGTATAGGAAGGAATTTCCAGAGAAAATTTTAAAAGAACTGTTAAACAGAGCTTCAATGGTTCACCAAGAAAGTCAGACCCAAACTTGGAAAGTTATTTGTATTTAAGACACTTTTGCACATTACTTTAGCAATTTAAGTGTGGATCTTGCAAGCGTGTCCAGATCTTAATCATTTCTTGAGGTTTTCTACTATGCACTAACATTAAGTTTGTGTAGGAACATATGTTATTTCTGTATTTCTCTTCAATGTCAAATGTTTTGAAACCTTTGTGTTTTTCTGGAGCCAGCCCAAGCTTCTGAAGGCACATTCCAGTATAAACGTCATCAATAGGATAGAGGAGTACCTGGTCGGACGCATTATTCAGTCTTAATGCCAGATCACCAGAGTACAGAAACCCACCGCCTCCTGCGTATGGAGGATACGAACCTTCATAAACACTTTCTGGGATGTAGTACTTCAATTTCTTTTCCCTGTGAGGTCCAGCATCTTTGATCACATCACCTATGAACAAGTCTTTGGCTTTGTCCTTTGATAAGCTCTTCAAGTAATCCAGGATCTGATGGGTATTCACAAAAACATCGTCATCGCCCTTAAAAATAAACTGGACATCTGCGCAGCTGCTGCTGACCCACTTGAGAAACAGCACCTCTTTCAGAGTTAAATTGAAGAAAGTGTCTCTGTAGTTCCAGAGCAGAATGTCTTGGTGGGTTTCACTCTCAAATTTTATCATGTCTGAAAGGTCAGGAAAGTTATCCTCTGGTGGGGTCTGCCCAAGGAGGAAGACCCTTTTGACTGTTATATCTCCTGATTCTATTTCCTTGCCCCAGGATTCCCTAATTGCTTGCCTTCTATCAAAGTGTGGTATAAGTGACTTAATAGCCAGCAGCAGGAAAGGTTTATGTTTGCACTTATTTGGTTGATCCATTAGTAATGAGTAATTTCTACATCTCAAATAAAGCAGGAAGTCTTTGAATCTGTCTGGCAAGTTTGCAAAGTCACTAACCTCTGAAGTCACCCACGGGTCAGGATCACAGGAACTGAGAACGCTCGCGTTAGAAATTAAGTTCTCTTCCACAGTCATATTGGAAAGCAAAGTCAGGATCGGGTTGTACAGCAGTTCGAGCTTCTGTTGCTGCTTGTTCCAATAAGCTTTGTGAGGAGTGTATTTCCTCCAGAATTTGCTGCGCGGTATAATAACACGGCCTTTGGCATTCTTCTCTTGGCTGCCGCTTTTGGAGACTTCCACAATGACATAGATAAAAATGTTTACCATCATCAGAATTCCCAGCAGCTTTAATCTTCTGCGTCCAACACTCATTTCTCATATCTGGAAAGAGAAATAACAGATTTCTAGCTTTCTTACTAACAAGTTCTTGATTTCATAAAAACGCAAGCCACTTTCAGAAGAAGAACAAGCGAGGTGGCAGCCCGAAAACAGAGGTCACCTACACACAACAGAAGCAAAACCAAAACCAAAACCTTATCTACCTCTAATACAAGCACACCTGCAGCTAGTCAGGGTTTGGGGTTGCATAGGACAACAAAATGCTGGTAGGAATGTAAAGCTTCCAGTTCCCACTTTAGGAATTTTACATGGCATTTTACAGTGTCTAGATTAGCAAGCACACTTTGATCCTCATTAAAGTCTCCTTGAATTTTTTGACTGTACAGTAATTAGAATTTGAGCCCTCAGCTTGGCAAAGGCAGGCAGAGAAGCTTTTTTTTTTTTTTTGCAAGCAAGGTGAGCTTAAGGGTACGCAATGAATTGCAGTACAATAAGGTCAGTTATTTTTAAAATAAGCTCCAAGCTTTTATACTCGTATTTTTATACCTTCCAACTACAGAATAGGCAGAGCTGAATTTTATAGCAGACAGTTTGTTTCTAGCTATTTCATTTGGCTGTTCCTTGGGAGAGTGGCCGACAGAACTGACCGGCTGCATTGCTGCTATTCACTTCTCTGCAGGCAAAAGATAAGATGAATTTTGACTTTTTTCTTCAACTGGAAAAGCAAGTGAATGGCAGCAGGAAATGAAGTGCAATTATTTCTAGGAAAGAAAATCAACTGAAGAGAAATTAAAAAAGCAGAGGTTTCTGATATATGTAAGACCAGGAATAATAGCAAGTATTGTCGCAAAAGCTATATGGAAATCCATCTCCATTTCTTACTGAGACCGCAAACGGATCAACCCCTCTCTCTTCCACATTGTCAGAACGAAAGGTGTACTGCGAAGCAACCATGTTCCTCTGCAGTAACACTCATCCAGCTGTTTACCAGCCCAGAGGGCTACAGAGCCAATGTACAAACTACACAAAAACTCAACAAACCATTCTAAATTAGGACGTCAGACTAGAAAGTAACTCGGGATGAATAAGAGTCGGATTACATTTCAGATACATACGGAACCATTGAAGCAGTTTTCATTTGCCTGAAGTACAATTACAGCAAGACCAGGAAAAAAAAAATAAAAGAACACAAGTCCAGTTATAAATGCTAGCTAAGAAGGCAGAGCACTAGCAGTCAGGAAGGTATACTTGATTAACAGTGCAAAGTGTGCTTCTCTTCACCTTTTACATATTTCCACATCACCAGAGACCTGGGCTATGGTGACCCTTGGTCTCTCCTGGTTTTAAGTCTTCTACTCCTCAGCAATCCAAGTACAACTTTTAGTTAGACAGCAGTAGGTAAATCAGTGATCCTTTTTTCTTCTTTCACCACTGAATTGTCACTAAATCCAAAGGGAGAGTAGTACTGAATATTAAAAAAAAAGCAAAACCAAAAAACCCTCCTAGAAAGCAGGAACTGTCCCGAGAAAAATCCCTATTCTTCCTTCATTTGATTTCCTGTAGCATCTGCATATTGATCTTCAGATATGCTCTTGGGGGCTAACATTAACTACCTTCTTTAGTGTCCTGCTCTCAGCCAGTTGTGAAGCCTGCAGTTCAAAGCTTAGTTTTTTAGTTTTCTTCCATACCTCGAAGACACAAACAAATGATGGCACTGACCATAAACACAAGCCAAACAGCTGAACAGTCAGAAAGCAGTGGCAGCCTCCACTAAAACCAGAGACCATCATCTACTATGTATCTCCTCTTCCCATTCAGTACACACACATGCTGGAGAAGCAGCTGCCTGCATTTTGTACCACTCCATGCAGCTCAGCGTCCCTATCAGTGCTCATTTACCTTGTCCTTAGGCGTTTCTATAGCACCCTCGCTAGAAAAAAAGTGACGCGGTACTTTACCTGTGATCCCTGTACTCCAGGGACACCAGGGTGAGAAGCTCCCCCAGAAATAGCAAACACACACAGGACTGTCAAGAGCTCAGTCAGAGCCTGATTTTCCAGAATATGTAGCGCTGTGCAGCTGATCTGGTCACAGCCCCCGGCTACTAAGCTCCACGCGTTCGACACTTTTGCAATTCATCTTCTGGATGCTTGAGCTGAGAGTGTTCAGAACACCACTTGCAGAGTATTTCAGCGACGTAATAAAACCTTTCACATCAACGTCTTTGGACTAAGCATTCAGATTATGTAACTACAAGATCTTCTTTCATTTTCCTTCTTTCACTTGTAGCCCTGCAGCAAACAGAACATGGATCCTACACAGAAAAATCTCCATTAGACAGACTTGGTTGTATGCTTCATCAGAAAAAACACCAGTCTAGCAAGATCAGCGTGGCTCCATCAAATAACACACTGTAAGTGCTGCCAATCCCACGTATCAGCACACTTCCAGTATCAGTCTCATTTTGTAAAAGTTATCAAATAATGCTGATTAATATTTCTGAGAAGACAGGTAACATTCGGTATCAATACAGGAAAGACTTAAGTTACGTAAGACTTGATCTCAACAATTTTGCGCAACAGCATTCTCTTCTGTAATTAAAAACTGTCTACACAAGGTTTTTATCAATGCATTGAAGTAATATACATACTATGAACACTAAGCCAAGAATAAAGGCTACCCACAAAAAAGGGACTAAAAGTGCTTTGTTAAAAAGGTGATCTAAAGAAAGAAAAACAACACCAAAGAGGGGTTGTGTTAGACACTTGCTCATAGTGTCAGATTGACTTCTCAAATTGAAAGCAACAAAATGAACAGAGATCAGAACAACTATTTCTATAAAGATGGAATCTCAAAGTCCATCCTTTTTATCCAAAGTCCGCTAGTACTCGCTTCCATCATGACATCTCAAGACATAAGTGATAAGGAATGCCCAGCAGACCATTTCATTTCTAGGGAACGGGATTTATCACAAAGTTTTATTACAATCCTCATCGTAATGGGAGAGGTTGTTTTTTATTGTCTTGCTGTCGGTGCTTTTTATTTTTCAGCCCATGTCTCAAGGCAGTTCTCTGTTCCTCATCTGCTTTGCTGACGCTGCAGTGGCTGCCTGAAGCGGCGGCGCAGGGGAGGTGGTGTGCTCTGGGCAGCCTGCTAAGGAGCAGCATCGTGGAGCACAGGACAGTGCCCATTTCCGACTTCTGGCTTGGTGGCCGCCATCTGGACAGATCACAAGATATTTTCCTATTCCAGTAATAGCTTCTATCACCATTTGTATAACAAAATTTCCAGCTGCCTTTCCTTTGACTGATGAGAATGGGAGATCTGTTAGGGAAGCCAAAAAACTAGAAGGGATTCAGTTCATACTTAAATCCATCCAACAAAACTGATGTAAGAACTCATTGAAGATCCACGAAGAGCAGTACAAAGCAACACTACTTGAAAAATTCCTGCTGCTTTTTGTTTTAAAAAATAGGAAACACTACAGCACATAGCTCACTAACATAAAAAGTAAAATGAGCACATACATCAGTAAAGCAAATCACAATACAGAACCTCAGGAACAAAAACCCTACAAAACCTTGTTCCACCTTTGGCTAGGAAGGTGAAAGCCACCTACTTTCAAGGGTGATCTGAAACGTGGGTTTTCACTGTCCGCTTCCCACTTCTCAGCTACAGCGATCTGCAGACAGCTGTAGCAATCAGCTCAAGTTTGTACAACTCCCCACATTTCTGCTTATGCAACTTCCAGCAGCACAGCTGTGTGTCACTGCCACTGCACACAAAGTCCATTTGTTCACCGCCCTTAGAAAGCAACCATGTGACAAGAAAACGGGGTTAACGTTAACCATACTCGGGATGAACCAAGGGCCCACTACAAAGACAGTATTTGGGGTGATTTATTCTGCATAAATGGGGGGGGGGAGGATTTGCCTTCTTCAGCTCTACTCCACTGCAGTCAACCTAAAGTACTGAGAAAAGGAAATTTGAAAAGTCACAAGGGAGCACTGGGATCAAGAGGTGGATGAAAAAGTGGAAGCTGGGAAGAAAGCAGCACCACTGTGGGCCAGGCAGTGATCCACACACCCAGGAATTACACAAGACGCTCTTTCCTGGAGGCAAGCATTCTGACAAACGGGGTCACCATACCCCGTGACAAAAGGGCTAAGTCTGGAGGAAGCCACACTTAAGGTCAAAACAGGACTATCAAAGTGCACGCTACGGCCCCATGTGATTCATCAGTTTGACAGTCTCGCACTGGACTTCAGATCCTACCGATGAGTTCTGATGAGCCCTCGCACAGCACCCTGTAATGACCTCATGCAGTGAGCATGTGGAACACATGACAAAGATAGTTTTAAACCCCGATAGCAAGACATTGCTACGCACAAAAACAAGCCAAGACCTCTGCTGAGGTTTAGGTGTAGGAAACAAACAAAAAAAAAAGGTATGAGGAAGAGAGGCTGGTGTTGCCAAAACAATCATCTCTAGGATAGAGACAACGAAGCCCAGTGGGCTCAGAGGGTGCACTAACTGGTCCTAACTAACACACACCTGGGTGCAACCCCGTATCATCCAAATTCTGAAGACTTGGAACTCGCTTCCACATCCAGATGTTGTCCTACTTCAAGGCAGGACAGGAAGGTGCTCCGTTGGGAATGCCATCATAACCAAGGACATGGCCACATGAAACCAAGCAGCCAAGGGGAACATTTTGACAGCTGACCCTAACAAATTTACCAGTGAAGCAAGCAACTATAAAAAGTTTTCATCAGAAGTCAGACCAAGTGTGTACCTAACTTGGTTCATTCTGCATACACTCAACAAAACACCCACTGACTGTTAAAAATAACATGTAAGTAGCTAATCCTCTGGTAGCTGAGATACCATACATCAGTTCCAGGAACACCACTTTCAGAATGAGTAGAACTTTCTTTTATTACAAGTTTCTTAGTAGCAACCCTTATATTGAAGAGCCGGATGTTCAAACACAAAATACTGACCCTGTTTGTTGATTATTACTGATGCTTAAGTTGCTGAGCAGCGCAGCCTCCGAAGACGTCCCACTGCTGTACACTGAAGCTTCCTTGGCAGCTCTCTACAGACTGCATTGTCAGTCTCTGTACAGAAATGAGCACCCATCCCAAGCTCCCCCTTGCAATGATGTTAAGAGCATAATTGCACCAGGACATAGAAGAACAGGCATTCAGAAGGGAGCTACAGGAGTTAAAGCAATCCCATGCACCTTAATATCGACGGAAATGTGAAAGTCGTCTTCTTGTTCCGAAGAAGCAAAGCCCACAATAAATTACGCAAGTGGACAGACTGCTGGTGACTACTTCAATTTTAACCCCTAGAAGAAGTATTACTGTAATTACTGAAAGCAGGCTCCATCATCTCCTTCAAATAAAGAGCTCAGTTTCATTAAACACACCATAATGCCAAACAACACTGCGCAGCAAGCAGCTCCAAGTCAGCAGGTAGGTTCACACAGCACAACCTTGAACCATGCAAGGACGTTGGCTTGCTTTCAAGAGGCAACATAGTCTGTTGTTGTGCAGTGATCTGCACTCAGCTCCACGACACAGCACAGGAATACCCACAAACTCTTCCAGCAAGATGAAGTAATTGCAGTATTCCTGTTTATTACATGAGAAAGGAAGAGTTCCGGGGAGCCTAAGACACCAGCCATTTTCAATGGAACATTGTAGTTCCATTTAAAAAAAAAAAATGTAGTAGTTTTTCTAGACATATTGAACATCAACTTGACTCCAAGACCAGTTGTCTGCTATTAAAACATTCTTCCTTGATGCTTTTACTTACAAGTGGTATTTATTGATCTCAAGTCTTGACACAAACGCTCAACAGCCACAGAAGCAAGCTGTGACTATCAGCGAGCCATCTCGACAGCAGTGTATCACCCAGGTTTGCAGCTCAGCAAACCACCCAAAGCAGAACCGCCTTAAATCAGCTTGAATATTTAGCACAGACAATTAACAACTCCCCCAGGAAAGGAAGCCCAGAACAGCAAGATACGGACAACCTCCGGCGGTGTCAACACCTTCCCACACTGCACAACATTCCTGCATTGGCAACGAGCTCCTAGATGAAATCAAACCTCGGCTCGCTCATGTTGACTCCAGAGAGAAAACCGATGAGCGTAACCTGCCTGCCTCTACCCTCACCTCTCGCAGCAGTGCCAGGCCGTGGATCCAGGCGCAGCTGAAACAACCAGACCACCTGAGGCCTCCTTCAGGTGGAGGCTCCCTCCTCCTCCGTGTCTCCAAGAGCTCAGGCCTAATCCCTCCCTTGCAGCAGCTCCACCAGGCCCCTTGGTAGATGAGTTCACAGCACTAACCCTGCAGAAAACGAAGTGAGAGAAATAGCAGGTGTGCTTGCTAACTAAAACGGCTCACAGGAAGGTTTGATAAGCATCAGAGCAACTCAGTATGCTTTCACTGTAGAGGAAAAAAAAAAAAGGGAGCAGAGAGATTCCCCCTCCTCTTTGGCAGGGATGACTGACAACACACCAGTAATGCCTTGGTCCTAGATCTGTAATCCTTGCCATCCTTTAACGAGAGGCTAGCTAGCATCATACCAGCAACACTACGTGCCCTGGTGCAAGCAGCCGTATAATGCCAGTCTTTGAGCAGATCATGCAGAGACAGGGTAAAACATCTAATTTTTTCTTCTTTGAGTCTGACAGAAGCCATGACCTTTACCTGTAAATACCTGTATCATCTACCGAGGGCTGGAGTTTCGCTGTATTTCCTAAGTGGGCTGAGTAACTCGCATGCAGTATTTGACTGCCATACCCAAGCATTAAAAGTCCATTTGCTTACCGAGGCTGTCAAAAGAGATTAATCCTTGCTACCTGCAGGCACTACACCTACCACTCTACCGGTTCAGCATCAGGCCGTAAGGAATTTGTTAAAACAAAGCTGAAATTCAATTTTCTAAAACCCCTCCATCTTTCTGAAAGCTCTTTGCAGAGATAAGCTGTAACTGGGGCTATGCAGACTTAGATCTCAACATGTGGCTTCATTTTGAAGCCTGATAGCCTTTGTAGTAGGTGTGCACACAGTAACTCCTCATAGTGCTAGCAACAGTGCACCCAATAGCAGCACTGCTGCTCTGAAGATAATGATAATAAAACACTCCATTTAATTAAACACATCACGAGCTATGCACAGTCTCTCTACCCACTTGGGAGAGGCATCTGTCCCTTAATACCTCGGTTCTACTCAGCGAGCCAAAAGCAGTCTTGGAGTGACCAACAACAGCCTGAGAACATACAGAAGAGGTTAAGATCCCTGAACTGTTACACAAGAAATCTGTGCTCCGTCCAACTTTAAGAACTTGAACACTATTTGTTTTTCTAACTACACACAATCGTATCACTTTTTCCTCTCAGAACTTCACACAGGCACACATTTACACAATGGTAATTAAGAACATCTTAAGAACTGGCACGTGTTCAACAGATACCGGTATTCTGCTTCTGGAGAAGCACGCTGCAGGGGCTACTGCTGAGTAACGCTCCATGTTTTGTGTTCTTCCAACACCACAGTCAGTCTGAAGCAACGTTCCAGCTTGGGGAAGTGTGCTGGGTCTGGCTGGGATGGGCTGCTGCAAGGCAAGTTAACTCCAGCCCAGACAGACCCAGCAGAAGTTACCAAAACACCACGTTACACGCAAAAAGAAATTCAGAGCAGTTGGTTTTACTTTCATCAATTGCAACACACTTTGAACTGTCTTTCAGCACGTTATTTAGTTTTTCGAGAAGGTCAGTCCTCCCACATTTCAGCACCAAGAGTCACCAGCACAACATGGGTATGGAATTTCACAATCCAAGTAACTAAAAAGGCCACGGAAGGATGTGCCTGTAATTTCCCTAAACACAGCTCAAGGCATGAAGAACTGTAAATAGTCTGAGTAAAAGCCAATCTAACTTCACATACTGCTTCCATTCTGCTCCCCGCTAGTTATCTTCAGCACAGTTCCAACATTTTCCTCGAAAAGAAAGAAAGGACACAACGCACTAGGACAGTGAGGCATTTCTCTAGTAACACTCACCTGGTTTGCTGCAGCAAGGTACTTGAGTACTTTTTGAGCCAGGAACTGCATGCGAACCACATTTAATTGATGTTAGCGAAGCTAATCTCACTTTTTCCACTCACTCTTTGAACCCATTTATATCTTCAACCTTTGTGAACTTTACTGGCAATTAATTCCTCAGTTCTTCATACAGCAAGAACTTGGAATGACTTGATTTTGAATTACCAGACAAACGGGGACTCTGTGCAAGTATAATAGACAGAAATTTTTCCACTATTCCCCCTGTCCGCTCTATAGCTGGCGCAGCAAACAAATTTTCATCTGCCTTCAGTTTCTTCTTTGCCAAGGTGAAAAGTTCTAGTCTTCTTCTTTCTAGCAATCTTTTGCGCTGCTGTGTATCCTTGTCATTTTTCCTCCCTGCTTCTGCTAAGTCATTTTGGATATGGCAACAAAGAAAGCATTTACTAATTGAATCTCACAAGTAAGAGACTTCACAAACACTTTTTAGAGCCATATCAATGGTGCTTAGTAAAGGCTCAAGCCAGATATTATGGGCAGCCCTGCTAAACACCGTAAGGGAAGAGAATTACTTGAAAAAACAGCCACAAAATTAAAAAAATAACTTTCCCCACACACAGAGCACATTCTCACTAGCTTAGGAAGCTTTTTCATTTATGGCAGGTAGGGTGATGCTGAATTGATGAAAGACTTCAGATTTTGTTCTTTTTGCTTTCCAGGAAAGACATCATTGTCTTGTGACCTACATGAAGTTACATCATCTCAATTCAGTTTCTAGCACCCACAAGTTATTGGTATTTATTATTTATTTTGGCTGTCAGGTAAAAAGTTGAAGTGGACCTGAAGCCTTAATATTAATAACCATACCCTATGATATGAGGGAACGACACATGCTGTGCACAGAATCAGTTTAATCAGCTTTGGGCTACACTTCAGATAGTGTTAGTAAGGGAACTCCCTTCCTAGAAGGACTCTCCCTCCCTCTTTTCTGAGACAGACTGATGAAAACAAGGAGTGAAGTCTTCATGAACACAGAAATTCATCTGAAACTGCCAGGATTGTTAGGTGCTTGCCTGTTTTCTAATGAGGCACGCATTTTTGTGCTCCTCTGCTGCTCAGCTCACTCTCTGCCACAAAAGTGCTGCCTCCTTGTTAATCACTGCTTTCCACAGTGCTAACCCCCACGCTGCCAGCTCACAGAAGAACTTGACAGTAGCTATGACAATAAACTTGGACCCCCTCCAGCCCAACCACAGGGTTATCTTACCAGTTGCAAACTTAACTGGCACACTACCTTTTCAAGTCTGAAACTGGTTTAGAAGAATTCAAGCTTCAGTTCCCTCATCCTTCGTTAAAAAAAAATAAATAATAATAATAATAATAATAATCCCCAAACCTCAAGCTTCAGAGCTACCCTAGGCATAGGGACAAAGCTCTTCACTGTCCCCCCTCTTCTGATATTGCTTTTAAATAAGACCTCTTATCTTCACAGATAGTTTTCAAGAAGTTCTAAATTGCACGTCCTACAAAGAAACCTTCTCCTGCAGCAGCAGCAACACTGGAGGCTTCAGGAAATAACTGCACTGTTCATTCTAAATTGATTTGGCAGGTTACGTTTGCAATCACAGGGGAAAAAAGCTTGGATCCATCTCCTAAAAATAAGCTGAACAAACATATGTCTGCAAACAGATGGGTGAAAATCCCTCATTTCCAACTGACTTGCTAAAAAATGGGAAGAGAAATAAACTGTTGCAACTTCCCCACACAAAGATCTCACTCCATGTGGCAAGCATTTAATCCCGTATCCTACAGATATGCTTTTTTATTTTTTCCTTTAGTGGTTGATAAACTTAAGGAAGACAAACCAGTCTTGTACTATTCAGTCCAATGGTGATTTAACAAGCTTGGAAAGAAGCCTTTAGGATATTGTAATGTTGCACCCACAAGGCCCGTTTTTTCAGGCATCCAAGCTAGGCCCACATACTTTTTGCAACAATTCAAACTTCAAATTCAAACCATCAGCCAAGGAAAAACTACAGCAAAAAGCAAGTATCTTCCTGAGCTCTGACTGACTTTATTGGGCACTAATACCACATTCTGTACCTGAACAGCTACCTTCCCCTCTGTTCTTATAGCAGCTACCGGATTATGAAGGTGACATTCCAAGAAGTCTCTCTGCATTATGTCTTGTATTACATTTCCTGCGGTGGATCAAATGCAGCAATAAAGGAATAGCCTCTAACAGTACATAAAGTGGAAATTAACACCACTGTTAAATTTACAACTTCATAATTAAGATTATTTTATAAAATATATGAAGGTTATTATACAACATGCAGATAAATACAAGAGAATCTAACTTTAAAGTCATGATTTATAGAATTTTAAAAGCACCAGTACATAAAACACATGGCATTTTCTCTAAATACCATCTAGAATTGTTAATCACAGCCCAGTTTTGTGACCCTCAGCTTGTTTACAGAATTGATCATATAATTTGAACTACAGATTAGACAGAAGCTTTTTTCCCCACACAGGCTGATAGTGCCTACAATCTAGCACCGTGTACATACACCGAAAATGGCTTTATTACCTTAGCCTTGCCATTTTGTTCATTTCAAGTATTCCACGCAGCTACTTGCCAAAAATGTGCAATGACGAGAGCAGGAAGGCACGAGGATGATAAAGTCATCACGTGCCCCATGAGCTACTGTTCTGAAAGGAAAGAACAACGCAAGACTCCACTTGCAGCCCCTCAAACCTCATCCAAGTCACAACCACAAGCAAGCAGGGAGAGCGTGTCCCAACAAAGCACCTCTACCCCACAAGCCAGACAGGACCACGTTCCATCATCAGGTCTCACCCAGACAACAAACCACCCGAGCGAAGACTCAGTCTGCATGAGATAAGAGCGCCGGCATGCACGCTCTGTCTGTCACTGAATCGGGTCGTCATTGAAGTCAAGTCCCCCAGCAGCAGCAGAGACAGACCCTGCAGCTGCCTCAGGGGACCTATGAGCACTACCAATACTGACGTGTCTCAGACTACCACTTCCTAAATTCAGCAGGTTTCTTCTCCGCCAGGTCTCACTTCTCGAAGCCATCATCAGATAACACAGCATTTAAAGACCTAGCGTAACAGCTTTGAGCGAAGACGAAACTCAAGAAGTTAACTTGTCAGTAGTTGCTACCAAAAGGTGGGGAAATCCCTACTACACTACAATTTGTAAAAGCGTACTGAGAATCCCAAACTCCCTACCATCCGACTCAACTGCTGTCCCAAGACTACCGGTGTCAGCTTCCGACTGTGGTAAAAAGACTGAACTGTTTTTTCATTACTGCTAAAGTCCTGTTACCAAAACCGCAAAGTTTGAAGGACTAAGTTATACTGTAAGCATGTTTTCTGTCACCGTTCTGAGTAGCTCCAGCTGCTTCCTTCTCTCTAGCACCACAAGCAGGTCAGAAGTTACCAGGTGGTCAGCTTTCAGGTACACTACTCAAACAGCACCTAAAACAGAAGTTAACTTCATATTCCTGCTTAGAAGTATTGCAGCAACATCCACAAACTCTGGATCAAGTTTTCTTTGTAAGGTAGTTCAGGACTACAATGAAAACATTTAAAATTTCTTGAAGGACAGTTTTTGTGAAATTCCTGTCTGACAGAATCCTTACAGGGATCCTTACACCACAACATCTCCACTACCTCACTCTGAACACGTCCAACCCTGTATCAAAACCACCAGTCACAATACATTTAACTGTGAAGGGATCTACTTCTTACTCCTTTTTAAATTAGAAAGTCTATTACCAATAAAATCACTCAGAGAAGCCCCAACCAGTCAATATTTGAAAATATTACAGACATCCCTTAAAAAAAATAAAAAAGTCTGGTTTTAGTTTAAAGATGATATTTAAAGATCATATACCTGCTGAATTCAGTGCAAGTTAAAATTGCGTTTAATGCAATCAAAATTAAATCCTTGAATCAGCTGAATGATCGATTCATACTAGAATTGATTCCAATGTCCCTGTAGGAGATGAAGGTACATGCAAGGAAAACCTTCTGCTCATATTTAAAAGTCTTCCGTAAACTCAGGCTTAGCTTATATTCCACTTTTTCTATTGGTATAAACTATTAGTTTGGGCATACAACAGGGATTAAAAAAAGCAGTAAATCTCCACAGGTATACCACAGCTACATAAGGCAATTAAACCTACAGCTGTGTCTCTAAATCAGTGCACTGGTGCATCGTGCCAGCGTTACCATTCCATACTAGCATATACAGCCACACTAAATACCTGCGCAGGTTTTCTTAACCATGCATCCAAAGTACAGCGACAAAAAAAGGGGGGAGGGAGTTGCTGTTCAGGAGTAAAAACAGTGGGGTTTTTATTAATTGACATTTCACACTGCCAGCCCTGGGGAAGGTCTCAATTTACTATGAAAATACTCGAGCTTAATACCTCAGTATTTGAGGGCCCACAGCAGGGAGAGCAACCTGTTTTTCCCAGGCCGGTACACAAAAATCACATGCCGTTCTAAGGTCAGCTCAAGCTTTAGAGTTATGCCGTCGTGACGTTTGTTAGGAATAACCCAGAGCTGTCTGCTTCTGATTTATGAACTTCAGTTTTTAAAATACCTTTGAGTATTTTCATCTTGGATGAACAGTAAATCTCACAAAATCCAGAGAAGAGGTTAAACTGGATGGCAACAGAAGTACTCCTCAGAAGAAAATTATCATTTATCACTTCAATTTCAAGTGGGGTATAGTTCCATGGCAGTTTAAAGCAGTGTCAGTCAAGGCCGACATATTTCTGTTATTTATTCCTTTCACTATAAACTGCATGGTTCCATCCCACCTTTGCACAGAACTGTCTGGGTTGAGCCAGTTCCAGGAGCTGAAAAGGCCAACGAAGAACTTAGCAATAAAGCAGCAATTACTTTTCAGCCAGACCCACTCGCCACCGTGCCACATGCAGTAGCGGCGCAGAAGAGGGAAGACCCTCCCAGCCCACAGCCAATCCTATTTTTTATCTACATAAGCTTTCAGGGAACAGCACGTTGCTGCTGCAGTCTGCAGACCTTCACCAGCCAGGCAAGTATCAGCCCCAGCCCACCAGAAGCCACCAGCCTTTGGGCTGGCTCAACCACACCAGGGCCCGACGGGGCTTGAGTCTCTGGCACTTTTTGTAACGCCATCAGTTGGTTCGCTCTTCAGCTAGCACAGCCACCACTGCTTGTGCTGTGGTCTGGTACCTGTTACAGGGATAACTCAACTGGAGCAGCATCTTCCCATAACGACTGGAAAGCTATGGAAGGGGATAACGAGCCACCTTCCTCCCACAGTCAGCACAGGGATTGGTGCTGGTCCTGGTATGAGAGAACAAAGGGGTAACGCAGTGCAAACCTGACTGCTGCTTTCAGTGAACAATTGAAAATAAAGTCTGTTGGACTCGCTGTTTTACTTCATACTTTTATGCTGTATTAGTAAAAAAATAAATAAATATGTATTTCATCTACCCGTTGAAGAGGCAAATAACCATAACATCCACAAACAAGCCAATTCATCTCGTCAATCTCCACGAGCTCTATCTTACAACCAGTAATTAGTGCTGCCTTAACCATATTCCAACAACCTTCACATCCGCATACACAGCGTTCGCTATTTAATCAACTAACAAACCCATCCCTTAAGCGCTGTATTTCAGGTCATCGAAAACCTTACTCCTACGTTATCTTCTTGCCAGTGTTAGACTGTCAGACAGAAGCCACACTAATAAAAAAAGCAAGAAAGCTATAAATGGCTATGTCATTTTCAGCTACTGCCCCCAGACCATTTCACTTCTCCTTAAGAGAAAGAGACTGTTTCAATTCACTTTCCACAAGTTGCTGCGTTTGCAGCCAGCAGCTGGGTAAGGGGACAGGCAGCAGTGACAATAAGCTCCCCAGCCACCTCAGGTCACGTACCCCAGCCAAAGCAAACGCTACGCAGTTGCTCAATCCAGTGTCAGTTCAAACCAAATTCATAATGCAAATATAATGGTCAGAATTTCTGGATCTGCCTCTCAATTTACTGTACTGAACTAAATTAATGTTAAAGAATGCAAATACATGGAAGGTTTTTTTCTTTGCCTTTCTTTGGTTTAGGATTGAAGTGTAAAATACCAGAAACACAAAAAAAGGTTTTCCATCTTTCTGATTCATTCAACATTGAAAAAAAAAAAAAAAAAAAAAAGAAAAAAAAACAGTGGAGTTGTGAAGTGGGGAAGTTTTCCTCCATCACACTTGTAAAAGGAGAAATACTAATCTCACTCTAGCGTATCAAGTTTAAGGAAAAGGGAACAAAGTTCTCCCACACTTTTAGGCAGCTGAGGATGCATACAATACCTCGAGGCTTCTGCAAAAAGACCTTTAAGCGGGTTAAGCAATTAACTCCTGTTCTTTTAATTCCCACTGATACCAGTAGCAGGTAAGCACCTAACCTGATTAGAGGCTTCTAAATCCAAGCAGGAATTTGTTCTGTACCTGGTGCCTGCATACCAATACGAAACTATCCACTGCAGTTGAGAGCAGTTTGAGTAATCAACTTCAAGCTGTTTTGTAACCTTATTTTTACTCAAAAGCAAATCAACAGTTGGCATTAATGTTCTCTATCCCAAGGACAGCCTTCCACAACCACTCTAACATTTACATGTATGCCTAAAAAAAATCATCACCCAAGTAAGGTGAAACACCACTAAATCCATGGGACAATCTGACATTCAGCAAGCTGCACTCCTTAAACCAGACCAAGAAATCCCAGCCTTTCCCAGATCTGCATAGCTCCCTGTATTACATTACGCATAACCCCGAAGACAAGCAAACAGAAAGGTTATTTCTCAACCCCACCGGTTCCTCAATTCAGTTCACCACACAGCTGCACAAACAGCTATGCCGGCACAACAACAGGAGCGCTGCTCTTGCCGCCGCTATGCCTCCCAAAAACCATCGGCTGCCTCAGAGGCCTCACCTCCACCCGCAGCCAGGCCGGTCTCACGGCTTTCCTCCCCCAGAAGGGGAAAGCTCATTCTCCCTGCGGCTGCGAGGCCGCCGAGCTGGCCCAGAGCAGCTGAAGAAGGATGCCATCAGCAGGAAACCCGGCAGACTCGGGCTGAGTGGCAGCCTGGGGCAGGAAGCCTTGGTGGGGTGTGTAGCTTTCGACTGCTCGTGCACGTTTCCTACAAACCTGCACATTCTCTGGTGCTTCGTCACCAATGAGAGTTCATCTTCTATGGAAATAGATTGAAGTGAGTCATCCGCCCCAAAAAATGCAGATTTCTTGCTCGTTTGATTTAGATAGCTGGCTTGTGATTTGTGTCATTTGTCAGTCTGCTCGCAGAATAACCCTTCTGTGAGCTTAACATGAAGCAGCTGTTAAATTTCAGAAGTTATTTACAAAGATGAACAAAACTAGCTCAAAGTTTATGTTTTTCAGCACTTGCTATTGTATCTGAAACAACAAAACTCTTAACCAACTGCTGATGAAATCAGTTCATCAATTCTCCCTTTAAAAATCTCAGCACCACACCCATCACACACTGGGATTCGTTTCTTTACTTAAATGCTAATTGCCTCTCCTGAAACACCAATTTTCAATGACTCTTTCAGTTCATCGCAAGGCACTGTAATGGTCCAGTCTTTTCCTTCTGTTTTACATGACATGCAGACTTGCTGAGGACTGCATACTCAGCTTTTACACCCAAAAACGCCCAGTGAAATCAGTGAAAAAGAAATGCAGGATCAAGCTCAGCGTGCCTGTCAGTTCTTCCTGTGTTAAAAGAAGAAAAACGTGCTGCTGTCTAACCAGATCCGAGGTATCTGTTCTTCAGCTTTCACTTAGCAACGTGCTTGCTTTGTGCTAAAGTAATGGGAAGAGCCTGTGTTTTACTATTCCAACTTCATCTTCTCTAGGTTATTTTTGCTGTCTTTAAGCCCATAGGAATTGCACAAGACAACTGTAAAGTTGCGGCGGACCGATAAAAACATCTAAAGATACACTCACGAGGTCACACCATTACATAACAGGCAGATTAAATTACTAATTTTTAACTGCACTCACAGCAACAAATTCTTCTGTCTGAAGCGCTTGTCTGAATATAGCCTACGACAGTAGAAACATCAAATACTAATCCCGTGCTCTCTCATGCTCAAAACCATAATGACCACACCTTCTTCCTAAATTAACTGTTAACTGAAATGTTATTTTAGAAACAACTACTAGCAATTAAAATCAGATACATACCTGAAAAAAATGTTAAAGTTGCAATCTGAAAAGCACCTGGGTATCTACTTGCTTCAAAATTAGTTACGCACTTCTACTATACAGCAAGAGAAAATGTGATAAATATACATACTAGGAAAAGATCTTCAACCAGCAACACAGAAGAGAAACAGTTCCAAGCTTTTGGAAGCTGATCAACTCTAGCAGCCTTCCAGAAATACGAAAAGGGAACTTGTTAAAAGCCTCATTTTATTCAAATACTTGTTTTTCTCCTCCCCATACTCCGTGCTTGCTACGAAGACACGGTGATAAAACTAAATAAAAGAGATTATTAAAACCTCGTTGCCACAATGAGCATATTCCTGAATTTTTGGGATTTTTTTTTTTGGCCTATTCTTGGCAAGTTTTAGAAGTATACACTTCAAAAAGCTTTAAGTGTATGACAAATCTAGAAGAAGCCTACCAGGCTCTACCATTTAGAGCACGAACACTTCATCTGAATAAAAAAGATAAGAAACAAACGTGATTTTTCCAGCAGGAGACACGGCCAAATCCAGTGAAATACCGACCTGGAATGTCATTCCTTGATGCACTTCAACAGAGCTGCTCACGCGCTTTCTACCAAACCCCAGAAGCGTGTCAGCGAGCCCCACTACAAAACCAGCTGCACCAGGTGGCAGTAAAATGATAATTATTGAGGATCTAGGCCTTGGCAGTCAGAGTAGAGGAGCCTTAAAGTCAGGGCAATCCAGCCGTTTTCCCCCCCATACACAGCGTAACTTACTCATGCAAAGAATGACATCTATTTGTCAGCGTGGAATACAAAAACACCTTATCTGCTTCTCATTTTTCAAAGCCTTTTAGAGGAATCACTCCTTTGATACCAATGCACTGACTCCCTCAGCAGCATCTTCATTATCCCGAAGCATTTTTTTAAAAAATTAGGAGGAGCCTGCAGGTAATAATAATCAAATTTTTGATTACCAGCGACATCCAGTTCGTTAGGAACGATGTCTAGGGAGACTGGTGAGCTGTACCTATTACCAGACGGGGCACAAGAGGGTTAGCTAGCACTCCCAGTCACCAAATGCATGACCTTCAAAACAAGTTCCTTCAGCAGTGTTACCTTGCGGCTGTACCTCCTTTTCCTCCATTTTCTTCTTCTATTTATAGTACACGGGGACCAGAAACAAAAATCCAAGCAAAACCAGTTTTCACATGATAAAATTACTCAAAACAAGTTCTAACTATTGATCGCTTTATGCAATGTTTGTTGCCTCCTTCCATCAGAAGGACAGCATTGCAACATTGCAGGGAGAAAAGCACATGTTCGGAGAGAGCAGCTAAATCTGGATTTCCATTAAGCAAAGAGATTTTGATTCCAACCAGTGCTGTTATATTATCAAGTATTAAAAGATATAGAGGGGATATTTTGTTACTTCACAAAGAGTCTGTTCTCTTTTCAAGTTGCGCACTGCCCCCATTTAAACAACTGAAAATGATACCTGGGAAAGCTGAACTGGAAAAGCTGATGCTCCGTTTCGTTCCCTCCGCGCACCCGGCAATAATTCAGCGCTAATTCAGCTCCTCCGGGGGTTTCAACAGGCATTAGGCTGGGTCACTGAGGTGACGAGGCGGCTGGTCCCAAGCGCCAGCCCCTGGCTTTGTCACCTCAACGAAGCAGCGACCGAACCGACGGCACCACGCACCTGCATGTCATCTCCCCCCGCCCCACCCCACCCACACACACCCCTCCGTGACAGCATCCAAACCTGACGCAAAAGCAGAACTGCAGGAACACGAAACCGTTTTAAGCAACTCCAAGAGAGAAGTAAAACCGAGCCTGTCCCTCGTTAGGACGGGAGGAATAATTAACCAGAAATTTCCTCAAAGGAGAGCACTATAATCATGCTTCCTCTAAAACTTTCAGACTATATATTTGCATGTAATTTTATGCATGCATTCTTCCGCATCCCGAGTAAACTCTTCTGTGCCAGAAGTTTAAAAAAAAAAAAAAAAAGAAAAGGAAAAGGAAAAGATAGTTGAATCATGTAAACTCTTGATTTGCATAGTTAAACTAAACAGGACTGTTTAATAATCAACTCTTGACAGCACAGAGCATTTGGGGAGGTCAGACTAAAGGGTTACTCAAGTAACTTTCACCACAAATTTTTGCAGGATGACTAACGAATTGTGAGCTGCAGTTTGGCCACAATCGCAGTGAGTAACCTGAAGTCCCCTCCTGACAGGGTACAGTATGTCTCCTTAAGTTTCAAAGAACCGAAAAGCATCATCACATGAAGCAACAACATACATTTTTCCCAGCCAACTCGAGCTAAAAACCCGGCATTTACCCTCTTTTCCCTATCCAGGGTGGTGACCTCAAGCCCAAACGTTAGCGCTTCGAAATCTGCCACCTCCTCAGCACCGGGGCCGCGGCCAAAACGAAGCTTAATGATTAACCTCCTGGGGCACAGCCTGCCGCCGAGGTGTCCCCTACCCCCGAGGGGAGCTGCTGTGACCCCTCGTCCTCTCCTCCAAGCCCGGCAGGGACTGCAGCAGCAGCCGGCACTGCGGTAACTCAACGCCTGGGTTGTTTTTTCTTTTTTTTTTTTTTTCTTTCACCTCAAGGTTTCTTGCTGCGGGAGCTCCGGGCTTCAGCATCTCCTCTCCTAGACCGAAAGGAAGAGAAAAAGGCAAAGGGACGAGGCACGGCCGGTGCCCGGAGCCCGCCGCGCTGCTCCGACCTCCCCCATGCCAGGAGGCTGCGCGGCCGCCTCCTCGCCGGGCTGCTGCAACATGTGCCCCTGTGCGCCCCGGGGGGGGGGAAGAGGAGAGGAGAGGAGAGGAGCCGCCGTGGCCGCGTGCTTTAACCCCACCCTCAGCGCCTGCCACCTCCCCCAAGGAAAAAAAAAATTAAAAAAATGGTAAAAAAAATAAAAAAAAAATCCTAAATAAATAAACACGGCTCCATCCGCCCTCCCCTGCACACACACACACACACACCGTCAGCCTCCACACAAACAAGCACGGGGGCGGGGAGGTGAACGCCAAATATATATATATATATATATATATTTTTTTTTTTTTTTTTTTTTTAAATTTTGTTTTCTCGCCCCCCTCGCACCCACCTCGCCCGGCTGCTGCCGCGGGGCTCCGCCGGGGCTGCGCCTGCCGCCACCTCCACCATTGCTTCCCCCGGCTCCCCCGCAGGCTGGGCTCCCGCCGCCGGCTCGAGAGGGGCCGGGAACGGGAGAAAAAAGAGGTGAAAAAACAACAACAACAAAAAAAAAAAAGCCCCGAAAAGCGAATTTTAAAGGGGGGGGGGGAGGCGCTTGGGGGCTCTGAGGCAGAGCCGCGCGCGTTCCCGCCCGTCCGCGGCGCGCGCTGCGCACCAACCGCCGCCGCGCGAGCCCCCTCACGCGCCGAGGGGCGTGGCCAGGCGCCAAAGGCCCCGCCCCTCCCCCCACTAAGCCCCGCCCTCCCAGGCCGGCGCCGCAGCGGATTGGTCGGGGAGGGCGAGGGGCGTGCCGTGGGGCCGGGTGGGGCGCTGGGGGGGCGGTGCTGAGCCCACTCCTCTCCCTCTCCCCCCTCCCTCCCCTCCCGCCCTGGTTGGTTTTGTGGTTGGCGGAGCTCAGCGCCCGCCGCTGCTGTGCGGGCGGGTAGAGGGAGGAGGGTTGGCGGCGCCCCCTCGTTGGGTCCTTCCCGAGCCTCCCCGCTACCGCTCTGCCGCTCGCCCGTATTGCCCCTCGGCTTGCAGGGGGCTCGGCAGCCCCCTTCACGGAAGATCCATCCCCTCACGGAGCCCAGCACAGCTGCCCAGTCGCGCCGCCATGGCGCCCGCCCGCCTCGTTCTCCACCCCCCCCGACGCCATGATCCCCCTCGACGCCTTTCTGATAAACAATTATAATAATAAAAAAGAAACGAGACGGGAAAATCAATGTCCCCCGGTGCCCCCAAACCATGAAGACATCAGCCCTGTAAGCACAGGAGGGAGGTGCCGCCAGCTCCCCCCACCACAGGTTGGTGCCCACCCCAGGCACCATTTTGAGGTGAACGCGTTTCTGCCTCACAAAGGCAGGTTTCACTTCCCCCCCTCCTTCATACAGCAATAAAAACCCCTTTTCTGAGGTAGAAACCTACTCTTCTGAGGTAGAAACCTACTCTGAAGACTTTCTCTGAGCGGCCGCCTCTACACTTGAGGGCTGCTGATTCTGGCTACAAAACATCGTTGTGACAATATTTCTTCCTTCCTTCTTTTTTCCACACAGCATCAAGCAGAAAACAACAACCCTGAACCTCACTGGAAAGTGCTGTCACACATCACATTTTGCAATAGGTTTCTCCTTTTTTTTTTTAAACAAGAAGGCAGTTGGCTCAGTTTTAGGTGATGGTCCACAAAGCTTCTGTCAGATTTCAGGTGGAGGAAGAAAGGGACCGATTTAGGCTATCATTGCTTGCCTTAGTAATGAAGGTTCTGAGTGTTTCAAATTTTGGAAATTTGCCCTGTAGAGCTGATACTAATCATGCATGACTCACTCGCTCATTAGTAACCCTCTTTTTCTGTTGTTGTTGCTTGCTTACTTGCAAAGTTGATGAGACTACAAATCCTAGCTGAGCAGCCCTATTTAAACAGACTAGAGAAATCTCTGAGCCCCAGGATGCTCACTGAAATAAAACATTAAAATGTACGCTGTTACAACAAGGAGCACAGTCTTCAGTCTTGTCATGGCCAGATCAACAGCAACTAGCAGACCGACTTACAGTTCCCTGGGACTGTGATCCTCACATCTTTTTGTCCTATACAGGAAGAAAATGAACACATGCCATTTTTGTTGCTCTGTTAAGCACCTGCATTGTCAAGCCAGTTGAAGGAGAGACCCAACCAAAGCAAGCAGTCATTTAAAAATTGCCTTCATTGCAAAGCAGGAATCTCTACAAAATTACACATTCATGCTCTTCCATTTTACAGCGCTCTTTTTCACCAAAACTGGGTAGCTGATGTGCACAGCCATAGACACAACTGGCTTGGTAAGCAACACAAGTATCCACAGCACATACCCAGCTCCCCATACGCCGTGTCATGAAGCATTGGAGGCCATAAAAGACCTGCAGCAAGTTTCCTGAAGCAGTCCTAAGGCTACTCCAAAATCTTATTCAGGAGTAAGAAAGGGCCGTTCCCATCCATGACACATTCAGAGGGACAATGCATATTTCATTCCTCTTCAAATATGTATATATGTACTTCACGTTTCACTAAAATTGTCCTGACTATCAAAGTAGAAAGATTACAGAAGAGGGATGAATTACCCTAAACTGGCAAGCATTTTTATTCATTAACTAATACAAGGCTTGAAAGGAGAATTAAGTGTCTGGCAGCCAGTAGCTAGGCTCCACTGTAAAGGAGATTTCATAACACTACACTTCAAGATCGATTAAAAAAAAAAAAAAAAAGGAAAACAAAAGTGAAATAGAAGTGTGCTGTCTGGGGGAAAGACACTTCTCCCTCCTCCCGGTCCCACACCCACAGCCGTGCCTGCTCCTCTGCAATCGTGCCGACTCGACTGGTCATGGGGCTGCGTTGTGAAACCTTAAGGAGGAGGAAGGGTGTTTTAATCCAAGCACATTCCCTGATTCAATTCACATCGCCACTGAGCAAAGCGCATCGTCAGACTGCTGCCTAAATGCCATATCTCTGCTGTGCTTGGGGCAGCTGTACCCTAAAAACTTCGGTGGGGAGTAAGGCAGGAGCTTGATTCACAGCTCCACTCCCCTGAGTGTAGGTAGTTTGACCTTCCCTGTAACTGCACATCATGTAGGGCAAAGCATTAAATTTGGGGAGGTTTCTTACCTGTTGCTGGCAATTAACCAGTCCCACCAGGAGTAAGAGCGAGCGCAATGCCGGCTGCAGGGCTCCAACCCAAATCTCCTCTGCCAGTCATCAGGTTTAATGAAGTCTCCTTATCACAAAACAATCCCTCTGAGCAATTCTCCCTTACATCCTCCCTTCAGGCTTCACCTCCCTGCCCCAAGTGCTCTTGCTGGGGCCAGGACACGTCCCCGTATGTCCCTCACCCCACTGGAGTGTAAGGCAAGGTGAGCACTGTGGCTACCGCACGCTGGTGCCATCAGAAGACACAAATCCACCTGATGCCCTGCCATCCCGTGTCATGACCCGATACAACCTCAGACATGAATTAATGGGAACCAGTTCCTAACAGCACCGAGACACGCTGTTCCCAGGCTCGCTGTTGTTGTTGCTTTAAACAAACCATAGGCAGCTTGGCAGGGCCTGCCGGGGAAGAGGATTTTATATCCAGTTGTTGAGACGGGTAGCGGAGTGGCAGCGTGATGAGTAACCTTATAAAATACACTTTTTAAAGCATTGATGATGGAGTAGACACTAATGACACCCGCCAGTGTAACTGTTGGGGAGCACGGTCCCCGGGCCACCTCCAGCATTCATGGTAGGATGGAGCAAGACGTGATGGACTGCTTGAAACACAATCCCAGCACAATCTCTCCTGGATGGCTGCTTGTGCCTGGGTGAAAATAAGGAAGCCCTGAAAAAAAATTGATATTAAAATAGTTCTGAGGTTTACTTCATGAGAAAGGAAGCAGAATTTTCATGTTTCAGGTCTGTAAAGTTGAGGTTTCTTACAAGCACTGTAGTAAATTGCTGTGTTTTGTTTCTCCTGGGGAAGAGAGCAAATGCTTTTGATTGCAGGTGTTGTCAGAGGCATGCACATGCTTCAGTCCGAAACTGGCATAGCTTTTTGCCTACATATCAAAAATCTCACCTTCACACACCATCACAATGCAAATTATTAGATATGGTGAATCGCAGAGCATCAAACTGTTCTCACAGGGTGGCTACAGTGAAGTTGTACGTCCAGGGCACTGGTGTTGGCTCACTCGGTGACACGAATCCTTACTGCCGGAGTTCTTCCACAAGACATGTGAGATGCACAACAACCAGAAAATAAGTCTTTTAAAAGGATTCAACTCTCACTTTTGATCAAATTCAAAATATTTTCTGTTTTTGTTCTGTTCTGTTTTGTTTTCCAGGCTATTTATTCATCGCTTTGAGAGCAGTTGGGTGCACTGTAGTAAAAAGTTATCTTTTGGTGCTACTGTCTTTACAGCTGAGCTATGTACATTGGCTTTTCTCTAGTATTTGCTTGTTAATTCATAACTGGTTCATTGCCAGGAGCAAAAGAGAAGTAGGAATGAGTCCCAGGTTATAAAATCTTTAAGGTTATCTTGCTCTTCCTGTTTTGCAACAGCAAAGTAAGAGCAAGAAACATCAGATGCAGCCAAGCTGCAAGCGAGCACGGCTGCGAGCGCTGCGATGTGGGGCTGAGGCCCTCAAGCTGCTCCCTCGAGGTACCTGCAGCCGCTCTTGTGAACATGGTCCCTGCCTCCTCCCAGGACCTGTTTCATCAGAAACACTTACTAGTCCTTCCCAGTGTTATGGATGTGTTGTCCCAGACCCCCTGCACCACATCCCATAACGTTAATGACTTCTGTTAGCACCACCGCCCTGGCTTCATAGCCAAAAACACTGCTAGCCGCAGGCAGGCATGTGCTGAAACACTTTGCAATGTCCCTCTTGGAAATACCTCGTGCTCTGGGTTCAAATGCTCCTGTAAGGCCAGTGTGGCTGGAATTAATGTTCTGTGATGGACCAAAGCCTGCCCATGACAGGAATCTATCTGATTTCTGTGGACTGAGTGGAGCAGCTAGAGAAATCCAGCTGGAAAGCGTGGGACAAACCTCAGTGTGCCTCTGTGACCAAGAGGGTTAAAGACACAAGATAAGAGGTTAAGATTTCAATAACAACAGGAGCCTGAGGATCACTCCCTTGCATGCATGAGCTTCAGTGGCAGTCCTGATTTTCAAATGCTGGAGATAAGAAGGAAATACAAATGCAAAGGCAACATGTAATTGGAGCTGGAGCATCTCAGCTCTTCCAGGAACCAGCCTGTTTTCCCACTCAGATGGCTCGAGCCTGGAATTCAGCCAAGCAAAAAGCCTCTCCCAGGGCAGGCAAAGTTTACCAGCACGGTTTGTCAGCGACACAAACACAACTTTTCAGTGGTCTCCTCACACTGCAGTTTTCCCCCTCTTCCCCTACCAAGCCTCTCGTGCAAAACAGCACAGCAAGAGCAAGCCCCGCAGAGCTGTTTTGCTCCCGTTCCCTTTGCTTTCATGCCTTGGTGAGATGAGGGCGACGAGGATAGCATATTCAGCTCGGGCAAAACCACTCGAGTTGAAGGGATCTGCACATCCATCCGTGTTTCCTGGAGCACCATGGTATTTATTTATTTATTTATTTATTATTTTTCTGGAGCATTGCAGCTTGCTCTTGCAGGCAAACTGGGCAGGATAGCAGTGGTGGAATGGAACATGTCCCTGCTGCATTGTGTACTGCCACTTGTGAGCCATGGGCAGAGCTGTGTCATGCTCTCATTGATTCACGTTTGCCAAGAATAATTACTCCCTGAGCTGCTGGATTAAAGTGAATGCTCCAGAAGGGCATACCTGCCTTTTCTAGACAAAGGCTGCAGTAACCTATAGTGTTTTCCTCCCTTTCCTTGCAGATCAGAGGCACAGCAGTGCAGGCAATGGGATGGAGAAGAATCCACTTGAAATTCAGCTTCTTTATGAGCAGAAACTGGGCAATAATTATTTTGCAAACAGCAACAACAAAAACACACCCACTATGCACATAACATCTTTTTTTCAGTCCTGGAAAAGTTAACATCTTATGTCTCTCCTTGCCTCAGTTCAGAGGCATCCCACAGGGTTTTGCAGCAAGACCCAAGGAGCTGCAAAACCGAAATCTGCCAGGCAGCAGAGGCTGCAGCCAAGTCTCTTCAAAGGTGAGAAAACAGTTTACACTTAGGAAAAAAAAAAATGTACTGGGCCAGCTTCAGCTGAACCTCTTCCATTTTGCTTTTTTTTTTTTTTTTTTTTTTTTTTTTGAGGATGTAGTTTTAAGCACCAGTAAAATGCCAGCCATGGGACAACAGCCAGTCCTCACATGCAAGTATGATTTTTAAAGGATCTTGACTTCAGGCGTCTCCTCGATGAGGCCGTGCTGTGTGATTTCCCTCGGACTCTTGTAGCTTGGGGAACACGACTCCGATTAACACCAGTCTTCTCGCTGGAAGGATGCTGACATCCACGCTGGCTGTTGTCCGGGCAGCAGGAAGGCATGTCAGCAAGCAGGGGAAGCTGAGCCACCGCCGCTGCGTGCAGGAGGTTTTGCAAGACACTCCCAAAAGTTTGGCAAAGAGCTTGCAGCCACAATGGGAGCGACGTTCTGCTCAGCCCACGGGCGTGCAGGGCACAGCGGGTGTTTCACCACCGGCCTCGGGGCTGGCACATCCCCAGCGAGACAAACTGGGCTGCTCCGAAGCTCCTTGGAGGCACTCATCGGGCTTGATCCCAAGGGACATGCTGCAGGCTCATTGCAGCAAGTACCCCCGAGGTGCAGGATGAGACCCCCAGCACCCCTCAGAGGGGCTCCCCGCACCCACAGCAGGACAAGACGAGGGCACACGAGGAGCAGGGGTGTCTGGCTGTGTCAGACCAAGTCCCCTCACCACCTTTGGTGAGGATGGGTCATAGAAATACCACAAAAATGTGAAAATGCTTTTCTTCTGTAGCAATATGTACACACACCAGAATTATATCAAAGAAGGAGGCCAGAAAGCTCTTACCTTGTTGTTGTAGGGCCTGCAGATAAACTTCAGAAATAAATAGTAATAAAAGAGGGAAAGGGAAATGGAATAACCCACATAGCTCATTTTAATAGCCAGCCTCATAGCTACAGGTTACTAAAAAATGAGCTGGAAGGGAGATATGCTTAGGGACTGAGACCAGCAACATAATCAGAGTAAATAATGTTTTTTCGTCATGCTGCTCCGTGGAGAAATCCCTCTGCCACGGCTGTGTATAAATAAACAAAACTTCAGAAACCAGCACACAGCACAGGCGAGATCTGGCCTCGTAAATTAGGAAACCACTGCCCCACGAACGAAATCGCTGCAGGTTTTTGCGCTTGATCCTGCATGCATTTAACCTTCCCCATGTAAATAGTCCTCCGAAGTTAATGGAGCTGTGCTAATTTGCAATGGCTGGGGATTAAGCCAGCGGGTTTAAGCATTTCTGCCAGCTCAGATTGCAGCACGCTGGGGTAACCGGGCTGCGGGACACCTTGGAGATGTTCCTGCTTGGGCAAAAACCCACCCGTGGCCATCACATGGCGTGTCTGCGGGCAGAGAAATCCCACTCCAGCCCCGCAGAGGAGGGTGCAGACATTTTGTCAGCCGCCACGATGTAAAGCTCGTTTCTTGCATTTTCTCACTTCTCATTTTCTCGCAGGGGACGTGCCAATCTCGTCCAGAGACCATTTCATTACCATCATGCTGCTCGCGAGCATCTTCATTTAAATCGCATTATAGATGCGCCAAGGCACAATGATCTACCCGCAGCCTAAACAGAGTGAAAAAACATCCTTGGGCTGCAAGAGGCCAGAACACGCACTAATTGAAATGTATAAACTTACATAACATTATTTATAAAAAGGAGCCCAATTGTCAAAGGCCCTCAGAGAGCTGGAGCATGGGAATGTTTGTTCTCCCCGCAAAGAAAAATTAATTATGTAAGTTTATAAATTCCAGTTGCTTTGCTCGCTCCATCTCCTGATGTGCCCAAGGACTACTTGAAAGGAATTTATGGTTCCCAGCCGCTGCTCCTCGATGGTGTTTTTTATCTTTGTACTCATGCACACCGCTGCCCTGCAGGATCTTGCGGCGGGGGGAGTGAGCTGTGCACACCGTGCTCCTCGGCTCTAAAAAAAAAAGCAGATTGGCAGGATTGGCAGAAACAAATTCATTTTAGGGAATGTCGGGCTTTCCACGTCACCGTGTGCTTTGGGGAGGGCGGTGGGGTGGCTGCTGTGTTTGGGGGTGCAGGCAGAGGCCTGAGGTGGCTGCAGTCAGACCCATGCCATCACAGCTTTGCTTAATTTCTTCTTTTGCTGCCAGGGACACAGATGCTGTGAAGACCCTCTGAAGACCCTCACGCACGGCTGTCTGTGCTGTGGGGCAGCCAGCAACCCAGCACGGGGACAAACACCCCCCACCGAGCACCTCGACCCAGCAGGGGAAACACTTTTATCACAGAGGACCTCGCTTATCGCATGCTCTGCGTGGTTCAATTTGCAAGGCAGGAAGAGTGCCACTCATTACTAAAATGCATTATTTTGTATAATTTCCTGGTAATGCTGGGATTGGCCAGAGCTGCCAGCTGGCTGGAAAGCATAGGAAATATGGCAGGGAAATTACATAGCATCAAACCCGAATGAGGAATGCTTCCTCCGGGGCTCTGCTCAGATGCACTGTGGCTTTGGGTTTTATGCTGTGATTGCTGCTTTTCCCCCATCCTTATTTGCAAAACGTCACTCCTCAAGGATCCAAGATGCTCACCAGTACCCCAAAATGCCATTTGTTCAACAACCTTTGCATGTTCTCCAGTACCATCTCACTGTGACAGCAGGTGGCTGAGTGCTGGAGTTCCACCATGGCTGGCCACTAAGTGAACTAAAGCTCCAAGTCACCTGTGCTCTGAAGAGGTTAGAAACCAGAAACTCTTTGGAGAAACACCTGGTAGCAATGTACTCTGGCTGTGTGGCGGCACAGCACTGTGGTTTTCCTCTCAGAGGCAGCCCCAGTCATGCCCTGATTGCTCTGATAAAGCTAATGGCCACCTGCAACATGCCCTGGGGGCAAAAGCCCCAGGCAGGCACTCCTGACGTGCTTTTGAACCTGTTTTCCTACAATTTCTTGCATTTCAGCCTTGCTACCTCTGAAAGCAAGGAGGAAGGGTGAGGAATGTGGGGTTCTGACCCTGGGGAAAGCCTCCTCCAGGACTTGGTCTCTGCAGAGGATGAGGGCACGAGCTGGCTTTCCCCCTGTTTGCGGATCACCCTTCAGCACCCACAAATCCCAAGCCTTTCCTTTGAGCAGCCAGTTGTCATTTGTGGCTCAGTTCCTCAATTCTCCTTTCTTAACGGGTTTCCCCCCCCCAGGCTGCCAACACAGCGAGGAAGTTGCATGGGCTCCTTCAACCCCGTTATGTCTTGGGGGGCACCAGCCTTTTGTACCCATTTTGTGCAGGGACAACAAGCACAGGCAACACCCCAAATTAACCCTATCCAAGCAGGAGCGGAGTGGTGACCTTCAGGAGCTTTATTTTGGTACAGAGAAGGGAGAAAATGTTGACGGAGATGGCTGCTTGTGCTCCCAGGGAGCCCAGGCCAGGACCTGTCAGAGGACAAGGACAGCGCTGACACAAAATGCCCAAGTCTGCATGGGGCAAAGGCCATGGTTCAAATTAAAAGCAGTCTTTCTTTTTAGTTTGCAGACTGGTTTAAGAAATTTAAGTGAAAATCACCCGATTTTGCCTTCTTTCTGCCTAGCTGAAGGCATGCCCCCTGCATGCTGAGGTACAGCAGCAGTGAAACAGGGCCGGGAGGCCTGTGAGCCATTCCCAAAGGCTCCCTCTGTATCCTCCCCACCTTCTCCTACAACCCAGCTTATTCTTTTCATTTGAAAACCCTGCTTGGCCACTGTGGGCTCAAAGTGAGGACGAACCACGGCATGAAGTCCCGTGCCACATCTCTACCTCCCACCACAACACGGAGGAAGGCCGAGGGTTGCAGTCTGGCCTTCCCCGGCCAGGCTGTCGCCTGCAATGCTGCCTTCTTAAAAAGGCACTCTCTGTACCCAGCACTGCCTGAGTAAACTTCTTGTAAATACTTGGAATAAATGAATAAACTGTTCAAATTCCCCAGAACGGCAAGGAAACATTTCCACGATCGACACGGAGCAAGCGTGAGTCATCACGTAAAGCTTCTCGGAGAGTTACATGTCCAAAAACATCCAGTAAACAATTCGGGAAATCTACTAAGATGGTAAGTGATTTATTTTATTAATAGATAACAAATAATATAGGAGATGGTGTACAGAAAAGTAAATCTATCAAAATATCAACCAGTTTATCAAGATAAAGCACGACGAAAGGTCATGGACTGCAGCGGCAGCCTTCATAAGAAATACAAAAAAAACACAAATGTAAATTGTGGTGTTTGCACTTGTGAAAAGATCTGTAAGAAGGAGAAAGAAAAATAGAGAAATGGTGAATAAAAAAAAAAGAGACAAAAATACCCCAAACAATGGGAAAGGAAATCCACGTGAATGTAATGCGTCTGCTGTTTCACATGGCCCAAAGCTTTATGAAATGCAGTGGTTGCTTGGCTTGGATTTGGAAAAATGTGCCATGCTTATTTTTTTTAAAATATAGATATACCTAGAAAAACACTCTATGAATTAAGCGATTCTGGGAATACGTGGACCAGGAAAGAAGAAAATTGCACCGAGAGGGATCTTTTTGCAAGCAGAGCGAACACAAGCCTTGCCAATTGCCTAACGTGTGATTTAAGGCGACAGCACGGGCAGGTATTTTAGGGAGCCCCAGCTCATAAACCAGCGGCAACTTGGAGGGATTCCCAGAAAACAAGAAGTCACTGAATGAATAAATTGCAGGGCATTTCGGCGACGCATAAGGCGACCTCAGCTGAAGGTTGCGACAACACGGGGCTGCCGTTCGTGAGTTTTCGGCCAGGGTTGGGATGAGATGCACCTCTGGAGCCACGTGCATGGTGCTGGAGCTGCAGCCTCAGCCTCTTGCTTGCCACTGGTTAAATCCACCACGATTTTGGGGAACCACTGGCTGGGTGAGGAGGAAAGCGCTGGCAGAAGTGGGACTGGAGGAAGCTGGTGAAAACCCTGGCAACATCCCGGCTCACCCAGGCGGTGCCGCAGCTCCCGTGCCTTCCTGGATGCTCCCCGCCCTGTCTCAGCCCCATCTGTATTTGTCAGCCTGAATATCCGAGCTCTGATCGAAACCAAGCCTGCCCCAGCCCAGGGCCATGTGGAAGTCCCACTTGTTCCTGGTTTCCAGTCGTTAGTAAACCAGGAAGGATGAAAATTTGGCAGATTGCATGGCTGGGGAAAGCCAGCCTGAACTGATTTCATGGCCAAAAGAGAGAGCAAAGCGGAAGGTTTCCTGGTTAAATTCATCCAGAGCTTTGTCTGGTTGGAGACCTCTATCCCCGGCCACTGAGCAAGCTGTGGCGGGGCCGGGACAGTGGTCACAGGGCAGGAAACAGGAGCGGTGGCTCGGGGCACGCTGCCACCTGGCCGCTCCCCTGCAGGGAGGAAGAAGAGAAAGAGCTGCCCGGCCACGAATTTGGGTGATTGTGGTTTACACCCAGACAAGTAATGCCCATGAATCCCAACCAAAAAAAAACAAAAACAAAAACAAGGTGACTTGGCTCCTTCACTCAAGGATGCGAGCACAGCGACATTTGAGGTGTCTTCTCCTCCACCAAGTCCAGCCGAAAGTGGCCCATAGGTTCAAAACCCCACAGCGAGGAGCAGGTGGATGGACACGCACCTAACCCATGCCGGCAGGAAGGCACGGTCCTGCTCAGTGTGGAAATCTGTTCTCCTCACCCAGCCAGGGGATGCACAGCGTCCTCTTTCCCTGCCCATGTCAAACCTCATGAAGCAGAAATGATTTTGCTGCCCAGTGGCACTCCTGTGCCCTTACGAAGGGCTAGGCAGAGCGTGGTTCCCAAAATATTAGGCTGCTTTTTTTTTTTTTCCAGCTTTGCGTAATAGTTAGCAAAGACACACCAAGAAAATCACGAGAATTAGATATTTAGGGGAAGGAGGACTGGGAAGAGAGAAGCAGCAACCACAACCAACACGCTCCTTTTTAACGTCTCACCTCTACTAGGAAAGTACCCAATTATTTCTTAAATGACCCGACTTTATTATTTTTTGCCTCAGCCTCCTTGCCTGGTTAGCCATTTCACATATTTATTATTCTGTGCATGAAATAATACTTCCTGACATCTGTTCCCAGTTTGTTTCTCTTTAATTTCCATTTATAGCACATTTTCCTATCCTCTGACCATGTTAAAATAAAACAATAAGTATGTTTGACATGGTGCAAGTTACTCAAGATCACGATCCTTCCCTGACCTTGATTTTTTTTTTTTTTATTTTTTTTTACTTCTTTTCACATGCACTAAAACACAGAAGAACATTTAAATGAACTTTGCTGAAGAGGCAAGTGGCAAGCTGACGGCATCAGCAAGCACTCAGCACTTCACAGCCCTGCTGGCAGCTGGCTACCAGTGGGCTGGGGATGGGGCTCGGTGCTCCCAGCCCCTTCCACTCTGCCAAGGATCAGCTGCGGCTGAATTTGGAGAGCGAGGAGCTGGGGCTGTCTGGTCCCTTTGCAAAACAGAGGAGAGAACCAGGTGGCCCTAAGAGTCAGTGGGATGAGCATGGGAAAGGAGATGTTAATGCCACGAGACAAACTGGCCTGGTTGATGCTTTACCTTCTGACCAGGCAGACGGGAAAAGGGGCCTTCTTCTGGCCCTGAAGAGAGAGAGCCCGCTTCCAGAAACAACCTGGCAACTCCACAAGCAACAAACCCACAAGAAGCAGTGAGGAGTCCTTCAGTAATGGCACAAGAGCATTTGATGTCGTCATCTCTGTCTTGGTACAAGCAGTCAACATCATTTTAGCTCGGAAGGTTGCTTATAAAGCTAAGATGAAATGGAAAGAATCAGCGTAGCCGCCAGCCAAATGTATAAGCATGCCTTCCTGCTAGGAACAAAAGCAGCAAGCCAGTGCCATGCTCCAGCTGCTCCATCACCATTTTACGGACTCTCAGGCAATTCTCCCGTAGGAACCATCATGTTCCAGGCAGCTCCTCCACGTCATCCTGCACTGATAAGCTGGTAGTTACGGTTATTAATCCCATTGTGGCAAAGTGGACAAGATCACAGCCCTGAACCTTTGAGACTGAAAACATTTCAGCTCAGTCCTCCCTGGCTGGAAAAGAGGTCACTGGATCAGGCTTTTGGAAAACCAGTGTCACCTCCTGCCACTCAAGAGATGTTCCCAGGATTGTCCCTGGCTCTCTGTGGCACAGGGCAGGTGTGTGTCAATGGGTCAGCGAGGTTGGCCACCTCATGCACTTGGGAGCAGTTTAATCCTCAGCAGCACAGAGGCTCCTGATTACTTAAATGTGCGTTTGCACCTCCCTTTCCTGAACTCTTTGGTTCATCTGCTCTCCTGGGCTTTGAGTTCCACCTGGCAGAGTTTGGGTGGGCATATTTGTCCTACAGTGCCCATGGTTTGGAAGGATAAACTTGAGCTCCCCCACATCTGCCTGTTCCTTCTGCTCACTTCTCCCCCACCACAACCATCCTATTTACCTTTGCTGTCCATCCACCTGGTATTTACAGCACCTGGAAGACTCAGAAAATGATCGAGGGAGAAAAAAATAAGGAAAAGCTGCTGAAAACTCAAGGGCTTGATTATGCAAAGTTTTATGCAAACAACACTACTGCTGCCTTGGAGAACAGGTGTGGAGGAAGGGTCAGAGAAGTCTCCACAGCATAACTTAGCCCATGCTTGGTTTTGAATGTGTTGTATGGTTATAACTGGGACTTACAGATCATTACATATTTTATTTGTATAAACAGGCATTATGAAAAAGTACCAAGGTCGTTTGACTTCTGAGTTGCAATTCTCTTTATTTGCTGTAAGAGTCAAGTGGTCTGAGTCAAGGCAGTCATGCTCTCCTCTATTTCCGAGAGTTTCTTCAGCATCTGGCTCACCTTGGCCTCATCGAACTCCAGGCAGAGAAACTCGGATTCCTACGAAACAAAATTGAAAGAACAGCAGTTGACAACGACGATCGTTTTTCAGGCATACAAAGGAGGAGAGATATCACCAGGAAACCAGAACGCGTTACGTCCCGTGGATCTCCTTTTTGCCTGGTACCACGTCAGTGTACCCAGTGTACCCTGCAGCACGCCCAGGGATTTGCCACCAATCACCCACCTACCAAGCCTGTACACGCTGGCAAGCCAGCCAGCTGCTGCCAAAGAGGACACACAAAGGGCCAAGAAAGTAAATAATATGTGTTATAAAAGTTCTAATCATACAGAACTTATTAATAAACACCAATGTGAACCAGCCTCCTGAGGTCTCCAGTCCCATAGTCTTACCCACTGGCGTGTCTATGGTCACAAAGTACTTCCTATGGGGATTCTGGCTGACAAAAAGGGCATCCCCAGGTCTCATATGGTTTTGAGCACACTGAACTCTGTCAGTTTTTCAAAATATGTCTTTTCCTATAATTATCACCTGCCAAAAATACTGCAACCTCATCCTTTACATTCACAGCATAAATAGCTCATATGCAAGGACAAAGTCATTGGAGAAATGCAAATGAAAACCATCAGTTTTTCCCCACTGAATTTCTTGCTAACCAAATTTTACAAGTGTTTTTCCCCAGACATGGGGAATAGTTTTACCTTTTACCTTCTGTTACCCTCACAGGGATTCTTGGGTCGTTCCGGTTTTTGTAAGAATCAGACCAGAAAGTGATGTGTAAACCAAAAGGCGGACGGAGGAACCAAAGGGGATTATTTTGTGTACGATAACCACAAAAGGCACTGCCAGAAGAAGGCGAACAGGAAAGAAAGGAGATGACAGATGTTAATGATTATGAAGTCAAGCACGTGGCAGTCCATAAAAAGGCTGTGCCAGGGTTTCTGCCCTGACGTGAGTCACAGGGGGAACTACCGCAGTTCAATGTAGAAATCAAAACATCGATTTAAACTTTGAAACTGGAGGCACAAAGCTGCACACTTACACCCACATTCCACGTGCTTTAAGAAAGGAAACCTGGCAAAATAAAAGCATCATGCACTTTAAACTTTAGTCACCAAAGATCTCCCCAAAGCCAGCTGTTTGGGCACTGGAAAGTCACTTCACAGAGCTACACTGGGTAAATCCATCTTCATGAAACGTTTGTCTTCTCTGCCAACTACCAACAGACCAAAGTGCAGAGATCCCATTATGTATTGAGTATATACTTGTATTTTATCAAGTACTTCTGATTAGTGAACGTTTCATAGAGATAGGAGAACTTACTTCATGCCACTTCGTTCAATCAGAATTCAGAAACAGTCACATGTCTGAGTAGGCATCAGGCAGAATATACAAAGGACTGCTAGGAAAGACCTTTGACTGAGTAAGCTCATAAAGAGCATGCTGTTGGAAACTACCACGGCAGGTTGTTGTTGTGTTTTTTTGTTTGTTTGTTTGTTTGTTTGTTTGTTTTAATTATTAGCCTCTATAAAGTAGTCAGAAAACAGCAGTAGGCATTCAGGATCAACAGCAACACAGATAGGAAGCCCAGGACTTGGATGTTTTTCTTGTCCTTGACAATGGTTATCAACACATCTTATGGAAAGTATCTTGGCACTACAGCCCGCATGTAAAATACCCTGAATACTTCTACAAGGCATAATTACAGCCGGTCAGCGTGCACAAAAGAATGTCTGGTGAGGCATTAGACGGCTTAACTCCATTTGGCAGTGGGCTTTCCTGTAGATTCCTCTCTGATTAAGAGTTATTAAAAACATTGGTTGCATCTGCCTGAGGAAGATGTGTTTGCAAGCTTAGGAGATTGCAAAAGAATGCCTAAACAAACCCCAGAAACATCTCCTTATACATTCCTTTATTAGGAAGCACTGGAAAAGGCAAATCTCAAGCAGGCAGCCAGTTAACAACCTGAGCCTTTTGGAAACACGGTGCTGAAACCAGACAACGTACCCTTGCTGGAGTGAGTCGTTCCCTCTGAAATGAACAGACCAGGGCAGCGTCAGCCCAACCGCACAGCTTTTGGTGCAAAGGCAGCAGATCGGGACTGCAGAGCCGATGCCTCTTCAGCTTCCTCTGCAAAATCTCCCCAGCTTTAACATCCTTGTTTTCAGACAGGAAAACAATTTTGAGCTCGCTTTCACAGAAGAGCTACTGCAGAAGCAGAAGCTTTTCTTGCCAGCCTAAAACACTCTGAGCATCAGTAACACCTTACAAGTCTTGTTTCATAGACAACATCTGAAAACAGCTCTTCTCTCCATAACCTGACCTCGTCTTTCCCAACACGTGTGCCACAGGCACGGGATAATTTCTGTCTTGACCTTTCAGGCAACGACTGGCGGCGCCACGCTTCGCAGCCCCGGGTCATAGTCCTCAACAGGATGAACTCCAGGGCCAAACTCCTGCTGGCATCTGTGGCTTTCTGGCTACAACTGTGCACCCCGAGTCACGCGTGCTGCTGGTCATGAACGGATTTCCCCAGGGCAAGGTCTGCCTATGCAGCTTTTAAGATCTGCAGAAGATGATTTTACAGCTTAATCACAAGGTGAGCGTGAGCAAACAGGAGAGGACCGAAGCTCCCAGCTCTGGTGGGGGTGTTTTTGGCCTCAGGTAGCCTTTTTCCTCTTCAGGTTTTGTCAGTGAAAAGGACTGTAAATTGAGCACAAGGACACTCTTGCCAAAACTTTCCTTTGTGGATGGGACAATAGTTGAGTAATTACCACATTCTCACGTGGGCCAACCTGGAACATGAAGGAGGGGGTGATAAATCAGGTTGCTCAGAGCTGGGTTTTAGTTTCACGTAATGCTCAGCTAGTTTATATCCTCCACAAAGTTCCAAAGATAAAGAAAAAAGAGAGGAAAAAAAAAAGGAAGACTGAGCTCTGAAATCCAAAACTGATCACTCCCTGTAGCTGTTTTCTAAGAGCAGGACATATCTGGTATCCTCAGCAAGAAACAAGGCATCCTTTTAGATATTTCTTAGTGCTATAAATTTTTTTCAGCCCATTCGGATGCCTCGCAATTAAGCAAAACCAAACCAGAACGAGTCATTCATTAAAAACAAACCCAGAAGCCAACAAACAGGAACATCACCAGACTACCAAACACTCGCCGACTGCTTATCCGAAGCCACCAAGCACGCGATGACAGCGCCGTGAGCCCCTCCGCTGGAGGGGGACCTGCTGTGGTCGATGCTTCATACTTGAAGCATGAAGTGGCAGTGCCTGGAAGCTCTGCATGCTCGTCTGCAGGACAGAAACCTGGACTTTGCTGAGCCCTTCCTGGAGGTGGAAGAGGTCTTTAGGGACGGAGTGTGTCCGTGCATGAGTAGGGCTGTCAGAGCACACGCGTGTGCAATGGAAACAGCACGAACAGCCCTGCTTTCAGGCTGGAAAGCCAGGCTCAAAGCACACAGAGAACCGCACTGCCCTTCCACCACCAAACTGAGCCTCTCGGAAAGCAGTGGGACTGGGCAGCCACTTCCCACACCCGTCTTGGTTTTCTCCGCACACGCTTTCCCATCCTCCTCCCATTTCCCTCCCAAGCCCGGGCTACAAAAAGGAGCTGCAAAACAAACATCCAAGAAACACACACTCCCCCCAGCCATGAATCAGTTCTTCCATCTTCCAAGTTTGCTTGTTTTTTGTTGTTTTTTTGGTTTTATTTCCCCCCCAATAACAACAGGGAGCTGAAAAAATATTTATACGAGAGACTGTCTTTATAAACATCAGTGCTCTTGCTATCTACTAGAAAAATACTAGGAGAAGGACGGCTTTCTCTATCTCAGGAACTACAGTTTTAAAAAAAAGTGGTTTTAGAAAACCAATTCTCACACATCCAAAACTTAAAATAGTTTTCAGTTGTTCTCTATAGCATGGCTTTGACCAGCTACTTTAAAAGGTTCCCAGTGACCTCGACACTTCTGGTGTTTTAAGTTCTGGCAAGAGATTTGCTTTGGATGCTGAGACATCTCGACTGCTGCTTGTCCCACGTAGCGGGGGAATGTCCCAGTGAGGAAGCAGCAGTGAGGAAGTCGAGCACAAGGAGTCTCAAGGGAGACGCTGGCCCTGGTGCAATCGGCGGGGCACAGACGGTGCCACGCTTCACACTCGCTGGCCCAAGGACAGGGAAGGTTGCTGCTCACCAATATTTGCTGACCCAGGTGGAAAGAGCTTGGACAAAGCCCTGACAGAGGTGAGGAGAGCCCCCTGCCAAGCTGTAGGGGCCAGAAAATTGCTCAGTAACCGAACAAAGACTCCAAGGTGGTGATGGCAGCCGTAACAACCCAAACCCAAGCAGGTTCAGGGGACCAGGGACCACTTTCCTCTGCTGACAGCTGCCAGGAGAGCAACTCCATGGTTTGTGCAAGGGGAGAAGGAGCCAGCTCCACGGAGCTCTCTATGGCCTTCAGGGAACCAAGAGAGAGAGAGAAATGCAGGGTTTGTTTGGTTAGCTTCTATTTCACATTAAAAAGTCTCATTTTCAGACAAAGTGCTGCGTGCCCATCCTCCCCACCACGGATTTCAGACACGATGATTTCATTTCATATTTTGCATAAGACTAGAATTTTTAGATGTGGCTGCCCTTTGTGTAAGTAAAAACCAAACCAGTAGTGTCATCAGGATCCGAACTTGCCTTCAAACGTTTCGAACATCCAGGTACCTCCTGTTGTGATTAAAAGCCCGCATTCATTTTTGGCCTTCCTAATTTTCTTTTGCCTGCAACAGCATTAAGTGGTTTTAGAAAGGACTAGCTGATAAAACAGTTTTACATTCAAGTAATGCGTTCCCTTGCTAGCAAGGAAATGTTATTTTTATTAACAGTTTGTGATACTGTGATAAGCAAAGTGCTTCACTTAAGGAGGCTTTTTCTTAATTAAAAGAACCGTCGAAGCCAGAATTCCAATATCATTTATTATCCAAAGTGGTAGAATTCAGAAGTGTTGCCTTATTTTGGGCTGCAGCCCAACCATTCTATGATAGGTGATTAAAACTGAAAATAATTTATTTCTCCACTTAATCAGATGTGCAAAGGACTGAATCAAAGACATTTCTGACACAACGTTTCCTATAGAAATTAATCTTTCTGCTTTCTAAAGACCTCTTCAATCCTCAAGGCTAAGCAACTGATAACAAATTCTTTTACATGTCCCTTTTCCTTCCAGATCACTGAATATTCTGCAGCCGAGCAAATCTCCTGCCTCTTCTGTTCACCAGGAAAAATACCAAGTATACCTTACGTAAGTAATTAAGTGGATCGCTGGTAAATAAAGATGCTGAAGCCATGACCGTCAGACTTCAATATAACTTTGCTGCAACAGAGAATGACAACCTGCCTTCAGAGGCTTTCACACATCGTTACATAAGGCATAAGAAATGCGAGGATATGTAAAGCCACATACATTATAAGCTACCCAACCATTTTCCATCAAACAGAATTATCTCTGTACGCCCAGCTAAAAAAAAAATACCTTGAGATTTATTCCTAGTGCACCAAAGCATCCCTGGACTTTGCTTCCAGCAACACAGCAGGATTGGGGTTAAATCAGAGATGTTTTAACACCAGATGAATATCACGCAATTTACAGTACAAGCAAATTAGGCTGCAAACAGAAAAGCCAGCTGGGGGTACATAAAACAAAACGTTTTGTGGAGCACTGAGGAACTGGTCAGTGCTTGAGACGTGGGAGCGAGCAGGGCAGCGGGCGTGCGAGGAGCACAGCACACTTGCCTCTTCCAGCAACAGCCACGGGCAGAAACTAAATTTATGTGGCTTCCAAGGCAAGAGTTACATGGCAAAGACAAAATACTGCTCTCAGAGTAAATCTACAGCTTATCAATTTATTTTTTTCATTTCACAAACAAGTATTAAAACGCTGCTTATCTGGAGTAAGAGGAAATGCACGCACGTGCTAAAGATACAACCTGCCTCAGCAGCGGGAGTTAGGATGAGAAGAAATCTATTGATCTATTAAAAATGTCAACTCTCCTGCTTCCTCAAAATTTGCTAAGTATATTGAAACATTTTTCATAAAATACCGCAGATATTACCCTCTAAGTAACATCCCAAATTGTAAGTATATCATTATTTCAGTAGGAAAATAAATGCATAAATATTGGACAACCACCTAATAAGCTAACTCCTTATACCCTGCTGTCCTTCCAGATGAAACTGAAGGACTGCACACTCAGCATGAGCTTGCACATACATTAAAAACATAAATTTTCTGAACACCTCGCCGCAGCGTTACTGGCTAAGAAAGCATCCCTCCCTCCTCCTGCTCGGGGCTGATGGCTCACAGAAAGCTGTAATGCCTTTTGGGGACAAGCCAGGCTTTCCAAAGGGTCAGAAACGATGCTCCCTGCGGGTGTGCTTGGCACGCAGAGAGGACAAGAGATCCCTAAGAGCATTTTATAGAGAGGTTTTGTTGGCTTCAGTTAATCAGCACTTCTCCCGTGAGCTGCGGAGCCTCACAGCCCAGATGGGAGCAGCTTAAAGCTAGGAGTGATGATGATACAGCCCAGTTCTCCCTTCCTATAACCAAAATGGCACATTCCTGGTTACCCCATTCCTATTTCTTAATCACTAATGAACTGTAGGTGGAAAGAAAGTATCTGGAAATGGCCAGTGAGCAAACCAAAAGAATGTGCAAAGAGGTAGCACTGACCTGAAGGCAGTAATTGCATCTAAAACCTGACAGGTGAGGAAATTACAGGACGGTCCAAGTCTCTGAGACCTCCTTTAAGCATCACTCAGCATGCCCCCGCTGGGCCAGCTCCCCTGCCACCACCAGACAGCATTAATTTGTGATCGCCATCGTGTGATCGATTCTCTGACATGGACAGAAATAGCAAGATACAACCCCCATGGTTCAGATGGACCCATTTTAAGGCTTTGACGATAAAGAAATGCAGATCTCAAAATAAATAAAATAAAATGACTTGTCCCAGCACTACTGGGAAGCCCTCAAGTTCTGGATTCAATTTGTTTTTTTATGTTTTGTTTTAGATGCTGTACAGTCCCACCATCCCTATTCCATGAAGACACCTGTGGAGCTGCTGCCTGAGTGCCGAAACACAAACCAAGCTACACCTGACCCTCCTGCAGGCTTTTGGGGAGCCACATCCCTCCCCACACGGCTCCAGATTTGCTTCCCTGAGGAGTGGTTGCTGACGCCAACCCCAGCAGGAGTGGGGGAAGAGGGAGACAAAAATGACCTGCATAATTCACGCTAAAAAAAAAACACATAAAAGATAATGAGTTACCATGACAATGTTCTGGAAAGCATAAAGAGATGACCCCAAGAGAAGAAAAATATTGGATTTGAGCTTATTTTTCCTTCTGTAAGAATCAGAGTGACAGGCGTGTTGAGCTGGGTGATTCATCCTAAGAAGAAATGTATCGTCAGATGTTTATGAGAGTGGTTTACTCTCACTGCTTAGATTCTCATGTTAGGAACACTTAACAAATAATAACAAAAAAATCATCAAAAACTGGGCTGCTAGAACACAAGGTAGCCTGATCAAGTTGAAATTGCATCGAATCTGCTAAAAGACTGCATCAATCGTGATCCCACTGCAAACTTTGGAAGTGACTTTTAGATTCATTAATGTTCTGCAAGGCACGCTGGGGCTAATGACAGCAAGTTCAGCTAATTCCAGAGAAATTGGAATGGATGGCAATCCATTGATTTCATATAACCATGCTTCAGACAATGCTAAATTCATTACTTTTAATTAAATTTAGCTGCTTTTGCAACAAACGTATAGTCATGGCCTTTGAAAACACTAGGGTAAAGAGCAATTCATTTCCATAATACTGCATAAAATAAAGCAGAAATATTTGTTACTGAAAGGGCATTCTAATTCCTCTGTATTATTTTGGTGTTACGTGAACCAGGAATCTCTTAAGCTAATGATTATTACATCAACACAGAAAAAAAGAGTCTACCCTCCTGCAGATCTTTCCTTAATTCTTTTAATGTAACATCAAGCCTGTAATAGCACAGATTAATCAGAAAGGATTGCAGAAATTGAAATAATCTCAGGAGCATAAGATTAGTTCTCTGATACTGCACAGCAAATGTAATGTCATTGCTTTTATGTTATCAACCTACTGGAAACATTCCGTTTGGTATTTTAAACCTTAAATGAAAGACGATTATTTATGGATGCGGAGACACACAGCCCTTAACCCGCTTGTGCTTGTGCCTTTTGGAAGCAGAGTTTTCCTATCAGAAAACACCAGGAAAGAAGAAAAGTTAACAGTGCAAGTAAATAAAAGGAAGCATACACTGAAGTTCTTCCATATTTCACATCATAAAGTTATTTTTTTAAAAAGAGATTAATACTTTTATGCAACGTATATATACTTCATAAATGGCTATACTGTTTTCAAATGGCTGATACTGTGTCCTAGTCTATACTGTATTTTATCTGTAAGCCTTCTAACTTCCTCTTTTTTTCCTCTTTTCTTAAAAACAAAACAAAACAAAACAAAAAACCACCACACTTTGGATGGTGCCTGCTTTCTTTTCTGAATGGTTTGAACCTCCTGTAATCCCCACATCCCACTCACAGAGCAGCATCCTGTCCTTGGTGCCCTCCATACATGAACTCTTCCAAGGGCTACCCAATGCAAGCTTCCACCTAAAAATACCGTGCCACAGTGCATAAATGCAGAGTTTGACAATGAACGAACTGTGTCTAGCACAGTTAATTATCCTGCATTTGTCATCAGTGATCTTGTGTTTCGCCTCATTACTAAAGGAGGGCTCAGACCCAGTCACTGCCTTCTAGATGTTGCTAGGACACTGCTCGTTCATTATTGATGGAGATGAGCTGAAGCACCCCGTGGTTTTGGAGAAAACACCATGAATGCCTTTCCTAAGAGAGCAGCACCACTGCCTCGACACGTTCAGATGGCCTGAGTGCTGAGCCAGTTCACATGGACACTGGCTGGGGGAACAAAAGGAAAGGACACAGAAATCACTGTCCTGCTGGTGCTAATATAACTTGGAAAAAACAAACAAACAAACAAACAAACATATCCATTTATGCTGACAAAATGCAAATTTATTTCTCATTTGTAGATGACTATTTGCAAGATTATACCTGCAACTTTTTCTGCGGGCATATCTGATCACTAGTTACTTGCTAAGCTTGCCTACCTGGTTCCTCTGTTACCCTTTTACAACACGTTCAAGTAGTTGAGAAAATGACTGCGTGGATTGCCTTTCCAAACCTGCTGAGGTCACTGGTTGTCACAGGAGAGGAACAGGATGGAAAAACCCTTCGGCAGTCCCTGGCTGACCAGCACCACACACCTGAACGTACACAGTGCACAAACCATTCGGGCCTCCTCTCTGCTTACAGTTCAAGTAACTAACAATAAAACTGTGAATTTAACAGGGAATTCCCAGTCATTTCTTCAACTCCGTAGTCAACCTTCATAAATTTGATTAAAACACATGAAAAATAACTGCTTGAAGACAGCCTGGTCTATTCTCCTGAGTCCCAGCTGCTGATGTTGAGAAACAACACCGAGGTTGCAAAATCCATCGTCCCCATGCCAGGAAAGCCATAGCCCTGCTCCTCCTTCACGCACTGAGCAGAAACTCTACTCTCTATGAACAATTCAACAGTGGGCTTGGTGTGCTGCTGCTGGGGTGTTCCACATGTACGAGTCATTTCACCCTGGCAACCTTTTTTTGAGCCTGGAAGCTGCATCAGTTTCATTTCAGCAGATGGTCTTTAAGGTCCTTTCCGATCCAAACCATTCGATGACTCTGTGATTTCTATGAAATACTGACCTTATCAGCTGGTCAAAGCTGAAGGCTGCTAAGAACAGGGCTAGGAAATGCCAGCTAAAGGCACTGCTATCACTGTTGCCTTCTCAAGACAGGAATGGAGTCATAGCAAGAGAACAAAAAGCATTAAGCTCTAACTCCCAGTGCAGAAATGAAAAGTGAGACATTTATGTATCTAAACCACACTACGAACACCATTTGGACAGAGAAAGCACACCAAGACCACTCTCGTTTTGCTGAATCCCAGCATCTTTGAAAGTAAAGCTGAACTCAAGAGCTCTTTTAAACCCTGCAACAGTGAGCACGGGATGGTTAATCTTTAACAGGGCATTTTTCTCCTGCAGCTTGGCTGGCATGACATAAATAAGTGTAACAGCATGCAACACAAATCACTGCACCTTAGTCCACTGACACTTCCTTGGTAATGTTGGTATACAACCCTGGGAGGGTCCCTGGCCCAGTTATTATGCAGAAGAAAATGTTAACGAAGAGTCAAAATCACCAGCTGAGAACCACATTTCCCTTCTAACTCTTCTTTGCACAAATTTTGTTCCCACTAGGCAAGTTTAAAAGACCTCTGAAGAGAAGACTTGCAGAGTACTTAGGGAGAATTTATTTAGGGGTTTTGGTCAATATTTGGAAGTCACTGGTCTAATCCCCCTTTGGGAGATGGTACATGAAAGCTTTATGGGGAATTCCATTAATTCTGTAACAAACGTGGTTGCCAGTCCTTAATCATCTGAAAAGCATAAATTAGGCTACAAACTGTTCTAGTTTTACATTATTTTTACTCCTTTAGAAAAGAGCTTTTTGGGATCCTATGCAATCTAGCGTCTATCATAGGATGAAATCTTAGGGAAAACAGAGAGTGAATTTTTATGCTTAACATTGGTATTTATTTTTCTCCACATGAATACCCTAGAGCAAGCTTATGGGTACCTGAAAGCACTTAGGAGGTTTTAAAAGAAAAACCAATATAGTAACACCTGTACATTTCACCAAACTGTACAGAGAAGCGTTAAAGACAGCACTAAAAATAAAGCCTTATTAAATTCCCTTTGTATCACTGCTGCATTTGAATCAATACATGTATTTAAAAACTACAGAAACGCTCTATTTTTGGCAGAGTATCAGGTTCTTGTCTTACTTCTCAGTCACATTTCCCTCCAGCTCATCCCAGCTCCGGTAGTCCTTCCACTGCTGGTGCTCACAAGGGTACCAAAGAACGGAGAGCTCCATCGTCGTTTATTTGAGCTCTGCTGTGTCAGCTCTTTTCCAACAATGACTCTCCTGGGAGCACTGCTGCAAGGTTATGTACTTTCCTTGGAAAGTCCCAGGTAGGGGAACTTCGGGGTTAAATGACCTTCCTCACTTACGGTCATTGCCCTTCCGTGCTGAGCTGTATTTTCATAGTTCTATCTTGTTCGACAGCTGTGCGCGTTTTCTCGTACTGTATTTTTGTTGTTTGGCTTTTATGCCTGCTCACAGAACTGAAATAGCCACCCACAGTTTTCTCTGTGCATGGTTAGGCTCCAAATACCTCTCTAAGCCTTAGTCTTGTCTCACTTAATTGTAGCTGAAGAGTATGGCATTGGTTTCAGGAAGAGAGAGTCCTACTCAAAGGATCTCTCACCTTCACCTTAAATCCAGCTTCTCCAGTTCTCAGAGCTGGAAGTCACACTCCTTATGTTTTAACCTCACTATTATCCGATACAGGAGTCATTCAGCATCACAACAGACTTTCCTTTTCAGAATCAAATTTCAGCTGCTTTGTGGTGTTATCTACCCTTTCCTTAAGCATATCACAAAGTATGGTGTTGGAACATCAAACCCTTTGTGACTCTGGGGAGTATTTTTGTTATGGGGTATTGCCACGACGGGAGTTTCCAAACTGTGCACTTATCTAACTCTTATTTACACAAGGAAATTTCTGTACTTTTAGCTCTTTATTTAGTGTCAATTTAGCATCAACCCCGTTCCTCTCAGTTACTGCAATATTCATTGGCAGGAACATAGGAATGAACTGTGGGGTTAAGGGTAACTTTTATAACAACTACGTGCACACAATTTATGTAATCTGCATTTAAAAATAATCAGATAATCAAAGAACACAGTCAAAACCTGAGCAATGAATAGCTGACCTTTAAAGGATCGTGTGACTTTGGATCCAGGCATATTCTGCATAGTTAATTACTTGGTTAGCATCCCCCAAACCTGATCTCTCTTGCTCTCTCTGAGCTTTTTACTGTTTATCTGTTATATAAAGGCCTCAAGTGCCCATTAACGTCCTGCCTAAAAGTATTACACTGAATATAAAAGCTGAGTGGAAATTAATACCCTAAGACAGCTCAAGCGGCCGTATTTTCCATGACACCAGGAGATGCTGGCTCCCTTTGATGTCAATGGCTACAAGACCTTGGCTTTTCAGCTCCGATTTGTCTTCAGCAGATGACAGTTGGGTTCAGTCAAAGAAGAAACAGGAGAGTAAAATGACTCTGAAACAACATTTTGGAATCAGGCGTATTTAAAACCTTTCCTGATCCTTTCTGAACCATGCAGGCTTGCGCTGAGGCCTACAAGGCAGCAGGTGAGAGAAGCACAGAGCACGTTGCTGAAATACCTGTAAACGCACAACGGCGTTGATTTTAGTTGTTGCAAGTCTCACAAGTGGTTAATAAAGGCCGTGCAAAGCCTTTGTTTTCTGAACAGCAAGAAGCAATGCCCTCCACAAGTCCCACCTACAGCTCTGTGCCCATACCTGCGCCCTGAGATCAGCGTGACCCGGCTCAAACAAACCCACCCGCGTCCACAAAATGGTGCTTTTCAGAAAGACAGCGATTTTTTCAAGGACATCTCTTTATCCACATCCATCCTGGCTGTGTTTACAGCAACACGGGCATTAATTTCCTCCAGGGTATTTTACCACCTAGAGGGGGAAGAGCACGGAGAGCAGCACCACAGAGACTCGCAGACGCACGCAGCAGCTCCACAGCCTCACAAAAACACAGAGCCTCTGCCAGGGGCACGCTGGTGAGTCACGAGAATCCCAAATTGCACACGAATGTGCCACTAAATGGAGAGTTAAAAGTAACTTTAATTAGGGCAGAAGGGCTCGCGTGGAAACACAAAACCAGAGGCTTGAAAATAGGCTTGCAGTTCAGTTAGGTTTTCTGCGAGTTTTTTTTAGAAATATTCATCAGGACAATAAGTTTGGGCCAAAAAGGCTCCCCCCTCCCCCATTTTTAGGAAATTTATCTACACCCTTTCCAGTGATCTGTAAATAGAATTTATGGGGACAAGGACTTCTCGGTTACATTGCCACTGCAAGCATGAAATCCCAGTGGGACCAAAATAACTATATTTGCTTCTTTTTAGTAATTTGAGTATATAACTTATAAGGGGGACAGAAGCCAACGTTTAACAAGAATCGCCTTATTTCCTTTCTGAAAACCAAGTTTTTCTCCTTATTTCTTTCAGAATGCAAACTGTTCTGTTCTGATTCACCAGGAGAAACCCCCTGTGAAAAGGAGGGCAGCCAGGTATTCACAGCCCAAGCTGGTTTGCAGCCCCTCCAACACCACCACTGCTCCAGAGCACTGGGACGGGCATTGCACTCGGATTTATCACCACAACAGCAGCTTCTGCTGAGCGTGGTGCAGAGCCCACTAAAGATAGTGGGGATCTCTGCACTGACCTTGGGATCAAATGCACCGAAATACCAGCATTATGTGCAGGCAAGGAGATACCGAAAGAATATAGCTGGAAAAAAAAAAAAAAAAAAAAAAAGCTTTTCTTTGCTTTTTTCTTTTACACACAGAAGAGGTGCTTGCTAATATTTGCTGCGTGACACGTAACTCCCTGCTTTCCCTGTGTAAGAGGAAAAGCAAAGGCTCACAATGAGAGCCGAGGCTGTAGATCCAAAGAGCTCAGCGTGGGAGGACACTTGTGCCTGTGCAGAATCCCACTGAAGTCAAGCGGCCCCAGGCTCTGCCCACGCAGCTCCCTTTGCCACAGCTAATATTACAACTGTGTTTTATTAAAGCTGCCATTTCCAAATCCATCTCTAGAAGTGAATGCAGGCAGGGCTAAAATACGAAACCTGCCTTGCAGTCGATGCACGGCATACGGCTGCATCTGCCTGAAAGTTTAACCAGAACAGATCAGGGCACCGGTCCTCAACATGTTCACAGAAACAACCTTGCCATGAAGGCTGTTTTAATGCATAGCACTTCAGAGCCTTCTTGACAGATATCATGTCGAACCAGAGCTTTTTTTAGAAACAGAAAAGATGCAAAGGAAAGTTATCTAATTTTGGTTGACCTCTCATTCTCAACTCAAGGACGAGTAGTACTGAAGTAGAAGTCATTTCCATAACTGAATTGCAGAGCAGTTTTTTAACAATTAATGTGTGATCCATTCAGCATATGGGAACCAAATATAAAAATAAGCATGTGAGAATTGGAGATTCTTCTGCACAAAAAAAGGCTACAGCTCCTCCATGACAGATATTTAATTGGCTACTTCTTTCTTTCTTCCTTTCCCGTGACCAAGGGAAGGAGAGGGCTATGAAATATAAAAGAACTTAACCAGTTCTCCAAAAGAAAATGGAGATGAAGTGAATGACTCATTGAGCTTTCTGTGCCTTTGAAGCAGAGCAGAATTCTCTCTTTTCCTTTTCTTTCCTTTTTTTTTTTTTTTTTTTCTTTTTAATCCACAGCAGCCACCTCACTTTTTCAGTCTGCACGCACAGTTTGGACACCAGCACTTAGCAGAGGGGGCTCTGCCTTACACATCTCTCACTGGCAGAAAATCCATCACGCTGCAGCCTCGTGCTCCTGCGTCAACAAAGCCCCCAATCTGTAAGCGGTCCTCCCGGGCAGGTGTAAGGTCAGGGGACTTTGCTTTAGGACTGCAAGGAATAGGATGTGCCTCGCATCCTCCCCATTTCTGTGAGAGCAATAAGACAAAATTTGAAGTCATCCCTTCCGTAAGGAAGCAGGAAGAGGAGGAGGACGTGCAACACCAAGCCTGGTGCCTGTTTTTAGACAGCTGCACAGAAGCGGATATATAACAGAATTTGTGAGTGGGCCCGTGTCCTTAAATGTGTTTCCTTCTTTCAAACTTTGAAACATTAAAACCTTTATACTCCTTACAAGCCTGTGGGCTTGTGCTGATAGCTGGTCTTTCTGCTTTAGTCCTGACCAAAAGACACTAACAGAGGCAGGGATTCTGCAGACCATCAGTGCACCATAGCAACAAAAATGCTTGTCCCTGGTTTAAGTATCTTGCCTTTTTATTGTATTTTGCAGTCCCTGTTTACTGCCCTTTTCAAGGGCTGGGTGGTAGTAAAGACCGTATGGCAAGATCTGGATGGTGTTGGGGGGCAAAAAGGGCACATATAAAGGCAAAAATGGTCACAAGAACAGGGAACATCTGCCTTGCATCCCCGCCACAGGATTTTCACGTTGCTCTTCTCCCTAGTCTATGCCTATTACATCTTCCTGTGTCTGTTACATCTTTTGTCAAGGTTAGGAGACATGAGCCAGCACAGCTTTTGCAGCAGCAGTAAATAATTAAATTTCCAGCTTTATTTCCTCCCAGCCCTTTTGCCTGCTATCACGGGGCTCCCTTTTATCTGCGCCGCTGCTGAATGCTGAGCAGGGATGCTGGCTGGCCCTTCAACGCTCACACCCTGGCTGTCCGATCCTTTGCAAGCTCACACACGGCTTGGAGAGGCTTACAAAACCCAAATGCCTCCTTCTCAGGGGCACCACTGCCTTCCCTCTGGAGATTTAAGAACTTATCTCGGCGGTATTAATTAGTGAAGCTGGGTTCGGCTTGTGTTAGCTGTTGTTTGCGTGCACCACAAAAACCATAGTGATTAATTTCCCGGAGCCTGCCAAACCGTTTTCGGGAAGAAGGCAGGAGTGTGTACCAGCACTGCTGCAGACGAAGAGAGAGGTGCATTGGCAGGGCTGCGCGGTGAACGCTGGAATGAGCCTGCCTGCATTATGCTTGACGCAAAGCCAAAAACAGTGCTTCATTTTCAGGACTAAATTTGCTCATAAATATGACAAACGGCTGAAAAGCTCTAAGAGAGTATGTATGTAGTGGCACATCGGGCTTCTTGCATTAATTCTGCTCTACTGTAGGCTTGGTAACGTGCCACTGGCCACCACAGACATGTGCTGTAATTTTTGTGGATAAAAAGATTTCCCTGAGATCAAGTATGCTGGGAAGCAGCTTTACATTTGGAACTGCCTTCATCCCCGCAGGTCCAATTAACAGTTTTTGAAAGAAAACTTTGCTACAGTGGTATTTTCTAAAATATCAGCCTTAGGAAAAGGATGTCCTTGCTATAATGAGCTGCTAACATAAACAGGAGGCCAAAATGGCATTTTTTCCCTTCTTCGATTGATTCCCCGATAAACAAGCTCTTGATCAGAACTCAGCAATCCCATTTAATGGGCCTGTGCTATTCTGTATGCAGCTGCTTAACAAAGGGCTGCAATTACGTGCTGATAAAATACCTTAGCTTGATATTACAGACCTCAGATCCTCACTTCAAATGGCTGTGGTGGCGGCGATCATTTTCTGTTTGGTTTTGTTGCTGTTGAGGCAGCACAACGGGGGCAGGAGGACAGAGGGCACCACGAGCATCTGCTGTGCTGTGTCCCACAAATAACCTGTCCGTGCTCCTGGGATTGACAGGGGACAGGCAACAGAAGAGAAGTTCACCACCAGACCCCAGAAGAGAAGTTAACAACTAGAGCCAGCTCCGATGCTTGGAAGAGTTAGGGGGCACCACTAAATCCTAAATCCTGCATGGGATAAACCAAAAACTAGTTTCCACTATGACTTTTAACCCAGCCCATCAGTCACACAAAGAATGGAACAAGCAGGTCTTTGGAGCATATCAACCCAGGACAATGCATCTCTGCCAAAAAAGACATCCTAGGGATGCTGTCTAACAGAAACTCTTCTGACAGGTAGTCAAATGGTGTGCTACTGTGAAAGGTTTGATACCGATTTTAGCACGCTACCGAATTTTGAACAATAAAAAGGTTACAGACAACCTTATACTTGACTTTTTCTTTTGTAACCTCTTTGGGTTATCACATACATTGCAAAAATGGATGGAAGCATGGACAAGCTGTTCAATGGTTTTCTTTGAATTTCTCTTGGGCCGGTATACTGATTCAGCAACCTCGGTATGTAGAAAACATTGCCTCACCGGATCTGAGGAAACTCTAATACAGCAGTTTTGGGTATCATTTAGAAAACAACAACTCCCCAGACAAAAAAAAAAAAAACAAACAAACAAAAAAAACCAAACAAACAACAACAAAAAAAAAAACACGGTTCAGAGATAGGTGAACTCTTTGGGAGGAGTAATAGCAAAGCGTCTAAAAAAGCTGACAAAGGTCTGCCTAATCTTCCTTGCCTCTGCCAAGGAGCACTGTCCTTCACTGGACTGGGGCTTCTGCATCCCTGACTTTTATGAATTTCACTGTGATATCAGGCGGTCCTGGGCAACTTTTTGCCAGTACTGACCTTATGAAAGACTGGAACACTGCTGATGTTGAAATCAGACAAACCTGGGAGATGCCCACAGAGACAACACCTGACAGCGACCACCACTCACCCTCCACTTCACCAAGCACATTGGACGCCAAATTTCTCCTGAATACAGCTCCAATATATCCTCCCTTGTCATGGCTTACTGCCTCTTCTGGACTCAGATGGCTAGTCTGTATTTTTGGGTGTCTTAAAAGCAAAAGCTGACAAAGACTGAGAAACGTGTGTGTGTCTGCATACACACTTTGTGTATATATGCCCACAGATTTTTGTCCGTATGGACACCGAGTTTTGTTCAGGTAGATGTGGTAGGGCATCAAATACCAAGAAGACATTTCCTTGCCATCAGTTCCAAGTTTCTATACAACACTATCTGCAAAACAAAACAAAACAAAACAAACAAACAAACAAACACAAACAGCTCTCTTCTGTTTCAGTCACATAACAACCCCCACGTCAAAGGTGCTGGTTTTGACGCAATAACCTTTCCTCTGCATCAATCCACTTAACATAGAAGAGAGAAAATCATGAGAGGAATGGTGACATGCCACTTTCCAGAGCACATTTCCCTCCCTACCGCCCACACGTCAGTTATTGCATTGTCCAGTCCTGTCCAAGGAGGCTATTTTGCCTAAGACTTGCCAGTGGAGAACACAACATGTTAGAAAACAGCTCCTGGACTTCAAGAGGACAGAGCTGAAACATGTCCTGAGATCAGGCTACAGGCAAAAAAAAAAAAAACTTCTAAAATAAAAGTATCACCTTAATTTACAAGCTGGGCCCTACTTACAAGACATTCTTGCCTGATCTTGACTGATCTACAGTCAGTGTGGACACAGGGCAAATAAAGATGATCGTATTTAGAGGCTGGGAGAGCAGAAGGGGTTTAAATAGCACCTAAAAGCACCATCACCTCTGCTCCAGTTACAGCACCAGGAAATGAGTGCCCATGACAGGACGAGAAGCTGAGGGCTGGCTACACTTCTTCTATTTTAATCACAACACCAACACACCGATAGACTCAGGGACGCCAAAAGGACATGTACGGAGTAAGCAGAAAAGAGGAATATTTCAGCAGAGCACAAGCCCCATCTCCTCCTAAATCCCACGTCCTGTCACAGTCTCCACCACCCCACACCAAATCCGAGCTCCCAGAGGCAGCATCCATCCACTTGCTCCAGCCGAGGAGCTGAGTCCTGACATAATGTTTAAAAGGCACATCATGGGGATGCATAATTTGGAAGGAGGGGTTAGGAGCTTGCATGTGTTCACTCAGGGCACATATTGCCTCATGGTATGGAAAGCAGGGCCTGGGAGATGTGTTCACACCGCTCATTGAGGCCTACTCTGCTAGCAGGAGACCCAGCGGTGAATCTTGAGCAACTTCATGGATGCATCTGGAGTTCAGGCAGGGCAAGGCCCTGCTGGGCTTCCCCTTGAGGGAAAAACAAAGCAGGGATGAGAACGAGCCTGCCTGCTCAGAGCTTAAGAAAAGCAGCGAGGGATTTCCCTTACTCAAAACCTCTCCTGCATATTAACAAAGCAAACTGCACTCCTTTCTCCCTCGATGGTTCTCCAGGGCTGCTGCTGAAGAGCACATGAGGTGAAATCTCCAATACCTCTCCAAGAAAGCCAAAGTCTTCCTGACAAGGCACTAATTGTGGCGTGCCCACTACAGAAGAGCCTGAAATCCACGGAGCTGTACATGCAGTGCGGTTTATCACCTCCCGTAGAGGAGCTGGGAAGGAGGCAGTAGGGTCACTGCCCATCTCTTTTTCATGGGACTGGATAAAAAAAGCTCATTTTCCATCTGGGCCAGTCCTTCAGTCCAACTCCTTTTTTATTACTTGTTTTTGGTTGCCTAGGACAGTGTGTCTCAAAACGGCTATTAATAGGAAATTATAGGCAAATACAACATCTCTGCTTATCCCTACAGTAAGTGATGAATTCTTCGTGAGCAAAATGACGTGGACTTTTAAAAATTGTGGGGAAGTATTTTTAACTGTTGCTAAACTTATGGTGAGTCATTAATGACCCGGGGACCAGAAGACTGTACTTTCTGAAGTTGCTTATTATTCACGAAAACAATTAGTCAAAATTAAAAACAAAGCCCTAGAGCTTCCAGGAACTGGATACTGTTCCTTGAATCATTCATGAACAGGATGAAGACAATAAAGGCCACCTGGACCAACCCCTCACCCTTCGTAATGGGCATAATAACTGGAGACATTTTCATCAGCACAGGACAATAAAAATGTAGATTCCCTTCAGAAGCTTTGGATGCAGGGGAGGGAGGGAAGGAAACGCTGAAAACCAATTCCTATTCACTGACCTGACTGAGTTAAAGCCCAAGCTACATGATTTAAAAAAAAAAAAAAAAAAAAGCACGAAATAACAAACCAATGAAACAAACAAGAAAACAAGAGGAGACTTCAGTATCTAAAAATAATAGCCTGAGAAGAATGCTTACACTGGAAAACCAAGGAAATAAGTTCTAATAAAAAGACCTAGTGTTTAAAACCCAGATTAGACTTTTTCCAGACAACACATTTAAAAGATAGTGTATTACAAGAAATAGAACTGAGGCCATTTCTTGTCATTAAATAATAAAACAAGATACTTCTCTCCATCTCTAACCCTTTTATCTGACTATAATGAGGAGACAGCACTTGATGTTCTGATCTCTACAGGCTCACCCACTAAAATACAACTACTGCAGGAGGAAAAAGACCCTGGTACCTAGGTCTTAAGTGCCAGGAGCACTCTCTGAAGATTTTCTGTCTCGGAATAGCTGCCTCCAAAACAACAAATGGACATTGCTTGCTGAGATTTACTGCTATTAGGTGAAATGACCAGAAAAACGTCTTTTTTTTTTTTTTTTTTTTTTTTCCAGGTAAAAGCTCTAATCTCTGTCCTCATTATTTTCAGCTACAAAGGGTAAAACAGAGTTTGATGTTTCAGTTTAGGGAAAAACAAAGCAAAACAAAACAAAACACTACTATGTGTTCGGAGTTTCCTTTACATCATCACCCCCTCATTCCCTCGCTGACCTGAGACGTTCTGCTGCAGACGCAGACGTGCACCATCAGCTGCCAGCTCCAAAACAGAGCCAGCAACAAGCACAGCGTCTCATGCAGCTCTGAATTTACTTATGAAAAGAAACATTTTGGTTCATTTCTCAAAGGAGGGCTGGGGAATCTGGTCTGTGGAGCCTACAGTGTACTTTTTCCTGAACATACATCTCGAGATTAGCCTGTGATCTACTTTTTCCTTCAGTCACAGATTTTCTTCCTGATATTGCTTGTCTTTTATGCCTCAGTGCAGGCATTTTGGGACTCTTCACTGCCAGCAGGAAACACAATTTCAAGCCATACAAGTGGGAAAAGAAGCATCCTCTACAGAGCTGAGTTTCACATCTCTTCTTTGGAAAAGACAGCATCAGTGAAAAAAAAATCATTTTCACATGGTACATTCAATTGATATTTGAAACACCAACCTTGATAGCTTCTTTACGTTGAGGTCATGACTGCACAATTGCTGACATTTTCTAACAGCAAGCAACAGCTCTAATGCCAGTGTTAAAAGCGCAGAAACATTATAAATATATAATGAAGCATTAGAAGAGCTGCTTGCTGTTCCTTCTGTTGACTTAAACATCACACTTCATTTTGCAATCTAGAATTGAGTGTAAGTAAGTAGCTGGCTGAAGATTAAATCTACCATTTCGGGTCACAAAAACAGCTTGGAAAGAGGTGAAATGAAGGAAAAGAGCAGTTACTGGCTTCAGCATTCATTCTGCTGCTCTGCCTCACTTCATTTGTTCCCACACCCCAGTCTGTTCCTGACACCCCTGCTCGAGTGGCTGATCTGCTTAAACCTATGGATTTGTGTTTCTTTCCCATTCCTCCTCCTGTGGTTTCAGCAGGCCCATTGTTCTTACCCAAACCCAGGCCTGCAGTCCACAGGCTCTCTCCCTCCATCTCAAACCCTTCCTGGGCCACACATAAGGAGAGCAGCTTCCCTTTTCCACAGAGGTGCAATATCTTTGCCCGTCTTTACCTCACGTTGTCGATACTCCAAACTTCCTTCCAATAGGTTTTCGGATTCGTGCATCATCCACCTACATAGAAGTTGTAAGCAAAATGACAAGTGGTATTCATTGTTTACAACGCCCTTTACTCAGGACAGCCTTTGGAACATGTTTTGCACTGGATCAGGTTTGAGACTTCTTCTCATTTCCTCCCCAGAAACGTCTCCAGGGGGTTGTTCTCCCACCCAGCTCTCAGCTGTGCAAAGCTTGCTCTGAAATCCTCACAAAAAAAGGAAGGCATCTGTACTATTACATCACAACACAGCCTTTGCTCCTACCACGATGACTATGTGATCACAGCAAAGAGAGCTGAAAGAAAAGCCTAATGGAAAAGAGTCACATTTATAGTGGTGGGAAAAAGAAAAGAAAAGAAAAAAAAAAAAAAAAGAGTTGTTTCTTCCTCTTAATCCTCCCTTGTTGTTTTCCATTAGCAGTTTGATAGAGAAGAGTAACATTTTTGGCACGCCTAATGCAATGGATTTTATCCCAGAATCCTTTAAGCATTTGCAATGGATGAGAGAAAGATAACTACAAAAACTGATCTCACACTCTTACTTTGGAGCAACCTGTGTGTGAAACCTCCCAAGTGCCCAACAGCTCCAGCAAAATGCTTTGGGCTCCACAACTCCAAGAAGATGATCCTACACTACAGGCACCATCCCAACAGCCTACACCCAATGGGATCATGGCACTTCTATTCCTAATTCTGCTGTTTATCATTTTGGTCCTTTATCCATGGATTGAGCAGCTCTAGGTGCATAACAGGAGGCTGACACCTCCCACATGCAAAACTGGGGCATTTAAAAGAAGAGGTGTTTAAAAAGTGGTCCTCCAGCTAGCAGCAGATCTGTTGCTTAGTATTTATACCCAAACATCTTGGAAAAGGCACCTTTTCAGCCACACATGCTAACGTTAATGATTAATGTGCTTCTATACGGAGACGAGAAGAGGAGCAGGTGTAGCAAAAAGATAACAGTAGTAGGAAAAGGGCTGTTAGGGAGCTAAAGAGTAAAGGTCAACCAACGGAGAAACAAGGATCCATCCTGATAGCTAGAATCATAAGTGTTGGAAAAGACCTCCAAGATCTTCTGGTCCAACCATCACCCTACCAATGTCACCCACCAAACCATGTCCCTAGCAAATTTATTGTCTCACAATGAAGGAAGGACAACAGTCTTTGCTGCAAATATGGAAACGTTTCCTGTTGGGAGAGAAGAGAGCCTCACAAAGCCTTTACCACTCCCGTTACGCAACTAACATCAGGCCCTACAGACAGAACTACATAATACACATGAAAGACTTGTGGCTGAGGAAGTCAAAATTAGGGTGTATTTTCTCCCTCTTCCTTTTTGTGAGCAAGCAGACATGACAGGGCAGCTAAATGAGCCATCTGAGACTTAATTTCCATGAAGCACAACTTAGGATGGAAAAGAGAAAATCAAAGCAGCCTATAAACGAAGTTACCCATCTCGGAAATACTCCTCAATACCATAGTCTGATTTTGAAAGTTTGTCATGTGAGTGGCTTAAAAAAAAAAAAAAAAAGAAATGTGACCAGAACTTTCAGCAGTTTTGCTCCTCACGTGGGACTCACATGACTCCTCACTCCTCCTCACGTGGCTCCTCACAACTCCTGGCTGGGAAGAGGAGGGCTCCTTCCTGATGACCCGCTCTGAGGAAGGATTATGGTGTTCACAAGCACAAGGACAGAGAAAATGAGGGTCATCCTCATCTGCTTCTTTGAAGATTCCTCTCGATTAACACAAAATAGCCTTAAAATTGCACTGACGGGTGCCTGCAGCTCTCTGGAAGAGCACAGACAAGAAGTACGGATACAGCACCCCAGTAATAGGACGAGAGCAGTAAGGCATGGGCGTATTTTGACTGGGCAATAAAGGACTGGTTTTATCACCAGAATTTGATATCCTGCACTATTCATACGGACTGAAGAAGACAGTAAATGCCGCTAACTTGATAACGTGAACACAGCAATCCTTTGGGAACTACCACAACAAGGAAATTCACACAAAACTTTGTCTTCAATGCCTGAGCCAGTCCGGTTATTTGGGAGATGCCAGTTCACAGGGCAAGCGCCCACCTTTAGAGTTTCAAATCCACAAATTTAGTAATCCACTAGCAGTCTGTCATCTTCCATTTAATTTCTAATGCCCTTACTGTTCTGGTCATGGATTATCCAGCTTTTGCTTTAAAAATGGTGTGCGCAGCATTAGACCCGTATTACATAAAGCCATAATACATTCAGCGTGAGAACAGTTTGGCTAAGAGCGCAAACCTGTTACATAAGCTTCAGAGGAAACTGGATTGTAAATGGATTTCGTCTTGATCAATCTGTCCTGAACTATAATCTAGCTCCCAAAAACGTTGCTGCACTTCCCTCCATGTAAGAGAAAATCGTGAATATGTTTGAGACTAGCTGGTGAGAAAATAGAAATGTTGTTTGCCATGAACGCTTACATTGGTGATGAATGAATGTTAGCATAAATGTTTTTGTGACTCTTCTTTTTCTCCCTGAGTGAGCTTCACATTAATTTTATATGTATTTACCATCCATTAATGATGACACCTATAAAACCAGATTGATTTCCATTACAAAAACCTCACAAAATCCAGAAGAGGCAGGGAAGAATCACACAAATTGATGGCCTCATCAGATGACAAAGACTGGGACCTGTTCCTAAGTCCTGGTTAGTGAGGGGTCACTGCAAGATGACAATGGCAGCTGATGAACAAATTAAGGTGTGGATTAATTTTCATAGCTGCTAAACAGGCTTTGTGCATGAAAATGTGGCAATAGGTGAAGGGATGTGAAAGACCCACGGTTAAGGGCAAGGAATCTTTCTGATCCTTAGATGTATGGACGAAAAATTGCATCTGGGAATTGCCAGCTTCAGAAAATGAAGTCCTGGCAGCAAGCAATCCCACCCCTCCTCCCAGCCAAATCAAGGAAAAAGCAAAGAACAGCTTCCTGAAGCTCTTTGCACCAGGGGAAGGCAATCACCCATGAAAAGGAAAAACAACAGGCAAAACTGAAAAAACAGGGCTGGCTCCCTGTCTGCAAACCCAAACATTGTTCCAGGAGCCTCCAGAAGCCTGAAGAAATTTTAAGTCCCTTTCACTCATATTTGATTTTTGTTTCTTTTTAGGCATGCCTAGCAGGGGCATCAGACTTTGTGAAGGAAGCTTCTGGTCTTACAAAGAGATTTCTCCTGTTTTTCAGTTTTTACGGTGCATGCTTTAGAAATTAGACCTTTAACCTGAGTGGAGTTTCCAAATGAATTAAAAGCAGAAAAAAAATAATATAAAGTCCAAACCTGAGATTACAAACTTCTGCTATTACTTTCAGCAATCTTGATTAATGTGAGACTTGTATATTCTCTGTAGAGTAAGCAAGTGCCAGTGCAATGTCTTACGGTGTGAAGTGCCTTGTTCGAACAGACCTTACTCCCATTTGAAGGTTTCATTACCAACAATTTTTTGAAGCTATGAAAGCTTATTTTTCCTCAAGCCTTGAAGTACCTGCAAGGACTTCTTTTCTTTTTTTTTTTTTTTCCCCTCAAAAAGCAGTACACTTACTACTTGTACATCTCAGAAATTATTCTAGCAGGTTAAAGGCTGATGGAGCATGGCACTCAATATCCTAATCAATGCAGCACTCAATGAGCTAGTTTTCAAGATCTTGCCAGTCATCTCACCTCTGAACCATTATGGCTGAGAATCTCAGTTAAATGGGTTAAGTGCATAAGGGAAGAGAAGAGAAACCCATAGTTTCATTTGATGACAGCACTTGGGCTGCAACTTGGGCTTGGTCCCTTCTTGACCACAGCTGAGTACTTCGTTCTTCTGTACATACGACATTAGCTTAGCATCACCTGGAGGCTTCAGCATTTCTTTCATATATCCCTGTTTATTGGCACCTGTCTAAATGCTTGTTCTTAAAATTTAGGAAATTGAGCTCTCTGGAATCTGCTAATGAAAGGTTTATTACATTTAATTGAGGGTGACTTTGCATCTGGGTTGGGTTTATTGCTATTTTAAACACATACCTACTGCATTATTAGGAAATTATATAAACCGATCAATATTCCGTAACATAAAAAGCAAAGTTATTTTGGGTAATCTATGAGAAAAAAGGCACAATGCATCTCCCCAACCTTTTCAGTTTTGCTCCCTTGGTGCATAACACCTTTGCTTTGGTAGCTTCCCTCAGTATCTACGTCCTGCATCTTGTCACAACTATGATCCTCAAAAAAGCACAGGCAGAATAATTAAACACAAATTTCAAGTTACAAAACAAAGTTGATCACATTAGCTGGTAAAACAATCCATATTCCTGTCTGAGCAAGCTTCAAAACACCTCTGTTAACTCGTGCCTCAGATAAGCTCTAAAAATAGCTTGCCCTTAAGAGTTTTGACCAAAACAAATAACCCAGTTTAATAAGCATCACTCCCCTCATTATCCTCAAAGCGTTCTGCCTGCCGAAGGAATTAGGAACAAAAATAGCAGTTTTATCTTTCTCAAAGCCACCGAACTTACAGGGTCCTAACAGAGTTTCAGCTTGGAGGAGTGCACCCACCAGCCTGAGCTATCTGGCTTTAGAAAAGAAAGCCAGGAAATGATTAATGAGCTCTTCTAGCACCTTTAAGGGTAGGATGTATTACAGTCAACAGAAGAGAGAACAATTCCACAAGTTCCACCTCAGCTCCTGTTTGTGGATTAGCAAGTGTTTACACTTTCCTCAAAGCACAGGACTACAGGCATCACCCGTGAAGCTAGCAACTGAACTTGGTGAATAACCTCCAGAACAAACCCAAAATTGAAAGTACTGTAAATAACAGATGGCTGTGAAAAATACAGAACGAACACACGAGAAGACCGTACCTTTCAGTGAGGCTTTTCATTAAAACATCCACACTTAACTACCTGTGTTTCTCCCAAGTATTGTTAAATGTCCGTATAAAGTTCCATATTTCAAAAATCTTCTCTGCCACTACCAGGATATTTACTGGTAACAAAACCTGATGTTTTATTCATGCCAAATATGCCACCAAAACATTTGTTACACGTGTTTTTTTTTCCTACAGAGCTGGTGTCATTGTCAAACCTGAGCATCTCATAGATATCCCACCCCCAAAATCCTGCATATCAACCTCAATTCAGAGATAAGCAGAGTACTGTGTCCATCTGCCATGCTATTTTAAAATATCATATTTATTGACAAAACTTCACATCCAAGTGCCTGGACTTGCTTACTTTGGCCCCAAAAACTACTGCTTGTACTGGATGACATGCGAACAAGAAAGACTCTTTTTGTGTAGCTGTAGTTAAAGAACAGCCCTCACTAAATCCCTGTGCGCACCCCTGGAAAGGTGCTTGCTAGTACTTTTCCATACTTGGTATATTTATCGCTTTGAAAGATATGCAAACCTCGTGCATTTCTACCTAATACACTGTCAGAAATAGAAATTATTAACAGCAGATTGTTAACAGGATTTCTGGCAGTATTTATAAACTATCTCTGCAAGTGAGGGATGAGTCTTCCAACTCCTCCAGAAAGACACAATATCTGAAGATAGAGAATTATAGAAAGAGAAGAAATGCTTTTAATTAAAATGATGCAAAACGAAGTGCAAGTGGTTACATGCGTATGGTTAAAGTACTCACAGGAGCACTGGGAAGCCAGCTGGACAAACACTGTCAGTGTGTCCCTCCTTAAAGACAGAAGACACCCCCAGGAAACAAAAAACACGGTTAGAAAATCAAAGAAAGGTCCCCAAACGTATTCAAAACCCCTCCTAGAAAACAAAGCCTATTGCTCCATGACACATATCTAATCAAAGCGGGCATGTGTGGGTGCTTGCTGCCAGTGGGGTCTGGCTGGGGAACGGCAGCCCTCGTGCAGGGGACTCGAGCCAGCCCCGTGCTGCACCAGGAGGTCATTGTGCAAGCTGTCCAGGGCTTGGAAAAAAATATCACGAGCTAAAAATAACCCATAATCTTTATTTTTAATGCTCGCCACTAGCTTCAGTGGTGCAAACTTTCCTAAACAGTTTGTGGATGCATTTTTGAAGCAGATAATGAAATTCTGGGACGTTCTGATTTTTCCTTCTCAACACTAGTGTGAAAACCTAAACATACACAAACCACTGGATATGGCGTGAGAGAGTATATCTGACCTCAAGTTGTTTTTTTGCTGTTTATAATGCACAGAAACAACCCCCACCCCGGGACAGTGATGGAAACAGCTTTCTAAGGGTCTGTGAGTGTTAACAGGCAGTGCAAGAAAACGGGTGGGAGACTTAAGCCCAGCAGGACCAGAGGAAAGAGCATCACTGAATGACACGTTGCAATCTTGTCAAGGATGACATCTAAATGAAAAGGCAATGCCTGGTGCCCAGGTGAGTTTGCAATTCTCTGCATCTCACCAGAAACTGCTCGTAAATCAAAGGGCTGCGTGACTTCAAAGCAGAACGCCTAATTGCTAATAGAACCCCTGCCACGCCATTTTTGAGATAATGGCATGAAAAACAATGTTTTAGGATTTAGGATTGGTTAGGTGCTATCTGATTAGGATTGGGGTGCTATTTGGTGTTGTCATCTCCACCTGAAGAAATGGGAAGGACAACTCCACCCGCACATAACCAGGAGCTGAGCAAATCTCCTTGCACCTCCCTGCAACCCAAGCCAGGGAGTCTCAGAAAACCTCATCGCAGCAGACAGACATTAATTGTTCAAGAAGAAGGAAAGCCTTGGCAAAACAAGCCCTCTCTCTGGGCAAACACACCCCGTCCCAAACCATTTTCCAAGAAGCAATTTGTAAAGCAGAACAGGCACTCTGAGAGTTAACTCAGCGAGCGGTTGCTGGAAATAGCCCTGACCAGATACCAGCCTAGTCCTGAATGCGAAATGTTGAAAACCAAGTGTCCACAACTGCTGCCCAGCTGGCAGGAGCGGATTGCTCGCAACGCTTGAGCCCTCTGCACTTCACCAGACAAAAACGTCTTTCTTGGGAGATGTGACTTGACAATCGGGCGCTGTAACAAGGACTTCGATTCAATGCCAAGAGAACAATAGAAGACCCAATCCTTCCCACGTGAGCGAGCTGAATGCTTTATTTATTCAGGTCACCGTAAGGCAAACTAAGTTTTAGAGATCGAGCCTGTGTTTTTCATGTATCAAGGCCAAAAAGGACTAAATTTAAATACCACAAATAAAGGAGACACTGTTCCAGTCCTTCAGCAGATCCTCCTCACCGCTACGCCTCCTTCACGAGGCACCTGGCAAGCCAACGTGAGAGCAGCTGAGCTTTGGAGCAAAAACACCTCCTTCCCTGCTGTAAGGAACCGAGAGGAGAGAGTGCCATCTGACCCACCACTGCACAAATGCTGCAACAAAAGGGGAAAACTCTTATTTTCCCTCCCAGGCTTTGCGCACGCATGCACACCCATGTCTTCTGAAATGAATGCCCACCAGTGACCCTGCCAAACCCAGCGTAACCACATGTAAAAAAAACACATTACAAAAAAAAAAAAAAAAAAAAAGAAAAGCCATTTTGCAGAGTTGATTTATAAACGCTTTACTCTGGGCATTCAACTAACATCACTCAACTGCAAAAGCAATGATAAATTACTGCATGTGCGACAGTAGGCAGAATATCAAATGACAGAAATAACGCTGTCTCCTTCATTGCTTGTTGTTTTTCTTCCGTTTTCATTTAAAATGCACTTTGGAGATAAGCACAAAAAGATTCCTTTTCCCAGGTCAGATGCAATGAACTTGTCCTGAAAGAATTTAACCTTACTTGCTTGTGATTCCCCAGAAACACTACAAAAAACACAACGCTTTCTGCACGGTGGGGAGAGCAGAAACAAAAAATGAAGCTTTAAAAGCCAACCACCGGGGATGCCACCAGCGAACTGTAATTGTCCCCCTGTCCCAGTGCCAGACGTGAAGAATTTGCTTTGCTCATCCTCACATGGCTCTGCTGTTCAGCTATCACCCATTACCTCACCACCTTTTTCTGTTTGGGGTTTTTCTTTGGCTATGCAAATACCCGCACAGCACGACAACGCAGATAATTGGATTTTTTTTGGAAGGCAAAGTTAAATTCAAGGCTACAGCTTCTCTCTGAACACCTGGGTAGAGGGCTGAAAACAAAGCTGTGGCGGTGGGAGCTGGACGTCAGCACAGGTTTTCCTGGCAGCAATCTTCCCAGCATGGTTGGCAGCACTGAAATGCGAAAATGTGAAAAGTCTTTAAAAACTGGTATCGTTTGCAGGGCAGCATTTGACAAAGCAGCTCCTTAAACTGAAAGCCCCAAAAGGAAACCTAGCAAGACTTGTTCCCTTACTAACATATTAGCTGCTACGTGGTTTGCATATTTTGCATGCATTTTTGTATATTTTGGATTACAAATCACCCCATGATCAAGTGCATGACACACGTTCTCTGATTTGCTATTAAGGTAAAATATACTTCTGTAAAGTTACCGAGTTCTGATAGCCTTGACTAAAATCTTCCTCTTTTTGACTGACGCATCTCCGAACAAAACCAAAATTAAAGAGACCTAATTGTTTTTGCAGAAGCACTCACATCTCTGGTAGCAGGTTTAGAAAACTACTTGCAGACGCACAGAAACATTTTGTTGGCAACAGCAGATCAATTTTTGTGTGAAGGTTTTGTTTCGTATGGACCATTAGAGGAACAAATTCTTCAGCCAACTCTTGTTTTTTTTTTTTTTGTTTTTTTTTTTTTATAAACAGAAAAGCATCTTATCTTTCCATTATTTCTCTTGCTATAAATGTGCAACCTTCATCATAAAATTGGGCTCATCTTGAATTTCCATCTTGTTTTAAAAACTGTCTGAGCAATCAAATATAAAAGCCAAACCAAAGGAAAGAAACAGGACTCCTCCAACACCACAGGGTAACAACCAGCAAACTCTCAGCTTTTAAGGATGATGTTACAAACACAGCTACTACAATACCAGTGAGATGACACAAGACAAAAAAACACCTCACTAAAAATTCCTTTCATAGCACACACTTCCTTTCAACCCCCTTCTTACTGCAAGTTAAAGAAAAGACTATATATAAACCTACCAGAAAGGAGCAGGAAAATGCTGCCACTTGAAGCCTAAGTGTGAACGTGTTTGGGGAGAGTCAGGGTTGAGCAGAAGCAAGATAGGAAAAGATGACAAATGGTCGTCGTCTCCAAGGACAGACAGCAAAGGTATGTGTCAGTATCACAAAAACTTCTCTTTACTGCATCCTTTGAACTTGGAAGGTGGCTTTCTGAGATGCCAGGTGAAGAACCAGCAGTATTTTACAAATATTTGGAGAATGAATGCCTCTGAGGAGTATTCACGTCATGTTCCAGTTGCTGAGGTGCTTACAGTAAGCAACCAGACTTTGTCAGGCTACATTTTCCCCCTGAATCCACCCTGAGTCATGCCCTGGAGAAGCCTCTCCCTCCACTGATGACACAAGGAACCTACTGAGACGAAACTCAACCCACACAGGTCAGAAGCAATTTTGGTTGCCAAAGACTATGTAGGAAATGAATCGTCCCAGCTGTCACCTTGCACTTTATGGAGGAATTTGATAAGATTATTTTTTTTGAGGTTGGTTTCTTCACTGTTCCGATCACATGGCCCATTAGGCCTTGATCCATCAGGCCAAGGGTATCTCTGTCACCCAGGACACAAGTCCCATGAACCCATTCCCATTATGAACAACCTATAAGGAACATCCAGAAGGTCTGCAAGTGTATCAGGATCCATAAAAGCAAGAAAAAAAAATTGTCCTTCAGGTGGGAGGAAAAAAACTAAAACCCAAGCATTTCCATTTATTTCACTGTAACCCGTGTTTTTAGACAGTATCACAAGCCTTTGGGTAACAGAAAAAGAGGTGTAATGTGACTAGGGAAAAGAAGCATTGCCAAGTCAGAACTGAAGTCTTCTTGAAGCAAACGTATTGGGGTAACACTTCTAAAATTCCTGCTACAACACCTCTGCACAACTGATACTGCCAGATTTCACCTACGTCTCCTCAGCGAATTACAACCCATTGGCAAAAATGGACCTGCAACCCATCAGCTAGAGCTACCTCCCTACTCTGTTTTAAAAAGCAAGGGCAGTCTTAAAGATAGAGCTTTGGGTGAACAAAAAAAAAACAACAAACAAGGGCTTTGCTCCAGGAAGCTTGACCCAGGTAGGCATGGCAAGCTCTGGCAGAGCTCAATGGGAAGGTGACTCATAAGAGCTGCCAACATCTAGATACTGCTCTGCGTGAGGCTATTTCGCCATGATGTCAGCAGCTATTTTGTCATTTGAAATGCTTAGTTCTTCATATTGTAATCAGCACAGTGATTTCACTGAATCCAACACAACAGAGGGCTGAACTCTACAGGTCTTTCTCCAATGGCACTGGAGAAAAGTGTTTTGGATGACGGCGCACTGTATCTTCCATGTGTTGCTCTATTCAGGCCGTTCTTTGTATTTCTGGCAGCTGGTTTATTATTATTTTTATATCACTCTTAAGTTATAAATCTGATTATTGCTAATATTATTTAGCTTCACTCTTTTAAGCTCCTCATAAGGCCACAGCAAAACAGGGTCCTTTCTGCTGAAATTCAGTAGAATTACCTTCATCAAACCCATGGTGACATGCCTGTGGCCTTCTTTTTGAAGGAAAAAAAAACACAACTATTTTGAATCTTAAATCCTGAGATTAGAAACAAGTAACCTCCCTCAAAATCAATAAAAGATCCTTTTTACTTTAGATACTGAGGATTAGCCTTTGTCATGCCAACATGACGAGCTATTTAGATACTGCAGAATCTTATTTTCTGTGTTTTGATGTTTATATTCTTAGAGTTCTCCCAAAAGAAAGCTATCCCACTCAACAGATTTTCTTTTGTGGTTTGGTGGTTTTATCTTTTTTTTTTTTTTAATCCCAACTTCCTGGTATGCAGTTAGTTTTTAGAGCTTCTTGCCACTTGGTCCTTATGTGACCCATGAAACAGAAGGGAAAAAAAAAGAAAGAACAGAATTATGGTATGCTTCTGCAGTTCAGGTTTTCATTAACTCATTTGTTGAGTTTACCAAACTTAATAACCCCCAAAATAAATTCTTAGCTTATTTTACTTGTTGAAAACAAATTACGCTTCAGGCCAGGAAGAACTAGTAATTACAGAACTGCTGGTTTAGAGAGAGGATGAGCCACCCGAATCACGTACCTGCTGAATCAGGACCATCATGGCCAGCTTGTAAACAATACCAGTTGGAGCAAGTTTCCAGCAGAGCCTCCTTGAGTTACGCAAGATAGCCAGACAGAGGTCTTTTCCCCCTTTCCAGCAAACCCTGAAGAAATACAATGCAGCTCTCCCTCCTCCAGCCCCCAGAGCCTCGTACAAGCAGTTGTATGCAATGCATTTTTCTGTGTTTTAGGAATTTTAGTTTTTTTAGAACAAAACCACTAAGAATTGCTTCCTGAACAACTGAGAGAAACTCGTGAAGACGGGACAATACTGTGTAATTTTTACTGTGTCTTTTCCACCTTAGTGATTCCACAATTTTGTATTTCTACTTTCAGAGTAGAAGTACAAAAGTGTTCCTTATCAGCAACCATTTGAAAATAATTTCTAAAAGGCAGGATCCCTTTCTATTTCAGTGAGCAATGGTTTTACACAGACAGATTCCTATGCCTGTTAAAAGTCGTCCTCCTTCAAGCTAAAGCAGGAAAAATATAACAAGCACTGATAAGCACTAAGCAAATCATTAAAGATGGATTTCTTCTAAGATAAATAGCATGACAACGCAGTGGGAATTATACACTTCTGTTGTTTAATCATCTTGGAATCGATGCAATCTAACACTTAAAAAAAAAATTATTTGACAAGTACGTGCAGGCAGTGTGACAGGGTTTGAGATCACCATGGTACCTGACTGCAAGGCTGCTGCAATGACAATGACAGCAATCCAGAGAGCTGGAGGTGTTTCGAACAAGACAGGCTCTGAGGCTTCCTTTTAAATTCTAGTTTCCTTGGCTGGAAAAAGAAAGGGGAGGCAAGTGCCTAAAGGATTGTCTTCCTTTGCAAGAGGAGAGATCTTGCCACTGGGGGAAAGAAATATAGTTATTTCCATTATTTCAATTAGCACTCAGAAAACCTCATAAAGTTGGGTTCATAGTCTATGGGAACGAGACAATTGCAGGGTGATGCAACTTACACCAGTAATTTGCCACTCTAAGAACGGCATGTACTTTCCCCTTCCCACTCCCTCGTGTGCTTTTTGTTTTGCTTTGCTTTTTAAAAACATTCCCTGACCTCCAAATTATTAGAAAGGGAGAGCATCGCACACAGGTTTAAACCACCTGCAACAGAAAAAATCAAATACGCTAGAGGAAAAAAAAAATCTTTGCAGATTCACAGAAACACCACACGACAGTATCTTTGTAAGGTTAGGACTGGAGCTGGCTGTTCACAAGCATGACATATGGGACTAAATTCTCTCTCTCTTCCACACCTAAAAAGAAATGAAGGATTTCCATTTCCTTGTACACCTATGAGGAGGGAGACAAACAAAAAGAGAGGAGAGCTTTTTAACAGGGAAGAGGTGCTACGACAAATCTCCCTGCAAAATGTAATTATCATAAGCAACTGCTGAGAGCCACATTGCCTCCATCTCCATCCCCAAAACGGAAACAACCCAACCAGACCCCATCCTATGCCACAAACTACTCCCCACATCAAAGTTACTAACTGCATCTGATGGTTTTGATACGAAACAAATACAAACAAACAAAGGTGAAGGCTGATAGCTTTGGCATTCACGCATGTCAAACACACCTCTGCCTTTATTTCTAGTGGCTTGGATTTCCATTGAAATTGCTAGATTTCCCTAGCCTTGCAGGAAGGTCAGAAGAAATGCTCCCTGGTTATCTCTGGCTATTTCCTCGTCCACCCTGCAAATCTGCCTGGGTGCCAGCAGCTGATAACTTGTTCCTGGCAAACCCACGTGCAGCGAGTCACAGCCTTGAGTGTGACCAGTGACCGATCATTTCCATGCAGGTTTCCAGAAAACCAGAAAAGTTCTCATGCCAATGAGCAGGTATGGTTCTGAGGGGGTGAGTTACAAAAGCAACCAGCACATCATAGTGCCATGTTCTCAGGTCAGAGTGAAAAATTCAGAGGTGAGAAGGTAGACAAAACAAAATGAAGGGCAGGAAAATCCAGAAGGGCCTGTTACAGCCAGGCTTTTATGCAAATAGAAGACTGCACTTGAAACAAAACAGTCTGAATTTATTACAGGGGCATTCCATTAACTTTGCAAAGCGTAACATTTTCCTCCCATGAGCACACAGATCTAACCCTGCCGTGCAGCACTTGCTGCGCATGAAGGCAGCGTTTTGGCAATGTAACACCCCTAATTGTAGAAGACGTACCTTTTCTGTTTGGGTTATTAAGCTATCACTTCAATATCCAAATACACGTCCTCCACGGACCTGAGAAGTCCTCCTGCTTATCCAGAAGTACAGATTGTATCGGTGATGTGCTTCGCTTTGATCCAGAAAGGCCAAATCTTCTCCTCACCACCTAACTTTCCACTTGGTTTGCCTCTCATTAGCACCAGCCAAGTATAAAGTCTCAACAGCAAGCTTGAGAGGGAAAGATGTGCTTGAGCAGGGGAGAAAGAAACGACAGACAAACCATGTCTTCATACTATTAAGTGTAAGAGATTTGAACATTTTTGGTTTCAGCACAAAAAGTCGTGTTCCGTCCGCTCTGCTGACCCAACCCTTGTCTCTGTCAAAAATATCATCAAGTGTCAACAGGATGCTGAGCAGGCGCTTCACATGAACAATGCTCGTACTGTGAATTATGTTAACCACCGGGGAAAGGAAAAAATAAAATCTATTTCAGTGTGCAACATACAGAGCTAGTCTTCTCTAAGTAAATGGGCCCGTTTGTTCATATGTTGATCTTCAGTCCTCAGAATTTATCTTCCAATAAGTCATTTTTATTAACTAGAATTAGAGGGCAAAAGAGGAAGACTTTTGTACAGGCTATAAACAGATGACAGATGAAGTACAGAGGGAGAAAAAAAAAAAGATATTATGATGCATCGGTTAGCTAACATTTAATGAGATGCCCAAAGACTTCATCCAGCGAATGCACAATTGATTCTCTTGGTAAACCTATTAAAAACCCCTTAATGGCATCCTGTTTGAAGCTGAGATTGCCACATGATCCATTAGTCCGAGGGGAGAAAAAACATCATAAAGAAAAAACCAGCATCCTCACATGCTTTACGGCCACATGTCAGAGCCTCAGTGTGCAGCACCATTTGTACATGTTGGAGTACAATTTTAACAGTGTTTTGCATGCCTTTGTGGAAGCAATTTTACTACAGCTTGCTTGCAGTGCAAACATGCTCACTTATATGCTGCCCTCTGCCCAACCCCAGCACTATTGCTCATCAGACCTCTGGAGTAACAAGCCTGGGTTCTGCTCGTGTCTTCCTCAACGCTGATTCTCAGTATAAGCATCACTATAAACAAAATTATACGGCTCAGATATGTAAATCTACCCAATAAAGCTCATTGTTTAGAGTATACTGGAGTATGTGGGTGCCAAGAAATTCCTATAGGCTCCAGCCTTGTTTTTAAAGCTCTCCTTTGGTAGTGCACTTCACTCCACTAAATCAGCAGAAAAAAAAAACACAGACAAGGGGTTTCATGCAGTTTCGTAGGAAGACTTCATATACTGCTTTAAAATAAGTAATAATAAGAAAATGCACACACAGAGCAAGAACACACTGCTTCCCTTGGCCTCTGCAATAATGCAGAGACCCCACAAGTGGAGACAGCTTGCACGCTCACGCCTTCTCCAGGAGAGTCCCCATCCTGCCAGGTGGAGCACGGGCAGCTTTGACCTGGGACCTGCTGGGCTCTGCAACTCTGACAAAGCAAAAGATAATAAAAAAAGTATCTTTCAGAAAAGCAGCAGTGTGTCCTCGCAGCTAATCCTGCGTGCCACACCTTGACCAACCTTCAGCAGCTGTTCCAAACACAGCTACCTTTCTATCCTACTGAAAACAACACACACCTCCTTGTACAAACACAGTCTGAGGCCAATTGTCTTATAACATGCTTCCAGCCTCGCTTCCCAGCCTGGCAAAATACTCATTTCAGCCAAGAAAAAAAGTGGCAGCACCTACCCCACGTGGACTGTAGCTGGGCAGCCTCTGGTTTCAGCAAGCACTGGTATATTACAGGCACCTCACTGAACTACTGTAATTTAGACTTCTCTCTGTGTTTACCTACTCCTCTGTTTAAGCTGTAGATTTACTTCACCGATGAGACAGGACCCAATATAATCACAATTACATTTCACTGTATATAAAGTGTCATTGCTCAGCCCTTCCTCATTTGGGAAAAAAAAAATGATGTTAGGGAAAGGATGAAGCACTCACAAAGAGCACAAGTCTCTAAGGCAAACCACTCGAGATAAAAGTGGCATTTTACTTGTGCTCTAACAACAGGGAAGGAAGAGCAAAGCACTAAAAGCCAGGTTTTTTACAGGGATGCATTAACGTGCTCCTCTAGACCTCCATCCCGGATGTTTGGCTGAAAGAAACGCAGGAATATTTTCTCCAGTGGCTCATGAATATCACAAATGTTCTGCCTTTATTTGCATGGCACCATTAAGTAAACTTGTTTGCCCAGAGGTTCTTGTGTACATACAGGAAATCCAAGCGAGGATTTTCTGCACACACCCTTAAGAAAACCCTCTTTTTTAAAGAGGGTCAACTATATTCGAGGAACGCAAGCACTGCAAACCAAAATTTTTAAAATACAGAAGATGCTGGAACTGGAGTTGCCAGGCAACCTCAGATAACCTCCTGCCCTTCTGCATACACAACGCAGGCTGTCACTGAGGGATCCAACCCTATTTTTTTCCACCAAACCACGGCGTTCGGCGATGAATCGGGGCTGTGTGGCGAGGCAGGCTCTGATCTGCGGCGCGGCCAGGCTCGTTCAGTGCAGGAGCTGGAAGGTGCACAGCAGAGCTGATGGGAAACTGCAGGAAGAGAAAAAAGGGTCTTGTGCTACCCATCTCTGGCTATGCTATCCAGGCTGAGGGGCCTGCAAACTGAGGCTGAGCGTTTCTCATTTCTCAAACAGGGCGCCAAAATTAGTGGAAATCCTTCTATTTATGTTTTCTGCATCTCTGAAATGGGAATTGTAACACCATCCTAACTGGTAAGTATTTATGAGGGTTTTATGACAGTCAGATGGTTTGTATAACCTCCGCAGTAATAAATATTAAAATAAACCATGAAGAAATTTGCATTCAAAGCACACTGGAAAAGAATGCTCAATAAATAAGTGGGAATGAATGAAGACGACAAACTGCTTAACAGCACCCTTTCAACAAGCCCCTTATTATTCCGGGCAGTGAATGAAACAGAGACCGTGGGGGAGAGAAAACAAACACACAGCCAGAGCCAAGCCAAGGGAGTAAAAGGAGTGTGCAGAGGAACCACATCCAAGCCGGGCACACCAGACGGGGAAGGCAGTGAGATGACAAAGGACGAGCCCTACTGACAGCTCCCTGCCTGAAGGACAAAGCCTGACGGTGCAGCACACGGGGGGCTGCTGGAGAGCACATCCCCTTCAGATGGGAGACACCAGCCAGGCTGACCCAGAGCACCATAAGCACTGGAAGTCACACCCAAGCCCGTGGATGAGAGCTGAATTCTTTGGCCCGGTTTGCATGTAAGCATGCCTGCAGCACTCAGCCTCTGTCCTGCAGCTCTGCGTGCTGCCCTGAGAGCGAGGTGTGGGTTGGGATCTCCCCAGGGTGCTAGGAGAGCTGGTGGAGAGCTCTGCACATTGCTCTGCAAGCACATGGTTGCAAGAAATGCACAAGAAAGGGAAAAACCTGTGGTCACGTCCTGGTCCTAGGGCACAGCATCACGCTCCTGCTCTCAACCCGCTGTGGACGGCAGCCACTCATGCAGCAAAAGCTACCACCACAAACATCTAACTCACCTTTAGCTGAAAAAGCCCTCTTCCAAAACTGCCTGGCTAACAGAAGTGGTGCCCAAAGCCTCCTCTCTCCCCACTGGAGATAGCAGCTTTACGTCCTTGCAAGCGATCTGTTTGTCCACCGTGGTTCAGAGCCTTGCTCTTAGCTGGGAGAATTGTCTTCCTCCTGTTTACTCTTCCCTGGCGTCCCCTAAACTCGATTCAACGTGTTTGCAGAGGAAAGTGTTACGACCCAAAGCAGCTGGGTCACAAACAATATTCAGATAATTATGGCATTTCGGCGCTCTTGGATCACTGCTTATCAGCGCCAGACCTGTCACAGGTTGTGTCTGGCATGCTTAAACTTGTAAACGCCTCTGCTCTGAAACTCAATGCTTGTTTAACGCAGCTTTTAAAAAGCCACATGTTTAAAGAGGCTTTATTTGTCCTTTCACTTACATCTCGCATTCATCTTACCCTGAGAGTTGCAATTTAACCCAGGCAGGTCACTGTCACCCAGCAGCCAGCACTGCTCCAGCTGACAGAGTTCGATGACATCCACTCGAGTACTTTTCCCCCAGTGTAAAGGGAGGAGCTGCCTCTCTCCTCTGGTCCTGTTTCCTAGAAAACAAGGGCTGAGCCAGCAGCTTGCCCAGCTGCTCCGAGCTGAACAAAGCAGCAAGTTTGTTTTTTTGTTTTTTTTTACCCACACTGTTCATCCAGAGGGTTGCTGTCAAGCCACCATTTAATCATGATTCATTTCAGAGCCTAGGTGGGATCTACCTCGCCAAACTTCAGGCCCACAGACCTGAAGACCACAGCGAGAAGAAAAAAAAAAAAAGGCATTTTAGTACACATGGACGTCTACTGGATTCAATCATTATCTTTTCTCCTATTGTGGAAAGAGACAATACGAGAAACGATACCAGAAGACGCTGGTGCCAGTGCCTGTATCCCAAGTAAGAGACAGCACATGAACCAACAGATCTTCAAGTCCTCACAGCAGCAGGTACCACAAAAGCCAGTTCTGCCAAGTGTCACGTTTGTTCTCATTATATAATCAAGATATTTGTAGGCAGACACAGGTTCCAGTGTAATTAAGTTTGATCAGGCTCGAGCTTTTCCCAGGCAGTCGTACTTGATAGCAGCCTCTAAGCACCGCGCTGATATTTATTGGGAAACGCAAGCGCTCCGTTTCCATAAAAGCAGGCAGCTTAAAGTTAGCTGTAGATAATTCAAAATGACTGCTTAGAGCAGAAATGTAATTTTCTGAAAGGGGTTATTGGTTTGAAAATGATGCGTTGCACTCATGATCTGTCATGCCTCATTACTTCAGACCAAATAAGTCGGGCTAGCATAACTCGATCCATTAGAGGCTCCTCAATGCTGACTTCTTTTAAGATGCTGCCTTCCAGGCTGAACCCTTAAAAAAAAAAAGTCATTATCAAACTAATTTTCTCAAGTCCCGTGGCATATTTACAGGTTAAATGGGAAGATTTTTTTTTTTTTTTTAATAATAGCACTTAAAGCACAGCTCCACTTTTGAGAGTGATTCAATAGAAATGGAATCAATTTGACTCGAAGTTTACTGCCTGTAAGCATTCAAATATCACTTCACAGGCTGAAAGAAACAGTTATTAGAGCAGCCCTGCATATTCAATGAAGGTTCAGAAGCTGTCAGAGGATTTATTTTAATTCCAGCAGAAATTTGCCAGTATCTCATTTGGTTAGGCCAGCGCAAACTAAATGGAGGGAGAGAGGATCGCTGCTTTGCATTGGTGGAGCCAAGCCATGTCTGAACGCAAGGAAACTTTGCTCTTTCCATTTGGATCTGCCCATCTAACTCCACCTATTGTTTAGCTACTTAAATTACAATGCCACGATCTTCAGTAACTTTCCCTTGGTGCAGTTTATTGCAATTAAATTGTCAGGAATGTGACCACCGATACGAGAAGGACGAGAATTCAGATCCTTTGGTTGAGCATGGTCAGGGTAAAAAAGCAATTCTGTCACTAAAAGGAGGTTTTAGACAATCATTGTGGCTTAAGAGAACTTTTTACTTTTAAAAGTGGGACTATATATCCAGCATTTATTAACCAAATTAAGCAAATGACATTTAAATTATGCTTTCATTGTCTTATTAACATATTAATGAATACACATCAGTGAGTTGAACTAAAAATATATCCAAGATTTGCATGTCTGATTATCTTTGTGGAGTTTTGCAACTCACAATTTGAAAGGAGGGCAGAAAAAAAGTTGTGTCAACGTCTCTGCAAAATTACAGCTTACAGAGCCTTCCTAATCAAAGGGTTCTTTAGTATCTTTTATAAGTTAAAATGAGCATCTCTTTCTGATTGAAGAGGACTTGTTCTTGGAATTATGCTCAAAGCAGTCATTTCCAGAACTTCTGAAGCAGTAAAGAAGAATATTTTAACCCAAAGCAGCCCCAGTGAGCTCCTCCCAGCCGTTTTCTTTCAGGGAAATGCAGGCAGACTCGTGCTTTAGCACGCTGCCCCAGTAGTATTCTCAAAACAAGCAAAAAAGGAGAAAAAAATGAACAGAGGCACACAAGGGAACACGGAAAACTATTTTGATGATGGAATTGTTGGGAGCAACCAGCTTGTAACCACTGTATGAAAAAAATATATGTTTGTTAAAGCTGTGACTGCTGAGTTAAGAGTTGCACAGCTATTCAGCTCTACTCCTTGCTGCTTCCACGCTTTAGGATTATGGCACAACTCAGCACACTCTGTGGATCAGCTCACCATACTTCCCCCCAGCACTGGAGGAAATAATTGGAGAATATAATTGGACAGTAATAAATAGGATTGAAATACTTAATGACCATTGTGAATGTAATGAAGTGAGAAATATCCTAGAAACAAAGTAAACTAATGCTGTTGTCTGAAATATCACGATTCCATTGCTATTGCAATCCCACCAGGTTTCCACCTCCAGGTACCATTTCAGATCATTTCCAACTCCGACACCTTTTCCACACTTCTTCAGATCAAATCTGTAATACCAAACACGCCCATTGACCATGTCTCATTTTCTATAAGACACCTGCATTCTTTGAAGAAAGGCTGGCACTACTGGAAGGTGTCCTTTGTGCTCAAAGCAAGCTGATGTACTTTTCATGTTCAAGAGAATGCTAGCAAGTATTTAAAATAGTTGATCCTTTGAACACATGAGTTTAAAAGAACATTTCTTTAAAAGATGGCAGAGTTCTCAATTTCTTTTGCTCAGTTGTGCTCTTACCGTGACCTCTCAGCAAATTGATGCTCACTAAAAATAGTTTTAGGGAAAAAATAAAAGAACGGGGAGGGGACAAAATATTTTAATTTGAGCTGGACTCACTCAACTGTTTCACTTTCAACTCTGTAAATGCGTAACTAGTGGGGTAACACAATGGTGAGAACAGGTAACAAAGTCAAGGAATGCCAAGTCCATGACACTGCAAGAAAAAACTAACTCAAAAGTACCTGAGGTTGGCATGTGTTTTCCAGTGGTAGTTCTCTTTACTTGCTTCCTTTTGGTCAGTGTTATTAGCAAGGTGAAGCAGAAGCCGAAGTACTCAGGTACACAAAGACAAATCCATTTAATACGCACACAGAAATGAGGTAAGTGAATTTGCAAATGCAGACAAAGTACTGGAGCTTCTTCAGTGCAGACTCCCACCAGTCATCTGCTAAAAAACCTGACCTATACGACGTGGAAGTCGGTGTCTGCAAAAAGAGCCTTGCTTCCTGCAGCTTGAATCCACTCCCTTGGGAAGGGGCAAAAGCCTCTCCCAAAGCTCATTTTTTATTTTTTCCTGGCATCTAGGATAACCTAGGCATCGCCGTTAGCATTATGCACAGATAGCAGTAACAACATCTGCAGAAGAAATGAGAATTTGCTTTTATAGAGACACGGCACTAGTTTTCCAAGCATATCACGTGTTGATTAACTACATTTCTGTATGGGGAGCCCCCAATAGTGCAGCATCAATGCTCAGTTACTGATTGGCAAGGACAGCTTCGTATACCAACAATTTCCAGCAGCTGCAACTCAAATCCTTCAGTTAGCAATTTTATAATGGGAATGATAAGGAAAAAAATAAAAAAAGAAAATAGCAGTGATGTTTATCTTTTTTTTTCTCCTCCATTTCTAACTAGGACAAGACAGATGACTAGAGGCACTAAAGGGACAGAAAGCCACAGCTTGTGAGAAATTAGAAGATAAATATCTCCTCAACAAAAAGATTGTGCTGTGAGAACTGCCTACGAATCGCATTCTCCTGCCGCCCATGCCTTATGCTGCCTCGTTTATTAATAGAAGGCCTCGCCACGTGGCGATTCAAATTGTGAGTAAAGGTGAAAAAGCAAAGCTGCTGGCAGATAACATACAAGCTGCTCAGAAGAAATGACACAGGCTCTCTCTTCCCTCAAAAAACTAAAGCATTCAGAGAAGCTCAGCAAGTTTAATTGTACAGTTTGGAGTGATTTTGCTTTGCTGTTGTGCACTTCTTTCTTTTTGTTGGATTAATTCTTCCACAGCCATAGCTGGACTCCAGTTTTTTTTAAAGAGTGTACGTGTATAAACAGAATAAAAATAATTCAAAGGATTAAGCAGCAAAGCAGGGTATGAATTACAAGTATTTCACCCCAATTACGTGCCAGCTTTCCAATTTTCTATCTTCCGATACTTTCTCCTGCAGCAGCTCTTCCTAATTAAAATAAATGAAGAACTTGTTCTTATTTACATCTCCGTACACTAACGTTCAGGGATCTCAAGAGAGACCATGACAAACCTGGAAGGATCTCCGAAGAGCTTTTCAGCAGCAATGTGGCATACTGTCAAGAGTGGGAAAGCTGGCCAACTGGCAAAAACAACAATTTTAAATGTACTTGGCCAGGCTAGGCCTGTAAAAACAAGACGCTTTGTCAGCCAATGCAATGGGCACTTACGTTCATAACAACTCCTTTTTTTGCTGAGTTTTCTAAGAACAAATCACTTGGTGATGTTGACATCCGAGTGCTCTGAAGAGTGCAGATGGCCAGCAACACTGAACACAACACGCTAAGACACAAAGAAGCCTGTTGCTTTGCTGTATAAAGGCCATCCAGGAAAAAAAAAAAAAAAATCCAGCCCTCTTTCTTTATTTCCTTTTCTTATTTTTTATTTTTTTATTTTCTGGTGTGTGTCAAGGAAAACTTTTGACTTTGATTAAGAACAAGCTAGTGGAGATCACAAATTTTGGTCCTTCGACCATGTTTCCCTTCAAAAAAGAAGCTGCATCACAGGACATGTTCACCCCAAAACTGCTTGTTCTACAAAACCCAAAGGGTTTTTTTTTTTTTTTGTTCAACCCAAAGCTGCTTGTTCTATAAAAGGTGGGCAGTGCCAAATCTAATTACTGACCTCCACGTAGCCACCCCTGGTTCCTCTTAAACCAGCAAATGATCTCTCTGGACCACAACAGGTGATGGACACCATTTTTGCACTGTAAACTGCTTTTTAGTAAGCCAAGAATCAATGGCACCGGCCAAGCATTGGTCATGCAGCCACATGGTGCCAGTCTGCTTGCTGCATTTTGTGCTTTAACTTGTGTATTTGCAATCAGTCTCTGTTCAGCTCTGTGTCCTGTAGCAAAGGAAGGGGTATTGCAGGGACAGAGGAGACACCTGCTATTACTTACATGACAGCAGTGGTCCAAGATTCATGCTTAAGCTGCTCTGCCAACCTGCCTCAAACCAAACAAGACATTTGGTGATGGGGGTTATGCAATTTATGGTCTCTGAATTAACACAAAGCGCTGAGGAAACACCAAGGAAGCTCACAGCCATCCACTGTGCTCATTACTGACACAGGAACCCTTGTTGTGTGCATGAAGTACAAAAGCAACAGAAACACTGGCTCAAACTTTCATGTGAGGTTCAGAGAACAGAGAAGGAACCAAAACACATACAGAGACTGAATTAAAGAGTACTAAACCTTCTGTTTCAACCCAAAGGTACTCAGGAAGGTTGTAGCATAGATTCCAACTGCATGTCTGACTCCAGTGACTTTACCCAATTTCACAGTTACGTTATTTTGGCAATCACAGACTCCAAAACACTAGTTGGCAGGGTTTTCTAGAAGTCCACAGCCCTGCCTTCTGCTCAGAGCAGGACTTTGATAACCATAAAACCAGGTGAGCTGTGGCTGAGTCCTGAAGATCTCAAAGCATCCAATGCCATAAGGTAACCTACACCAGCCCTGCAGGAACAGCAAATAAAAGGTTGCAAGGTCACAGCAATGCTTTTGGTACAGAGTAAAATTGACAGTCAAGGGCTGTAAGCTAAGGGCATGGTGCCAAAGGAGGACCTACCTGGTCTGGCAGAACGTAGCTGGCAGACAGACAGGGTGAGGATTTGCAGAAAAGCCATGAGCAGATGGGGAGAGAACAGGGAGGATGAGAGCAAGGCAAGTCCTTCTCACTAAACATAAACATTTAGCACCAATTCCACAAGAAGGTGTAGTTGAGTGGTAAAATGAGTTTGCTGAAAACATTTTTCAACAGCCACGTCTACTGAATCCAGCTGCCCCCTTCCCAGACTCATCATACTTTGTATTCCAAGGTAAAGTACTTCAAGGTTGAAAGGAAATAAATATGCATTATTACTGTAACACCTATCTTCATACAGGTAACCTTCAATTAATCCAGAATATCCTAAACTTGGCTGCTGTCAGCAATATTTATGTCTCACTTAAATGGTTTTATTTAAGTCCCTCAGCAAATCCAGTTCCAGAGTAAGAACAGCTGACGAGCAATGTATGTGAGTGGGCACACGTGTATACACAGCACAAATAAATAAGGATCAAAACTGTAAGCACCACTAATTGTAAAATATATCAAGAGTTACTCGATGTTAGGAACATTGCTTGCTTCACATAGGATGAACAGATGAGGTACACCCCAAAATACAGTCAAATATATACAGTATAAAAGCTGGACAGCTATTTAACTACTACCTCTATTTAATTCTTACTTCTCATTCACCAAATTTCACTTTGCTTTCAGGAAGAGGTGACAGAAATCAGACTGATGAAGCAAAGGACCACAGAGGGTACCCCGCAGAGGATTAAGAAATAACCGAGTTCAGTAAGCCAACTGTGTTCCAGTTTTCTCCATGCCAGGTGACCCATTGCCCTTTATGGTTTTTATTTGCTTTTTGCCGTACGGCGTTATGTAACTGTTCCCTCCAGCCCCTGCATTCCCAAGGTGAACAACAGCTCGAGTGATTACATTCGTCCTGGTCGCAAAGGTGTTGTGTTTTTGTTGTTTGTTTTTTTTTTTCCACCAACTTCTACTTACCGGATTTTGTGGTTTTTAATCATATAAAAATATCGAGCCCGGTGCGGTTCAAGTGATCGATTCAGACTCTGCACTTCCCCACTTCTGGCAGGAACAAGGCTCCAATAACATTAACCACTACAGAGATTAAAACAGGCTAAGGCTGGAAAGGAGAAATGGTTTGGTGGCTGCTCTTCCTTCCCCTCTTTGTGGGCCACACACGCTGCCCTTGTTTCGCAGAGAGGGTATCTAGAGCTGCGTTTTTATCTCAGCACGCATCTCTTCTGGTGTCCTACAAAAGGCGATCTGTCTTCTCAGAACACATCCTACTAAGAAAGGACTGCAAGTCCACCACGTGAAGTTATTTCCAGCAGCAGCTACGAAGCAGCCTGACCTGGAGTGCTTCCACCTCGTGTCCAGGGACAAAAAGCCAGCGCAGACACAATCCCTCCTTCCCCACAGCATGGGTTTACTCATGACTTCTTCCTAATCTGATCTTGCTTCAGCAGAAAAAGCTATTGCTGGAGATAAGCGCAGCCTGAGCAAACCAAGTCTTTCACAGACTCTTGCTTAAAAAAACATGCTCAACGCCAGCAGATCCTCAGCGGCATTCAGTCTGTAATCCTGGCAAGGTAATGAGATTTGGAGAAGCTAAATCCTAAGATTTTTATTACACTGTGAAAGCATGTTCAACTTTAATATTGGTGAATGTGTATGAATTCAGCTTACCACTTGTTTATAGCACAGTTGATGCAAATTTTCATCTCAACTTCTATAGAATACACGCAAGTAGCAAGTCAGAAACAGCTCTGCTGTCCCAAAAGTGTTGTTTGGGACCTACCTCATTCTTTTCCCAAACAGCACAAGAAGTCTTCATAGTCATACAAACTAAAAGTTGACCAAATTTCAGTTTCAGAGCATAATTTTTCACCTTCAAAAATCTACCAGCATTTAATCTCCCACATAACAGCAATAGATAATGACAACTGTCTATGGTCATTTGAATTCTCTACCCTGAATTATTAGGGTTTGGACCCAGCCATTAGCAGAGAGCAGAGTTGATATACCTCAGATAAATCCTGAGTCAGTTATTTTTTCAGCATCTGCTAAGTTCTCGCACTGGCAAAGGATTAGTTCATCTGAGTCCTTTAATCAGAAAGCATTTATCTCATTGGTGAGAACGGGAAATGACATTGAAAATATTAATAGATTTCCTATTTAACAAAATCTGTTATTAATGTTGGCCTGTTCTTTTAAAACATGCTTGTTTTATAATGGGAAACTTCATACTTCAGAGAAACGGTATGGGATCAGAGACTGCTTTTTGCCCTTCAGTTTGCAAGAAATTGTTCCAATTTCATAGCATGCTGTGGTTGTACAGTCATACTCACCAGCAGTATTCATGCATACCATTAGCTAAGTTTCATGACACCTCGGTCAGATAGATACAACTGTTTTAAAATCAGGAAAGAGAAGAGATATACAATGCTTTGGGGGAAAAAAAAAAATGTAAATCTTCATGTTGTCGTTGATACAAGATATTGATGGAAAAAACCTCTAATCCGTAATCCTGATGCTATTTCCTCAAGTCTTTCTGGGAAGAATCCTGCAGCATAATACCAAGCTTGATGTCAAAGTAGCACAGAAAATGCTATTTGCTCATAAAATGTGCTTGACTTCCTAGAAAACTCCAGTAACAGTAATACTATGTGGACCACCAGTAGTTCCAGCACTGAAAAGAAAGGAATGTGAGAATACCCACTCTGTGAATAAGTCCAACTGTAAAAGCCAAGCGCAATAATCACGCTAATCTATCACTTGGTCACTCTCAGATATGAAACTGCAAAATATATACTGTTGCAAGGAAGTCAAATTTAATTCTTTCGTCCAGCCCTTTAAAGCTCAGAAAGGAGAGAATGGAAAAATCTTGACCTCCTTAAAAATCTGTCTCTCAGTCTTCACGCTGACCAGGTCTATTGCTTGTGACAATACAGCATTCGAATGCACTGTTTGCTTGCAGCATTTTTGCCCTCAGCTGTGCTGTCTTCAGCATTACCTAAAGCTTTCTGTCTCTTTTGAGAATCAGAAAACATTCACTCTGCTCTCCGGTTTTCTGTATAGCATATGACTGTCAGAGAGGCATCAGCAGAGCAGCTCCAGCATTTCTGGTCCAAGCAGTCTGCTTCAGTGCCAGTCTGCTTAGCCAGAGGGCCTAAGTGACAGGTATATGCGATGAGTGACAATTGCTGGGTAAAATATTCCTATTGCTATTGATTTCCAATTGTACATGGCCAACAACAAAGATTGCCAACAAATCAGAGCAGAATACCAGTGAGAAGAAAACAGTCCCAAGGGCACATCTAACACGACAAAGTCCGTAAAACAGATTTAAATACACCTTAATACCTAGCCAAAGTGAAAAACCAAGCCTTTTTTTTTCTCTCCTATCAATGACAAGGTCAGATATAAATCTGCGACTTGAAAGGGAGCAACTGAAACTGAAATCACTGCAGGTAACCCAATGTGGTGCAGCAGCCAAGGTGCAATGTACGGAGCAGCGCTAATCCAGCAGGGCAGGAAGGACACGAGAAAGGTGCCTCTCCTGCTCACCTCCCCATCTCTCCCAGCAGATTCATGTCCGGTTGAAATTTCATACAGAAACGCTCAGAGAGGGAGAACAGGATCGAAAGGACGTAAAGAAGGGGGCAGGGAGCTACAGAAGTGTTGGGTTTTTTTAATAATAAAAAAAAATAGTTAGCAAGGTACAGAGATAGAGATGGCTAAAACCATTGTGCAAAAATCAGATGGGCTGTGATGGAAAGAAATGACTGGCAGTGATGGGTACCAAATATCACGAAGTGATAAAGGAAAATGCAGGCTAAAGTGCAACTATTTAAGGATTTCTTTTAGTCGAATTGTTAAAGAAAAGGAGCTTTCAAAGTAGAGCATTCATCACAGCGAGCACATTCATCTCCTTTTAACCAGGACATATACAGAATATATAACCAATATAAAGGAGACTTTAAATGTCACTCTAAAATCTTCACCAAAGAAGGCTTCAAACTGCAAGCTACACATCAAAAAAAACTCCCCAAATTTTGGAGCACCGGTATTACTGAATGTTTCTCACCAGATGTGTCTTTAAGTGCACTAACGGTTCAGTTTTCTTCTAAAGAATGGTAAAAGTTAATTCATATGAGCTACAAACTGAAAAAATCTCTGTTCCACCAGAAAACATACACAAGATTTGACATCCTTAATGTAAACTTAGTCTATTTATGAACCAGTCACTTAAAACTGCCCCTTTCTAGCCATATTAGGTCTTACATATACATTCTTTCTTTCCATCGCAGAAGAGTTGACTGATTAAAGTTCAGAGGTGGCAAGCAGAAAGCAAGGTTACTTATTGAAGCAGGAGGAGCAAACGCTCCCCAGAGTGTCAGTCCAAACAGAGGCACCAAGAAGAATTAGAGTGACTTTAAAGTCTGGAAAGGTACATTTTATACCAAACACTTCTTTGCTTCTGTTGAAACATATGAAATATTAATGCCAATTCACTACACATCAATGCACTTGTATACTCCCCTGTTATCAAGTGTCCAAATGAAAACTGTCTATTCAGAATACTGTTCTCCTGAATTATCAGCCAGCTTTCTTCTACAAATCCAAGAGATCTTCACATTTTATTTATGACTGACAGTTTTTACCTTTCAGAAAAGACGTTCTCTCTGTCAAGTTTCAGAAAGGCAGCAGCGTATGTATTTTTGATGTGCTACGAAACTTGGTATTTAGAACAGATATGCTAACGATCAGGAGTATGTAAAAAGGCTATAAAACGTGACAAAGAGTTTCAAATCTGGGGGCTGGATCCAGCATGCAAGAACAACCTGTTCACCCTATAGTAGTGGTCTCCACTTCCATCCTCCCAGGAGTCCCAGGCACACATGGGAAGAGGCTGAGAGCTGGATGAACTGACCTCGCAAACCACTTGCTGCTATTTTCAGTCCTGGGGGTCCCCCAACTGCCCTGTCTCAGCCCATCATGCGACAGTGCAGCCTGCTGAAAGGTCTTCATCAGAGAATCTGTTTAACCCTAAGCTAAAGGTTATGCAAAACAACAGCTCCTTAAAAAAATAAAAATAAAAAAATGACTCACATGGTGATAACCCGAATTATTCCATGATTATTTCTGTAAGTACCAGTCTCTAATACCCTTATTTGCAGCAAATGTCAGGCTTACTGACAGCTCGCTACTGCCCTGTCTTCAGCCAAGGAGGTAAAAGTTACATCCATTGGTTGTTCAAAAAACACATTCACACAACTGCTTTTCCTGGTACGTTTGAAATACGAAACCACACTGCTAAAATAGTTCTTTCTGGTTTTGTCATAGGGCTTTTTGTTACGAGAAACAACAAGGTCTCAGAAGCATCTATTCTTGCTTCATCTTCACATCCCCTTTCTCTGCACAGAGTGGAAGAATTACAAATGTACTTGCTGTTTGATGTTAGTGTAATAAGGCATTACTGGGGGAAACAATCTCAAAACAGGAGTCACTACCTACATAATTCATTTAAGAAATACAACCGTGGTTCTGAGTTTAGGTGGTAATTTTTGTTTTGGTTTGGTTCTTTGTTTTTAAATATACATGGGCATTTTTCACACTTGCTCACTAATGTACTCACATAACCTTTTTTTCCCCCCTTTTTGATTTGTTACTAATGGAATATAATTGTTTCTCTAGATGCTGAGCAGAAAACTCCACTTTTCTTGAGGCTGGGAAAAAACTAAAAATGTACACCATTACTGTGTTGTTGGTCACTGCAGAGACACATTGGGGGAAGGTGGATCATCACTTAAGAAGGGTAAGCTTTCAAAGACAGAGGAAAGAGAACTAAAAAAGTACTTTCGACTACATATACCACCTCAGCAGGATCCCAGTTTACTTGTGCTTTCATTCTGGCCTCGGTAGAGCCACACAGTTCCAGTTAAGTCATTGAGTCTGCATGGGGATACTGCACATGCCTGATACAGGTACTGCTTTGCTATAAGCTATCAAAATATTACAGAATCAAAGGAAACTTAATCAGTGTTAACTATTAATATCAAAACCCCACATTATGCTCATAGTATGGCATGCAGTACCTACAGTTATGAGATTAATTATTATGATTTGCTAACACATTGAAGAGGAAGAATATACCAAAATTTGAACATGGGAAGCCATGCCTTTAGTTGCATGGTCACACTGAATTTAAAAAGAAATGCAGTGTTCAGCACTGATAGAGCGCTCTCTCTTTCAGGCATTTAAGACCAGACTGCATAATGCAACCAGTAATAAAGATTTACTTGTAAGATAAAAATAGGTACTATATAAAATAAAGGGGAGTTTTTCCCCCCATTTGTCCTAAAATGCAAAGAACGCTTGATCACTTATGATGTGAACTTTTTTTTCTCTGCTCTTTTTCAGTTTCTACTTTGCAGATATTACCCAATTTTGTTATTTGATGAGTTAAAAAAAAAAGAAAACAAAACAAAAAAAAACCTTGCAATGCATGGAACACAAATATAATTTTAAAATAATTGCTAGTATGGCTAATTTTATGTGAGATTTCAATGTTTTCAGATTTTCCAAGCTTGAAGTACAGAGCTGTCAGCACACACATAAGCAAAAATTGCATTAATCACACAGAATATATCTCTGCGTCCAAAGAGGGACCACAAGTTCAAGTACATTAAGGTTAAAAAAAAAAGTACTGATTTGATTTGGATGCAGTAAATTCAGCAATGTGAAATGTCTCAACACATACTTATCTAAATCAGGTTTACATAATTTACAAAATAAAGCTTACCTGACCATTTTTTCCCAGTTCCATTTCTACTATTGCAACTGGAGTGTTTATCTGATCAATGTGTCTTGACTGTGACTTCAGATCCACTCTCCAGTTCATGTTTTTCAAGACGTTATCCCAACGGCTTTGATTTACCAGGCTCTCGTGGATCTTTACTCGGTGGTTCTTCCAAAATTTTGCGAGGACTGCAGCTTGATCAGTTGTGATGCCACCTTGTTTTTTGGTTTGGGCAGTGAGAAAAGCCTCCAGCTGATTCAAATCCATGTCTGCTGAAGCAATTGACTGCAGGGAAAAATGGAAGAGAAAAAGGGAAAAGCTTGCTCAAAAGTACTGTTTAAAACTCTTAGCTGAACAGTCCACCAAAAGGTTGTATCTTTAAGGTTTTGCAAATATCAGATTTTAGAGGGATAGTGCAAACAAAACTCAGTTATGGAAATAACCTGACAATTTCTATTACAACTCATTTTGACTACACTACTTATCTCACACTTCTGCCCCAGGACAGATATGGTAATGGATCTCTAACAGTAGGGATGAAGCTGGGAATGCCTTTGGGAATGCAGCACAGGATAGCAAGGAAGCTTTTCACTGTCAGCTTGGCCCTTTTCCCCAGTATGTCCCAGGCATACCAACTGGTTTGTACTGGGTAGCTGGGTCAGGCATCCAGTACGATACTGCTGTCCTGATGGTCTGTTGTACAGGAAAGCAATTGTAAAAATGTAATTGTATCAACTGTAACTGTAAAAATCTCAAGGTGTTAAAAATGCAGCTGCAGCTTCTTCTGAAGCATCGGTGGACTCTGCCACAGTAAATGCCGTGTGTTTTGCAAAGGGTCTGCAAGGGGTGAAGCAACAGAAACGATTCTTCCAAAACCCATTTTATTTAATAGACATCCACGTTTTCCACTGATCTTTCCAAAACCGGTAATCCTACAGCCTTAAATTTGCATCACCTAACTGGGAACGTTCGCTAAATGCATCTGAAAGGAGAAGACAGGATGTGAAGGGAGGAAACTCACTAAGTTTCCCCGTTGTAATTTGAAGCAGATGCTTCTGTTTCATCCTCACCCAAAATGGACGCGACTCATCCATGCCACCTCCAAGAACATGGGAATGCAGAGAGCAGCAAGGCGATATGAGGCTAAAATCCTTGGGATTTGTACCCATTTTCCTTGACACTGTATTCCTACTACTGCACACCACACGTTACCAGTGCCAAACACAGAAGAAACAAAGCCCTCAGGTCTGAAATGTCCCCTGGTTTAACACCTTCACCACTTTCCGAGACAAAACGTAATACATCTGTGCCTTTTAAAACCGCTGCTCGAGAGGAGGCCTAGCGCTCATCCGCAAATGGCGCTGAGGGAAGCGGCCATCTTGCTCCCAAAGCCTCGGACTCCCTGCAGATCAATGCGAGATCTGCTGCTTCTCCCCACTGATGGTCTACATTTGTCAGCAAAGTGCAAAGCACACGGACTTAGTCACATGAAGAGTGGCCTGAAATACAACAGCAAATTAAAAAAAAACCCACACAAGAACTAGTCCTGGACAAAGAGTTTGCAGGTCGTGCAAGTGACGGAGAACAGAGGCAGGAGATTTCCTGCGTCAAAGCAAGTGAGGCCAACAACCACCTCCACAAATACACCACATCCTTCTTAACCTGAGTTTTTTCTAGAGAAAATATAAACTACAACCAGAAATAACTGCCCCCACCCTCCAAAAAACAACACGCAGCTTGTGATCTGCAACAGAATCCAGCCTTTTATCATCCAGCGCTAAGAGCTCTCTCCTGAAAGTTTTGTACTATTTTGTTTAGGAGGGGAGCTCTGCCTTCCCTAAGTCTCATGATGGATTGGCTGCCATCTGTTACATGATTAAGAAAATAAATGGCAATCCATACTAGAAGTAACTGCTCTGCTGTATCAGGATTCCAGCTTAATTGGAGCTCTGGTAATTTATTTTAAGACGTGAGATGTCTAGGGTGCCACTGTCTTTTTCAATTCATGGTATCTGTGCATTGATTGCTTTTCATCATGAAGATATTTACCTGGAGGCACATTCAACTCTAATTATCTTGTAAGCGAAAAAAAGCACTTTTACTTTCTGTTTTAAAAGAACTGTTTATTTAGACTCACATGCCTTTCATACACACAGGTCTTTCATGAAGAGGACCATCTTCCACAGCAGCCATATCAGTGAATTTGTGTGAGGACCTGTTCATGTGTTCTCCGACACCTACCACCTTTCACCATTTTGTGCAGGTTTACGTGAATGGAAGAAGAAACAGGGTGACCTACCAACCCCAAGCCCCATCACCTTGCGTACACAGAGTCAAGACCAAGATGAGATTTGGAGTTTCCCCTCAGTTTAGCTGTGCAAAAAATCGTTTCCTGTTTTATTCTTACATCGAAGCCAAGGACATAAAGTGCGTCCTCTGCACTTTATAAGAAGCAAAAGGTGTAATAAATTAAATGTGATTCCAATGAAGATTCACATGTGGATCAAATAACCAAGTAACCCTTTTCTATTATTGATTTTTATAAGTTTCAAATGTTTCACATATGTAATTGGTGGTTTGGTTTTTAATCTTATCCCCTTCACAACTCTTTTTGTAAGACACAACAAGATTTTTGGCAATAATTTGCTAAGCTCATAGAAAACAAAGGTCCTTATTGTGCTTGACACATGATATAAATCTGACTTTGAAGTGTAGCTGAAAGAGGAAGCTTACAACCAAACTTGCAATTTTAAGCATGAAGAAGATAACAAATATTACTAGGGCTTCTACAGGACAATTAAGCTCGCCTGTTTGGCAAAGATCATCAGACCAGTGGTTAAGATTCTCTATGAGTTACACTTAAAACCTGTGTGAGTTCATGCAGCACAAGCACCTGATATAGCTTGCTAACAAAAGGCTATCACACAAAACAGAGGAAGGAAAACCATGTGTCACAATTAGCAATCATTTACATCTTTTTCTCTTGCAGATAAGGGTGCACATTAAGATGCAATATGCATCACTTAATATTGTGGATGTACATAACTAGAAACCAGAAGGCAACAACCATACTGAATTTTGGTGGAACAAACATTATATAGCATGTGTTTTAAAAAACACACTGATATAGTCCATCATTCATACTAGAATCTCTCTTAGCTTGTAAATAAGAATACTATCTTAAAGTTACTTTAAAAATATAAGTGAAAATAATACAAATTTTAACTGGAAGAGAATGCAAACCATCAACTTTGTGCATATAACCGCACAAAGATATTACTGAAGACATTTTCTTTGAAATTCACAAGAAAACCCATCAGCGATAAAGGTCTTCAAGCAACTAAACAACAGCAACTCATTGTAATATTCTTCATCCGAGCTTGGAAACATTTAATTCTGGCACAGGAAACCAGATAAAAGTTACAAAGAATGAAAGAACAGTTAAGGGCTTCACTGATCTTCCATCTCTTTTCTTGTACAGACATTTGTACAATTTAAACAAGCACAGTTGTCCTCCTATGAGTGCTCATATGAATGTTGGCTGTTCATTCTGAATTCTGGACTTCAAGCTCAAGGAAATGTCTTAATTTAAGTTGGCTAAAAATTATAGTTCTAGTTATATTCTGGACAGCATTACAATTTTTTTCCATTATTTTTAACAACGCTCCTATGTAATAACAGTCAGAATGAGAAATTACAGTGAATATTATTGCTATTTCTAAGGATTAATTGAAAAGTTAAAAAAATGAGTGGTTCTTCTATGTTTATAACTAACAGCAGATAAAATGCATCTGATTATAAGCCTCCCTCTCATGCTTTTTAAAAACTGGGAGCTTAGGATGAGTGTTGAGCACCACCAGGACAGTGAGCAGCTGTAGTCCAGCTCCCACTGCAGCAACAAGATCCCACTGCCAGAATAAACAACAGATACACCTTGGTACCATTACTGAAAACTCCTCAGGACTCAGAGGTGTTGAAATCTGCTCTATCCACCCACTCCCAGAGCTGAATCACTTTCAGCATTTGTTCAAGAGGTATACAGACAGACCTTGAAGTGCAGGATCCACTGCAACACCGTGAGTCACTCCCTACCATCAATGAGACATGTTAGGGTATTTCTAAGCTTTCAGATCTTGAGCTAAGTATGTGGTACGTGGAGATCCTGCCTTCTTCTCCACCTAGTCTCTTCTACACTGCTCCATAAGCATACTTTTGCAATATAACATTGTGGCCCACTTTTTTTCTTTATAGACTATCCCAATCACATATCAAGAAGCGTTGTGTTAGAAGCATGACACCAAGGGTAGATTTGTATTGGCTATCACAGATGATTTATTACTTCGAGACAAATCTTCAGCTATCAAAGATTCCATTTACATTACTACAACTACTCATTCAAGTGACTAAGGCACCATGAAGTCTATTTTAAAAACTAGAGCCTGTAAGAGACCTTTTTTAGACATCAAAAGCTTCCTCACATTATATGCTCTGAGATTTGTAAAAACATGCACTTTTTCCTGGGAAGCACGGCTTATGCACATCAGACAATGAGCAACCCATGACAGCTTTACTTTCCAGAGACTGGGTAGGTGTTTTTAAGCAACAAAAAACAGATGTGGTCACAGACTTTTGCTTGTATTCATCTTCAGTTGATACCCATTATCTCTTTGAATATAATTCAGCCTATAAAAACATGACTTCAAATACTATTTCCTTAATGGAACAATATTTGGTAATCTGGGGAGTTTTGTATTTGCTTAATTAGATCCATTAGACATGTGCTTTGGTACACAGAAAAGGAAAACAGACTTAAAATCATTCTCTCTTCTGAGAAATAGAGCCTGACAAGCATGCAATACTAGTGAGAAACAACAATTGGCAAAATCCACTGGGAAAAAGAACACACTTCATTTCCAGAAATAAAACATGACTTGTCAACGGTAATGCAAGAGCTCCAGGAACTGGCCATGACGGTGTACAGGCATTTTCTCATCCGTCCAAGGGAGTTAGGCAGCTTCTAGGGCCAACGATAGCTTCAGGCAGGAGGTTAAGTACGTACTAACCAGCAGCTCTCCCAAGTGCTGCTGATGTATCCAGTCCTGTAATAAAACGGCTATTCCCACAGACGTTCCCCAGAAATTAATGCAGTAGACTTTCCCACGTTTCTTAAGATGATAGAGGTTTTGGACTAGCTGGTAGGCTGTGTCTCACAAACACTGCGTGTCAGAGTCTGTGAGCTCTCCTGAGAACCAGAATTAAGACAAAATTAGATGCAACAGCCTGCATTGGAAACGGCGATCCATCTTTTGAAAAAAAAAATAACAGAACTAGAGGTCTGTCCACCTCACCAAACTCATAATTCAGAAATCACAAGTGACTTTAACAATCCATTTAATCAAAGTACAAAGATTTTAATTAAAATCTTTAAGTCTTCATCCATGGGATTTCTTTCATTCAAGTTCCATACTGCACCCAGTATTACTTCAGTTTGCTTTGTACTGAGCTGTAATACAGTCAAAGTGAATATTAAACCATTTGCTTACAGAAAAGAACTGACAATCATCAGGAGCACAATGTATTTTGTTTGTACACCCACTGTTTAATTTTTTCCTAGCGGGTAACAGAACTTGTGCAACATCTCCTTCTTATTCTAACCCATAAAGCCTTTTGATTCATTGCCCAGGAGACACTAACCAAGTCAATGGATATCCAGTGGACATGTAAGTATTTTTAAGGTTGGGTTTCCCTGACTTTTATTTAGCTGTCTTGTTGGTTGGCACTCACAACACAGTAACGAGAAAATTATTAAAGTGATACTGCAGATGGGGAAAACAAGCATGTGCTTGCGATGAAGTGTCAGGCCAAGTACATCCTTCCTGCATTTCTAATCTTATTTAGCTTATTTCACACAGACTTATCAAGTGTGCACATGGAAGATAAAACCGTTCTGAATGGATCATTTGCATGCTCCCCCAGTTTTTTCTCCAAGGTTCCCACCAAGCAGAAACCCAATATCTTATTTTTTGCATATAAATTCACAAACCCCAATGTTCTCTGGTAAAATTCCTTTCTCATTTGAACACGAAACTCAGTAACAATTGGATAGCATATACATAGCTATTTTTGGCTTCGCTTACAGCTAATGCCAAAGAGACCTCAGTACTGGTTTTTAAAACCTTCTGAAGTTACCACAACATTTTTTCCTCCATCCTGTCCCTACCATTAGTCTGTACATCTGCTAGAACTGACAGTTCGGCCTCTTAACTCCTTAACACACCACTTCCTAAACTTATTTGCAGGAGGTGTCTTTTTTTTTTTTTTTTTTTTTTTGTGGTATGAAGGTTCGTTTGATGACAAAAGGAGGATGAAACGTTGATTAAAAAAAGGCAGTCACCACACGAAGTGCAACCTGAGCCATGCTCCTGTGGTCAGAGAGAACTTCCTGCAAACCTACAGCGCTGGGCTCAAAACAGCATCCCACCCCAACCCAAAAATCATCTCTGGCAGAAGGGAAACTGAGAATCATAGGGATTGCTCAGTCTGTGCCTACTTAAAGATTCTGTCTGTGCTTACAGAACGAGAATAAAAATGAAAAAATACAACAAAACAAGCCCACCCACTAATAACATTAGTCTTATCTAGATCTCTAAATAATGCCTGCATACTCAGATTATGAACGGATTATAAAAGCTTGGATTTTAAGCAATAAGCATAAAGAAGAAGCACCACCCCCTTCCTGAGTAATAGTTTCCAAATTACTTGCATTATTTAAAATAGAAAGAGGAAGAAATGTGTAAGAGAAAAAAAGGCAACGGAAATCACTTCTCAGAGAGCAGACAAGCACTGGACAGGTTGAAGAGAGGTAACAGGGAACTGAAAAAATAAGGAAATGTTCTACTAATAGCAGATACACGTACATCTACTAGGGTCATAAAGGACAATAAAGAATATGAATCAACTGTCCATCTTGGCCTTTACTTAATTGAATTACAGTAAGCAAAAAAAAAAAAAAAAAAAAAAGTATTTTTAAATGAACTTTGCTACCATTTTTCTCCCGACTTGAGTCAAATTCTTTGCTATGGTTTAGAAAGCATTTTGCCACATGGGGCGGAGGCAGAGAAATGTCACATTTCCAGTAGTTCTTCAACACGAACTAGCCATGCTATGGACAAGTTTGACAGGTTCAGCCTTTTTCAAACAAATATGCATACACATGTGCTCCCTGAGCTATGCTTCAGCAAGGCCAAGTTGCCTTCTTTAAGAATGTATAAACCTCTGCAGGTTACATTATTCAGCACAAAACAGTCCATTCTTCAGTCCTCCTAAAAGAGCAATATTCAGAAACAAGAATGTTCAACAAATGGAAGCCATTCGATGCAGTATTGCTAAAGGAAGAGAGTGAAATAAAAGAGAAACCCAGATAGGGCAGAATAAATACCAGATGGTAAATACAAAGAAATTCATGGGCAAGAGCAAAAGGCGGAAAATAGACGGACGGACAGATAGAGAGACAGCCCCAGAATTGGTGGCATGACCAATTCTGAAGACACCACGTGATGGACATTTTTTCTCCTCCTTTTTCCTCTTAAAATAAATGAGAACTGTGTTTATCAGGTTTCTACAATCATTCTGGGAAAATTACTTGCTGTCGTGGACTATTGCTTCATGTTTAATCTCATTTCACTTAGGAGGGTTAAAAATAGAAGTTGGATCAGCTCGTATTTTGAGGGCAAACGGAAAAAAAAAAGCCATAGCCTTGCCCTGCACGCAGTAATGGGGCAGGCATTAGCAGAGCTTATCGCAGTACTTTGCAGGCAGTGTTCTCGTAAGTAAAATCAGGGTCTGGGAACGAACAGCTGGAAAGCCTGTCCCTGCCTTAGCTCCTAACCCCGCAGACACATCTCATAGCAGCAAAGCGACGAGCGCGTAGAGGAGACGAGTTCACAGACTGCACAGTTTCCAGGGAAGCAGGCAAGAGTGCTTTGCCATCTGGTCACTCGTCAGGTATTTTGACACCTCGTGTTACGTGCTGACAGGCCCGACAGGTGAGAGGTGAGCTTCCAGTCCCCGGAGAGCAGGCGGCAGGCCTTCCTCTTGGCACGTACAACATGCTCGTTCCTCCTGTCAGCTCAGTGAAATGCAAAACACCTTCCCCAAAACCAGGAGCAGCCTTTGTAGTAGTTAACAGCTGAACCTTTATGAGGGCAAGGGGGCAGCAGGTCAACCTGTGCATTGTAAGAGTCACAACTTTTCTGTACGGGTCCCACTCCCCCTGTGGTGCTGGAAAACACCACCGGAGCCTGGGAGCAAAGCGCAGGCTGGGACGCTCAGCAGAAACCTTTCCTCGCTTTCCCATAAAGATTTAAATACCATTTGCTGTAACAAAAATGCTCCTAGAACTAAATCTCATAAATGTTTTGGAAAAAAAGAAAAAAAGTTCAAGACTAAATACTCATCTTAAAGCGTTTTCCAGTGGAATCGCATTAAATCTTTATGACTGTAATTACCCCAGAGGGAGTTCTCCACTTCAATCACATTAGGATCAAGTCATCTATCAGTAGAGCAAGCCAAGTAATCAGGTTTTCCAGCAAATCTGTAGGAACAACTCTCCTCTTCTTTGCCTCCACAGCCCGCTTGCGTTGCTCTCACGAGCTGGACACGCACGGCTGCAGTTTGCTAAGCTCGCAGACACACAGCCTGTCAAAACTTGGTGCGTAACGAAATCCAGCTTTAGGCTTCACCATCATAGGCTTCAATAGCAAAAACTTCAGCCCTAAAATGCCCCAAGGCAGCGCCATCTCTGCCATCAAAAAGCATCAGTTCACTTTTCCCATGGCTTTTCTAGCCCCATCTGACCAAAAACCATACCCATCTTTGATAAGCCCCTTGCCGTTTGACCACATGGGCTAGACAATTTCTCTAGCACTCACTTCCCGTTACAAGACTGATAAAAGATTTAAATGATGCATAATGAAATGAAATGAATAATGAGCAATGAGCAACCACCACCCTCCTAGAGGCAGCCAGATCCCTCACTGTCCTTTGGTCACGCAGGAGACTCGATGCCAGGGTCACACACAGAGGCACGCATGTGGTCGCTTGTCAGGAGCCAGCAGGCACATCCAGTGACCGATGGGGGAAGAGCCTTTCTGCACCAGCTGCACGTGCCTTCTGGCTCCGTACAGCTCTCAAGAACCCTCTTTCAACCCTGAAAGGCAATATAACAACCCCTCGTCTTGAGGGCCCACCAGGAGAGCAAACCACAGACGTGCACTGCAAATGCTGGGGGTGCAGATGCCAAAGCAGGTGGTGTAAAAGAGGGGGGGAGATCTCAAACAACAGGGTCTAACCTCAAAGCCCAAGGATTACGGGCTTGCACATCACAGAAACCCAAAACTCAAAAACTTGAGCAAGTCCCCAACAAGAATCAGAGCTGCAGCTTATAACCTCCATTGGAGGTCCTGCTGGGCGAAGAGCTCAACGTGAGCCGGCAACGTGGGCTTGCAGCCCAGACAGCCAACCACATCTTGGGCTGGGCAAGAGAGGGGATTGTCCTAAATGTCCTGTTTCTTCTTCTGTAGAAAAAGGGGGTCGTACATGTTTTGTACGCTTAAAAAAGGTTTAATAAAAAACACAGAAGAAATCCTAACTGCTACAGATTTGTAAATATTTGTACCATCTTCGATAATGTAAAACCAAAGGGTATTTATATAACCAGCCTGGTAGAACAGCTGATCAATTACACTCCAACCAGAACTGGCAAAAGGAGCATGAATGAATCACGCATCAGACACGACAGTCTTGAGTCAACCAAGTCACATGCAAACGTCAGACAGCAAAAAAGTGTCTGCTGCTCCCTTAAGGTGCCTGCGTGCATCTTAAGATGTTTCTCCATCCTGACATGATGGTTTTTAGAGAACTGCAGAGCAGGAAAAGAAAAGACTACCCACCGGGATGAGGTAGGAATCGCTTGGCAGAGATCCAGACACATCCCGACATGAAAAAAATCTCACCTTATTTGGAAAAATAGGGAATTTCACTCAAACTATATTTGTATTGCAATTTTCACTGTTAGAAGAGAGACGAAAAAAAAAACAATCTTTTCAGAATATATTACCATACCAAATGAGAGAACTACAGAAACGTTTCTTAAAACAACGAAAAAGAAACCCCAATTTTAAGTCCAAAAAAAAAAGTGTTTGGCCAGGCTGGGTATAATTTCACATTTGCTCTACGCAGTGTGTTTTATGATTCCTTTCACCAAGATTTAGCTGCAGTCTGTTTTTATTTACGTGGAGTCACACATCAAACAGCGTGGTTAACAGGTAAATGTGGAAGATGCCAAAGAAGGAGAAGGAGGAAAAAAACATGTTCCGAGATCACTGTCACCTTTCCAAGCGAAACACGCTGTCCTGAAGCAGAGCTGGTAAACAGACACTGAACTCCACGGGGAGCTGAGGAGGAGGGAGGAACAGATTTGCTGTACAGCTGCAGAAGTACCCAATTTTCTAAGAGATCGAGTACTCCTAATCAAATCTTGGGCCGTCAGCTCTACGCAGGTGCTGGTGCACTGCAAACAAAGCGAAGGGCAAGCCTCACTTTGTGCAAAGGGTCCGGTTTGAAATCATTGGCTGGCTAAATATGTAAGATGATTTGCTTTCCTTGTACGTAACTACTGGTAATCAAACAACGTGATAGAAAGCCTGCTGTCCTTAACCTTCAGGTGTTCTGAATGCGCAACAAAAGTGCCTCAAAATGCGAAACCAGTTTGGTTTTCCCAATAATGAATACTCCTAATCCTGTGCCACGGAGGTCTTGCAACTTCCAGACAGATCGGGCTTAGTCCACGTATTTATTAAATGCATTTTAGAAGTTACTGCGTAGAAGCGCCCACCATTATGGATAAATACAAAATTAAAAAAGCACAATATTGAAGGTTTTTTCCTTTAAGGACATCGCTCACTTCATCTTGCCCTAAAGACACAGCACCTCTAGGGATGAATTTGAGAGCCTCCTCAGTAAGCTGTAAGCAATCCTTCTACCCAAGGAGAGCCCCCAGGGAGCCAGGCAGGTTGCTCAAGATGGAGCTCAAGTCCTTGGAGGGTCTCACCTGGCAACTTCTGCCCCATGGGGCTCAATGGCTAAAAACAAAAGACATCACATAACAATCATGGTTCCTGGTATTATTATTTTTTTATACAAACTATTGCAAATATCAACATCCTCTGAGCACACTGAAGAGTTCAAGGCTCCACCACACTCAGCCACCACACTGGGAAAAAAACTCCAAGTACAAGTTGTAAAATGGAGTAATTCCAGCAAGTCCCATAGAACTTTCACCACGATTTGAGTTACTGATATTGAAAGATTTTTTATTTTTTTAAGTTGATCTAAGCAATTGGGTACTGCACTTAACACAGTAGAAAAACTCTTACACATCACACCCATACCATGGTGACTACACATTACCAGGAATGGAAAACTTCAACTGCTTAGCAAGTAAAGAGATGATGTAAGTGTCGCCTGAATTTCTCTTAATACTGTGAACTTCTGTGGCTCAAGTCAATGCCACAGTACGGTGCTGGCTATCCAAGGCACGAACAGCTCTTTCTGCTGCTCTCTGCTTGTTCTGAACTTCCTGTGAAACATGGACGTGCATATGTTAGCAGAGATGATGGTCACTCCAAGATCAAATAGTCTCTTTCTCTAGTAAGATCAATCATTACTCACGGTTGAAAAGTATGTATATATGAAAAAAAGAAGTCTTTTCTGCTCAGCTGTGCTGCATCTTGACACTGGCAAGGTTGGAAGAAGAATTTTTCCTCCACTGCCAACTTTAGGGCACTCCTGGAGCAAGAAAATATTTATTCTCCTTCACAACAGTAGTAACAAGCCCAATTTTAAAAGTATCTGATCACAAAGAATACAATTTCAGTGCAGTCTTGGGTAGAATAAAAAAGAAGGGTTTATTACTAGAAACATATCGTACTTAAAGTGGAAAGAAAGGTTAAAACTGGACTAAAAAGAGAAAATTTGAACAGTTGAACTGTGTTGGCCCAAACCTCCATCAAACCCAGGATCCTTTCTGATGCTGGGCATCTCGGAAGGAGTGTAAGGAAATGATAAGCAAGGACAATTTCCCTGGTAAGCACTCCCAGCTTCCACATATTCACAGCCTGTGGACTTTGTGAGCTACACATCATACCCAATGCTCTTGACAGAAAGCAGCTTTCCCCTCTTGATCCCACTGCTGATGGGGAGGACGCTGGTGCTTGCTCCCCGCCTGCAGCTAAGCTTTAGGCTCCAGGTAAGAAGCCAGCAGTTCCTGAAGCTTCAAAGTCAGAATGCAAAACAAATAATGCTTCTAGGTGAAGTTCTGATCACTCTGTCCAAGGTGAAATTAATGTAAATGACAAAAACAACCAAATCACTAGCTTGCTCTGGATGGTCTTCTAGTTTCTCAGTCTTTCATAGAAAACAGAGCAGGCAAGACTCACATGTAAGCACAGCCTTCACTTTTCCTTTTAGTTCTTCTTCAGGCATCAAACAGAAGGAAAACGAGAGACAACTCAAGTTCCCACCTCTTCACAGGCCGCATTTAAAGCGGAAAGACAATTAATACTAGTCCAGGAAACCACCAGAACTGAGGCAGAAGGTGGCAGTGACTTCATCATCCTCTTCAGCATTTCCCCCAAGACTTTTGGGAATAGGAAATGGAGAATGAGTGTTACTGAAATAAAGGCACGAAACCACAGCTGAAGCCTATGGGGGTCTTTTCCCCTTTTCGCATATACTCCACATGGCACGTGTTAGACAAATACTAATTAGGAATAGTGGAAGCATTTAATTTGTAGCAATGAACTTGAGAAATCAAGAGCTAACTCCACAGTTTTCAGTCAGACTAGACTCTTCTGAAGGTCAATGGAACGACTGCAGCAACCAGATGGGACTCATGAATTCCAGCACAACCAAAATACTTTATTCCCTGTGCACGTGTATGGGCCCAAGCAAGTGCACACATGTACATATTACCACAATAAACTCACCTGTGGGGTTTCGTTTGTTGTTTTTTTTTTTTGTTTTGTTTTGTTTTTGAAGGAAAACTGTTATTGATGACCAAACTACTACTTACTTGCAAAAATCCTACAGATATGACAAAAACTACGTATTTGGATGGGAAAAGGGAAATGAACGGGACACAAAACATGCTAACCACCAGAGAACCCAGCTTTCTCACCAGTATGCTGCTCTGGAAGCCAATTGGCAGTCACCAGATTTTCAGCAGGGCATTATTAAGCTAAAACATAATGCAACGTCATCATAAGCATCGAGAGCTGGCACCTACCTGTCTGCTCTAAACATGAGACTGTGGCCACCACCTCCACAGCCGGGACAGAGCACGTGGATCTCTAGAGATAAAATCAGAAAGTACCCACACCAGAACTGAGGAAAAACCGAAAGAGGCTTGCTTCTAATTTGAGCAATACAGAGCTTACCACATCAATGACGCAAGTTTGCCTACTTCTTTTAATTTACCACTTGTCTATAGATAAGGAGATAAATAAACGATGTGATGCAAAAGGTCAAGTAAACCTTTAAACATAAAGTAAGCCCTTTTTAATTAAATGGCACGGTTACAGTATATCAGCACTTTACAGCCTCAAATGAAATGAGTCTATGACCGCTCTCATTAGGAAGTGATCTTTCATCTCTGTCTCACACCTGAGTTAGAGAAAATACTCCTGATTAAATAAACTGTATTAGAGCCCTTCTGTTTCTGCCTGCCTTCAGGAGGTGTGCTTGTTAATGCCCAGCAGCAGGAGTGCTAAAATGTTTGCAGTTTGCAGGTGCAGATGAGAATCCTCGCTCAGGCCACGTTGTTCAAAGGACAGCCCAATTGGTAGGAAACTGCTCACGCTGCAAGAATCCCTCACCTTCATATCCCGTAGCTCCCAGCAAAAACACTGCCTCCTGAACACCTCTTCAGTAATTAAAATAGTAACGAAAACAGAATACGAAAGGCTTGAACTTCATACAAACACTGAGCTCTGCAATTGGAGAAACTGAAAAAAGAGTAAGAAATAAAGAAATGCAGAGTGATGAAAGCATATTGTTCTTATTAACATACAAGCAATAAACCGCTGCTCGAGGCAGTGAAGCACGGAGCCTACAGCTACTTGAAATGTCCTTCAGCCATGTACAATCCTGCAGCCTCCTCTCCAGCCCATTCTCTTGAAAAACTCTTCCCCCCCAGTTGATGTTATTCCAGAACTGCCAGCCCCACCAGATCCTACTCGAACTGACCTCATATACACGTACCGAGATCTAACATAATTAAGCATGGAAGCACTTTTACCATGAACGTTTTGAACGTTTTTATCACTACAATATAGCAGACAGTTTTTCAAGTGAACACGCAATTTTCTACCCTCCTAAGATGATGTTGAAATAAGACCAAAAAAAGGAACAATAACTGTAGGCATGTAAAGGAACAGAAAATGCACGCCCTGACACCAGACCCCACAGAGGTGGCAGCTGGGCTATGTAATAGCCGTGTTTCACTGGATTAAAAAACAACTGGGGTTGTTGTTCAGCTGTCCCAGGCAAACATCAATTTAGATAATGATCATTTTTCTCGTGTACGTCCCATTTTAACCCAGCAGACATGCCCACCCTCCTGCATAAAACTCTGCACAGAGTTATTGTTAGCACATCTCTGCCTAGCCCAATAAAATTACTCAAAATTAGCACATTGGTGAGAATGAGAGGTTTCACACCATGTAGGATGCAGATTTGGGCAGAAAGCATCTGATATGGACACAGTACTTGCTGATACCCTCTTACGGGCTAACTTGTTGACTTTTACCCATATTGAGAAGAATGAACCTATCTAACTGGCACTCATTTTCAGTGAATAGATGCAGGAATAACTCCAGGCATCAGAGAGCAAGTAATCTTTCCTGGTAACTCTTCCCAAATGATTTCACCTCAGCCTTTGGATTGAGGCCGCTCTGCCTCTGAGAAGCTTGGGCTTCCAAGGCAATCGTGAGGCGTTCAATAAGGAGCCCAGGACAAACCCACACATGTGAAGAATCACAAGTTAGCTGAGAGAAGGAAGAACAGCAGCTCTCTTGCCATGCCAGAAAACGCAAGAAGTTTGGGTTTTCCCCCATCAATGGCTGTCAGCAGAAACCCTGAAGAAAAGGCCTCTACCCTCCCCTGAAGGAGACACGAAGGCCTCCATCCTCCTCAGCCGATAAACTCCACGACCAGCTTTCTGCTCAGACTTCTCCCATAAAGGCAGACCCCTTTCACCAAGATCTATCATCTCTTCCCTCCCAAGCAGCAGCATTAACACTTTGGGACCCCTTCTCCAGGTGACAACAGCAGCTTGGTCAGGACAGGACCTCAGTTGGGTGATAGCCTTTAGGGACACGGTGCGCCAAAGGCAGCAACCAGCCCTCGAAGCACCCACAGCTCCCCAGTGCTCATCCCCAGAGTTTTGTGCTCTGAGCAATTTTATCCGTCAGTGGCACTGAGGTTTTCCCCCCTAAGTCTTTAGATCAGATTTTGATCAAAAGGTTTCTTCCCTGACAGGCAGCCTCCAAAGGCACAATGACTGATAGCCACCAGCAGCAACGGGGCATTTCACAGGCTTCAGGATGGGAATTAAATAAGCTGTGAAGGCAAGCAGAGCCAAACAACAACAGTACCATCAGCTTCCTGGCTTAAACAGCAGGGAAATAAAATACCACTGTTGATAGAACAGCTGGTAGGAATAGCAGTGTGATTTCTAGTGGAAATGATAGGAAGATGGCTAAGAAATGCTGTCCTGTGTGATGTTTTGGGTGCATTTCCCGTGCTGGATATCAAATGTTCAGTTCTCCCACAGTACTTATGTACATCCTGATTAATATTTTACCAGCGACATACTGCTGTATTCATTACAGATGGTAACACCCTCACTATTTGCAAAAAATAAATCAAATATAATATTTATATGCCGCGTGATGAATTTTCGTTGTCATTTAGCCAACGTACAACTTGTTCTGAAGCAGAAGTGAGCCGGGACGCTTCCAGCACATTCGGTAAATTCAAGAGCCTATCGCCACCAAAAGGAAAAAAGTGGAATTACTCTAGATGTAAAGTACTTTTTTTTATTATTATTTATTTATTTTTTAAACCACAGGAACTAACTCAGCAAATAAATTTACATGAGGAGGAGACAAATTTAGTATTTTGATCAGGACAAAGAAGTCTTTGAAACCCAAAAATGCTTGGGGCGAGAATTTGCAGGAGCAGGTCTCCCCCCATTCCTCAAGGCTTTGTAAATGTATGGGATTGGGGCTGGGAAATATGCAAGCAGAAAGTAGAAAGTAATCGACAAAACATTGACATGATACAGTTCTCCAGGGTCAGCCTTCCCAGAGCTTTGTTCTACTTTCTAGGAAATTCCACAAGAAATGAGATGTAAAAAAAAGTAAAGGTCAATAGAGATAAATTTAATAAAGAAACGTTGTTTCTCTATAAAATAAGTCTGGGACCTTAGAAAGAGGCCAGATTATTCAAGCACATTCTGCAGAAAAACACACACAGATCTACGGGGAGGAAATGGAACAGCCAGAAGAAGTGGACTGTCAAGACAAATTTTATAAATAAAATAAAGCAAAGTAAAATAAAATAAAACATAAGACTACACAAAGACCAGGAAAAAATAAGTCCTATTGCTGCAGTACATGGGATACACTTTTGTGGACTCTATTCATTTGCACACATTTCACAGGTGCCCTGCTTTTCATGTGCTTGAGAAGTTACCGTGCTTTGTATACACAGAACGCAGGAGGGTACAGTGAAGTCCTTCACTTTATTTATATAAACTCTAACAGAAATAAGTGGCTGATTTATGCACGGACTGATTCAGAGTACTGATTTATGATTACTACTTAGAGGACACAAAGTACTACAGCAGTTAAATAGTCACAAGGCCAATGAATCTCTCTGCTTCTAACAATGAACTGACAGCATGAGTATACGTCAGGAAAAAAAACAAAAACAAGTGAGGGGAGTGAGGTACTGTTTATCCCATCCAGATTAGGTGCTTACAATCCCTACAGAGACAACAGAAGACAATAAAACACATCTTATCTTTTCCATATTGACCACATAAGAACCTGGGCTCTTAAACAAGATGTCTGAAAACAAACAGCACGGCTACTGCCCAGCACAATATATTTGGTGTGATTAGGTGTTATTATCAATGGAGACACCAAAAGTTACGTCTTGCTCTAAATTTCAGGTGCAGATCACTGCTACACATGGGAATTGTCTGCACGAGCAAGTTCTCTGACTCTCTGCTCCTGTTCTGTTTGTTCCCCCTGCCTTATCCAAAGAAAGAAGAGAAAGTTATATAATTAAAAAAAAAAAAAAAAAAAAAACAGGAAAAAACACAAGTATTGATGTTAATACTTTAATCACACATCTTTTTCACAATAAATTAGATATAAGGATTGGAATAGATTTACTCAGCCATTGACAAGGAAGGGACAACACATCTTCAGGCGGAGCTTGCTCCTCCAGGTGCTGGGGAGACACTAGCATTCAAGACGTGTGTCCTAAGAGTGAGATGTTACACATATAGGAACACTTCTCAAGTCTACACAATTTGAGAAGCTGACACAACACACACACTTAAATTCATAGAGACACTAAAAGTATTCCAGGCAATTCCCTGAAGAATGCAAGTACAGGTTTTGTGGTTCTTGGCTGCTGAAGATTTAGTTCAGCAACTTGTAGGGCCAAGGCAACTTGACCCTCAAGTCTCCCCCACCACGTTGTTCAAACAACAGGGAACGTCTCACTCTGTATTTATTCTCTGTGTGATGGCTTCAGATGAGACAGTCAACGCCACAGGCAGAGATTTGTAAGCTAGCTCTGAGAACTGAAAAGGAAGCATCACAAATAATACCTAGGACAACGGGCAGACAAAAGCTCAAGCATTGGTACTTCCAAAGCATAACTTCTACCTCCCCACACTAACAGAAGCATGAGAGATATGGCCCTCTAAACAACCTAAAAGCCAGGGGATTTTTTCAGGATCTCTGTGGTTCAGCATCCTGAAGTATCCACAGGACTTTGATGTTACTTCCTTTAAGTGCCCCACTAGATGTAACGACACCAAAATCCATGCATACTCATCCTGAAGTTGTGCCTGGACAAAGCATTGCTTATTGCTTAGCTCAAAACTTCAAAGTGCACCAATGTGTATAAAATTTGACTATTTCCCAGGAATTTCACCCATAAGGAGATGAGCAGAGCTCTGTGCATAAAGGCAAGCAGACACACACCTGATAACAGCAAGATGCTACCTTGAATTGGAAGGTGTGACCTCAAAGGCCACAGGTGTTACCAGTTCTGGTTCTTAAAGCAGCACCTGGGGAACATGAAATCCTTCCCCCATCAGACTGCCAGGCTCCCGACCTGTATGCTGGTGTTACAACAATGAATAAACATCTCACAATTTTTTTAATCATGTTTTCTGGGGCCTGAATTAACATCATGTAAAGAACAACTCAACTGTGCTTGAATAAGACCTGGCTTTGAAAGGGAAAATAAGGACAGCCACAGACACAACCAGAAAGTCTTAAGTCCTGCAAAAATCAGAGTTTCGGATTCAGGTGGCAATATTCATGTCAGCATTTTCAGGGTATCAGCTGAATTTGATCATTAAAGAAAGTACAGATTCTACATAAAAGCAGAAAGTAAGTGCTAGCATCCTCATCAAATTCTAAATCTATCAACTATGTTTGCAAAGTTTCTCTAGCTATTTCCTCTGGATGTGGCACTGGTTTTTCTTCTGGCCTCAAATACATCATTTTGGCTGAGCAGCTGTCACACTCCAGTCATGGCTAAGGAGCTACATGTTTCTGTAAAAACAGTGCATGCATAGAGTTTGGAGAACATTCCTATGAAGTTAGCATTTATCTGAAGTTACTACATTATAGAACTGCATTGAAATGAGTAGAAAAAAATACTACTTGTATTTGCTGGTCATCTATCACAGGTAATCAAAAGCACCTCAAGAAAACACCTAACAATCTATGAAGAACAGGTGGGTCAAAAATAAGAAGGGTCACATCTGAAAATAGCCACCAGAACAGAGGACAGTGAGTAACAGTAAAATCTGGCTTACACAGATTTAGAGGAAACCAATTTCAAAAATAAACCATATGAGTGAATCAGAAATTCTAATCTAGAAAATCCAGAGAAAAAGGTTGAAATATTAACCAAAATACACAGTATGGAAAGAAAAAACATACAAAGTATTCACCTATTTTTTTAAAGAATACGGTAAAGCAGAAAGTTCAGTTCATGGCTTTTTGTTTTGTCTCCCACTGGTCCTGTGGCTGCCGAGTAGGACTCGAAACATCCTGGCTTTAAGCCAAGGAATCAGGACATGACACTTGCGAGGCATTAGTAATGCCAGTCACCATCACCCCCTAAGAGGGAACAGAGTACAGACGGTGGGTCTGAGGAACTCCAGTTTGCTGCCCACTGTACAAACTGACATTGATTTTGTTTTTCTTCAGTGAACTGACGAAAGAAATCACCTCACACCCTGCTTCCCCTCACTCGCTACTCCTGGCTATGCAGACCAAGCTGCTTCCTTCATTCACCTCTGACGCTCAACTGATCTTTTCATGAGACAATTTAGACTCAGGAGCTACAGTCTTTCTGTTTCTCTTCCTCTTTTTGAGTTATTCAGCAACCTGACAGAGAAATCCAGAAAGCACTGCAGTTGTCAGAAGAGGCAATGGATATGGCCAAAAGGGGATAAGAAAACCACCTTTTGAATCATAGAATGGTTTGGGGTGGATTTTGGCAACAACACACTGCTCAATTGGCATAGTGCATCTCGCAGGATAGCGGGCAGATCTGACTGCTGTGGCTACCAAGGCAGATGTCTTCAGGTGTGAACAACAGTAAAGAAATTACAAATCAAAGTGGTACGTTTCACATACACGGTTCCTTACCTTGTGGACAAACAGGGGGTGCTGCTGCTAACGGTGCTGTGAGCACGGTGTAATTATGAAAGATTAAGCTGGAGCTGATGGCTGCTGCCCTGTGGTCAGGAATTAGAGCAGCACCTGCTGCGCTAACACGCGTTTTAGTGCTAAGGTAACACCCCCTGATACAAAGTTAGGGATGGAGAAACAACAGAAAGACGTTTTACAGTTGTTTATCTTTTGAGTAGAATACATGCTTTTGACCTTGTAAGAAATAAAAATATAGAGAGAAATAAAAATATATAGAGAAATAAAGCCGGTATCTTCTATTTTTTTTTTTGACATCTTCCTGCCATACAAAATGATCCAAGGTAATTCCAAGTATTTCTTAGAGAGCTGTAACTTAACATATAGGGTTGTTAAGGAGAGATGAACGATCTTTAGTAAAAGAAGGAGCATAAGGTAACAGCAGGTACTGATAGAGGACAAAGCAGATGCTGCAGCTTTATTTAAGATGCCAAAGAAGGTCTTAGAAAGAAAACCCGCACAATATAAGAAGCTGGCTGCTACATAGCGGGATGCGGGCGTTACACACCCAAAACCAGACCCAATCTCCCGCTCCTCCTCACGGGACCCCCCCGACCAGCCCCGTGCCGAGCCGTGGGGACCCCCCGAGCCCCCAGCCCCCGGGGGTACCTGCAGGAGGCCGCCCATCTTGGCTCGCAGGGCCGCGAACTCCTCGGGGGCCGCCTCGGGGTAGAGCTGCCCGCGGAGCAGCTCGGCCGTCAGCGCCGCGTTGCCGTGGTAGGCGGCCTGCGCGATGCCGCTGAGCAGGGCACCCAGTGCTTTACAGCCCTCCGAGCCCGCTCCCAGTGCCTGGCACTGGTGGGACTGGTGGGACTGGGGCTGCTCGGCCATGTTGGAGGGGCGGCCCCAGCGCCTCGGCCCGCCCCGCCGCCGGCTCTCGGCTGGCGCCTGGCGGCCGGGGCTCAGGGTGGTGGCCGCTGCTGGCAGCTCGGGGTGGGAAGCTGAGGCTCTCGCCTTCCTGGCAGGGTGAAAGCGAGCTCTGTGGGTGAGGAGGAGCTCGTGGTTTCGTCAGGAGGAGCTCAGGGTGTCGGGGTTGGAGCCGGCACGGAGCCGTGCCCGAGGTAGCACTCACGCGGTGGAGGAGAAAGTGGTGGGTGATGTTCCTCCTCACGGGTGGGTGAGGGATCGTGTGCTCCAGCCATCCCACAGTAAGCATCAAGCACCAGCCAAATCCGTATCTCGAAACGCAGCAGCTCTACAAGAACTTTATTTATCACAAATGTTTAGGCACACGCTGCCAGGCAATCGGACATTTGACTGACCAACACAAGTAGTGACGCACACCAGCATGGATCCTTCACTGTCATCCCTTCGCTATTACACATTCACAAACGTAACTATAACATTTGCTATTATCACCACTATTTTTCCACGCCCTGACAATGCAATGTTTCAAAGTTATCCATGAATTAAAAAAAAAAAAAAAACATCCCCCAGAAGACACAACCTTAGAGGAATGACCCGATGCAGTGCAATAAATCTCTGCATCTTGAACTGTACTTCTGTTAAAATGTTCCATTTTTACTAAATATTCAGGTATTTTAAGGAAACTTCCATACAATGTGCTTTGTATCCCTTTGTTGTAAGACACAAGGTAAAGCACAAAACGTGGGGACAGTTCAGAAAGAGGTACTAATAAAAATCAAGTGTTTTCGCTGTGCACCACTCTATACAAGTTCAAATATAAAAAATATTAAAATGCTTTGTATGTACAGGCATATACAGTCACAAAAGAGCCTACATGCTCTCAAAGGAGATGCCTATAGCAAATGTTCTTCTGTTAATACAGCGGCATCATATACCACCTGATTTCAAATATTTGAGCCCTTCATTGTTGTACTTTTATGACATAAAAGAAATATCACGTGTTGCTCTAAAATATAAAATATAAATTATGATCGATACAGTCTGTTCTGCTCCATTCTTTATTCTGTATCTTTCTGAAAGCACAGAACTGGCAAAGAACACAGACCAGGTGCCTGTATCTGAGTGGGATTGCTGTATACTTCTCGAAGCTGGAGGAACAGGAAAAGTCACCAGGATGTATATCTATTATTTTCTTTCAGTTTCTCTGTTGATTTGGAGAACTGTTAACACGCTCACTTTCTCCAGTGGAGCTGGAAACACAGGAGATGCCATTTGTTCCGATCACTAGAAATTAGTACTGTAGTAAGAGGAATGTATCTCCGTGCCTAATTTGGCTACAGACTCTTCAATGCACAGCTAACCACTCCCAGACTCAAAACACTCCTCTGGTGAGAATATTTGCTCCTATTAAAAAATAAAGTAAATATGAGCAGAGGGGAAGGGGCAGGGGGAAGTAATAACCCTTCAATGGCCTGTCTGTATCACCATGGAAAATGAGATAATGCTTCCTCTTACTCCGCCTTAAATTTCTAGAGATTCTGCTCCTCGATGATATTCTGTCTCCTGCTGCAAGCTGAAATGTGTCATTAAGTCCTAATAAGCAATGCTGCTTTATTGACTTAGGTTGAGGTACAAATTTGCTTTAAAATTGCTTTTTCTTCTCAAAATTGTTCAGTTTGTTGCAAGAAGATGGCGAAACAGCTGGAGAAAAGTGCCTACTTCTGACTTCAACACCAGTATGAAAGTATTCAAAATGCACATGGCAGCAACCAGTGACCTGTGTCTTTAAGAATATTTTTTATTTGATTTTGTAAACAACCTTAATTTTAAACAAATTAAAAATACATTGAAAATTCTCTATTTATATACACAGTACATGTTCAAACTTCACTTCATTGTGTTACCATGGTTTAAGCAGAAAAACAGGTTTCTATCCAAAGCCCAGTTGAATTACAACCATCCTCTGCAGTACAGCAAACCATCGTGCCCAGACACGGTCCCTTCAGCAATACTTCATTTGTTATTTATCACCTGAACCGTTTTTCGGCCGTAGTGGTAATAGCTGTACGCAGATGTTACCGTCGTGAACGCTGTGATGCACCTTTGGGAGAAAGAGTTCCTGTAAGTCAGGTGAGTCCGAGTTATGACAGTAAATGTTAACACTTGTTTTAAAGAAGGGAAGAGACAATCATCTGCTTCAGTTTGTAGCCTGCAGAATTTTTACCAGCGTGGGAAGTGACTGATGTGAAAAACCATCGCTTGGCTGCACAAAAAGGGAGCATGCAGATAATAGGAAATACTTGAACTTCTTATTTCAACAAGCGCCAAAGCTAAAGCTCAAGTTTTGTATTTGGCCTCTTTTTTCCCCTTCCCGGGCATTAGGAATTTCTAAATGAGCAGTGCTCCTCTCTGTCAAAGGCTGGCACCGTTCATGCGTGAGTCGCTGTTACAGTCCTGCCCCTCGCTGCCACTGCCAGGCTCGCTGACATCATTGTTGGAGCATTCCTACAGCATCCTGGTAAGTTACACCTCACATTTCTTCATTACTCACTATACGGGAACTCTCTCAAGAGTCCCAGAGAAATAGCAAGGAAAGCGTCTTTCACAGAGGCAGTTTTGGGTCCGGCTTTCCAACGGGATGAAAAACACACTTGACTGTTAAGATAAAGGTTCCTAGCTCCTTAAAAGCTTTGAGGCTGTTTTTCTGTTTTGTTTGCTTTTTAAAAAAGGCACGTAACGCTGGATCTTTCACTACTTTAAACCAAGTTACGAAGTAACGCAGCTATCCGCAGTCCTGCCTCTTTGTTCCAAACTCTTGCCTAAGAGCTGAGGATAAATAATGCCACAATTAATTGTTCAGGTCTGCAATGACAGTGACGGGAAAGGCCATTATTTAAAGAAGTACACTCCTGGTGGCCTGTTTTCATTTGATCTCTCCCTTTTCTCCCCTTCCTCTCTATAGCCCAAGAGGAATCATTGACTTCTTCAGGTACTTTATTTAAGGAGGCTTCAGAAACCAAGATTTCAGGATAGCAGGTAGAGCATAAAACATAAGAAAATACCTCCTGTCTATTTTTACCGGTATCAAGATTGTTTCTCTAGGGACGCTAATGGCACGAACATACACAGAACACATACAGCTTTTCTTCTCACTCTTCTTTTATACTAATCTGAACATACACTTTGCACCGTGTCTACTCTCAAGACTTGTTTCTTAGCTGTTATTCCTAGATCTTACCTAGTCTCAAAATAAGTGCCAATAAATATATAGCTGCTGTGTCAGTTGAGAATAAACGTGCAAAAATTCAGCCATAGGGGGTCTATGACATCATTTGGGCACAGTTTTTTTGTTCCACACAATTAGATTAACCTCAATTACCAGTTTCGTAAGGAGTACGTTAAATTATCTGGAAAAAGAACGAAGAGACGAGTTACCATAATGTCTGCAGGTAGATGCTGTCCACATAATCGAAAACAGGAGCTGCTAAAGACGCTGCCACCAGAAGTAGCTGAACAGCTGTATTCATCTGATAAAAGCAAAATTAGAAATGTGACCAAAATGAAGAGCACTCTCCAAGGAATACCACTATACACTTTTAATACTTGTTTAAGTAAAAGTCTATATACTACTACTTAAAAAGTACCAGAAAAAATATTTTAAAACTTCTTTTAACAAACTATCTTACACATTTGAAGTTGCCTCCAAATTAGTTGGCACCACACTGAAACTGCACTCAGCAGCAGCAGGAAACAGCTCTCTCCCTCCAAACTACAGCTCGCCCCAGCTACAGAGAAATTTATCTTTTCTAATGAGTTATTACTCTTACCTTGCTAATGAATGTTGGTTTTAGTTGGGCTGTAGCATAACAGGGATTAAAATACCTGCTGAGTGTTCTCTGTTAGGAGAGAAAAGGGGAAAAAAGGCAATTCTAGCAGATTTGTTTTAATACACCTCTTAAGCTATCAACCCATGTTTTGAGCAACCATCAAGAGGGAAAAATCTATTGGTTACAACCTGTTAATGCTTACTCATTTTATATACACGTAAAAGTATGTTAAAATAAGATTCAATCACAGTAAAAAATGATTACATGCTCATAGAATTTTGTTTAACGCTACAAACTTACTGGTGGAGAGAGAGTTTTGTATCGCACGTAAAAAACAGCAGCGATGAGTGCTACATCCCTCAGAATGATCATGGAAGTCAGTGAAACTGAAAAACCAAGCCAACAGGATCTAGTGAAAAATCGCGTCCACGACTAAGAACAAAATGAAACAAAAAAAGCACAACACATGAAGCAAGAAGAAATAGCCACCTCCAACTTCTAAACAACTTCTAGGTACGACTGAAGATTTTTAATGTGACTTCTGAAAGGGTCTCATGTGAAGTCTTAAATCAATCCGTCCTGAGAAATCTTTTGATATACCTGCTGACTACTATTGCTTTGAAGAAATTACACTTGAAAACAGCAGCAATGCTTTTTGATGTGTAGATCTGGGCGGGGGGCAGAGGTGTGTTTTTTGTTCAAGTATGTAACAGCAGCAAATAACAAAGTACAACTAACTGGCAAAACTAAAGTTTTGAGCAATACAGAGTTTTCCTTCCAGAAACAGAAGAAATATTATCACACGTAGGATTAACTTCTGTACCTAACACAGCATTGGCAAGTAATGGTATTTTCTCACCTGGGATAAGATTTGCACAAGTTAGGCTTACGTAGAGCACGCTGATGAGAATTTTATCTGCCAGAGGATCAAGAGCACTTCCCAAGGCTGATTTCTGATTAGCCCAATTTCGTGCAATAAATCCATCCAACTAGGAAAAACACAATTCAATATTTTCGTATTAAAGAGCTAAGAATACAACAGCTTTTATGTGCTTCTGTTACAGAAAGATTTCCTGAATGGCATGACACAGGACAGCTAGTTTAATTTTGATGAGATATGACACCTGTTAGCTGATACTTGTATCACTTTTTTCCCCCCCCGCATGTTGCATTCCAGATTCTGGAAGCCTTCAAAGATATTCAGTTCTCATTATTTCAAAGAAAAATGAAGAAGATGTTTTAAAGTGCACATCTCAACAGACCTCTGGGTGCATGAGCACTGGCTGGACAGTTCCCACATGGGGATGGGAAGGAACCCACCCGGCTAACCCCACCGCTCCACCAGCACCAAGGTACAGGAGCTCACCACAGTGTCACAAAGGACACGTACAGCATTTCTAGAAAACGATGAGCATAAAAACGTGTCTGTTCCTATAATTTACTCATTCCTATTCTATTCTCTCAATTCCAACGTACGTCGATGGGGTCACCACATCCCAGGCTATCCCCAAAGCATCTCCAAACCAATGCAAACGCACCAAATCTGTTACGCCAGCCAAAACGAAGACACCGAGTGCAACATTGAAATTTTCTTCCACGATCAAATAGCCCAAGACCGGCGCCAGACCCATCCTCGCCATTGACAGTATGTTTGGGATCGTCCATGGGTTTTCATACTGCAAAGCAAGAAAGGAGAAACTTCAGGCCAGGAAGGCAGATTCTCGTTTAGCACGTAATGACAGCAGTCAAGGTAAACAGGGGGCTGAGGCGGGGAAGCCCTGCAGATGTTGGCAGCGAGCTGCCATTTGGGCAGGGCGCAAAGCACCTGAGCGGTAAACATTAACCAAGGCTTTGGTTTGGCAAATAGGGCACCACGAGAGAAGACACAACTGAGAGAAAACCTCCCCTGACAGATTTCCTTGACAGGTTCCCCTGACAGAAAGACCCTACCCAACAGCAGATTCCCTGACAGAAGATTTCCCTGACAGAAAGACCCCTCCCCAACATAAGATTCCCTGACAGAAATACTCCCCCTGACAGAAAGACCTCCCTGACAGAAGATTTCTCTGAGATTTTCCTGACAGAAAGAGCCCCTCCAACAGAAGATTTCCCTGACAGAAAGACCCCACCCCAACATACGATTCCCCTGACAGAAATACTCTGACAGAGGATCCCCTGACAGAAAGACCCCCTCCAACAGATTTCCCTGACAGATTTCCTTGATATTTCCCTGACAGAAAGACCCTCCCCGACAAAAGATTCCCCTGACAGAAATACTCCCCCTGACAGAAGATCCTCTGACAGAAAGACCTCCCTTGACAGGTTTCCCTGACAGAAAGACCCCCCCGACAGAAGACTCCCCTGACAGAAACACTCTGACAGAAGATCCCCTGACAGAAACACTCCCCGACAGAAGATCCCGACAGAACGACCCCCCCGACAGATTCCCCTGACAGAACGACCCCCCTACCACCCCCCCACCCCCCCCACGCACCAGCTCAGCGCAGCGCCCCGCCGCGCTCCTCTCCCGGCACGGCTCCTGCGGCGCGGGGCCCCCGCTGCCGGCCCTGGGGTGCCCGAGGCGGCTCCAGAGGGCGGCGGCGGCGGCGGGGAAGGGCGGCGGGGGGAGAGGCGGCGGCGGCGGCGGCCGCTGGCGGTGGCGGAGGAGCCGCGGGGGCTGCCCCAGGCCGCCCCCCCCCATGAGGCAGAACCCGCCGCCGGCACCACCATGGCGCCGCCCCCCAGCCCCGGGCGGGCTCCCTAAAGCCCTGGCCCCTCCGCCGCCACCTCCACCACCGGTGCCACCGCCGCCGTCTCCCGGTCGCCTCCTCCCCGCGGTGCGGAGGAGCCCCCAGAGCCCCCTGCCGAGCCAAGCGGCGGCCAGCATGGTGCGAGGCGCCCGCTACCCGCGCTGCGGCCCTGCCCGCCCGACCCAGCGGCCTCCCGCCGCCGCCATGGGCCCGGGGACAGGGGGCGGGCGGGCGGGCGGCGCCGTGCGGCCGCGCACCGGGACGAGGAGGAGGAGGAGGAGGAGGAGGGGAAAAGGGGAGGAAGGCCGGGGTTTGGCGGCGTTTTGCGGCCGCCCCCGCCGCTTTACGGCAAGCAGGGAGCCGCCCTACCTGAGGGAGGGAGGGGGCGGCCATGAGGGGGGCGCCCCGCTGCAGCCCCCCGGGGTTTTTGGGGGGGTTATGGGGAGAGGTGCTCGGTGCGGGCTCGGAGGGCTCTCAGCCCGGTTTGCTTTGGCTCGAAGGTAACGAAGGAGAGTTTACTTTGTTAGCTCTTGTGAGGTGCTTGGCCCTGCCACCCTTCCCTACATAGAAGGGTTTTAACTCGTTGCTGGGCTCGGCTCAGCCCCAATTGAGGCAGGACCCCCTGTGCTCACCCACCCTGATTACCTATAATGCTCAAGGAACTCGTAAAAGAACTGAAAACCCTGAACCAGCAACCTGTCACAGTAAGCTGCTAACCTCTTTTTGCCCCCAGGGTGAAAGACAGTTGAGAAATGCAGTTTGCTTGCTCTGTGACCTCGATAACGTCCTGCTTCTGGCACACCAAGGGGGAGGCACCCCTCAGTGGAAAAGGGGAGTGAAGGTAGATAATGGGGAACTAGACCTGTGAACACCTTCCAGATGTGGAGATGACATGAAATGGCCACGCTGCCATGCAGAGGGACCCCAGCAGGCTGGAGTTGGGCTGACAGAACCATGATGAAGCTGAGCAAAGAAACAAAGTCCTGCACCTGGGAGGGAACAAGCACAGGCAGCAGTACAGGCTGGGGCTGAGCACCTGGAAGCACCTCAGCAGGGAAGGATCCAACGGGATACCAAGCTCACCCTGAGCCAACAAAGCAGCAAGGGCTGGGTTAAGCAGGGGGAGGTAAAAATCTTCCTTACATCGAGGTGTGGGCTCCCTTGTCTGAGAGGGACGGACAGGAGAGAGTCCCTGGAAAGATGATGAAAGGACTGGAGCTTATGTGATAATACGGGGACAGAGGACTGGGACTGCTGAGCCTGGAAAAGAAGGTTATGGGGGAGAATCTGAGCGCGTATCAATAGCAGATTGAGGGAACAAAGAAGAGGGAGTCAAACTTCTCAATAGTGCTGAAAGACAGGACAAGCAGAACTTCAGAGAGCAAGGCTAGGCGAGGCAGAACCCTGCCTCTGAAATCCCCATTCAGCGTTCTGTCTCTCATGCCCCCCTGCCCTAGGTTGTTTTGTACAAAATTTAAGAAAAGTCACTTACTGGAAAAGGTGAAATTGTGAAGACTACTTTCTTATACATCTTTATGTATTTAAACATCTTAGAAATAGGAGGGGAGAAAACAGAAGCATCAGCAACACATTGTTTCAGCTGTGGGTAAGCATTAAAAAAAAAAAATTAAGAATCTGCCCTTTTATTGGAGTAGACCATGATCCTGATTTCATAATTGTACAGAGCACTTCGTGGAACGAACATCCTGCTGTGGCAGGAACAGAGTTAAACACATACAACATTTAACATGAATGCGTTATGAAATAGCTGTTAATACCCACACCCCTGTTCACTGTTACTATATCTCTTGAATAAATAACTCAATAAATTTTAACAAATTTATCAATGTATAAGTTTAATGAAAAAATAAAAATTCAATTCCTGTTTTTACACATTAAATACTGTAAGGAGACCTTAAATTAGACTTGCACTGCAAATAAAATCTCAAAGACCAATAAATACAGACTTACAAATCAGAAAACCAAATCAGTTTCAATAAGGTATCACCTTTTACTGTTATAAAGCTGCACTGGCTCAACATGATGGTTCCCAAATTTTGGGAAACTTTTCTACATATTAAATTCCTCAGACGACCTACAGTGCTAAAAACACAACTGACATTGTTCTCTCATGAAAGATTGCTTTTTTAAAACCTGTGGGTAGAACATCACTAAGTTTAGAAGCAACATTTGTTACTGTGATCATCTGGGCTAGCAGACCTACACCTACAGGGTGAGTCCGGCAGCAGTATCACACCACAGTTTGTCCCACAACAGCTTCAGGCAAGCCTGCTGGCATTACCAGTTTCCAAACAAGAATCTTGCACCTGAGGTAAGCAACGCTGCATCAGCTTCTGTGGTAGGCTGCAATTCAGGATGCTTTATTGCTGTGTCCACCAGCTCATTCCAGATACTTTGGTTGTGTCTCAAAGTTCAGAGACCCAGTCTCTCTCTTCACATAGTCTGAAGCTGATAAACTCTCAAGCCTTTTTTCAAAAGATAACCCTGATCATTTAGGGATTGAATAAAGCTTTCAAAATCAAATACCTGGAGGAAAAAGACAAAGAAATATCAGACTGAAAGTATTACATTTTATCTGGTACAAAGCAACATCAACAATTTAAAAGAATTGCAGTATTTACATATTAGTGAACTATGCAGAGTAACGTATGTATTTATCCAAGTTCTGAAACAAACAGAAAATATAAGTACCATTTCTACAGTTCTCATTGATTTCCAAGTATTTATTCCATATCTAGAACATTGAATGGGCAAAAAAATATTGTAGGAAGGCAAAATTATAATTAATTCAATTAGCTACAAGTAACTAGTTGCTAAATGAATGTTCATTTGAGAAGAGTGGGCAATAACGCATCCTGAGGGCAATAACATTCTGTCAGACATGGATCAAACCAAATATCCTATGTACAGCCCACATGTGGACAAGTTTGGAACTGAAGTCATCTTCCCCAGCAGACCAGGGTAGGTTGACCACGTAAGAGAAGAACAGCATTACTGGCCACAGTAAGTTCCATACAAAGAAATTCCTGGTCGCTACTTCTCACTTTAACACTCCAATTTCAAAACTTCTACATTGGCATTTAAAGCTTTTGACCATGAAACAAGAAGTAGAAATAACTATCAATATTTTTGTTTAGCTGAAGCCTCCCTCACAAGTACAACATATAAACCTGTTACAGGATAAATACGTCTCTGGCCACATGTCCTACATGATGTTCCTACCAAGTTACAGCATTCGGATGCTTGAAGCAGAACCAAAAACCCAAAGGGCACATCTGGGCCAGTGAAGGCCAAGCAGAAACCTCACTGCTCACAAATAGAACAGACACCACAACGGCATAAATAAATAAATACACAATAAATAATTTTGGCTGCTCTTTTTGAAGAGATGCTTGATTTCCATACTTACTCGTATCTGTAGCTCCTTCGCAATCTGCCGAAGCTGTTGCAATTCAAAGAGGTTGTTGTAAGTTCTTTCCGCAATGCTGTTGAGGGCAGAAATAAATCTCTTTGCTTGGGACCGATTGCTCATCCCAGACCCGTGCTGGGAACGTTCAAAGTCCAGTTTCCCAAACTCATCCGAGTAGGTTCCCAGCATGCTAAAATAAACATATGAATGGGAAGTAAGAGTAAAAATGCATGAAGTTCCTTCCTGAAACATAACTGCTTGAGATGCTTTTATTCCTAGGGGATGACTTCCTATCTAGGGAACGTAGATTAAGCATCTTCCCAAATCACTTTTAAACTTAAGTTGTTCAACAGCAACAACAGGCAGTGAGCACAGGAGACAAAAATTTCTGGCAGCACCTCATCTCTAAATTACTGTGTACTGATATTCCTGACTGCTTTGGTGACACAGCTCAGAAGTTGAAATGACAGTATTCAACTTTGGGCTGCTGTTGATTTTTAAACAAGTGTTAACAACTCTGAATGTTAGTAGCAAGGGCCTAAACTCACTAAAGTCTTTTCTTCACTGTGTTTGCCTGTCAGTGTTTTAAAAAAAGTCTTTGAATAACACCAAGATGCTTTATTTTTAAAGCACCGTGTATTACCTGTATTTCATTATTTCTATTACATCCTCAGCATCTTCCTTGGTACATTTCTCTCTTAATTCCAGCCTTGATCGTGCCTTAAAACAAAAACAACACAGAAAGGTATATTTAAGGTACTATACCTGATGCAAGAGAAAGCTACAGCCCTGCCCCATGCACACAATGATACAACAAGCACAAGATTTAGGAGCACAGAGATTGAATCCTGTGGGCTCAGGCTCCGATGACAAGCCCTCTACTTTTTACAGCATTTCAATGTCACGTCCTTCAAACACACATTATCAACAGGTTAGAGTTTATTTGCTTTTTAATAGTGCATTCCTGGGAAGCAGCACAATAACACAATGTTATTAAGGCATGGTGTTATGGAAAGCAGGAACAGTCTGAGTTCAAGATGGGCAGCAGCTTGTCTTTGCCTGCACCTACTTGCTCTCCTTTTAGGAGAGCATGATAGGTTTTATTTCTACCCCCTTAAGGGTGCTTTACCTCTTAAGAGGCTTTAAACAACAGTAGCTCTTAAGCATTTGTAAGTCTCTTATATCTTAAAAAAAAAAAAAAGCTGTGAGAAAATACGGGATATCAGTATCAGTTCAGGAATAATCTTTTTGCTTTCAACCCTTAAGTACCACAGCTTGAATTTACCTCAGTAAGTCGAATCAATGACTCCAGCTGCCTCGTGGTGATTGGCGTGCTGTCTGCTCCTTGGTTCTGCTTCCGAAGCTCAAGGTAGAATTCCTGGAGGACCTGAGCAGCTTCTGGAGATAGCTTTGGGTGAACGTACTGCCGAGCGTATCCGACGTACTTCCTCAGCAGCTGATGTGGAATGGCATCGAAGTTTTCTCCTGGTGAGATCTAACCCAATTACAAACAGAAGTCTTAGATTTCGGATTTTCTGTCAGAACCCTATAAAATACAAGTTTTAAACATAAAAATTTCATCTCCTAGGCTTTATCTGGTGAAATCTTCATGAAGCTCTGAACATGGTGCCACATATGTGAGCCATGTTCTTCTGAAATCCATACACCGTGTTAAGACACATTTTGCCATTTCAGAACAAGCAGCAGAGCTTGTAATTTCCACTTCTTTGTGTCAAAGGTCCCCTACCTATATCAAGAACTCTCTCAGAAAGGGAAAATACAATTTCCCAATTGTTACAGTATACACCTCTATAGAAGTATAAGCCTTCACATTTCCCAGAGGGGTTTAATTTCTCGGAGACCTGGCATTTAGCAATACCAGCCCTGAAACTAACCACTGAAATTGAGTAACAAAATATCAGTTCCTTCCCAAATTCCTCAATCTCAGTCCACAGATGTCCAAGTACGTGTCCAAGCACTTACACTGCTTTACTGAGATTCAGTATTTCACAGCATGTAATGTAAAATTATTACACCCAATCTAGTTCTGTAGCTCCTTACTGAAATCTAATACAGCAAATTCGATTTCACACAGAATACCTTCCCTCTACCCCAAATAAGAACAAACAGAAGGAAAAAAGCAACTCAGCTGTTAAACTCTTTCCATGTGAATTGGCACAATTTTGGCAACTCCAGCATGGTGGATAATGGCAGCTACAATAAATAAATAGCTACTTGCAGAAACTGGTGGCTGGGGCCTTAATACTACTTGAATTCAGAGCCAGTTGTGATGAGAAGAATGGGAGTAGGAGACGGAAGACAGCAGGTTGAGGTTGCCAGGTCCCACTGTAAGGAGCACCACAGAAACAGGCACTGCAATGGTCACAGGACAAGTCCTACCTTAAGCCTTTCAAGCAGTGGCCGATCGGAAACAACTTCAAGAACAGAGCGATCCTGCAGGCTGGCACGACTCACAACGGCGCTGCTGCACGCTGCCTGCTTTCCAGCTCGGATAGCCATCACGTGCTCGGACAGCAAGTGATCGTGATCTTCATTTGGGGTGTCCAGCAAAATGAAAACCAAATCAAATCTTGACAGCAAAGCACTCCCCATTCTAAAGTAAAGACAAGAAAACCACACAATCCTTGTATTAATGTTGAAAAACAACAGCAACCCTGCTCTGCTTCAAAAATATTTAGAGAATTGTGTCCTTTTCATTCAGGACAAAGCAAAACAGCAATTTCTCTACTAAAACAACATGAAAACTTATTACAAGCTTGTGTTCAAGCTCCAGGAAACTAGAAGTCAATTAAACCCAACTGCAAGACTGCCTGAAGCACCTGCTCCCGAATTTGGATTATATAAGCAGCATTTCAAAAAGTGCTCACTTTAAGTTCTCAGACACCGTTTTGGCTTTGTTATAATGCCCTCCAACGGGGTTTGCTGCAGCAATGATAGATGTCCTGGCTGGCAAGCTGCAAACAATGCCAGCTTTGGCAAGGCTGATACTTTGCTGTTCCATGGCTTCCAGCAGAGCCTGGTGTTGGCTTCCCATCTTATCAAATTCATCTATTCCACAAATACCTGGAAACAAAACAGGACAAAGGCTTATTAGGAAACACGTTAACTAAGGGACAAGTGGATGCCACAATCCAGTGCAACATCAGAACTCCACTCAGAGTCTGGGTACTGCAGGAGATCTTGGACCAAGCCTCCATTTCAGCAAGGTCTGTTTCCATTCCAAGCTGCTGCAGCTGAATCATTACAAAGCTGGCTTGGCGTGCAGAGGCAGTGTCTTGGCTACTCATTAAGATGCCAAAACAAGCAGTTTGTAAAAGCAGAAATAAATGGCCAACTTCATAAGCAAGCTATTTTTCAAAAACAGTAAGACTCCAGTAGCTGCCCTTAAGTCAGAGATTTCTCATGAAGGAAATCCTAGTTCTGCACCACGTGAAATGACACTGGTATGCAGATTGCAGAACTGAAGTTTTATACACATCCTAAGCCCTAAGAAAGCAGGAACCACTTCTGGAGAAGTCACTGGAGAAGCTCACAACTTCCCAGATTGGGAAAGCCACTACCATACTTCAGATTTACATCTTTAATCCCCAATTAAGCAAGCACTGTAGTTAACAACCTCTGACCCAGCAGCACCTCCCACCACCACGTTTGTTCATACGAAACCTATGGCATTACAAACATTACCTTGATCTCCGAGCACTAAAGCACCAGCTTCCAAGGCAAAATCTCCCGAAGCACCATCTCTAGACAGTGTAACAGTCAGGCCAGAGCTGGTGGAAGTATTACCACAAACATACACACCTCGAGGAGCAACGTTACACACTGCCTGGAATAAAGAAAAAACACTTTTTTTCTCATAAGCCTTACTCTAGAGAAACAGTACAAAGCAAAACCAAATCTGTTTCTTTCCATTTAACATAGCCCAACTGTAAAGCTGTAACTCCTTGCAACCCAAAGGACACGTTTCTGCACAATTTTTGTCGCAATATTTGTACTTAGCCACACCTACTGTGTTATCAGAACTACTTGGACTTGGGGCTCAACACCTGCACCCAAAGTGTGTGGAAATGCTTGGGAACATCCAATCCACCACAGAATTGCTGATACACAGTTTCTGTATTTTCAGGCCCCAGGGTCTATTTAGGCTAATATCTTATCCAGCTGGCCAACACAAGCTGCTTTGGGGGGGAAAGCATCGTTTGTTCCACAACTACAGGTTGAAGGAGAGGCCTCGTCTCTGCCATGCCCCTAGTATCCAGAAAACAGCTTGAGCTTTGAAAGGACTGGCAAAAGACAGGCATGTTGCGGTTAAGTTTGTTTAGAAAGCAGTTATCATTAGAGATTTACTGGGAAAATTAACTTTGTTTACTTGTTTTATTCAGAAGATAACACCCAAAGCATATTTGCTCAGTACCAGGTAAGTGACAGGCACTGACAACTGAATTAAAAAACAAACAGAAGACAAGAACAAAACCAACAAAACCCACCACAAACTGGTTCCTACACAGCTCTGTTCTTGTCCTTGTGATTTTTTTTTCCTGTGGCAGTGATGATAGAAAGGAGGTTTGTCTCAGGGTCTTATCTGAGGAATATGCTAATGGCATTACTTAGTATTATGCAGGGGAAAAAAGCCACAGAGTCATTTATTATATACCAGATATCCCAATTCAGTGAAAAAAAAAATCATTTATCAGGACGCTTGCACATACAACTGTCACTTTGGTTAAATTATTTTAAGGCACATCTTAACACGACACGTTCATGTTTAAAAAAATCTGAGTCTCTTTAATGAGATAGAGAATACTGCAAGTCTAGGAAAACTCTGCCCCCCTTTTGCTTCACAGTAACCACAGGCAAAGACGTGGAACTTTAAAACCATTCAGTTTAAGATACATTCTGCTGTTAACTGGCTTTGCAGTCTTGCAAAAAAAAAAAAAAAAAAAAAAAGCCCACCAGGACTGTGATGCAAGCGTAGGAACAGGTCCCTTCCCTGAAGAGCAGAGATCTGGGCCAGCCACACAGAAATAGGAAAAGAGGAGGGAAATAAGCCTCACGGGAGGTGAATAGCATGGTGGTTCTAAAAATGCCCTTGTTTTATATGACAGTGGGATAGCTACATGAATAAAGTGAGACACCTCATCAAGAAGAGAGGTTGGTGAAAGGAGCTAACAAGAGCAGGACAGCAACAACACAAAGTACTTTAAAGTCTACAGGCTTGACCAAGTATCTCTGCTTTGAAAATGTTTTAACAGGACGATTCTCTGGAAAGAATGGACTGCAGGGAAGCCATTTGGGTGCTATACGCTACACCTGAGGCATGCTGTATGAAGAGACATCTCCAGCCACGCCAAGAAACCTTCTGGTCTTCGTGCAGCTACCCTACAATGCTCACAAGAAGGTAGCAAGGAGTTACTGAAAAATACAATCATACAGTAGTAAGAAATCAACTCATACTTGCAACATTTGACTTTTTCCTAATCCTGGATCTCCAACCACCAGAACATGCGGATCTCCTCGAACTGGGATTCTGTTCTTGTCATCAACAAACTTCTGACATCCTCCAAACAATGCCAGGGCCAAGCCTGCCTTTACAATCTGTGGCAGTACACACCAACATAGTCAGTATTCAGTCATTGTGATCAGTACTGACAGCTCCCCAGAACTGCTTCTAGTAACCCCTCTCTTCTGGATGGCTGAGCTTAAATCCCAGAAGAAAGTTGCAAAAGTATAAGGCTGCCACCTCCCTGTTAGTTCACGCACTAGAACACCACTGAAAAGTCACCCATAAATACAGCCCCTGCCCCTTCCCTCCACCCCCGAGAAACTTTACAAATCCTGTAGAAGTTTACTGTGGCATAAACATTTCAGCCTGAAGTTGCAAAGCAGAGCTGGCAAACTGCTTACCTCATGGCCATAGATGGCAGGACAAAGGGAGCTGAAAAACAAAGCATACTGTGACATACAGAACAGAGATCTCACGTTACTACTAAATAATCACTTGTTCTCTCTCTCGTCCCAGAACACTTTTCTAAGTACAACATTTTTGCTTAGTTGTTGATGTAGTTTAAATGTAAAAACAGTACCATATTTCTCAAAAATTTTAGATAACCAGATATACTTGAAGCAACATGAAAAGCCTTTTATTTGAGTTTGCACAACTGCAAAGGACCGTTTTCCCAGCGGTCACTGCACTGTTGTGATTTTTATCAAATAACTACCTACAAGCCTCCTTCTAGAGATTCTGCAGTTTTGTGTTCTTTGATTCCGCTGGCAGGACCTGAGGGACAGCCCAGCTAGAGAAGCACTTCTCCATCTGAACTGAGGGTCTCTCACACCCAGTAACCACTGCCACACAACTTACTTCACAATGAGCCTGAAGAGGTTGTCTTCAGCTTGGATTTCTTGAACAGCATAGAGGTCCTTAAGCGAAAACTCCATGAATGATCTCTGAAAAGTCTCATCATCAAAGTTCTTTATTTTTTGTCCTTTACTGTTGCTGACAGAATTCGCCTCAATGTACAACAGGAACACACACTTGTCATTCTTATTTTTAGAAGCTGTTAGAAAGATTGATAGACAATGAGGAAGAAGTTTTGCATTTTTAATGCTGATGTTATTTACAAACGGCACAGGGCAATTCAGAAATATTTAGCAGACATATCTACAGCCTCTGTTTTGCATATTTAAGTAGCTGGACACCTGCTTTTTTTTTTTTTTTCCCAGAGAATGGTAACTGAGCAGTGAACGCAGGCTCACAGTAAATCCCAACTGCAGTTCCCTGCAGTATGTTCATTCTATTACAGCTACGCACAACATGCTTCTTCGTTTTTGGGGAAAACAACAATTCTAAGATTTCTCTAGGGAGAACTATACTGAAAAAGGTAATATGCCTTCACAGTTGTATGATGGCTTTTCTGTAACTTGAAGGAGGCATTGAAGCAAAAAGATTAAACAAATGATGAGCCTAGATGAGACTTCAGGAAATAAGGATGCCCCCCTGCCATGTGAGCAGTTCAGAGAAGGCTTCACTATCAGCTGACCCACCATAAAACACCACATGTCAGGACTGGAACTTGAAGACTATAGTTAAATATAGACCAGTGGGTTGCAAAAGGCAAACTCCCTCTATCAGTGGACATTTGAGACAGCGCTCCCCTTGAGCAGTGAGGCAGATTGCCTTTTCAAAATGACACCTTGGTACGAAACTTTGGGAACTTGTTAAATACACTTAACGCTTTTACAACTTTGAGAGCTCAAATGAAAGAGGACGGCTGTTCATCCTGTTGGGAAATCACTAGAAAAAAAATAAAAACCACAAAAAAGTATTCTGAGATGTGTCTTTTACCTTCCTCAGTGCTCGACACCTTGACTATCCCTGTAATTGTGACCACATCTCCTGGCACGCAGCTGTCCACCAGATCCTGAACCAGTTCACATTCAATTGTGCGAGGGATTCGGCCTGCTTCTCGCTGATCATCTGACATGAGCTCCTGCACCCTGCAATACAGGTGGTAAGCACTCATTTCACGCGTTACGTTACGTGGTAACACCACGTGTTACCAATTCTGGCATAGAGAGAACGGCATACACTGAGAAGGGAGGCACCAGAAATGTCCTGATCAACACTGAAACAGCGGTGCTGAACTTGAGAAACAGGCTTTTTCAACTCAGACTTGAGCAAAAGGGCATATAACATACCTACAACCCCAAAAGACAGTTACAACGTACTCCTGAAATACTAATTGATGTGGACTTCAGATTTTCTAGCACTGGTGTGTTCATGTAGAAATATGTACGGTATGTGAAATAAGATGGACTTTATTTACAAAGTTAGGAGGTCAGACATGATAGCTCCAATGCTTAATTGGCATTTTAACCCTAGAAAATGCCACGAAGTTCCTCAGACCACAGCAAGAACAGCAGCATGCTCTGTGTAGTTGCAAAAGGCCAGCAGCTAACAAGTTCTTTAAAAGGTTCAGATTTTGACTCTGCACATAGAGTCCTGAAAATTTTCCTAGAAGCTTAGCATAAAGCTTCTCTTAAGCTGTGATGAACAGCACCCTCTACAGCTACTCACAAGAATGTCAGTACTGTTTTTAATGAGTTCTAAATCACTTACTAAGGAAAGTTCTTCAAGAAATACACTTGGATGACATTTGGCATTGTAAGACTTGACACTGAGCACATGAGCTTACAGAATCTGAACACAACCAGAGGAAAGCAGTAAGAGTTCTGTTTCTGCTCAGGTAAGCTTAGTGCTTACCTGCAGTAAGCTAACAGGATGAGCAAAACACAGAGCAAATTCTCCTGAATGTGTATTATGGGACAAGAGCAGCATGGTCACAGTACAGCAGAAGCAAGGAAACAAAAAGAAACATTCAGCTCGTTCAAGTCAAGTGTCACAGCTGATGAATAATTTAACACAGCTTTCCTAACGGACTTTCAGTTCATTAAAAGGAATTATTAAATATCAGAAGCAACTAAAAATAATGTAGAAAGTCTACAAAGAGCACAGATGTAATATTTCTCAAAGAACTCACATTAGGAGGAATTCCCAAGAAGCTATTACATTGTTCAGGGTTCATACACAAAGTACACTATTTCTGTGATAAAACAACTGCTTTGTAACAATCTTTGAGAAGTACTTACTGCAAAAGAGTAAGGAGATTAAAATGACAAAGTGTAACACAGAAAGAGACATCCTGTTGCTTTTTGACTGCTTTGGTTATTACATTTTTGTGCAGGGGTGGAGAGATGCTTACTTCACAGACTGCCAGTCCACTGTTGTGGTTAAAGGAGAGCTTCTGTCAGGGGTGAATGACCGGCCACGGCACTCAGGTACAAGGCACTGTAATAGAATTAATTCTAATTCATTCTTAGTTGTTGTTTTTTTAATGGCAGTTTTAAACCGCCTTTTTATTTTTCAAAAAGAAAGCAAGACAACAATATTGATTATCACAATTTAAGGAAAAAAATCATTAAATTAATGCTACAGACTAACACATAATTAACAAATCTGTGCTATCAAGCACAGACAGCTGATCCTTGGCTCAGTTGTTAGAGCAAACACAGGTAATTTGTATGATCCCCTGATTCATGGGAGTTTCTCCAAACTGCTTTTGTTTCAGTAGTATACACTTTTTTCAAGGTTATGCACTAATTCATAGCTGGATGGTAAGTTTTTCCTGTTTTGTTTTTTAAACGTGTCACATTTTTAGGCTAGCTTTAAATATCAAAACTAATTCCCCTTTCACCACCATTTCTCATCCTTCAACGCCGACTGACGTTGCCGTTTTTCAAATCCCCACAGAAATGCAAGAAGGAGAAGTATGAGCTCGGGCAATTCTAACTTACCTTCATTGGAAGCGTGTATTTTCCATCAGGCAGAGGAACGCTCTGAACATCTCCACACGTGCCACAGACAAAGGCAAGCTTCGTGCACAGAGGCTTAATGTTGCTGACGCGCACAATGGTACCCCGCAAGGCGATGTACTTCCCGTAGCAGTTGGCCCGAACGTTTTTCAGCTGAGTTAGCGGGTCGTAGTTGTACACCCTACACAGAAGTTAGCATTTGAATCCCTACCAGCACTTTGAATCCCTGCCAGCTGTACATTTTGTTTGTATAGTGACACCTGGAAACAACCAAGACTACCAAAATCACAGAAAATACTTAATAATAATCATGTATAACTGCCTTTGAATTATTCCCAGTTAAGAGCAGGGTTTAGACTTGTGAAAAAAGAACCAAAGACTCATGTCTGTGTTCCAAAAGATGCCTTCTTCATCTACAGGTTTTCCGAAACACAGTTCAGTACCTAATTAAAAGGGTGCAGTTTTATAGCAACAAAGCTTAAGAATATATCATAGTCTGTCAAACTCCCCAATTAATTTGACCTGCTGTGTTAAAACCTGCTGGAACCAGTAGAGAAAAAATAAATCAAACTCAAATAGAGCTAATACCCCCAGTCTGCCTCAGAATCCCAAGGTCTGAGACTATTTTCTGAAGAGGAAAGTGTTTCATTAGGAAAGCAACGGAAGTCACATTTTCACAGTGATAACAGCAATTAAGATTCTTGGATGTATATGCTTTTTCAAAAATTAGTGTAATTTCAGTTCCTTCATTTCAAGTTAAAGGTTAAATAATTAGAAACATTCTGGAAGCTTCCTATCAATAACCCTTTAATAGATGTAAGCTAAAATGAAAGAACAAATCTTCCTCTACCACTGTCCAAATACAGGCAATAATAAATATTGCCCACTGTAGTTTAGGTACACACCAAATCAACTTCTTTTTGAAGGCAAGCCTTTTACTACCAAAAGGCTAGATTCTTTTGAATCCTTTCCTCATTTCTCTAGTAAACAGCAGAAATATAACTATACTGCCGTTTTTAATGAACACGTGTTTCACAGAATAGTTGCTCTACTTGTAAATTACTTCTCTGTGTATAAACTGTTTCTTCAGCTTATAAGCAGGCTTCTTTTGCCTTTGCTTTCACCAGGACAGCTTAGCTTCTGATATTGCAAAGGTAAAAATGTAGACTGTTCTTCTGGAAATATCTTCACAGGGTCAAGTCTCTCTATTAAATAAGCCTTTAGCACCATGCACGGACATTGACGATCACTACAGAGGAGGCAAAAGGCTCTTCCTGAAAACAAAACACTCAACACCTATTACCTGGCATGAATGAGAGGCACATTTATTACAGCTTCTCCCTCAAGCGGCAATCCTTCCTGCACCTGCAGCTCCGCAGCATGCCTTTCAAGGTCCTTTGTTAGCACCTAGACAGAAGAGAAAGGCAGGCACAAACTTCATATTCCATGCAACACGGGTTCAACCGGCTACCGTTTGGTTACTGTCAGACCCACTGAAGTCTGAAGAGCTCTCTGCTGTCCAGCAGCCCCCACTAAACAATGATTCCCTGCTTCTGAACAGCTCTAAGATTCATTTTAAAAGGAACTGAAGATTGTATTTATTGAATTATAAAGTGAGTGTTTACAATAGTCTTCAATCCTGGTCAATGCATGGAGTTTTGTTTGACAAGAACAAAAGCACCTGAGAATTTGCCTTTCAACAAGCAGTGAAATACTTCTTTAGGAGACATTGAAAAGAGCCAAAAATTCTTCCACCAGCTCACCACTCACCCATTAGGCACGGCTCTTCCATGTGAGGTCAGATAACTAGCACAAGTAACTCACAGCCCATTGATAAAAACAGGAATTAGAAGTCACTGACATAACTGTTAGAACTACGTTTAGTTTTAGCCAACTGCTTTGACTATGACTAAGCAAAATACACTAAAACCAACGAATTTTCAAATCAGGATTTTGTAGACCATACAGAAATGGCGTAGAGATGGAAGTTATTGAGTTTTGATTGAACAAAAGATTTCCGTAAGACAGAAAAAAATATAGAAATTTGTTTTTATATCGTAATTGCCTTAAAATCCCACAGATTCTTTTCATTATGAGGGGTGTGCTCACAGATTAGAACTTCACATTTACCTGGTGAATTGCTAGACCCATACACTGCAATGTTTTCTGAGGCATATCCCGTAACTCAGTAGATATGTTTGGTATTGATTTAGTTAACTCTTTATCTTCTATCAGGTCCTTATAATCCACTAGGATACTTCCTTTTCTTTCTATTTCATCCTGCAAAACATTTAAAATTACCATATACACTTCAAAATATAAACACAATACATCCAAACCACGTCATAAACGTTTCACATCTGTGATGTAGATTATCTTTGATAGAGAAAATAAAATTATCTAACATCACTGCATCAACAATGTATATAAACAGACATATTTTACCTTATCATAAAGGTCAATGCGTTGCATGAAAAATTTTTCAAAGGCTTGAGTCTTCAGGACAAAAGGAGACTTGTCAGCATAAGCTAATCAGAAACATGCTATGTTAATGATTGACAGAAAGAATTATTTCAATTTCACAAAATACATAAAAATGCAATTTTTGTTCTGTTCTCTTTCTGTATTCCAGAACTGAGGAAGATGACTGATCTCTACAGTCCCACAGTAACGTCCTGTTACAAGGTGTGTTATAAAAGAGCTGTCTCTAGGATGACCGAGATCAACCACACAGGGGCAGGAAAAGCTCCACAAAGACACAGATTCCAGCCTTTGACAGACCGCACGCTAGAATATACCTAACTGAGCAACTTAAAAAAGATCCTATTCTACACTATTTAAGATTTCTTTCCAGTGTTTGAAGTCCAGAGATTACAGCGTGCTACAAGACTAAAACCTGTGTCACATGAATGTGACACAAATGTTTTCTCTTCCACTTATCCCCTCTACTTATAACCCACTCTAGAGAAAACAGAATAGGATATTTGCTATACATAATTTTGGTCTAAAAATACCTTCAGAAAAGTAAAGCTTCCAGCCCTTATATGGAATAAACTGGTCCAATGTTGACTGAACTAGTCGAGATGTTACTGAAAGAGATGGAAATTGGGATTAGAGCTATGTGGACACTAAAACTTGGCAAATTTTATTGTCAGTGATTCTTTAAAGCAGCAGAAGGCAAGCAGTGCCGTTGCCCAGCACACAAGCGGGCCACAAGAGGTTGCCCAGAAAACAGGGAGGAGCCAGCTCACCAGCTTGGGGCATTCTCTTGCACTCTGCCTTTTGTCCTCCTCGTCCTCGCCATCCTCCTCGCCATCCTCCTCTCCACCCACCTCTCCATCCGCCTCGCCACCCCTGGAAGCCTCTTCCCCGGGCAGCCCCCCTTCCCCTGACATCCGCACTCATTTTTCTGTAGGGGCATCAGCTCGGGGCAGTAACAATGGGCAGAAAATTTATGAATTATCACTACTGGGGATGAGAGCCTGGGGGGGAGATCCTCCAAGCCTTGGGGTCCCCCTCCAAAACACAGGGGGACCCCCTCAAGCCTTGGGGTCCCTCCACAGACCTTAACGCCCCACTTATAGGACCTGGGGTCCCCCTTCCAAGCCCTGAGGAACCTACTCAAGATTTGGGCCCCCCTTAGAGGCCCTGGGGCCTCCTCCAGGCCTTAAGACCCCACTTATAGGATTTGTGGTCCCCCTCCCAGCCCCAGGATCCCCCTTCCAAGCCTCTGGGTCCCTCCCCAAGCCCTAAGGGACCTGCTCAAGGTTTGAAGTCCCCGCTCCAGACCTTCGGGTCCCCCTTGTCAGATTGGGGATCCCCCTCCCAGCCCCGGAGGCCCCCTTCCGAGCCCTGAGGGACCTGCTCAAGGCTTGAGGTCCCCGCTCCAGCCCTTGCGACCCCCGTTCGAGGCCCTGGGGCCTCCCTCAAGGTCTTGGGGTCCCACTTGCAGGACTTGGCACCCCCATCCCAGCCCGGGGTCCCCTTTTCAAGTCTTAGGGTTCCCCTCCAAGCCCCAGGAGGCTCCGAGGGGTCCCTTTAAGCCCCGGGGGGTCTCTCCCGAGGCCGCCCCCCCTCAGCCCTCACGGAGCAACCCCCCGCCGCCTCAGCTCCCCTCAGGAGCCCGCCCGCTTTGGCGCCCAACCGCCACTTCCGGCCGCGCCGCCAATCCCCGAGGAGCGCGCGGCGGCCCCGCCCCCTCGGCGCCGCGTTGCCATGGAGCCGTGAGGGCAAGCGGCGGCGCGCATGCGCTCTGGCGCGGCGGAAGGCGGCTCGGAGGGGCGCTTCCGGTGCGGGCAGCGGGCGGGAGGAGGAGGAGGAGGAGGAGGCGGAGGCGGTGATGGCGGCGGGGCCCGGGCCGCGCATCTGTGAGGGGGAGTGCGCCGTGCTGAAGCGCGGGGACGTCTTCAAGGCGGTGGCCGTGCTGCGGAGGAGGTGAGGGGCCTGAGGGGGGCTGGGCGAGGCTTAAATTCCCGTCAGGAGAGAAATAAAAGTGATTTCAGTAAATATCGCTGATAAAACCCTTTTTTTCCTAACGTGTATAACCCAGCTTTATGTGTTTATAGGGTTATATGTGTATAACCGTGGATTTTATATGTTTTAATTTTATTCCTTGCCACGTTGAGGCTTCATCGCGTCAAAAGCACGCTGTGTAAATTATGTTCTATACGCTTAGGCTTTACCGGTCATTTTCAGGTGTCTCTTGAACTGAAAACATATAATTATGAAAAATATGCTTGGTTTAAGTTCTCTGTTCCCTTTCCATCCATTATCAGTGTAACGTAATTTTATAGTTAGCAGCACTTGGCATTGATCTTCTTGTGCTTGTCCTGGTTTCCTCAAGCACCCAGGTAAAAGCAGCACGTGTGAAGTTCCTTATTCTGTTGTGGGTTTTAAGGTCCTGTCACGCGGTCTCTTGGACGTGGTCAAAATGCTGCTTTTAATGCTATCAACTCTTTTCTCGTTTCAGGAAAATTATTTTCGAGAAGCAGTGGTTCTACCTGGACAATGCCATCGGACACGTTTACGGGACTACGTTTGAAGTAACGAGTGGAGGAAACCTGCAGCCAAGGCAAGAGGTGGAAGAAACTACCACAGGTATTACGGAGCCTTGGTTGATCTTGGAAGAACGAGCACTAATTATGTTTTCTCCGATAAGACCAAAGATGATGGAAAAGCTTTCTGTTAATCGTTTGTTAACATATCTTACTTATATTCTGTGTCACAAGTGCATGGGTTTGCCGTGATCCGCTGTTCCACTAGTCCTGTAACAAATCAACTTTTTAATATGGGAGAAAACTGGAACCGTGATTTGGGTGAATATCTATATATAAATATGCTGAGGTGTATTTTACATATTACATTTAATGGATTGCTTACACGATACATTGCAAGACCACAAAGCATGTGGGATTAATGCTGAGTCTGCTTTCTTTGAAACTAAAATCATTTGTTTCTCCGACTTAAAAGTATTTAGAGCTAGATTTTACAAATCTATATCCTTTTCCTTTAGACACAAAAGAAGCAGGTACAGATAATCGTAACATAGTTGACGATGGAAAGTCTCAAAAACTGACTCATGATGACATAAAGGCTTTGAAGGACAAGGGTATTAAAGGACAGGTAAAAATAAGGTTTTGGTGTCATTTCTGTGCTACCTTGATGGTTATATTTTAGTTTACGGAACAGGCTATTCTTTTAATGGTGCAGAAACTTCAGTGCTTTTTCTTTGTTCTTCTGCTCAAGTCATGTTTTCCCTAAAGATCTGTTTTTACAAAAACGCAAGGGCTGTTTTCAGAGAAAACTTCATGTAAGGTTGGCAACTTTGTCGATAGAGAGGCAAGAATGACTTCGTGCTGTATCAGAAGTCATAACAGACATAAAAGGAGTATTAATCATTAAGGAAACCTAATATACGTAATCACCTTTTAATTTGGTTTCTTCATAAGATTCAAAATGTTATTTCTGTATTGCAGACGTGTTCAAATTTCACAATAATGAAACTGCTAAAGGTGTAGTGAAGGATCGTGGAACCCTTAACTAATAACACTGCGTAACAAGCACGCTAACAGTGTGCTTCTAGGTGCTACCTACCAGTGATGTGTGTCTTTTATCTGCACCTTAAAAGCTAAGAATATTCCCAAGAGAGCAGTCCCGGTAGAAAAGGCATTGGTTTTTACCCCACTCTTAACTGGCAAGAAGTGAGGCCTTGTAACATGTTAAGAAACCCCTGCAGTAAGTGCTGTTCTGCACACGTTATCAGTCGAAATTCTCTCTCATCTTTGGTTTACCCTTCTTAGTAAAGATAAGAAATTGCTCATGCTTACATCAAGTTCATCTCTTTGCATCTTGCTGCGTGCTGCTGCTGTTCGAAGCAGCTGTTCTGCTTTTGCCTGCTTAATAATGGATGGGTCCGGGGAGTCTAGAATGGTATTTCCTCTGTTTATGTGGTTGTGCTGCTCTTGGCAATCTCTCTTTGATAAGAATGTACTAATCGGTCTGATAGCTTGGACATTTTCTGTCAGTTCTCATTATCTGTGGCAAAAGATCACTCTTCTCTTTGTCCTCAGCATGTCCGTGCCATTCGTCTGCCATACTGTTAATTAAGGTTATTAAAATAGCCTGCTTTGGTAATTAACTGGAGCTGAACATTCATTTCATGTGATATTAGCACTGTGAATGTCTGGTCACGTTTGAATTCGTGTTTGTGAATGGCATGTGTTTGTGATGCAGGCTGAGTTGCAAGGTGATTTGAATTGAAGCAGCCTCAGTGTTAGTGGGGTTTCATTGCCCGTCACATTCCCAAATTCTTCCCAGGTCCTGAGGGACAGGTGTACAGTGTGAGGCTGCAGGCATCAACTGGTAGTTATTCCTGGGGTATTGCAGAGTGCCACGTCTTCCCTTTGGCTTCTTGTGCTTGCCCTACAGAAATATTCTCCAGTTTCCTCACTACATTTTACTGGAAATAAGTAGACACTGCATTTAACTCTTCCAAGAATAAGGCAAAGAAGGAATGACGTGCTGATCCACACCATTAATAATACATCCTAAATGCCTGAAGGACTTTAAGAGCTGATGGCTTGAAAAAGAGCAAGTGAGAAGTACTGGCACCAATCTATTTGGAGCAAGTTTTTAAGGTGCAATGGGAGGTGCAACGTCCACGTGCAGCTTTTGTTCTTGTATCGCAGGCATGTGGACAAAAGAATGATAGATTTTATCTTACTTTATTCTCTTGGAGGTCTTAATGCTCACTCCAGCTGGAACCTGAAAGCGTGAGGAACAGGAATTATATTGGCAAAGGGAGGAGATTAGAACAAGGAGATTGGGAAAATAAGACAAGAATTTTGGGAAAACTGGAAGCCAGAGCTTCATTTCTGGCCATACAAGGCTGCCCTCTCTCCAGAGTTAGTTCTGGCACTCAGCAGAGTCCTTCCCCCAGTATGCCCTGTTTTCAGAATCAGCGTTTTCATTTTTGCCACTTTTACACTAGCATCATGCAGTTACACTTCTGTCTCTAAGTGTTCTGTGTGGTTCGATTCCTGCATGTAGTCAGGGCAGTGCCTCCCTTTCTGTGTTGATTAGAAGAATTGTACCCTGCCGTTAATGTCAGTAGAACTTAATGATACACATGCCTACACTGCAATAAAATATTTTCTGTGTTTGTTTAAAGCAATACTATATGTGAAATGAATAAGAAATACATACCAGCCGTAGTAAATATAAACTGTCTTTCCTAAGGAAATTGTTCAGCAGTTAATAGAGAACAGTACAACATTCCGAGACAAAACAGAATTTGCTCAAGATAAATACATAAAGAAGAAGAGAAAAAAGTAAGTGAATTTTAAAATCTGGAAAATATTTAGTACTTTAATTTGTTGACTCAAAGTAAGACTATTACTGCGTGTTTCTTACAGATACGAGGCAGTTATTACAATCGTAAAACCATCCACTCGCATTCTTTCAACAATGTATTACGCAAGGGAACCTGGAAAAATTAAGTAAGTTTTCATTTTGTTTCTCTTCTCAAGTGATGAGAATATTTTAATATTTTTAAAAACATTTGTATTATACCAGAGTATATAATACCACTTAATTAATTATTATTAACATATAATACCACTTAATAACACCTATTTTTATTAATGGAAAAAACAGTTAATGAAAACACTATAAATTAATGAAAAATAATGTGATAGAGAAAATTAATCAATATTCTCCTGCAGTGAAGAAAACCGTTGCATGCAGTGTTAGTTTCTTCCATTTCCCTTCCACCACCATTTTGCTTATTACCTCTGTTGAGTAATTAGCCACTTTGGTGGCACTTTACGTTTTCAGAGGGCTCTTATCTCCTGTTGGTCAGTGGCATATTGTCTCTGTTTTCTGGCTTAGCAGACAAAAAAACAAGCATCCTATCCAAAACAGGGATTTTAATATTTAACATGTTTAAGAATCAAATCTTCTTCATTCAGAAGCCTCTAGAATTTAAAAACACATGGATAGCATTAGAGGAGAGCGGGTGAAGATCTACTTGCATTTATTTTTTACCTACCTGAATTACGTAACTTGTTCCAGACATTAAGATGGACAGAATTATGGCTTTTTAAGTAGGAAAAGTTGACCTAAAATGTTCAGACTAAAATAAAGAGCATTTTTTCCAAGACTTCTCAAACCTTTTTTCTTCTTTCCCCAACCTCCTGCATTTGACTTCATTTATCTGTTAGGAATAGCTGTAAGTTCCTTGGCCATCACTGAGGCTCTTCAGTGTAGGTGTTCTACAGTACGTGTAGGTTTTGATCTGGGATTGCAGGCAGTGTGTACTGCTGCAGAATAGTTGAAGATCATAGACTCATGGAGTTGGGTTGGAAGGGACCTTAAAAATCATACTGCCCTGCCCTGGGCAGGGACAGCTCCCACAAAGCCAGGCTACCCAAAGCCTCATCCAGCCTGGCCTTGAACGCCTCCAAGGATGGGGCACCCCAGCTTCTCCAGGCAGCCTGTGCCAAATGCTTTACACAAGTGCAAGTAGATGACATCTGCTGCTCTTCACTTATCCACCAGCGCTGTAACTCTATTAAGACTGTTTTTCTAACTCTAAGAGAACTGAGTTGCTATTTCTTAAAGCTTTTTTTTTTTGTTGTTTTCTAGCCATTTGCGTTACGACACACTAGCCCAGATGCTGACTTTAGGAAACATCCGTGCTGGCAACAAAATGATTGTAATGGAAACATGTGCGGGCCTTGTGCTGGGCGCTGTGATGGAGAGAATGGGAGGTGAGTCATACAGCAGCTTTAGCAACATACAAAATGAGGGCTTATGTGAAACTTAAGAAATACATTTGATCTTGATACTTTTAAAAGGCACTACTATATAATCATTTCTCAGTTTTCAAAATCTGCTTGGACTGTCTCCAGCATTCAAACACCTAATTTTATTTCCATTGGAGGGAGTTGTGTTTTGCGTATTTCAGGTGCATTTACTATTTTTAAAAATATGAAATTTGTAGTCTGCTGTATGTAGATCTATTTTAGTGTCTGTCTTGGGTTAGCATAAAGATGTTCAGAAAAGGCTACAAGGAGCTTGTATGCAGACTGTTCTCAAGGACTTGGGAAGAGAGGAAAGAATGGCAGAACAGGGGAGTGGTAACACTGGAATCCAGACAGCCCACAGTACTGCAAGTGTTGTCACTCATCTAGCTCACTGTGCTAGACATTTAGCACCAGCATAACGTGTATTTTAAAAGCAATATATGACATTTTCTTGTAGGAGAAGTTTGACTTGCATTTATTTCTCAAACTCAGTTAACTAGTTTCATCTTAAATCATTCAAAGATACTAGACAGAGGTGACAATTATATTCCAGAAGCCTGGAAAGGTAGGAAGTGTGATGTAGTGTTGTGCACCCAGATGTCTGTTGGCTGAAAAGCACGCAGGCAGTTATACTATAAATTGTTTTCATTTCAGGAAATTTTGTGCATAGGATTAATTTCTGAAGTAAATTAACTAAGTTGTAATTACATTACAACTACTGAAAAGTTCTTGTTGCAATGTTTACTGTTTAAATTAGCTTTTACTTTTTAACAAAACCACTCAATAGTTATAAGAAAGAAATACTACAGAAAACTTGTCTTTTTAATTCTAAACTAAATCAGTTTCTCTAATGATTTGTCACTACTCACATATTCTGTGCAGATTCTGAATATGTTTAATACACGCGTAGTCTTTGAGTTACCATGTCCTTTAAATTTGCAGTAACTGTTGTCCTTCCAATAAACATTTCCACCTTGAGATGTGTATAAATTTGATGGTTAGATCAAGATAAGACAATTTGCTTACCTGTTTTTAAATGTATGGTCATTGATCCCAGAAGTTCTGACTCTCTAGTAATGATGTTTTTGATCCTTTGGCTTTCATAGGCTATGGATCCATTATTCAGATGTATCCAGGAGGGGGACCTGTTAGAGCTGCCACCAGTTGTTTTGGATTTCCAAAACATTTTTTCAATAATCTTCATGAATTTCCTCTCAGCAAAGTGGACAGTCTTCTCTCTGGGACATTTTCTACAGAGATGCTACCTTCAGAATTTGAAGATAATGCACTAGTGGAAGAAGAAAGCAATGGATTGATTGATGAGAAGCAGGCTTCTATACAGGAAACAGAAGAGGAATCTATTACTGCCACAGCTATGGAGATCAACCAGACAGAAGAGCAAGAAACAATGGACATTAACGCTGAAGATGTAGAATTTAAAGATAACAAAGAAAAAGATAATAAAGAAAATGTAAGAATGTTTACTATGGCTATTTGAGTTTTACAATGTTCATATAATTTGTCTGATTTCAGACATGCTGAAACATTAGCTTACTGAGGTGTTAAAATGGACTTTTGAAAGTTGCCTTACGTTGAGCTAAGCTGCACAAAATGAAAATTCAGCCCATGATGTAGCGAGTACCGTTTTAAAGTGCAAAATATTTGTTTCATTGTTCAAAGGTTCGGGAAAAACAAAGAAAACAGTGGGAGAGAAGGAAAAAGCTAATAGAAGCTGCTGCTCTCTTGAGAGAGAAGAATGCGGATGGGTAAGTGTTTGTAGTTGGAAAGGTGTTCTGGTTGAAAACATCTACAGAAAATAATTGCCTTTGAAATGAATAAAAGCTTAGTTTTAAAAATACCCTATTTTTTTCTTAGTATTTAGTAGCTAGCAGTCAACCGAGATGTGGCTTGGGTCTTGTTTAGGTCTTACTGGTTGAGATTTTTTTCTGTCTTTTAATGGATTTGAGTTTTCCTCAAAACTCAATTCGGTGTTGTGCTTGGGTACATTTTAATACACATTTACTTGTTGTGTGTAAATGCTTGCATATGTATTTTTTGTTTTTATTATGAAAAGTTTTAACTAGTGCTCTATGTATTTTATTGTGTCATCTAGTATGGGTAGATGGTAGAATTAAGGTTTTCTGTGGAGGTGCAGAGACAGGTCACTCTGTGTTCTCTAAAGAAATACAATTGTAAAGGACATTTGCAAGAAGTACTGCGTGTCAGGTGGCCAGCAGCAGCACCCTGATGATGCCTGCACATGACCATTAAACTGCCTGCATGGTGGCAGTGTTCTGTTGTGTTTTTACCACTCTACCCTGCACTTACCATAATAATTAATCTCTGTGCGGACTGACAAGGCAAAAATTAATATTTGATGCTACCTGATTCTTCCTGCAGTGTAGAATAGTATATTCAGCTGTTGATTTTGAGTTCAAGGACACCTAATGAGTCTTTTGTCTCTTGCTCATTTGTTTTCAATCACTGGCATATTTCTTCTTTGTCCTTTGTAAAGAATGAACACTGTAACAAAATACATACTTGAAGTGAGTGCTTCCTCTAGGAAGTCTTCAGCATGAGGGGGGGAAAAGAGAAGCTTACGGATGCCTGCAGGCAGTGTCCCAGATGGCTCAGTCAGGAGCACCTTTCTTTAGTCATCTGCCATTTATAGGCCACCATTTGTTTAGGTCAGCAGCCACAGGGTACGTGCTGTGAAGGCAGGAGAAATTGGCACAGAATAAAGAAGTGCTTCAAATTCACCGCTTGGGTGGCAGGTGAGTAAAAGCAGGCCAGGAAGCCAGGATTCTGTTTTGTGTTGCAAGAAAGGGGGAAAGGATAGGTAAAAGCTGTTTAAAATCATAGGTAGGGAGAAAGATTAATACATTGTCAGAGTAAAGAGAATGGTAGTCAGGTGAAGATGAACACCAGCTTTAGGATTGTTTCTTGAGGCCCTGACTTCAATAATATTTACTACTCAAGGCGGAAGATACACTTGATAAAATTTATATTTCTTCTCTGCTGTCCTTGTACTAGACTATTTGTTCAACTCCACTGATGACAGATGAAGTCTGTTGTAGGTCTTTGAAAGGGAAAAAGGAAGGCATTCATTATGGGTGTTATTTCAGTTTAATTTTAAAGGAGTAGGCAGTGATGGACCGTTACGTTTTTCTGATACTATGAAAGTGGAAATTGGTTTACAGACACTCCATGTGTTCAGAATTAGACCACACACCTTCTCTGTACCCTTCCCTGTCCTTTCTCCACCTCCTCCTTCCCCCCATCTCTCACTCATTATATTAATTTTGAGACTGGCCAGACTACCTGCTGACAGCAATATGTGCTGCCATATGAGACCATAATTTGATTTTTTCACATTCTCCCTCATCTCTCACTTACCTGCCTCTTGTCTGGCAGAGTTCCTTTCGGTGTCAGCGCAGTACTCTAACCCTTCTGGAATATGGTTTGGAGTCTTTTTTCTTTATGGTTCTCTCGGATGATTACTGAGCACAATTTTTTTGAAATTTGGATTTGAGGGAAACCTGCAGCCTGCAGAAGCTCTCCCCAGCAGAAAGTCAAAATGTAAACAAGTGTAAACATAATTGTCTCACTTCGTGTTTAAAAAAATTGAACATCAACTTTTCCTAGGCAAGTTTGACAGTGTATTCAATGCTGAGAGCAGCTGTTGATTGACAGGTCTTATATGTATATAAACACACACTCCAGTTTCATTAAGCTATTCTTTCTGCACAATTACAAATCACTAACTACTTGAATCCTAACGATTTCCTGACCACCTGAACCTTTCTGGTTTTGCAGTGATTTTTTTCATTAAAATTCTGGGTATCTGTACGAAATCTCAAGCACCTATAAATACAAGTTAGGCTATGATATTAAAACTACGATAAAGAATAAAATACAAAGGCTTTAAGTTGGCAAGGACAAATTCTTTTTAAACAGTCTTTAGTCATGCCCATTAAGGAATCATTTTCTCTTTGAATAATAACATCATAAAAAACACATTTTAATAAGATGACCCAGGTTAAAGAAACATGACTGAGGTTACTTTCTAAGGAACAACTCGCAATCACAAAACTTAACTTCTGTTTTGACAGTGGTCTCAGTAGAAAAAGGAGCATTCAAGTTTTGGGGGTTATAAGAATTATTGTGAAGTTCAAAACAGCTCAACTGAGTGCTTCTGCAGTGTATTTAATATGACATTTTAGAAAACAAGCTTTTTAATTCTCTTAATTATGCAAGCAGGAAATCATGATTTGTTTTTATATTTGGGGAGTAGTTAGAGCCATGAAAACATGCTGATTAGCAACATTTGAGCTGTAATTGATGCTCAGAGCTAAGTAGGAGAAAATGTCACTTGATGAATAGTTTTCGAAGCAGAAGACTAATGTGCGTGAAATTTCTCTTACAGCTTAATTGTAGCCAGCAAGTTTCATCCCACTCCTTTATTACTTTCTTTATTGGAGTTTGTTGCTCCTTCAAGGCCTTTTGTTGTCTACTGCCAGTATAAAGAGGTAAATCCAGTACGTTACTCTAGCTGTTATTACTTTAAGTCTGAGACTATTTTGCTGTATAACCTATCATCTCTTTTCTTAAGCCCTTATTAGAGTGTTACACAAAACTGAGAGAAAGAGGCGGTGTTATTAACCTAAAATTGTCTGAAACCTGGCTACGAAACTACCAGGTAAGGATTACAGTAAGTGGCTGTCAAAACTGCATGAATTCAGGGAAGCAAAACAACCTAATGAAAATGTTTTTTTGGATTGACTGAAATTATGTACAAGCTCATGCATTTGTTTACCTGAGAGTAGTGAGAAAATGCTGCGGAGAATTTTAATGTGTAAATCTATTGTAGTATACAAGAGATGTAGCAAAATATGACAACTGCTTATTAATTTCCAGCTGGTTTGATAGCTTAAAAGATTTCTGTAGTGTAGGAATAGTGATGGCTTTCAAAGTCAGTGGCTTCACACAACACAGTTCCTGGAACTGGAGTAACCAGAAGTTTCAGGTCTAGGAACAACTCCCTTGTCAATTCAACAAACTTTGATCGAGATGTTTATAATGTGGAGTTCCCTTCAAAGTAGGAACATAAAGATTGTAGTGGCGGAACTGGAAATTACTTTATTAGCGAATGCTGGTATGTTAGACCACTTGTGGTATCTTGCAAAGTACGTGAGATCTGAACACATGAATGAGACTTTCAGGTGCCTCACGCCTTGAATTTGTAATTCTCCTGGAAACACTATGACAAAGTAGTCAGCAATACAGTAGCCTGTATTCCTAGGTGTTTCTGTAACTGGCTTCTGATATCCAGATACTTTGCCCTTCCAAACAAACGCACTTTTCAGATGTCTGTGTGTTACAGAGGCTGGGAAAAAACCCTTCATCTAATACTGTAAGCTTAAATTACACAATTTGATGTGCACATATAAGCATGACGCTTCACAGATGTTTATTTTTGGTTTTGTTTTGTTCTGTCTTAAAGGTCTTACCAGATCGAAGCCATCCAAAACTGACAATGAGCGGAGGTGGAGGGTACCTTCTGTCTGGTATAACTGTTGTGCTGGATAAGGGCAAATCTGATTCCAGTAATTTAGAAGCACTGAAGATGGAAGAGCCATCATCTAAAAGATGCAAAGTTCAAGACCTTCAGTGTTAACATTTGAAGAATTGATTTGTTTTTTAGATCTCAGGAGATACATGGTTAGTAAAATAACAAATACACTTTCTGTGCTCTTGACAGCATAGGAACAGTACCTGTCATACATCTGTCAGCAAAAAGCAGAATTGTGCAGTAGGGAGAATCGCCTCTCTCTTTACCAGTTTACATGATCAGAATGAAAAGAAAAACCCACGGAAGCAAACCTGTGTCCAACACCACACCAAAAGCACTCTAACTTCGAAAAGACCTTCTGCTGATCAGGATGAGAAGTTGACATGGAGATAGGACAAAGCATCGGTGAAAGCACTCTTTTTGTTTGTAGCCAAAAGTGGATGTGATTAAAAACATTTTGTCCGAATCAGCCCTAAATAATTTAGCTTCCATTTTCCCAGAACAGCACCAGGGTAAATGTTCTACATAGTGATCTCCTCGTTCTTTGGATACTGAAACCTGCAATGTTCAGTAATCTAAGAAAGTGGAATAAATGGCAAAAATCATACGTTTTTCTTTCCAAAGGAAAAATAGAAAGAGAATACCAGAACTTTACAGCATGACTCCATGTGTCCTGAAATAAATATGGGAGAAAGTGTATGTTCATAAATTAAATACCAAATATTTAAACAGTGTCTCTGTTAGTATTGTCTGTCATTTTCCTGAGAGGAGTTATGTTTTTAAGATACGACAGTTTTGAAAACTGCTCTATGTATATTTATTTTACCATTCTGTTCTTCCATGATGTGTAGCTTTTTTATTTTTTTAACTTTGCATTTGACATTTTAATTAAACTACAGGATGTATTTCCTAATGAGATTTCTTTTTCTTAATTTTCCCTCCTTTAGGAAATCAGGTGGAGGCTTTAGGAGAAGAATACCCTTGCAGGTTGCATTCTGTTAAACCCCTAGGTGGGAGCCAGCAGGACTGGGCTTCCTGTCTTGAACCTTATTCCTCGATCAAAATCTGGAGCTTTGAGTTGAAGTGCTTAGACTTCATGAAGCTATGATATTCTGCATATTAATAAGAATAATGCTCTTTTAGGGCACTGATGTGCAGAAATAGATCTGAAACCTGTGTTTTGCCCCTCTTACCTTTCACTACAATTTAAATATTGTAAATCATGCATAAGGAATAGAAATCTCATGCATGGCTTTTCCTAGTGGAGTTTTTTAAAAAATGCTGAATTTCTCAACTTCTTTCAAGAATTAATAGATTAGTGGAAAGGTGTGGGAGCAGTTTTCCATTACTTTGTGTCTGCATGTGCATACTGAAGGTAAACGGACTTTCAATGCAAAACAGCCATTATGTGGAGAAATTCTGAGACAACCTAGCGTAGAGCAGTGCCTAGAAGCCTGAAAGCCAGTCAAAGGCAACAAAATTATGAAATCAGCATAAACCAGGAGGTAAATACTAAAAAAAAATCAAACCATCTTTTGGTACAGTTCTCTTACCTGTAAGGCAGACCTAGGTACTTTTCTGCCACTTCCATGGAGCTGGTCGGTACTCAGATGTCATATTTATAGAACCATAATACTTAGACAGTAAAAAGGTTAAGCAACCAACGTATGTTTTAAATACTTGTTATCATGTATAACGTGATAAAAATAATAAGCTGAGGAAAGTTCTGTTGGATGTTTTATTTGTATAATAAAAAAAGTTTTGAAAAGCAAACAGTATTTTTTTTCAGGTGTTACAATACTTTAGATCAAAGCCCAGCTGACTGCATTTGATGTTAACAGCAGCACTCTTTAAATATTGAATGCTGTCCCACGTTTTTTAAATGTCATAATGCTTGCAGTAATGAAAAATACTAAGAAAGGAAGTGTCAAGCAACTCATGTAAAACATTTCAAATTACTAAAGCTTCAAACTGATTAAACATGGTCCCATATATGCCATGGGGAAGAGCAAATCTTGATCTAATAAGTCCCAGTAAGTTACAATGCCATCCTAAAAACTATTGAAAATAAAGAATGTAATGAAGAACATTTCTAAGAGAAAAGACAATGTACAGGAAGGAAGGTAAAGCTTGCATACCTATAGATAAGTCTCCACACAGCACAGCTCAGGAACATCGTAGTTGCTAGAGACTTGAGGCAGAACATTGAAAAGCTTTCATCTCCAGAGGTATAGAAAATAACAAACCACTACACTTTAAGGTTAGTCAACGCTGTGTAGATAAAGAACAGGTAAGGATTGTGGCTGATGTGTAGATAAAGAATAGATCGAGGCAGTGGCTATTAAACTAAAGAGGGCTTCCTGAAGGCAAACCACAGAGTTCTCCAGCAGCCATCCACTCAGCAAGGTAGAGAATGGAGTTTGGACAGTCTGCCAAGGCTGACCTCTGTTATTCTTAGGCTTATTTGCTGTACAAACAGCCATCAGTGAGGTGGCACGGTGTGTTGCTGCTGTGGTGCATGTACTCAGCTGTGGTTACATTCCCCTTAGCTCAACTAGGTGGTTGTTGTTTTTTAAATACACAAAAACCACCACAAACTTGCCTACAGCTTAAAAATGGGCCACTTCCACAAGAAAAATGCAGCTGTAGTCTCTGGAAATGAGGGTATTCTGTTTACCTGCCTGCATTTCTGGCTCCTGAAGTACTCACCAAAGCTTGAACTCTGCACAGTGATGATGATAAAGGAGATCCAGGTGTTGTTTACACCTCAGAGGACCCTCAGCCTTCCTCTAATAGTTGACAGTGTCTGGCCTCAAAAAAATAATAATAGTAATAAAATCACAACTGAAATTCTCAAGCCAAAGCTTCTGTAACACACTAAGGATGTTTGGCAGGGCAAGAACCTGGTTTGGTAAAGGTATTGCTGTGCAAGATTTGGGAGCTGTTTTTATCTCCATCTTTACTCACAGAACAAAACATACAACTGCTTTCTCCTAATGAATTTACTGAAAATGTAAGCAAATGAAAAGAAGTAGCTACCAAGCTTTCCATCGCTGTGCTTTACTAGAACTACACAACCAGATTCACCAGATTCAATTCAGATTTCCAAAGGGTCCATGCGCCAGGAGCCAGAAGACATTATTTTCAGAAGCCAAAACCACTTAGTTCGGCTTCATTTGATTTGGAACAAAATTACGCACCTTATATACCACTACTTGTTTAAAGCTGTACCATTGAGCTTCAAAGCCAACAGCGTACAGTATTCCTTTCAAAAATGCAAATTAATGTAAATGGTATTGGAGTCCTGCTTAAAAAAAATGATCTAGTGTCACTCATCAAAGAGTCCTGAGGAGGCAATGCAAATGTGGAGCTAAAAACGGAACAGGCGCAAGCAGCCAGAAGAGCTACTTGGCTCTCGGTGCTTGTGGTGTCAGCCCCACAGAGGAACGGGAGCAGAACAGAGAAAGACGACGGCTAAAAGGGCTGGCACAAAGCTCTTGGAATCCATTGAACAATACCTGGGCTTAACACAGCCTCTTTCAGGGCATAGGTTTTTAAGCAAAACATTGCTGATTCATGAATGCGTATTTCCATAAGATGAGCCTTTAAAAAAAATAATCGTTGTTAGGATTACATACTTGAACAATTTTAGAAAGCTTTCCATGCTACAACTAAAGCTATTTGCTTCTGGTTATTCAGATACTCCCAGACATGCCTTCTCTTGCACCACCTCAAAAAAAACCTACCATGTTGGAATAATTATTGTATGGTATTATAAATTTTTCAAGCGAATCTCGGACTTTGAAAACAAGCAAGTATTCCTGCAGCTGGGGCACGTTCTAACCTTCCTTACTGTTGCTAGAAAAGCCCAATGAAATCACAGTCCTACTGAAGTCAAAATTCTGTCCACTTCTGTGAGCCAGGGTTTGGTCTTTGTATACTTCAACCAAACACAATGAAACACTGGAGTGCTCTCACCAAAATCCCTAGGCATTATACATGCTCTGACAGCTCATGGATCAGCATCTCACTGAATATTTTCACTTCATACTGCCTTACAGTTAAATTGAGAGTATATTTGTGTTTTAATGAACAGGTGGATTAAATGTGTTAAGCTGGGATGAGAGATGCCGCACATTTACCGATAATGTGGCTCAGCTGAATTCTTGGTATAGCACCTCCTGTGTTGGTGCTACACAAGCAGCTGATACAAAGACACTGTCACAGCAGAAAGACTGCAGAAAAAAAAAAAAAAAAAAAAAAAAAAAAAAAAAAAAAAACCACATTTGGAGAAGTTGAATTAAATTGAACCCCAGATATTTGGAGTAATTGAAACTAATTATGGGATTGTTTCTTTTTACTGCTTCATAATGTCACAAGATTACCAACTGGTTCCTTCCACAGGCCGCTTATTATTCTCCATAAGGCATCGTACTGTTTATTACACAGAACCCATCCTGCCCTCAGCTCACTAGCTGCTGAGAAACTTCCTTTTTGCAAAATTAGCACTGCTCTAATGTAGCACAGAGGCTCGGCAACACTGTCACCACTACCTGCTTGTCTGTACTAGACAAAAAGAATGGCAGCAAAGCACGTTTACTGGGTGATTAAATTTATGGAACTACTTAGTCTGAATGAATGGCAAAAAACAGTTGACTACATAATGCAAGGATTCCAGAGCACCATGTACTTTCCAAATTAACAATCAGCTATTTGGTGTTGCAACCTCCCTGCTTCTTTAATGATTAATTTCCAGAACTAAGTAATTCACAGCACATTTCTGAGCTACTAAAGCAAATTAACCATTAATATCTTTCTTACCTTTTATGCTCCTCCTAAGTGGCAGGTAAAAGGCATAGACAGGCTCCTTGCAACTTTAAAAAAAATAATGGTGAACGAGTCAACATATTGTGCACAAACCACTCATCTGATACAGCTTACTTTGAAATAACCCAATCATTCAAATAAGCAAGGAGGAAGTTTGCTCCAAGATCAATGTTTTTTATTATTTCAAACTCAGACATATATTTCTGAAGAACACTAACACAATTATTTTCACAAGCATATTAAAAATATCTGCCTCGCATGAAAGGTTATAATATTAAAATTCATGCTATTCAGATTTCAATAGCATAATAGCAAATTAAAGACATTTTCAGCTGTATAAATCACTACACTATAGTGGACAGTAAATAGTATTTCCTGTTTTTAGGGCAAACAACAATCCAGTGGCCGTGAATTTACCACAAAATACAGGTATTGTGAGTGAAGCTACACCTAGCTTTGAAACACCAAAGCAGATCATCTTCAGCCTCTTCTGTTGTCATTCAACGTCTCCGCTATTTTCTGCATCTCCAAATCCATAGCGGCCAGGTTTTCCAGTTCTTTTTCCTGTGAAAACATAAAGGGCATTTTACACTTCAATTAATTCAGGGACATCTGCTACTTTTTGGTCCCTGGGCAGCTTCTGGGGTGGGGAAGTGAACAGCAGTGAAACGCATACTTCAGAGATTTGTGCAACATCCTGCTTTTATCAGAATTAGCATTAGAGAAAGGATCAAAATACTCATTCTGAGAGCTGGACAGCTTGATCTTTTTAGCTATAGAACAGCATTAGCTCGTAGTGACTTCCTGCTGTCTCACAGTTGCTGCTCCTAGCAGCATGAATTCATTTCTGCCCAGGTGAAGGTCCCTTAGGAGACCACAACCTTTTGCTCACAGCACTTCTGGCTCATGACGCACAGCAAGCGCAGCGTGCAGTCAAAGGAACTCTTCCAGGCTGCCAGATGCTAAGGGAAAAAGTTACGCGGTCAATGCTTGTTTATTATGCTAACTCACGAATGCTGTTACACCTCTAGATAAATTCCAATCAAACCTCCACCGCTCCCGGTCCAGCTTAGCTTTGTGCAGCAGAAACAGTAAGATATAAGACAATCACCTAGCTGATGGGTGCAGACTCAGTTTTCTTGAACACTGAAGCAGAACAGGGGGTCCAACAAGAAAAGGCTCCTCGTACAGAGGAACTGCATGCAAGAATCAAGCATGTGAGTGCTAGCCTGGTTCTGCTCTAAAATTAGGGCATCGAGTTACTGGGTAGCTGAATCTCTTCCAATGCACAACTTACTTTCCACCTGCATGATTTAACAACCCATCAGACCAGCTGGTGCTTGCTAATTATTACCTCTCTGCTCCCGCTGGAATGAGCATCTTTGGTTTATTAATCTGTAACACCCTAGAGGGAGAGGTAAAGCCCAGAGAGGAAGAATTTCCTCCATCTCCCTGTCCTGCAGCAGGATGCACCTCCTCTTCAGTTTATAAACCATGCCCTGGGGTAGGCTCCACTAAATTCATTCAAAGACAGCAAAATTTTTAAATCATTGTAGATCTGTCTTTTAACATGATTTAATTGTCGGGTTTTTTGTTTGTTGTTTTTTTTTGTTTGTTTGTTTCTTTTTCAGTCACAGTTTACCAGCTGTCTCAGGAATAGATTCAGAAATGTGCACATAAAATTTATTTCCCCTGGCTCTTCAGAGGAACACCTGTACACATACCTCCTCTTCTGTCAGAGGCCTCTGGCTCAGAGCTCCTTTGTCATTCCTGACTGTGTGACGTTTTTTCATGTCTTCGCCAGAGCTGTACAACTCTGGGAACTCAGCTGATTTCTTCCTGTAGTTCAGGAGCTGTGCAAGTTGATCCATCTTGTTGTATTGCCTTTTCGTATCGTATCTGTTCATTTTGCCAAGGTTCCTCTGCTCGGAGCGTCCGTGGTTCAGAGAGCTTAGAACCTGCCTTTTGTCCCACCAGTCATAGTCAGTGTAATCAGGGAAAAGGTTCTTCTTGTTCAGGGCAGGCCTGCTCTCCTCTTTGCTCTCCAGCAGCCGCTCTCCTGCGCTGTTCCTTTTCTCAAAGTGCTGGCTCTTCCACCACAGCAGTGGGTATAAGGAGCTGTAGGATGCTGCGGTTCTCTTGTTCTCTGCAGGGAGACGGCTTCTGTACTCTTCCCCCTCGCTGTATCTTCCTTCCTCCATATTTTCCTCTTCATTTTCCAGCTGATCACTGCTGTAATGCCTCTTTTCTACTTCCTCCTCCTCTTCCTCCTCCTCACTGTTGCCAGGGTAGCGCTGCTGCTCTCCGCTGTCCTCAGTGCTGTAGTGTGTTCTGGCCTGCCCTCTGCGCTCCTGAGCGTACGCCTTCTGGAGCTCTTCATCTTCGTTGTCCCACAAGTGGTACCTTCCTCCAGCACGATGCTGCCTCTCCTTGCTGCCACCGCTGTGATACCTGTCTGGCTCTTCCTCACTGTCGCCTCCACGATACGTCCTGCCCTCAGAATGGTGTCTCCTTGCCTCATGCGATCCGTCATGGTGCCTCTTCTCCTCGCGCCATTTCTCCTCGCTTTCTTCGCCGTGGTGACGCCTCTTACTTTCTTCTTCGCTGCTCTCTTCACTCTGCTGCCACCTCTCTCTGTACTCTGCGCTTCCCTGGCCTGCATGCCTCTTCTCCTCTACCTCTTCAGACCCGTGCCTCCCACGGTAACCACTCTTCTCCTCATGCTGCTGCTCAGATTCTTCACGGTGGTGTTTCTGATGGTGGTTCCTTTTGTCCCAGAGAGGGGCCTCCTCTGCATTCGATTCCTCAGCTAGTTCCTCTTTCTCACCACCGTGGCCTCTCTTCTCTTCGGAGGAGTCATCCATTCCGTGCTTCCCGTGGGAATGTTTTGGTTTGTAAGGTTGCTTTTCCTCCTCTGCTTCTTCACTCTCATCGGATTCTTCACGCTCTTGCTGACGGGAGAAATCACGTACCTTAGACTCATGGTGATATTTTTCACTTCTTTCTTCCTCTGCCTCTCCCTCTTCACCTTCGTGAATTCTTTTGTAAGGGCTCTGCATTCCCTCCTCTGAATGCAAGTGGCCCATGGGGCGCTGGTCATTCCCCTCGGGGAACTCCTCTGTGCCCATGCCTGCAGAGTTGGCCTTCTTGTTGACAACAGCACGGTCTACCTCTCCGTCATGATGCTTGCTCTCTTTGCTTTCTTCTTCACTGTGGTAGCTGTTCTCCTCCTCTCTTCTGATTTCCTGATAGTGTTTCTTTTCTTCTGTATGAAGTCTTTCTTCATTAACAGGTATGTGGTGTCCCTCCTCCTCTTCCTTGCTCTTACCTTCCTCAGGAAGGATTTTCCCTTCATCACTTCCTTTCATGTGCTTTCTAGAGTCATCTTCTACCTGACTTTGTTCCTTCTCCACACTCCCAGCAAGATGTTTTTCCATCTCTTCTGGGTCTTTCAAATGCCTTGCTTCAAGTTGTTTGTCTTCACTTCTCTCTCTGTCAATTTTACCACCTACAAACACAAAAGCAGCCTAATGAATTAATCTCACTCTCCATTGATGTGATGTCATCTTAAATATATAACTGGCTTCCAGAACTGATACAGACACAACTAATTTTTTCACTTCTGCTTTCCGAATTCGTTATTTTCATTAATTTTGTATGATTGCCTGGAAAAGCATTAAGTATCATTTAATTAGGTATTTTCTAAATTCCATTAAAGTGTCCAGAATCATCTTTCCTCTTTGGCTTTTTTTGTTTAGTCGTGATAGCATTTTTAGCACTGATTAAATTAACTTTTATTCCCATTAAAACTCAATGGGATCTGGAATTGTGTTAAGTTTTTTGAATGTCTGCCCTTAGCCACAATACAAGTTCACTGACAGAAAGGACAGCCATCTATTTCAAGCTACTCAGGAATATTTGAGGAGAATTGTAAAATTATGCTTTTAGCAAATATAAAACTTTCTAAGTTGATTGCACAAAAATGAAAGAAACCTGTTACTTTGCAATAGTTACATTTAATCAAATCATGTAGCTTCCACTATTTTCAAAATCCTAAATGAAAGGCTGACTGACCACATCGGTAACGGTACATTTCTGTGAAGGTATTTCTGCTTCACTTGTGCCTGACTAACAGCAGAAATAGGTCACAAATCCTAGAATTTTTCAAACAGCTTCACAGATTTAAAAATAGCTTGCTCTTTCTGAAAAGCTTCTTGTTATCTGATATTCTTGGAGAAGAGCTGCCTAATGGCTAAAATATGATTCTTACTCTCTCCAGCCAGCAAGTGGATTTTTGTTTACCAGATGATGACAAATAGACAGGTTGATCTGAAACTAACACCATCATGAACAAAGCTTGATGCCCGATGGCATTTAGCATCAACTAGGAATTTTGGGCTTAGATGCCAACAGATGTATTCCTAAAGCTTGAAAACCACCTCCTTCTGATGACTGCGTAAGGGCCACACGTTATTTCCTCTATAAACAAGCAGCAGACAGATGGGTTTCATTATTGCTTCTTGCTGGCAGGTAAGCTGAAGAGCCTTTTTATTGTTCTGTAATCAAATAAATATATACCGGGCAGAAAAGAAATATGTGCATTTTGCCATTTGGCACCATGTCAGACTTAACCGCACTTCACTACAGACTGAAATCAAGCATGCAAACAGCCTTGTACCTCAACGTCAAGGCAGCTGTAGGCATGAGCTCATCAGAAATGAGGACTCCCAGAGGGAGTTTTCAGCACGCGTTTCCAGACCTCTGGAATCAGCACAACAAACTTGTTTCTGGGCTGCTTACAGCCTGAGTAAGAGACCCTCTCCTGAGCTGGGCACAGATTCTGCTGCCACTGGATGCAGGAGCCTTGCTGATGTAAGAGGAGGTGAGCTGAAGCCTGTTTGGACATGCTGGGAGGCATTCAGCACCTGCTCCAAACCTGGCCGTGTTTGTTGACCTCCCAGGTTAGATGGGAGCTTGTCTGCATCTCTCAGACTCTGCAGGTGGCTGAAGCGGAGAGCCACATGCGTTAGCCAAAAATCCCTGAATTGCTGGCAGTTTTAAGGTAAGACTGCTTGCTCTTTGAACCAGACAGACTACACTGAAGAAAATAGGAGTTTTGACACTGAAACTAGGAGGTACTAGACTGACATGGGCTGAAGTAACAGTTTACGAGCTCCAACCCAAAAGAGAATCCATCTGAAAGTTGATTTTCTCAAAGTTACCAACAAAAGGGCCTAATGCTGAAACCTGTACTTTTTGAGAATATTTCTAACTCGTTCATGTCACTCCAGGCTAGTCTTAGAAATAAAAATGAATCACTCAATGGCCGTTGCAGGATCCGCTTTAAGACTCAGGGAGGGAAAATAACAAATCTATCCTGAAAATGGGAATATATGTTTATAAAATTAAGAGTTGTATCTACCAAATGGCTTTCACAATAAGGTTGTACTTACTCTTTTTGAGGATTTCTTTACATTCAGGATTGATTGGTGGTGCATTTAGCTTAGAGAGAGCGTTGGACAGAACTTCCACTATGCACCGTGTTACCTAGAAGAAACAAAATTGGAAAAAAAAAATCTCATGGTGAAAATGGAAATCCTGCTTCTGGCCCAGTCAATGAGTAAGCCACTTTAGGTTTAGAGTTCATGGCTAGCAGTTACGGGTTCTGGGCAACCCCCAGCTCTAGCAGAACTGTGCATTTGGGTAAGAGGTGCTCAGCTCCTCACTCCCATAGCAGTAAGAGAACAGTCATTGACTCATTTTGTTCTCCTCTTTTGTTTGCACAGGTAACGGGCTCCTTTCGTATGTTTTTAAATATTAAACATCCTATTCAGTACAAAGGAGAATCAAACAACATGTGGCAACCCAAAAAAAATAACCACCACCACAATACACCCAAAATATGAGGAACATCCTGTACCACCTGCCCAACCGAGGATCAAGCAAAGGTATTGCTTGGTCTGTGAATAAACCAAAAAATGCCTCTATAAGTAAGTGACTTGCTCCACAAAGTACTTCAGGAGCTTACTCCAGGAATTTCAAGTATTCTTTCACGTGTATGTGCTTTAAACCACTGCTTCTTTTAGTATTTGGCGTTCAACCAGAAGCAGAGGACGTCATTTTAGGGAAGTGGTACGACCACCTCTAATCCTAACCGCTCACCAAAAGAGCTCACCTACACAAGTAGAAGTACTGCACTGGAAAAAAAAAAAAAATCACATATCTAGCAACTGCAGATATTCCCCACTAGTTCAATTTTCCTCAAATTTGCCTCCTCACTTTCTACAGTCTGATTATATGTACTATCGTGTAGTATTTCAGATCATTTTTCAGGCAGCTGCAAAACTCAGAGTTTCTGACACAAGAAGCCAGCTTCCATTTTCATCAAATGCACTGATGTGCATGTAGTTGTCTTCTGACAGCTACGGGGACTCTGTGTTCCACATCACTGATGATCTCTTAGGAGTTTACCCTTAGGAAAATAAAAAAGTGTTATCTTGGGAGTTTAAAAACACAACAGGAGCCAGAACACTGGAGAGCATGTGACTGATATTGTCTGAGATTTGCTTTGACGTATAGCTACTCACCATTTCCTCCATATGGTCTTTTTCCACTGGAACTGCGCTGACACCTGGAAGAAAAATAAATTATTGCAGACTCATTAATCCTAGCAGCCCCATAAACATCACTGACAAGACCTCAGTCAAATTTGTCTGATGAGGCTGCTTGAGTTTGGGGTTGGTAGGATAAGAAAACCAGGTGCATTTTGCATTATATCTTTTCCTCCTCAGAATGGAAAAGCACTGAAAAGCTTCAACCCAGCTCAAGAGACATGTTGACATTTCCAGCACAAAAATAATACACACCAAAAAAAGAACAGAAAGCAACACTCAAATTCTAAGAATGGAACTTGACAGCAATCTGGGTCTTGTAGGTACATGTAGATGTACCTGTTTGGCAGTGAAAGAAGAAGAAACAAACAAGGTCTGTTTTCACTCCGAGAACTCTTTCACCTTCCACAAGAGGCTCAAGTGCCCCATGACCACCTCCCCAGCAGGAGACCACTTCAAATGTGAAAACCAACTACTGTCCTGACCCCACAGAGAAATCCTGTCCCACCTGGAGAGGAGGGAGCTGCTGGAGGGAGGACAGAGCCAGAAGGGATAGGGATTTTCCATTCTCAAAGAGGTCTAATATCAGCCCAAGAAATGAGCAAAAAGTCAAATCGCAGTGGAAAAAACAATTCTAGAAGAAAGTGGTACAACTTCTCTCTATTGTGAGGATACCTCATCGCACCAGCTCTACTGCTGGTTCAAGGTCTTTGCTTTTGGAAAGAAGCTGCTGCACATGAAACCTTCATGATGCTTAATTTTTGCATCACTGCTGCATTGTGTCCCCAGCTGGTTAATGAACTCAGCTGCTGAGCATTAATACACCTCCTCAACTCTCACCCACCCCAAAATTTGCAGAAGTGAAGTCTGCCAGTCACACAGGAACACATCAAAGCAAGGGTTATTGTACCACTGCTTCACAGCCTTACTACTCTGAACAGAGTCACCATGCATAAATGTAGAGTTTGTGGGCAGTTCTGAAGTTCCTACAGAGGTCAGGATAGTCTTAAATTCAAAGGTCACCTTCTCTACAATACAGCGTGGGATCTTCTGTAGCAAATGAACACAAAGATTATGGAGACCATGGAAGCCAATTTGCCTTACAGCATCAGGAAAACTGACACTGTCCCTTGGAAGTTTCCTGCAAAGCAGTGGAGTGCATAACCTTAGACTACGGAAAGCAACAAAACCTCTCTTCTTTTCCATCCGCAGAGGAAGCAGACATCTCCTTGAGCACTGGCTCCATGTGTAGTATCTGAACACTAATAACTCTCTTGATATTCCCACTGCCTTCTATTTTTGCTCCCTCAAACACAAACGTAGGAGTGTGCTCCTCCAGCGCTCTACTCTCTTCTGTGTAGACAAGTGCAGAGCAGGGAACCCGCAGCAGGGCAGCACAGAAAGGATTCCCCTAAAATAGCACTAGGTGCCTACCAAGCCGCCTCCCCAGAACGCCTGGTGGTGCATGAGGGAGATGGTGCTATGCAGAGCCAACACTCTCCCACCATTAGCAGCAATCAGTGCTGAACGCGACAGGCTTTGGGTTACTTTATTTACTAACCTAGTTATGCAAATAACTACCACGCTACGCAGTGCTGACGCCGTTGCAGTCCAACCTGCCTGCAACTGAGCACGAAGAGTAAGGATGTACGCGCGTGCGGGGGCAGGAGACTGGCAGCAAAGCCCCTTCTACTAAAACAAAAAAGAAAAAGGTGTCATACACTAAGAAGACATTCTCCCAATCCCGTAAGGGCTAGAAACGCTGCTCTTATGGCAAGCAGAGGGGATGACCTGCTGTACTACCTCTCCCTGACACAGCTCCTCCTGTCATCCAGCCCATGAGACATCAGGACAGGCACAAGGACAAACACCTGACTGTGTCCTTTGGAGCAGTCGTGCATCCAGCGAGGTGCATCCAGTTGGCATGGCAAAGCTGAACACACAACCTTCTGAGAGTCTTTCACTATTCGAGATGCCACTTTCAGGTTGCCTCTCCAGTGCTGCATCAGTGGTGTGGGAGTACAAAGCCAGGCTGTGCTGACTGCCTTCGCCCTCTCATTCCAAAGCTCTCGTCTCTCCAAGAGAGAGACAGACAGATTTACACGTAGATTTAACAAGCACTTGCTTAGTGGTCGTTAATGATGAGAGCTGATATGCACAGACAAAGAGGAAGCATCTGGCTATCGTAACGTCAGAAGAAACAGACAATATTGGACGTATGTCAACTTAGCCTGCCGGAGGAACAAATTGAGTATCCAATCTATCCCAGAGCCTGGAATAACGCACTGAGGCGGTTGCTGTGCCAGAGCTGAGATGGGAAGCCCGTGGCGAGCCAGCATCCTCACCTTACGCCTGCGCCAGCTGGCAAGAGCTCCCTCAGAGCCTCCTGCCAGCTGCTGCTGGCCGGCCAGCACCTCTTGGTGTCCTGCAGCTCTGCCATCCCCTCCATGTGCTCAGGGTGATCTGCAGGGCAAAGCCATCACCCCAACACGGCCGGCGGCAGAGCACCCACCCACAGAGCTGGTGGGCAAGCAGGGATGCAGCAGACGGTACCACTGCAGGGTTTCACAGCAGAAATAGTCAGGGCATATGCCCAGAAGGAAAACCTTGCCCTGTCCGTACTGAAGAACCAGACCACAGACCCACAAAGGAAAAGACAACTCTGGGTGTGCTATTCCCTCGGGACCCAAATCTGCCCAGGCGGTTCAAGTCAGCCCATTTCATTTTATTCACTACAGAGAATAAGAAACGAAGACTTTGTACAACTTTAAAATAGCAACACAGGACAAATTAATGTGGCTTTTGCTTGCATCTCCAAGACTGGGACAGACCTTTTGGTGGTCCCTGTTTAGATCCTCCAGTTAAAAATTTTTCATTAATGCCAATGACCCAGTGTAGTGTCCCTGGTCCTCCAAATTTCAGCTAAAACCTTTCCTAGGGAAAATCATAAACTCTGGCATATTGATTTGAAGAAGGAGCACCAGAAAGTTCCCCAAGTTATCATTTCACTGATTCCCAGCTCCAAACTCCTTAGTTCATTGATCCTGGATGACATTTGACTGGGCAAGACAGCCAAAAGGGACGTAAAGAAGTATCTCTCCACCCTAATGCCATAAAACATGAAAAAATATTTGGTAAGAAGTTCCCACTGGGACTGTGGATTAAGTCTGGCAAGCTTCTGTGATCTGGGATCTCTTGCCATCTCCCACTCTCCCCCGAGATTATTTATTACTATAAAGACCCTTGAGGGTCTGCTGTGACTTGGACGTGTTTTTGCACAAGTCCCAACAGGCTTTCCACCCTAAGACTTCCAATACACATACAGCTGAACTATTTGATGCAAAATTACGCCGACTTTCAACAAATGATGAATTATGCATAGAAGGCTATAAAGCCAAGAGATTGCCTCATCCTACTGCCTCCAATTTTAATTTCTCAGTTTAGTTTTAATACTTCTGCTGTACACCAACATCAAAATTGCTAAAGCTGGAGACCTGCTCCTTTAAAATCCTCTCCCAGTACAGCACCTAGCCGGGAGAAACCTAGCGATACCGCGTGAATAAAAGTCTGTGGAAGGAAACAGCCTGGGTGTACCGGGGGAGAACAAAAAACAAACGGAGACCAGTCGTGTCCTCAAAGCGTGAGAAGGAAAAGGTTCATTTCTCCACAGTAGTGGCTACGAGGGCTCTGTGGGGGATCCCTGACGGTGCTGAGGGGAATGGGGACAGGTGAACGCTCCGTGACGGGGAGCACCCTGCGTGCTTTCCCCTCTTCGGTGCTACCACCCAAGCCTTCCTCACACCCAAAGGGGAAAGTTTCCTCTTTGGGGACCCGTGACATTTGCTGTTTCACCTCACTAGCCCCCTGCCTCAGGGGTGCTGGCCCAAGGGGTGCCCCCTGAGCCACGGCCAGCCCGCCGTGACGCAAGATGGACGTCACACCGCCACGGATGGCGTCACCCCAGAAGGGAGGAAGGGGAGCGGGGGTGGAATGGCCAAGAAAGCACCGTTATTCTCCCCAGAATAACGCCGGAATAAAAATAATAATAAAAATAATAAAAAATTAATAAAATATATTTTAAAACATTTTTAAAAAATAAAGAAAAATTGGCATAAAAATTAACGAGCCACCCGACCGGCGGCGGGGCTCTCGACCCGCCTCGCCCTCGCCTCACGGCGGGTCCCTGAGGGCGCCCAACGGCCCCAACCGCCGCCCTCCCCTCAGGCGCCGGCCGCGCCCGCGCTCCCCCCCGCCTCATCCCCGCTCACCTGCCAGGGCGGCGGCCCCCAGGAGGCCGAGCAGCGCCAGCGGCCCCATGGCTCCGCTCCCCTCCGCTCCGCTCCCCTCGGCTGGGCTTGGAGCGGCGGCTCCGCCGCTATTTAAAGGGGGGAGCGGGGGCGGAGGAGACGGGCGGGGGGCCCCGCCGGGAGCCTGCGTCACTGCGAGCCCCCGGGGCCGGCGGGGGAGGCGCCGCCGTTGCTGCCATCGCTGCTGCCCGTTGTCCTCTTCCCCACACAGGGGCTGAGGGAGCCCCACAGGCAGCCCTCGGGGCCCCCAGTCCGGGGAAAAGAGCAATCTTCCTTGCCTCCCTGCTCAGAGGATGCAGCATCATCCCTAAGGCTTTCTCCTGTACTACTAGGATGCTGAACCTACAAGGCAGCAGGGTAGCGAGGAGGTGCAGTCATCTCCCCCCCCAACACCACCCATGTCCATAATTCAGCCCTGATCGAAGCCTTTTCGGGTGCTGCGGCATCCTTTTTGTCCCTCCAAGTCGCTGCTCAGCGAGCCCGGAGCCGGAGAATTACTGGAAAGTGATCCCCGTGCTCCTGTCGTCTGAACTTGGCAGTGCTCCTCAAGAGTTTTTGCTGGGGAAATCACTGCTCCTAGCATCCATCTCCCTCACGCTGCTTCTGGTGGTGCTCCGGGGACCACGATCAAACCTAGCAAAATGAAGTTTTACGTTGTTTTCTCGAACAGCCCCAAAGTGTCCCGATCAGTCCTCGATGGGCTGGGGGGTGTAAATGACAAGCTGTGAGGAGTTCTCCGCAGAGCAAGTCTCAACACTCCCCGCTGCTCCTTGAGAGCCAGACAAAGGCATTATAAGACCAGGATTTGTTTTGTTTTTCCTTCCGTTAACTCTTAGAGGGCCACCTCCGATTTATTTGTACTCTTTATTGCTCTTTTTTGCTTGTACTCAGTGTTAAGCAGGTGGCCCTCTAATTGCCAGCAATCATGGAAGACAAAGAATCTACACATGAAAATGGCAGGTCCCTCTATAAATGATTTATTATCTCGTATATTAGCAATGCCAGGCTGCTATAAGTGTATCTTTCAAGGACACAGAGCACCAGTGAACTCGTATGCAGCTTCATCTGTGCATAAAGGAAGCCAAGAAATGGCTGCATTTTAAGCTTGTTTCAAAAGACAGCCTTCAGCTCTGGGAGGTAGTGCCAGATACCTCCTTCACCTTGCATTCCCATCACAATTTCTGCAAAATAACAAAAGCTGGCCACCTTGAAAAGCAAAACAACGCTGTCATGCCTTCCATTCTTCCTCATCCTCACCCTGTTTCGTGCTGTTCCTGTACAACCATCAGATGACCCATATCAACAGGCAGATACTTCTTTGGACATCACCAGCCTTGACTAGGAAGCTGTGAGCTCAATTCAGAGGACTGTGAAGAGTTTCACCAGCTCCAAGGCTCCCATCATGTCCCCACTTCCCTGAGGATTCACCTCAACCTCCTCATCTGCTCATGACAAAGAATTTCAGGTGAAATATTTGCCATTTAAGCATTCTCCGCTTCCCCAGGCACATAAATAGTACTTATCGTGGACATGACGATCAAAACGGGCAAGCAATACACAGACACTGAATAAAAATAGCCAGCTATTTTAGTACCTACAAGGTATTCACAATAAGTACCTGTTTCACGCAAGTCCTGTTGATAGTACAACAACCACTACAGAAACCTTCTTGCTGCAAAAGAGGCGTTTGAGATTAAAAAATCCTGCACCCCTGGCTCACGTGGCTTCTAATCCATCCCTGGTGCTGCAGCCGCAATCACTGGAGCTTCACGGCTGTTTTCTCTATGCTGGTAGGTTTATTTATATTTGGACTCGCAGGATTTCTCTGAAACACTCCCTCACCTCAGCACTGCGTGGGCTGATCCTGAAGAAGTAACAAGTCCTATATTTGCGGTTGACAAGAAAAGATGTTAAAGCACTGCTGGGTCATGTTCTGCCATCAGTTACCCCAGGATCTACAGGGGGCAAATGTCAGTGCCTTCAGATTTGATTGGAGTTGAGGTTACAGGGAGATCACAGAAGATGATTGCAACAGGAGCACAGAGACTATAGGACAGAGTCCATCTAATTCCATCTCCTGTGCCCAGGGGTAGGATTTCAAAACACCATCCCACGAACATTTCTGCTACTGCTGGACAATCACTGAGAATCCAAGCACCTTGCCCACAGTTAATTAACTCAGCTCATATTTTCAAAATAAGGTCACCTCACGTGGACTTTTACAGTCAGGTATCGGCTGGCATAAGCTTCCCCTCAGATCAGAGAAGAAAAGTGACTACATTAAGTCAGGATTACAGCCAGCGTATTTCACTCGATCGGTTGTGAATGGCACACCCCAACCTCCCTTCTCAGATGTGTCAGAACTTTCACTGCAATGATATACGTGCCTCATAACGTTGTGACAATCCATCGCTCCATGAATAAACAGTATTTATCCTGCTGGATTCTCTCAAATACAAATGCTTTAAAAATACATATTTTGGCTCATCCTAGAAGCTAGAACTTCATAAGATGACAAGCGAATTTCCATGTCTGAGCTTCTTCTAAACGTAGAGACTGCTTGGGGAATATGGGGATTGTTCTCCTCTAATTAGATGTGCTAGTGGGATTATCTTCATTCTCGGATGCCAATTAGTTTTCATGGAATGAAAATCCTGCAACCCGTTTCATGAACAAACTCATCTCTTTCATTCAGAGCGTACTAAGGGGATGGATCTGGTAAACAACACCAATCAAATCTGAAAAAGCCAGCGCCTCGAGGGACTTCAGCCATTCAGCTTCATTAATGGCAGTGAAAATCCTTTCAGAGGTCCACGTTTATGCAATGCCAATTGCAACATAATTGGTAATGCTGAGCCTTCGCTGCCGTTACACATTACCGTGTATGTATTTACCCATAACTGTTAGAGAGGCTTAGAGCTGGTGTAACATGTAGTTGAAACATGCCCCAGGAATTCAATTACCACCTTAACTCTACGGCAAAGCAGGATCAGGTGCTCGTCTCCCTGTTTGTACAGTAACAGGCTTCAGAGGAGATAAAATCCATCAGGCACATCCACCAGAGGGGGAACAGGCCAGTGCTCTGCTAGATCTCATCTGCACTCCGTCCAGAGAGGGGGCCTGGCAAGGCAGAAAGGACAACACTTCAGGGTTGCATATGCCTGTATACACACAAAAAAAATCTTTGCCCGCCTCCAGCCACAGCCTCTGTGAGAGGTGGCAGACAGGCCCACGCTCAGATCTCCTCCTTCCTACTGAGCAAAGACTATTTAGGCACTACAGCAATGCTGATGAATGGAGCTTGCTTGTCGAGCTGCTGGAGGATTGCTCCATTGCCCCAAACCTGACAGCACTCAAAAATTCACCCTCATAGCAGAACTGAGCCTCCAGGATGTAAATTACCAGAACGCACTAATGCATATATGAAAGCACTTAAGTCTATATTTACACACTGACCAGCTTCCAATTTAAATCTAAAATGCACATCTTCTACCTCCACTGAAATATTTTTGGGGTGTTTTTCCCCTGTATCCATAGGGTGAACATGCCCAACACTGCATGTGGCTTTAGTGCATGGATTTTGCAAAAGGTATCAAGGAAACACCCAGAAAATTGCGTTCTAGCTGAGAGACAGATGAGCTGTGAAGAGACCTGGTGTGATACAGATGTGTAATGTCTTTAGCGTGAGCAGCTATATATTTTTCCCTTTTTATATTTATACAGTACCTCAACACAGTGGTTTTCTTTTTCATGCCATGTGCTCTTAAGCAGTACTGAAACAACTGCAGGAAATATCCACCAGGCTTTCGTCTCAAAGACTTTCTGCAAAGAAAATCTAAAGAACCTACAATTTAGTTCTGCTTTTAAACCAAGAGAACCTTAAACATTCAGGGTAACTCTTCTTGAATTTTAGCCTCTGAAAAGAGGTTTAAAACATGCCTATTATACATCACAGACCTTAAAGGATATTAAAATACATGCAAAGACACTGCCTTGGTCTTGAAACGACACAGGTTTCTTGCCCTCCTACAAGAGGAAGGCAGAGTTTGCCTAATAGCAGCGCACCGCTGGGATTTTGAGTCACCGGTCTCTTTGTTTTATCCACGGTGCCACTTCTCACCTTGGTACAGAGTCTTGATTTGCTGTCAGTGAGTGATGTAGTGGAGTGCCAGTCAAAACCTGCCACTCCAGATTAACTGATCATCAAGCTAAAATGCAGCTTTGAATCCACCGCAGCTCAAAAAGGCCTTAAATGATTACTCATGGCTTTATGAATTTGGCTATGACTAAAGCTCCTCCAAGCCCCAGCTGTAATGAAATTGCCTTGTGACAACAGGAGCAACAACTGCAGCTCCAGCCACCTCCTCCCCTGCAAGGAGGGAGGGAACAGGAACCCAAAACCATCCCCACTGGCAAAAAGCCCCATATAGTGAGCAAGAGCACCCCTGAAAGCTGCCAGCACATCTCCCCAGCCTGCCTTTTGGATGTTCAGCATCGCTGCAGGACCCAAGCAGCTGATACCCAGAGAGCAGAGCCTTTGGGGCACCTCACTCTCTGGCCTGGGCATGCTGGAGCTTCACACCCCCCAAAAAAAACACCCCTATACAACCCTGCCAAAAAAAATCCACGTTTTTTTTAGGTATCCAATTAACCACGCTCGTAACCTCCTCGGTGAAGAAGTTTGGGGTCTGTGCAGCTCCTGTAAAACAGGCTGGAAATTTCTTTCTGCGACCCAAGTGCTGACTTAAGCCCTTGTATTTCGAGTGCTGCTCGTCATTAAGGAAAAATGACTTTTACAGTTGCCTTTGCACTGCAAATAATCTCATTTAGGCAATGAAACGGCCCCATTCAGTGTTTCTGCCTGCATTTTGTCAACTGCATATGTTCCATTTAATATTTACAGACTGGGGCACTAGTCTGGCTTACATACTAATTCTTTTTTTTTTTTTTCTTCTTTTAATATTTATAGGTCTTAGACTCTCAGCGAGGGTTCTGTTTGGTAAGAATAATATTGTTCTGTGGTTGATAGCGCCATGGAAATTTCACAGAGGCAAATTTCAATTTTGTAAGATAAAAATATATAGATACCTGCAACAGACTGTTATGATTCCAAAAGAAACTTTTCATTGCTGACCATGTATGTAGTGGAAAAAAATATCTTATTATGCCTTTACATGTAGCTCCAGACCAAAGGCACAGTGCTGAAACATGCAGTTTGTGACAACAACACACACACATAGCAAAAGGAGCTGCCAAAGAAATGTTCTATCACCTCTTCTTTTTCAATCACCACTGGTACAGAAACCCAGCTGCAAAAAGACCCTAGGAAAGAGGGAGCAAAGCCCACAAAATCCAAGAGGAGTCTTCGCTAAGATCTCTTCCCACTGGAAAATCCTTTTCTTCTTTGCACGCCGTGATTTTAAGTCTTTTAGGCTCTCTGCGTGAAACACTGTGTGCTTATAAAAAAAGGCTTAAGAGGCTTAAGCTTAAAGGCAGTCTTGGGAGCTGAAAGTACCTGGCAGATACACTGTCAGTGTAAATTTTTCTAGTTCCAGTGACTTCAGAGACTGCCTTCAAATGACACCAGCTGAGAGCCAGGACCAGAGAGCACATCCCTGGCCTATCATTTCAGGCTTTGCTGTAGATGCACGAGTTTTCAGGCACTCCCTCCTGGGTAAGAAGATAACTACCTGTATTTGTGATGTAAGGACAATTTCCCAGAGGACACCAAATGATAGTTATAATTCCTCTGCAAAATACCACACCAACGAGGCAGGGCTTACTGGGGATGTGTCGTTCCTACACAGGGCTTCGCGCTCACTGGACACCACCACACCTTCTGCTCACCAGTTTTTTTTCTTGTCTCCTCCATTACGACTCCAGGGACTTGAGATAATTCGCTCCGACAGTGAGGCAGGGGAAGTGGAGGAACTGCATTTCAGCACTGACCTGACATTTCACAAAGCACTGAAGACGGCAGCACGGCAGCTGGGAGAGCAATTCCTGCACCTCTGGAAAAGCAGCCCCCATAATTTGTAAAGTCAGTGGGAGTGAGCTGCTAGGAGTGAGGATGATTAGCAAGAAAAAGCTAAAGGTAGAGTAGCTCTGCAAGCCACACAGCAACCATTCCTCCTCACGGGAGGAGTGCTCCAAGCTCTGCTCCCAAAAAGCAAAGGCTTCCAAACACAACCTAAACCTTCCCACCACCCCTGCTATAACCCAAACCCACCTTCTTAAGGATAATAAAACATTTCTCACAGCAGAGCTGCTGTTCTGCAAGGGACAGAATTAACAACACAGGAATTCACTGATTTTGTGCTCTCTTCCCCTAGGGCTCCCAGATTGCTCTTACATCCCACCCACGGGCTCCAGTGCCCCCTGCCAACCTCTCATGGCACAGCCTGGAGCCACGCAAGGGCTGGCAGGCCAGCAAGACACGTGCTGGGTGACTGGCTGGCAGGATGGACAGGGCTGATTTAGCTTTATTTTCCTCGGGAAGGCATTCATTTGGGTCTCTTTTCTCCCCACCTGCCAACACCACAAACTTAGGTCCTTCTCCTCAAGCACAGATGGGTGTTAAACTCCTGGCTTTGCCACCTCGGTACAAAGAAGCCGGGTGGCACCAGCACGCCAGCTCCAAGCACAGACATCGACCCCATGGCCTGACACCAGGGCTGCCACTTTGTTCCTCCCCCAAAAGGGAGATGATGTCTCCTGCTGTCTCACCTTCGTGCTGCCAGGGATGGAGAGCCAACACAGATCCTGCCAGGGGATACGGAGAGAAAAAGCTTTTTTCAGGATTAAATGTCCTCGCAAGGTGGAAACCAGCAGCTGCCAAGAGCCATCCCGTTACCCAGGGGGAGGAACGTGGGAACCTGCCACCACGTCCTTCTCCACACCCAGCAGAGGTGACCTTGACCAGCTGGTGGCCCAGCTCCCACGTGAAGGGGGTGCTGCCAGCTCTCCTGCACCTTTGCTGCCACTTGTCTTGGGCTTTATCTGGTTCTCAGGTATTTCTCTTGAAAAAATCCTGCATGGAACATTCTCCTTGGCACCACTGCTGCTGGGCTTTCAGTCCATGGCCATGCCTGCTCTTGGGGCTTGGTCCCAATATCACAGCCTCCAGTGATGCCCCAAAGCTTACCCAGCCCTTCTGCTGGCAGCTGGTGCTGGCCACGCTCAGACAAGAAGCCCTCAGGCGTGACTCACCCCAGCCTCTCCACGTGAAGGCGGAGCAGAAGGCATTTTAAACACTCTGGGGGCAAAAATAAATAAATAAAGTGCTGGCACCAGCCCCAACAAAAGGCCCAGCATTCATTTGTAACCCTGGAGGGTGAAGGGGTGATGCAAGCAAAATAAGCAGGAAAAAATGACCTTGAAAGAGACCTCTGCTACCCTGGACATCGGGAACAGCAAGCCATAGCTCGCAGTCTCACCGGCTCGCACACAAGGCGCATCAAGCATGCAAAGTGTCATCCTCTGGCTTTGGGAAGAGCCAGTTCCCATATGCCTCTTCCTCCAAGCAGACCCACACCAGGCGGGCATCTCAGGAGGGATATTTCAGCTGAAATGGGTCAGGTGTGGCAAATTTGCAAGCTCTAGAAATCAGGAGGACACCTCAGTTCAAAGCTGGGAGTGCCAGGAGCTGCCCAGCCAGCACGATGGTCCCATCCAGGCCGAGCTGCCCTGAGGACACCCCGAGACCACCCAAACACACAGGAAATTGGCCCGAAACAGCCAATTCCTCCTCGCTCAGGGCCTCAGCACTTCCATCACCCCCAGCCCAAACAGGGCAGCCACGTGGCAGATCCTTATCACAACGTGCTATGCCCTGCAGGGCCTTACAAGCAGGGCTGGCTCGGCCTAATCGCATTAACAGCATCGCTTCTGCTCAGAGGACACGGCTGGTGAGGGTGCCTGCTGCCCCTGACTGTTCTCCAGCACAGAGCTGGATTTTTCAGCCTGATCTCCGGGAAGACTCCCTGCCTTCAGGATAGCTCTGAGCCGCAGTCTAAGCTCACACACCCCCAGAGAGTTCACCCTACAGGAAGATTCTCCTGGTGGGCCCCCCTTTGCAGAAGAGGTGCTGTTCACATGTCTTAAAGGCTGGAAGATTGCAAGCACCACGAGCGCTGCAGTCTCTAAAGACCAGGGCCCCCAAGAGCCCATCCGGCTTGGTGGAGGCTTGGAGAAGCCACCCTCCCCGAAACGTTTGGAGTATTTTAAAAACTGGCACCTGGGGTACTTTTCTAGCACTGGTTTTAAAGTTCAGGAGTACCCGTGTGCAAACTGCTTTTTTGTCTTTGATTTTTTACAAAACACGCTGGTGTTGTTACCGCTCCACAGGTGTAAAATTGGTTTTTCCTCATTCCAGATGATTTTTCTCAATAATTCACACCCAGCAAGTTTACTCCTGAACGCCAGGCAGCCAGCATTAACAGTCAGGCAGTCAAAAACCCAGACGAGAGCCTCTCCCATACACACACTTCTTGCCTCTCACTACTCAACCTCCCATTGCAATTCAACCTCTAATTGCTGTCTTTTTAGGGGAAATGTTGTTGGGCAAAGACGTGGGTGGAAATCCCATCCTCTTCCTCCTCCTTTGAAGCTCTCAGGTATCCAGAACAAGCTGCTGGGAATGCAGAGCAAACAGATTTGTGAAGGTCTCAGAGAAAACGGGTTGCAGGGCACAGCACTGAAAGCAACCCTACCGCATCCCCACCTCAGTGCTTCTACTCACAATCATTCCAGTTTCACTGGCTGGATTTAGCTGCTGATTCCAACATCCATTTAGCAGCATCCCCTGCCCGTGCAGCACATCTCACCCAGAAATGGAGTCATTAGAGATAACGCTGGGTAGGGTTACCTGCCCTGAGGTTGGCTGCTGTCTCCCATTACGAGAACCAACCTCCTACTGCCCGTAAAACTTGGTCCAGCTGGAGCTGAGGTGAGATTTTCCATGCCAGGTGTTCGTTCGTTACGAGACTTTCCCTTCCAATTCACAGAACCTGCAAACAAATAGGCCTTTCACAAAAGCAATTTGAATAAAGGTTTGACCTTTCAGCCATGAGTTTTCTGGCTTCGGCTCGCTCCAGCTACTGTCTTAATCACATCTTTCTCATTTCATGCTCTGCACGCTATGTGCCAGTTTCTACTTTTAAGGAAGAAATGCTGGCAGCTGGCGTTGGCTAATCGATGTGTGGGGGAAAATAGTCATTAGGGAAAACCTACAGAACCGGGTATTTTTAAAACTGAACTTTGGTGTTGTGGGAAAACACATGCCCCACGCAGCGTCACCTACACTCAATAATGAAATAGATCCATCCCTGTAAGACGCCTGCTGCCCGTTGTACGCCGATTTTAGAAACCATATGTCCCGAAATACCCACGCATACCAAAACACCTTAAACTTCTGGGGAAAGATCCTCTGATGGTGTAAACGGCCCCGGCTCCATTCACCGGCGGGGAGCTCCCTCGTTGATGCCTGCCGAGGATCTGCTCCAGCGCCTGCCTGATGTCTCCTTGGCTGCTGCTGGGCTCCAGGATCGGGCAGGTCGCTGGTGTGAATCAGTGCCTCCCACAAGAAGCTGTGTGGGAGGGAAAATAAAAATTGTCAGAGTAGGCATCAGCGAGGCCATCGATACTGAGCATCCTGGAGGAGCTCCAGTGAAAAAAAAAGCAGGGAATGACTTCACAGCAGGAGGATTCGTCACGGATGACAAAATAATTTGTATCAGGTGTTTATATAAGGCTGGTTGTGGGAACAGAGAGGCAACGGTCACTGGCTGCCGGGCTCGGACCAAAGATGAGTCCCGAGGTGGCTGCTGCGCAGGGGCAGGGGGAGCCGTGCCTGCAGCAGCACGAGTCACCCCAGCGAGGGATGCTGGCCCCGTTCAGCCAGTAAAAACCCAAGCCAAGGCACAAGCACCCCTAAGGAGAGCCTGGGTGGGCTTTGGGTGGATCTTTATTTCAATTGCACATCTCACCTGAAGTTCCTGGGGGATTTTGCTCACGCACGACCTTGAAGGGTGCTGTGGATTGTCAGTGTTGTCACCTTCGCGAGTTCAGGCAGGGTCACTGCAGAACAGGAGGAGAGGAATGGGATTTGCACACGTGCGAGCTTTGTAACAGGCATCAAGGATCCCCGCTCTCCCACCTGCGCCAACTGCCAGAGCTGCAGCAGCACGATTTAGGGAAAACCACGAAAATCCCCTCCTGCAGTTTGCCAGGAGGGCAGGGGGTGCTGAGAGCACATTTGCTCTCGAGCAGGGGAAAATCAGCAACTCGGAGGGATGTTTCCTATTGCAAAAAACAGGGCAACTTGCAAGCAGTCCTGCCCAGAGCACACACACAGCACAGACAACTGAGGGGGGAGTTTCAAGGAGAATATAACCTCAGGTGATTTTTTTTTTATATATTTTTTTTTGCCTGTGAGCTGTACCTTCAGTGCTTACGGTTAAGTCTGCTTTTGAAAGCCGAACCCAAGCAGCCCAGATGCCTGCTGAGCTAATGGTAGTGGAGCACGTCTGAGCACAAAGAGGTCCAGCATCAACTGGTTCCTCGCCTGAAGGGGAAGCGGTTATTTCCTGCTGTAAATAATGCAGCAGAGGAAAAAAAAGAAAGAGAAAACAATGGGGTAGGTCACAAAAACAAAGCGCACGGAGAGAAACCAAGGGGGGCCACGGCACAGGTGACAATTTGTGCTTCACCAGGAGCCAAACCTAAGGGTGCTTCAAAACTGAGCCAAGTGCGAGCCAGGCAGAGGTAAAGCAGCCTTCAAATGAAGTGACCCATTTCCCAGAGGTTGTTTCACAGCTTGGGACGAGCTGCACAAAACATGGGATGTTTTGGTGAGGGTCAGCAAAAGCTGGACAGGATCACTGGGACCAGACAGGTCTAAGGGCAGTAACATCTGCATGGGAGCTCTCATCTTTTTCTAAATATGCGGATGGGGCAGGAGGAGGGTTAGATCATTTCAAAAGCATTGAGTTCTTGGATAAATACCGTGGGTTGATCCGTCTTTGACCCCAGAAGGGATGAAAAATACCCAGAGCCAAAGGCCCTTCTGTATGTAACTGCTACACCTGTCTGAACTTAAAAGAACTTTCACTTGTCTTCTAGGAAGGCGCCCCAAGCAAACCATTTCTAGTTTTACTCACAAAGGCTTCAAGTTTCTTGTCTCCCTCACTTTGTACCCAGTGTGGGTGCTCTGTCTGTGAAGTCAGTGACCTGGGAGTGCTTCGTTGCTCCAAAGACACATTACAAACATTTCCAACCATGCACGGAGGTTTCTTTGCTGCTGTGGCCAACTATTTCCAAACCACAGCCCAGGATACCAGATCATCACCCTCCTAAATCAACTGCTGAACCGAGAGTTAACCCCTGGGTATCCCATTTTCCTTGTGGGAATTTCACCCTTCCTCAGAACAGATCCTCTTAATCACCTGTGATGCCAATCACCTTGGACACAGGAACCAGCCTCATACTCCAGAGAAGAAACCAGATACAGTTAAGAAAAAAAAAATCCTTTCCTCCAGCAAGACCTGCATCAAATTTATCCCCTCCCAAGATGTTTATTCCTATGGGCTCCGCCTTTGCCCTTTCTTCCATCTCAGCGGGAGACCTGCCTCTATTTTTGGCAGCCTTACTGCCATCAGCTGCACGCCGTACCTGGCAGCGAGCGCTGCAGAGAGCTGCAGGTGCTCCTGGCTGGGAGAAGCACAAATTTGCCAAAAGGCTGCGTGTTTCAGCAGCACAGAGCTCACCACATCTCGGAGATGCCAGCTTTGTGGCTGTGAGTCACCATCCCAACACCTCAGCTGCATCCAGCCTGCTCTGCCTACGTCGCTCTTTAAAGCCAGGGAGTTTCATGCTCTCCTCTGCTGGTTCTCTACCTCCACGCTCTTCCAGCAACCGCCTGCTCTGCTTCGTCATCTTCTTTCCTAAAGGGATGAAGAGAAACACATCCTAGGATTCTTGCTGCACCACAAGTTTCTGATAAGGGAGCTGGGAAGCTGAAGGCAGTGACTGAGCAGCCCCAAGAGCCGGGGGGAGCTGAAGCAGAAGCCCGACCCCTCTGGGGATGCCTCGTCCCCCTCTGGCACCCAGTGCCTAGGGAAGCAGCTCAGTGCCCCCATGGTGGGACCCCAGACGAACTCCCTGCACAGACACCCACCTCCCAAGCTGAGATCGCCTCATTTTGTGGTTATTTAAATGCATCAGCAGCCAATAGCTCCTCCAGAAGAACTCTCCATATCCCTTGAACATTTCAGAGACCTCATTCAAAAAGCGGCAGCTCGTTTTTGTCCAGGCCCCAAGGGGAGCATCCCTCACAGCCCCAGAGAGTGGGGTCCAGATGGGTTCCTCGTATTTTTTATGACTGGGGAAGGCCACGTCTGGCTCAGGGGCTGACCCAGGGTCAGCTTTTCTCTGTTCCATCAAAACTGTTTTGTTTTGTTTTGTTTTTTTGCAAGATTTTGCAAGATGCTGGGCAGCAGCAGGGCTCTCCTAAATCACAGGAGCTTTGCATTTTGCTCTGAGCTTTCTCGGCAAAAACTGCGTGGGTTTGGACATATTTTTTTTTATTTCTTATTTTTAAAATTCTGAACAAGAAACCAGGTGGCTTCAGAGCTAATCCCAAACAGACCAATTCATCACCGAACCCAATCCAGCTACCGAAGGTGTTCAGATGCAGAAGGCTGACTTGAACTCCTCCAGCTCTCCTTCTGGGAGATGCTGGATCCCCTCACACGCCAGATCCTCTTCTTGATTCATTTTTTCCCCTAGCTCTAATAACCTGAGCAGCTGGGGGAGCAGCTCGAGGCCTGTTCCCACGTTTTGTGTGCCCCCTACCACACGTACAAGTAGGGCACCCCTCCCATAAAAGCGGCACCAGTTCCTTTGCCCAAACGTTGCCACTTTCTGCACAATCCTTCTTTTCGCTCTGTGCTTTCTTGAACATGTCCACAGTGAAGAAAGGGGGGCACTGCAAAAAAACACCCCTCAGTGGACAAGCCAGAGGGTGGAAAAGAAGCACAAAAGCTTGTCGTCCTGGCAGATGGAGGAAAGCAGCAAAGAAGCAGCTAAGCCAGGAGATGGGAGGCCTCAGAGAGAGACCTGAAGTGGCTGTGCGTGGGTTTGCTGCTCTGTTGCTGACTGACATCAGGCTCTTTGGGCTCGCAGAGACCTGCTTCGTTTGAAAGCGAAACCTCCTCCAGGGATCTCATTAGCACCATCACGGAAGACAGAAAGGAACTGGAGGCTGGTGGAGGGGTGATGCTGGGGAGGGAAACAGGCCAGAAGCACGGCCCAGCTGCGTTCAGACAGGCAGGGGAAGGAGCCTGGCAGCACGGTGCCCTCGCCACCCCGCGCTGGGGCTGCCTCCTTCCCCTCTCTGCAGGGCTGCTGCCCAAAAGCTCAGCCCGAGGCACCCACTCACCTGCTTCCTCCTGCCAAATCCCTTCTCCTCCTCCTCTCTTTGCTCTCACCCTTCCCAGGCTGTGCTCTCCTCCTCTTCCTCCTCTCTTCCACCACCGGCTGGACATCATTTGTGTGAAGCAGCAGCTCTGGCCATGGTTTGTACTGCACCTACATAGGGCAAAGACAACAAGGCACCTGGGGCTGTGTCTGCAGCTGTAGGATACCCGCCGGGGTTGTTACACAGCTCTGCAATGGCAAGGATGGGTGTGACAAGGATCCCTGTCCCGACAGCCCACCTTCCCTGCAAGGAGGGGTGAAGTACCCTGTGAAACAGCAGCTTCGTGGATCCAGAACAGCGATCGTAGCACAGCTATGCCAGAAGATCCCCTTCTAATCCACCTGAGAAAAGTCACAAAAGCAACACACGCAGAAAAAAAACAAATAACCCATAAAAACAAGAGGAAAAATTAAATCCAGCGAAGTTAATTCCATTCGACACCTTAGTTATAACTGCAAATCAGCTCAAGAAATTGAAACGTAGACTTAAGTTAAGCCCCCTCTGCTATTACTTAGCAGCTCTGATATTTATTGTCACAGTCTCTTCCAGGCAGCCCCATAAATGCCCATCAGGACCGTGCTTCTCTGAAGTGAATCCTGCTCAGAGCACCTGGCAAAGGGGAGAAAGGGGTGGGATGCATTCAGCTCCCCACGTCTTGAAGTCCCCACGACTGAGATGTTTATCAAGGCAATGAGTAATGCCAACTGCTTGGCTTTCGGCAGGCTCGGAAATACATGCAGCAGGTTCCAGCACAGGTTGGTAAAAAATTAATTAGCAGCGAGTCGGAAAAGGAGCAATGGGTGTTATTCTCTGAGCAGCAGTCTTATTTAACTTAATAAAAGGGATTGAACTGTAAGATCCCAGTGAAACACCTCCTCACGTTGTTTCTCCAGAAATGGAGACATCGGCTGCACAGAATTAATGACCAGGTATTCTAAACTGAGATGTGTTTAGGCTCCTAACGCCACAATTAGGTGTCTAGCAAGACTGTCAGACTCCCCTAAACATTTATCTTGCATCATTACCATTAAAAATCAATGGGATTTTGCAGCCTGCTTTCCCCAGCAAATTCAGCTCTGCTTCTTTAAGCACCTAAAACCAAAAAAAGTCATAAAACACAGTAATTTTATTCCAGATTTTAATGAAAACCTAACAATAATGGTTTTAAGAAGACAAAATTTTTACAGTTCTTTGCTCTCCAAACAAGCTGAGAAGCAAAGCAAAAGCTACATCAAGGCAGCAGGCTTGGGCACCCCAACAAAGACTACTATAAAACTATCTTCTCCCATGTAAGTCTCTTTTGGAGCCTGAGACATCCTTCAAGAACAGAGCATTTACATGAATAACTGCAGATGGTGAAGCGTGGCTTTAATCACTGGTAACCAGTCCCCAGAGGCAGCAGAAACTCCGCTTGCTCCTGACTGACCGCTTCAAAGGGCTCCCACGTGCTGAGCAGAGGGGGCTGTGTGCCAGCAGCACCCTCCAGCAAGGGAGCCCAGACCCACAGCCTTCACGTGGTTCTTCTCCTTGGGATTCATCCCCGTTTCCACGAGCACAAAGCAAAGAATGAGGCCTGCCAAATCCGTAGCGCTGCATCACGCCCGGAGCTCTGTAAACTCCCCTGATGGCGCTGACGAAAACCAACTGCTGGGAATTAGTCCTTCAAGTCACCTCTTCGTGCAGGGCAAGCCACGGAGTCACTGCAAGCCCAGCTGGGAAACCAGCACGCTGGGCCAGCTCTTGCTGCAGCCAGCGACGATCTTGCCAACTAAAATCAGAGCAAGCAAGCTCTGGGGATGAGCAGCAGCAGACAGCGTTGGAAGCAGCAAATCTCTGCTGCAACCAAGGAGTGCTGGCTGAGCCCGAAAGGACAGGAACCTCCCCTGTGGTTCAGACATCATACAGAACGTTTGCCCTCATCCATCAGCCACCAGGAAAGGAATCTCAAGGTCTAACCAGGATAACAGAGTGCTCTCGAGCACTGCACAGTGGTTTCCCCTCTGTGAAAGCTCGAGGGTCACACCCCGTGGCAGCAGAAAGCAGCAGGGGCTCGTGGGCAGGGAGAGAGCCCTACAGGATCAGCCGAGTGACCCACGGACTTGGGCGTGCTGAGGTGTGATTGCTGCTTCTCCTGGATACTCTGCATCTCGCAGCAGGCAGACACCAGCACAGCTGGCATCGCTTCTGCAGCTTCCTTACGAACACGTCTGCAGAGCCCCTGCTTACGGATCTATTTCGGGTTGCTCTTAAACCAGCTCATACAGATAGGGGGAAAAAAAAGCCACTCCGCTCAGCTGGTGCATCTGAAGTGTTAGAAAAATCTCTAAGGCGATAAAGCTTCGCTTTTTTTTTTTATCCCCTCCTGTAAAAAAATAACCTAACCTACTCTGTAGCTGTATTTCCTCTTATTCAGTTACACTCAGCAGCACGTGGACGTCCTTCCACGCCTGTGCAGGGGCTGAATTTTGGCCGGGCTGCTGTTCAGCTGGGGCAGGGAGATTAGTTTAGAAGTTTAGGCCAGTTTAGAAGCCTGGTAGGTAGAAATGCTCGTGTCTGACCCTCCAGACGCAGATGCTACCCCCCTTCTCAGTAAAAAGCCAAGCTCTGGTGACAAACAAAGCAGCATCTTGATCACTTCTCATGCAGCACGTCGGGGCTGTGTTCTGTCCGGGTCCGTTTCAGGAGGAGCTGCAGGACATCGTCTGAGAGTCCAGGTGTTCTCTTAGTATCCTCCAACACGGCTTCTCCCTCAGCTGGCTTCGAAAAACAAGCCGTAGTGGGGTAGTTTGGAAAGATCTTACATCCATCTCTGTTCAGGACCACCTGGGCCATCTGCAGGCACCGCAGTGCGTATTTGCTCCCGCCCTGGTCTGCGAGCTCCGAAACCTTCTGTGAAAGGCATCGCAACGCAGCCTCACAGGTGGGATCAGCTCTGCCTGGCCCGTTTTTGCAATACGTTTCGTAGAAGGCATCGAGAGATTTCCTGATGCTTGCATCTTCTGTATTTTCACGTTCATACGTACTTGAGAGAGAAGCATCGTTCAGTTCGGTGTGCTCACACAGCCCAGCTTCTGGATAACACCTCACATTTCCCTTCTCAGAGCCTCCAGCAGGAACTGCAGAGGGTGGATTGCTTTCTCCTGCAAGCACAAGATCAATGAAACTCATTAGTCACCAGGTCATCCCTGTAGCAAAATCTTTTTTTGTCCCCCCTCACTGCAGTCTGGCAAACAAGCTCCGTGCAGGAGCGAGCTGAGCGCTGCTTTAAGCGCGCTGTTCTGCCAGCGAGGCTCGCAGCACAGATTCATAGAGATTAATCTTGTATTTGGGCATCTCACAGGTGTCCCAGTTTTGTCCCTCTGCAGTGACTGAATCTACTCCACGGTACACGCCTCCAGGCTTCCTCTCACTCACACTTCCAAAAAGAGGTGGAAATTGCTATCTGCTGCTGCCGGAGCCAGCAGCCGACCTACACTTAAAGCCCAGTTTGCAGCTGAAACAGTTCTGCCCGTTTCTTTTTCCTTCCTCCACCAGTCGGTCCACTCCTTCCCTTTCCGCAGTCCTCAATTTCATCGCTGCAGCACAACGTGCAGGCTTGTCCCCTGGTTTTCAGCCAGGCCGAAAGCCTCCGAGTCGGCATCGTTAAGGCGAGTGCACGGGGTTTGGGGAGGGGGCCTGCAAGAGGGAACCTCGTGCTGCCCCGTGGAGCCCCACTTTCACTGCCCAGCTGCACTGCACCACTCCCCCCACGTCCTGCAGGGATTTTTAAAGGAAATCTTCATCTAAGAGCCAAGGACTTGCTCAGCCTTTCTCCTTTGCTCTGATTCTGTTTTGCTCCAGTGTAATGAAGGGGGCCCAATTAACGCACCAGCAGCACCAAGACACTTGGCAAAGGCACGAGCAGGGTGAGCAGCAGGCCACAGACATCTTCTCCTACAAAAAGGAGGTACAAAAAGGGACCTGGAATCAGGCTCTGGTACCCAGGGAGCCCCTCTGACTGCAACCTCATCTCCCAGCCCGCCTCGCCAGCCCGTGTGCCAAGCACCTGAGTCACCGGCAGGAAAATTTTCCAGGGCTCAGCCAGAGGTTGCAGAGCTGTCACCTGCAAGTTGCATAAGCAGGACGCGGAGCATTGGCAGGCAGCTCGGCCTCTCCTCGTTCTGTAAAACACGAGGCACCTTCTTGCCAACTAGCAAGAAGGCACTCGATTATATTACGAGGTGAGTTTTCTTTCATTTACTGGTTTAAGTTTACACGTGTCTATTTTTCCCATCAAAGCCTTCTTAAAGCGAGACGAGAAGGCTTCGAAGCAGAGCTCCCAGAACTAACCCCATCAAGCTGCAGGGTCCAGAAAGAGCTTCTCACCTGGGACACACGTACAGCACAGGAGCATGTCATGATGCCCTTTCTTGAGGGTACCCTCAACCCTACAGAAAAGCCAGGATTCCCCGATAACACACAGCAGCATTGCTTCAAAGCTTGCACCTCCCTGGCCAGCTCTCAGCAGGAAAAATGTCCTTCACAGACCATTTATCCTTCCATGGAGAGCTTTACAGCACAGCTGTCACGCGCCTTTGTGTTGGCTTGACCCAACACGTGCAGAAATTAACGGAGTTTCACCACCAGACAACCTGGCCCCAATTATTTTTAGCAGTTTTTACTCATTTCTATTACCAAGCAGGTATTAAAAAAAAAAAGAAAAAAAAAATGAAAACCCCAAACAAGTAATTACTCATGTCTTGATTTCACTCTCACATGATGGATAATCATCACTAGGGCCGTGTATTGTTCCATTTGCGCCCCCACTCCCCGCTAATTGAAGACCAGCATTTGCAGCTTATTAGCACGAGACCTGGGGGCCAATAACGGGATATTCTTTGTGTTTATAAAGCTGCTGATGAAATTTTAACGCCTCCATCTGGCACACGCGCATAACCCTGCCGCCCGAAGCACACAACCAGATCCTGGTTTGGACCTGGGCCACTTCCACTGGTGTGACAGCCTCCTGGGGACCCTGATCGTGTGGGTTCCCCTCCTGCCCCGTGCACAAAGGCCCGTCCTATTCTGAGGTCTGGGGGATTTATTGTGTAGCTGTGAGTACGAGAGCTAAACCAGAGTGTGTGTCAGCAGCAGTGTGATGAAAAGGGCAATTACAGCACTCGTTTCAGGGTCGGGATCGTTTGCTCCAGAGCTCTGGGATGACTCAGCCCTGGCACAGCTGCTCACAAAATGGAGCTCAAGCCCACCAAAGCCCATATTGACCCACCAAAGTGAACCCCAAGCCCATATCGACCCCAGAAGCGCCCTGGTGCTCTCAGGGGTTATATGGGACCAGAGCAGCCGTGTCCAACAAAAGCAGCAAGCCTCATCTCCAAATGGAGAGGATTGTTGTGCTGCTGGGGCCGAGCTTTGGTTTGTTTTCCTCCAGAAGTTCAAAAGCCCTTGACCCCTTCCAGCAGTGTGATCAGCCACGTGCTGGGGCTAAGCTGGAACAAGGGCTGAACATCTCTGCCTGGCCTCTGCTGTGCCACCCTAAAAAAGTGCCAAGAAAACTAGGGGACTGGGAGGCACGGATCATTTCTTTGAACAGAACTAAATTAACGACACAAATCAGCCGTGGGTTCACAGTGGTGACTGAGGTTCAACCAGACATTGGTGAGATGACGCCAGAGCACATCCCTGCGTTGTAAGGTCTGTGACAGGATTGTAAAGCAGAGTTAGGGATTATTTAGGTGCTCAGCTATGAGATGGTACTGAGAAAACATGTCTGGTTCCTTCTAGAGCCACCCTGTCTGCTCTGAAGGCCAGAAGAGATGATCAACATTGGGTTGTTTGAACAAACCTCCATGAACAACAATTACTACAGAAAGGGGCAACGCAACAATGGAAAGGAAAAACACAGGAGAGGAGAGGGTTGGAGGAGAGACAAACTCCTTCTGTGGGTGGCACCGACCCAGAAGTCACCAATACTTGTCCAAGTCTCCCTGGGAGCAGACAGGGCTGAGCACCCTCCCTCCTGGCTCATCAACATGCCAAGTTAATCGATGCTCCCAAAGAGGGAGACAGAAGACTTTGCAGCCCTCCTGTGGCAGTCCCCAAATCAGCTATTTCTTGCCCAGGATGCCCCACTTGCCCTGGTCGTTGTCCCTTTGCATGCTCCTTCTCCTCACGTGAGTCTTCTCCCCACCAAGACCTGCTGCAGCTCCAGCTGACGCAGTCCCTGCGTCCACGGGCAGGGGTGAGTCACACGAGAGGGACACGAGTTGCCAGTTGTTTTGGTTGATTGTATCCATTAAAAAACAAACCAAAAACAAAAAAAAACATTCCACCCTGCTCTGGGAAGAAAGAAGAAATTTGGGGAAGGATGTAGCAGGAGCTCATTATTCCCCAGCCTCACACAACACCCTGGCTCGTTGGTTATCACACACCAGAGTTGGTTATCACACATGCACTGCGAAGCCAGACATTTTGGGATCACACCTTACCTGCATCAACAAAAGCTCCATCGATTACAACAGCTAAACACCCATACATGAGCTGACTGCATCCCTTTACGTGAACTGGAATCTATCTGCACCGTATTTTGTATCATTTCCATTACTGACATTTAAACTGGAAGAGCATCAAAGAAGACAAATTACTACCAAGCCTAGGTCCTTGCTATTAGGTGCCGTACAAACACCTACCACCTGCCAGATCCTAAGCCTTTTGTGTACAGCGCTGAATAATGATGGTGGGGTTTACAGTTTCTCTGCCTTGCAGAAAACAGCTGTTTTCTACTTGCTTCCTTGCTTGGGAAACCTTCCAGCACTTAAAGCAAAGGCGAAATGGAATTTTCGATGACATTATAATTCAAAAAGGCTGTTTTAAGCCGAGAAAATGTGCTCCTTGTGGGTATTTAAGTTGTGAACTGAAAGTGAAAACAAGAATATAATAAGCCCTGCTACCTTGCTGCCTCCCTGATGACACAAAGCAGCCTTCTCACGCCACAACAGGCAGCAAGCTATAGCTCAGAAGGCAATTACCTTTGAGACTCTGCTTTACCCAAGCAGCGATTTTGCTCGTCCACCAGCCCAGGGGAGAGGCACACGGTGTTGAGGAGCTGGCCAGGAGCTGCACAAACGCTGAGCAGACCTGGAGGAGGTGAGCGTGGGAGGGTAGGCGATGGGCAGCACGAAGGGAAAGCAGAGGCTGGAGGAATTTGGGGTACGGAGTAAAGGCAGTGATGGAGGAATGGCAGCAGATACAGCCCGGTACTGAGTCAGGCTCCCTGCCTTTTTCTCCTACCTGCTTGTGGAGTGAAAAGTTGGAGGGGTTGGAATTCGCGTGGGGTAAGACGTAAGCAGCTATTCTGGGGAAGCATCAACCTTTCTGCCCAGCTCCCCTAGGAACCTTACATTCAAGAAAAACAAAAAGCCTGGCAAATAGTAAAGCGCTTTTGAAACGCAATAAGCAGACGTAGCTCATCCCCCTAGACACTCTGCCAAATGTCACACTTGGTATTAAGCTCTGCCCTGCTCCGAGAGCTCGCGGGTTGATGCCTGTTGCGCTGTGCTCTGAAGGCAGCTGGAAAAACCCAGGTAAATGAAGTCTTCTGGAGGATGTGCTAGTTAAACATGCTGGATTTAATAAACACGGAGCTGGTCAGCTACAATACAAACGGCTGCAAATTAACAGCCCTTATTTTCTGAAGGCCAAGAGATGGGCACTGCTGGCATCTCACCAACCTGTTCCTAAGCAACCAAGCCCCACGGTGCAGGGCAGTGGGCACAGGCAGAAGCCATGGCAGCACCACAAATACCTCCACGTACGGCTGTGCCCTGCTAAGATCCTCGTGTGTTTATCCTCAGCTAGGCCCCAGAGCACCAGGCATCGGATGCAGCTGCCTGCGAAGAGGCTGCTTGATGTGTAAGAGCACACAGGAACACGTCTCAGTGCAACAACCACAGGTCTCATCGAAGAAATGGGCAGCAGCATGGCTGGGGTGTCTCAGCTTTTCTTTTCACGTGGCAAGCTCCTGCCTCGGAGCTCATCACCATTCTACAAATAGAAATCGCAAAGTTAAGAGCTTTTCATGTGAGATACTTAGAGGGGTTTAATTTCCATGATTCTGTAACTGGTAAAAAAAAACAAAACAAGAAGCCTGAAACATCCTACTCGTCTCAAAGTGCAATGAAGAACAGCTTCGTAAGGTTAAAGACTACTCCTAACAGCCACCTTCTCCGGAACAGAAACAGTAAGAAGCACATTTATGTAGCTGAAAAAATTAACTGTCAATTAAAGTTATTATCCAGCAGATGAGGGCTTTGAGGGGCTTCATTTGAACTGCAGCTCTCTGCTGCTTTCCTATTACGTACACAGTCTTGGGAAATGACAGCCCGACTCACCTTGTCTACGGAACACTAACGGCACCGATTTCCAAGAAGAAACTCTGACAAGGCGTCTTAAGCTAATTGCTCAGTTTCCAATTAGGCGTTTCAAAGCGTGCTCGCAGGCAGACACAGCAGTGCCGTGCTAGCCAGCCTCTCCTGAACCACAGCAAAGCATCCCAACAGGCTTAGGGTCTTTGTCAGAGAAGATGCAATAGGAGCATCCCCAAACCAAACCTCCGCCTGCTCTGGAGGCAGAAAACTTTTATTACAAATATACTTTCCTTTAAAAAAATAAAAAATAAAAAATCAGCAACCTGCAGTGTCATTCCTTTCTACGTAAAAGGCCATAATTTAACCTCAGACCACATTTTTCTTTAAGCTCATTCTGCTTCAGAATAAGAGAACGCGTCTGGTGCTTGAAACCAGTGAGAAAAAGTCTGCCTGTCTGATTTTCATTGCTTAAGATTTGAAAAGAATTTTATGAAGGAAAACTGGCGTTTGAGCTTTATGGTTCCTGAAGGAGCTTTCTCACTTACTCATATCACACGGCTAAAGCGAATGGAGTTGTTTCCCTTCATATTTATTTTTTTTCCTGCCTAAAGATTATAAATTCTGGTCTCATCTCTTCTCTTTTTCCAGCTGACTCTAGAAGCCCTTCATGAACTGTTCGCTTTCTGACATAAGAATTTTTCAAAGAACCCTCATTAACTGAGAGGGAAGGGATTTTTATTCAGCCCCTGGGTTTGGTTACCAGCTAGCCAACTCCAGAATCAGGAGAGAGATTTGCTGTGCCCACCTCTTTGGCTGAGAGGTGAGCAAGTCCCTGGGGAACCTGAGTCATCCGAGGAGATGTCTCACAGAGACAAAAAAAGGACGCATCAAAGACAACATTTTTCACAGTTCCAAGGTAAAAGATGAGGAAAATAATAAAGGGAAGATAGTGCACTTACATGTACTCTCTAGATGTTGCCATGCAGAACTGATGAAGCTGAGAGCTTAGATTAAAAGAGAAGTTGAATATTTATCTGGATGATCATAGGCAAGTCTAGCAAAAAAAAAACATTCTGGCAGAATTATTAAATCCCATTCTTTGGGGCTTTAGCAAATCCTCTGCTAGAGGCAAGAATGGGGCCCAACGGGCAGCATATTTTATATTGCAGACTCCCATTTTGGAGGATGGGGATGAAATGAAGAGAGGAAAACTACCTCTAATCCTGAAATATTCAGCAATGGCCACTGCCAATGACAGGAAGCAACTCCAGAGTACAAGTCTGACTGAGTAATGCAGTATCACTGCAGCTCTAAGAATTAAAAACAAAACCCAAAGCAATATCCCTCCCTGATATATTCAATTCTTCGTCTTTCATTCACAGTCACACGTTCTCAGCACTCGAGAGGAGCCAACAACGCTCAGCTGATGCCGTTGGCAAGAAGAGGAACAAGCAGACGGCTCTCGCTGGCGATCAATAGCTCAAGTTTCAACATCACTGGAAATAAAAATCTACCCTCTGCATCTCATTGCCAAGTGATATGCGTGACAGTTTGCCCAGAAAAAAAAAAAAAAAAAAAAAATCAACAAGAATACGGTACTGTTCATACAGATAAAATAGAAGAGGAAAAACCTATCACTATGGTGTGTCTTCAGTGAGAAAGACAGAAGAGAAGACCACACCATTATAAAAATTCAGCAGGTTTGCCTTATTTACAAACCGTGTGAACTTGGAAAAGGAGACGGGGTGGAAATTGTTCTGGGTACAGTGCCTTCCTCTGCCATTCTAACACTTCAAAGTCCAGTTCATTACAACGCTAGCACCCACAAACACACACATAACTCACATTGCAGAGATTCACACGCGTTTCAGCTCTGCTTCCAACCTGCTACACTTAGCTCTGGACAAAAACAACTTGAGAATCCAGTTTTTATCCAAAATGGCAGTTTTTAAACCTAAACAATACTGCAGAGTGAGGTATTTTCAATCATCCCTCTTGAAATGTGGTTAAAATTGTACTCTCTGTGCATGTTTTGTGAGACTAAGAGATGGATTATCGTATAATGCTACCATTACCCATCTTCACGGAGGCCTTAGACCTGAAGGCTTGAATCCTGACATGAAAACGATGCCCAGGTACCACAGGGCACCTAAGAAATTAGTGCTGTGGGAAACAGAAAGACCTTTAAGGAACAGTGGCAATTGAAAACTGAGTCAAATAAGGCAGATGAAGGCAAAGTCCAACTAGAATGTAACTTCCTCCCAGTTCTTTACCCCGCCCCCCCTTTTTTTTTTATCCGTTTGTTCAGCTTTCTGCCAACTTATTTAGGTTCAGATCCCAAATCCGTGGATTGATTGTCAGAAGTGCTGAGCACACAGATGATCTTACAAATTTAAAAGAAGCCAGAGAGACCTCGGCTGTTTTGAACACGGTTATGCCATCTCAACTTCAACACTACTAACTACAGCAGCAGACCACTGTACAGCAGAAAAACAGCCTTTGGGCTCTCAGATTTGAAGTCCTCACCTTTAGTCTTTGCCTAAGGCCAAACGAGTTCATGTGGGCATAGCAAAAGAGTTGTTTACAGACGGACTTATTCTCTCTAGGTGTGAAAGAAATAGAGTAATTCTCTCTAGGTGTGAAAGAAACAGACTGCATGTGCAGTCTGCCTCTCCTCAGGTCAAAGTTTTCTGCCTCCTGTCAGGACTGATTTTCACTAAGAACAGAGGAACATGGCAGAGGTGTAGGTTTCCTGAAGCTACTTACAGTAAGATGAGTTTTAAAACCATGTTTCTTCTCTTTATTATGGTCCTGAAAATACAGTGTAAGTCAGGCAAAGCCCTTCTTTTAAAAGCAAACATAGAAAAAAAGCACAAAGAAATCATCTTAAAAAGCAGGCAAATTGCACATACAAAGTCAAAGGAATCTACTCAAATTTTGGTGAAGGTTTGAATGGAGAGGGAGGCATTTTCCCAGCCTCTCCACAGGCCTGATGTAGCTGCGTGCATGGAGAAGGCTATGTACAGACAAAGCGAGCCCCAGAACACCTTGGCAATGAAAGAGCAGAGCTACAGCTCTGTCCTCTCCCCAGCCCGGCCAGGTGGGATGTGGAACCACACAGCTCAGGGCTGGTTTTTCTTCCCTTGCCAGAGAAAGTTTGTGCATCACATATTGATCAAAAATTATTAAAAAAAAAAAAAAAAAAAAGACCACTCGAAAACAAGAACAGAAGGTTTTGTCAGTATGGAAACAAGATAACCATCTCCATCTATGAGCTTTCCACAGGCTAATAAATGAAACATCCTCATATCGAAGAAAGCAGAGAATCAGATAGATCAAGCAGTCATCAAGGAAATTTTCAAGAGACAGAAAATGCAATTTCAGAGTACAATGAAAAGCAAGCAAGATATACAAGTTTAATAACTTGGAGGTATTTGTTCATCACTAGTCTGGGGCATTTTGGCTTGCCAGCTTGAAAGTACACTGAATAAACATTGGAGCCATCTAGTTCTCCTGCAATATTACAGGAAAGCAAGTAATGAGCAAAGAGACTGTTGGCCTGGAGTGATGGGCACATTTACAGACCATTCACAAATGCTGGAGGCTTAAGAACCACAAGGGCTTCTTCTTAATTATCTGCATGGCGCTTGGGGAATCACTGAAAAGCTCTTCCATCAGCAGCAGCTCGATAGAAAATGAGGTTTTGAACAGAAGCGTTTTGCCATTTAATCAGTCGGCTTTCTGCAGGAATTGCTGTGCTGCTGCAAAGCCGAGCACCTGAAACCCGAAATTGGAAGTGGTTATCACATAAGAAATACATCAGGAGTGAATCTTCGGGCCCTTAATGAGCTGCCCTCACCTGTCAGACCTCACCTCTCAGGCAGTGTCATATCTGTGGGCATCCATGAGGCTCTGAAGGGGCTGAAGAAACAGAGGAACAGTGCACAAGGGAGAAAGTCTTTAAAAACAGTATGACTTTAAAAAGGAAGAAAGGGAGAGAAGTCACTTAACAAAAAACTACATTAGTCAACTCAACTATTTTCTTACCAGCCAGCCATGAGGAAGGCTTGGCATTTCCCTGCTCCAACCCAGCTTTGCCCTCTAAGACCAAACCATAAAAGCTTTCCATGGCTTCAGGTACGTTTGCATCCCTTTAGCTGGCTCCCCAGCCTAGCAGACCCGCTTTTTAAGTGAATTCCTTAGCCGGGAGCACTCACCTCTCTCAATTCTGCCCCAAACCAAGTATTTCACCTCCATTACTCCCGGACACAATTCTATGTAAACTACGAAGGTCAGCGAGAGCCCAGGTCTTGTTTAAAAAGAAAAAAAAATGGGGAAACTCACATTTCCCACAGTACAGGGAGCACCGAGGCAAGAGCCTGATGCTGTGTGTTACCACTTGCTTGAACAGCTCCTCAGTAACACCTTCAACTACTGACGAACTGTGGTTACTGATAGTTACTGCAACCACACGCTGATTTTTTCCACCACACTTACAACACCGATGTGTAAGTGACACGAAGGGTGCCCAGGCACGTTTATGTCTTGCATTACTGCACGTAGTTTAAAAATATTGACACAATTACCTGTGAACAAGAAATTAATTCCTGCAAAACAACATGAATAAAAGGACAGATAAGCCAAAGCAAGGCAGGATAATTCATTTTATCCTTTAATAAAGATAACATTTTTCACTCACCTCGGACCATGGGCTTGCTTAGCTGAAAATAGCTACTTTATTCAAAAGAATCATACAAGTAACAAGGTAGGAAAAAAAATACATGAATTACGACCGTGTTTGCTTAGAATTTCTTCTCCGAACATGGGCTCAAAGAATTGCAGAAACAGACAAGATAAAGGGAAACGCCAGGGAGTTCAGAATTTGTGGTGTATTGGTCCGAATCTCCAAACTGCCTGTTTTGTCATTTCAAATGTCACTTTAAACCAACCTTACTGGGGCATTCAGTAATTCCTAATGCTCTTCTGTCATCTAAATGAGGACTCGAATCTCCACATGCAACAATTCCTCCCTCCAGAAGTGTATCAGAGGGGAGAAAAGATTAAAAAAAAAAATAGAATTGATTAAAATAAACATGAGTAAAGCTGAACAAACAGGCAATCAACACATAAAAGCAGCTCTCCTGAGTGTTTTTGAGTCCAGGCAACCAGCGGCTGCAGTGCAGGTGTTAAATGCATAAAGATGCTGTTCCTAAAGACAACGCGCAGAGTAAGAACAACCCTGAGATCTGGGCATGCGACCAGCTTTCTGCACCAGGAATCCCAGAACAGATTGTCCTTGGATAAGTGATAGAGATTGGTTTAGAAAGAACAAATTCCTTCAATATGATGGTCTTGCTCTAAGTTGTTCTCTTTTTTTTTGTTTAAATTAATATTTCTATCAAATGATAAAATTGAATATGTATGACACGTATGATATAAAGCAGATCCTTAACAGTGAAGGTAGATTAATTTTTTTTAATAAAATTGCAAGTTTATCAGTTGTTTGTTTTTTTTTTTAATCTAGGCTGGAACTGTTTTCTGACAGTTGTGTTCTAATGTAAGCTAAAGGCTCCTGGTTTTTACTGGAGATTTGTTGGTGGGGTGGGATTTAACAGTCCAGATAAAAAATAAAAGAAAATCACAGATCTGTATGGTCAGATAAATTTTTACCCCCAACATTTATGATCAGCTTAAGAATCGTGTTTTAAATGCCCCAAATAAAGCATAATTCAAACAGATTGGGTTCTGTAATTGCAGTAAATACATCTGTTTTATTTATAAACAAAGCAGGGAATTCTGAAACAAAAGGTTTCAGTGAGCATTTTCAACCCAAGTTTTGAAATTGGTCTTCAAAGGCTACCTAATGCTTGTTTTAGAGCAAGTGTGGGCAACTGGAGGAGACTAAGGACGTAACCAACAAATTTGCATTCTGCTACCTTGACAACCTGCTCCCTTAAACTCATTTTCTCAGTGATTTTCTCATAAGTCATCCCCATAGCCTGGGTGCCCCCGTGCAGGAGGGCATTTCCACAGTGTATGGATGCTTCCATCCCTCAAAGGAGATGTAGCTACAAGGATGAAGCATGCCAGAAGATGCTCATATCCAGAAATGACTTGGATGTGGACATTATTAATGTACAAACAAGGTGAGCAAGTGCATTTCCCATTAATAGAACAAGGAACAACTGTCAGAAAATAAAATTGATTTCTACAGGGTCCTCAGCTCCGAAGTTTTAAAACCTGTAAGATCACAGCCCTACAAGCCTTTTCTTCTACTCTACAAACCTACTTTCCCCTTGCACATGGTTCCAGTTCCTCTTGGTCACATTCACTGCTGAAGGTTAATTGGGTCTTTTAAAACACCAGCAGGTACATCTAAAGCTTCCTGTAGCTGGAACAACGTTTAATGTGTTCAAGGCCTGGAAAAGGCCGGAGTCCTTGAGTGAGCAACTGAATCAGGATATGATGAAGGTCACTGAGAATTAAAATAAAACAAGTACCTGTCTGTCTGCACAAAGGCTCTGGTGTGCCCTCAGTGCCCCCCTCGCAGGAACTGATGCTCATTCTTTGCAATAAAAAAGAAGTCAGCCTGCTGTCACACAGACCTGAAAGAATCCAGAGGTGGAGATAAATAATGGTACGTTTCAGTGACAGCAGCACCTGCGACCAAATGACAACACAAAGGCCCAAACAGAACACAAAAAGCTAACGGTGAAGCCATCCTGACCAAGGCACACGGGGTTAACCATGGGGTGTGATCCTGGTCTTTTTTAAGCACGACTGCAACATCACAGCCACGCAATATAGGGTGAGTTTAAAAGGTCTTGGTGCATGCTTCAAGGAGAATTTTGGGGCAGAAAGCAGGCTCAGCACAGCACCCATTTGTGCCCTCCGTGGCATCTGTGACCTGGGGAGGAAGCCGGCTCTGCTGCTCTGAACCACGAGGGAAGAGGTGATCGCTCTCCAGGCCCGCCAGCAGCCACCCTGCACAAGTCATTTCAGCAAGGAGAGGAGAGATTTACCCCCCAGTAAACCACAGGGAGGTCCTGAGCCCTACCGATGGGCTTTGCAAAACACACTGTGGAGTGAGAAGGGTGTTGAAGGGCAGGGAATAGCCAAACCACACGAAAACGCAAGAGAAATTAAATATCACTTATTTCTCCTCTCAAAGAGAAAGCCTTGCCCAGCTCAATGCACTTCCCCTTACAGGACTTCCCGTCCCATCCCAGACCATGCATTCAAATAAAACTGGAAATGCATGCAAATAACAGCAGTCCGTGTGCTTCGACAGAAGCCCTGAGCTTTCGGAACGTAATTTACATGAAGGGAGACAAAAGGATTTTGTGCTCTTTAGCCAAAAAACAGCCCAAGGTAAAAAAGGTGATTGAAAAGAAATCACATCCTGGCTGCAGGTAAATTATATTACAGACAGCTCGCTGGCCAACAGGAACGCTTTGGACCGTGATACACAGCAAAACAAATTTAATTACCCCTAACAATCAGAGAACCTGTAAGTTTACCTAAAAAAATAGGAGTTGAGCTTTTAATTGTTTTTCGCTGCAGACACAAACAAAAGAGGCTGATTAACTTACTGGGCTCAGGAGGTAATTATTTTGCAGCAGATGCATCTGTAAGAGCAATCCTGTGACAGCTCCAGATTTAATCTGCCTTTGTTTTATGAAGGCCATCTGCACAAATTATTTTTTCGCCTAGATTTCAGGTTTTGAGATGAACTCTGCTCAGCCAGAATGCAAAACTCAATTACAGCCCCGTATCAGGATCTTGTGATGCTGGAGGGGGAGGCTGCAGACCGAGCTGAATGGAAGCTCCCAAGCTGAAAACAATTTAATTTCCTTTAAAAGAAAAAAAAAAGACCACATTCACCTTTTTTTTAAAATATTACAAAGATTAAAGAACAGATGAGCAGATTACTGAGCAAATATGAAAGAATATTTTTAAAGTTTTGGGTTTTAATTTTAACTGGAAACAAACTAAGAGGTATTTCATTACAATGCTGTCTCCCAGCTATTGTGCTGTTTCATTCTGCAATGTTACCCAAAGAGCAGAGCAGCCAGGTAGCAATATGCTGCTGTAAACCCACAGACTTGGAAAAAGTGCTTAGCAAGACGCCAGCATCTGCACAGCAACTTTTCCAAGGCTGCTTCCCAAGACCCCTGCAGGCTGCGGCACCGATACCCAACTCTCCACGTGCTCTGGGGCAGCAGGGGAGAGGAGGAGAGTGCAGTGTCATCGTGCAACGAGTGTGAATCAGAGGCACCAGCAGAACAGACCGCAGGCTGAAGAGCTGCAGCCGAGAAGGTGAGGAGAGGCAGAGGCCAGCATAAAGTCAGGGCACAGCTCAAGGTGTTGGAGCTGCAAATTGGAGCCTCCAGAGCAGCGCCCCAAACGCCCTCCTGGGATCACCTGCCTCACCACGAGCTACTTAGCTGCAATCCAAGAAGCTGGCTCGCTGTCGTGCTCACGCTGTCTGGCAGAGCCTTTTCTTCCCCTTGGTTTTGCCACCACTCTGACCTTGACTGTGCCGAGATGTTCCTCCTCTCGGTGCATTCTTTGTGCTGCATTTCACCTAGGGCAAGGCTGGGAGGCAGGCAGCCTGCCAGCCCTCACCAGCACCCGTTTTACCATGGACCTCTGGAGTGGCTCAGGGTTGTCTGCCTGGCTTTGACACTGCCAAGAGGCTTGCCGTACTCAACCCAAGATTTGACTACAAAGGAAAAAAGCAGAATTGCAAGCAGAGTCTCCATAAAAGCAGAGAAATCTCCGAGGCAAGGCTCCAGCTCTCCCCCAAGCACCTATACCCACACCTCCCTGCCTGGAGCATCGATAGAAAATCTCAGCAGGTTTGACTTATCCAAATCATCCACAGAACGACTACATCATCCACATCAAGTCTTCTCCAATGGGATATAGGATTTGGGGAGGCATCCACAGACTAAGACACTGTGCAAAATGAAGCCACCAGCATTTGCTTCCACGCTCTCCTGTGCGTGCACGGCATGGCCCCCAGGGTGCTCTTTGCATCAAGGTGCAGCTAACGTACGACAGATGGTTTACTGCATCTCCTTTGTCTTAGGGTGTTGTGGGTTTTTTTTGCCTTTAAGCAGGACTTAACGTGCACCAATGCCCATTTGGGACAGCGATATTTTTCACAGATTACACTGAGCTTCAGGGAATAATTCACATGAACGTTAGTGAAACCAGAGATGTTCCTGCAAATGCTCCCAGAGGGCAACAAAGATAGTTTTGTGCAAAGTATTATAAAAAAGGACAAAGTAAGGATTTAAATCAACATAGTCATACAGATGATGCCGTAACAGATGCAGAACTGAGGATATCAACCTCTTCTCTAATTTGTTAACAGCTGCAAGAAGAGGCAGAGACCATTACACTCGAGTTTTACTGAGTTATTGGCAAACAGCTGTGGTTCTAGATACCATTTAAGGTCCATTGAGAGTTTGGCTCCTGTCTAATGAGTTATTTTCTGCAATAGCACACAGTAATGGTAACAACATACCCAGCAGGACCGAGCAGCACCCGGATCCACAGTTATAGTCCAACCTTGAGAAGCAGCAGAAACCAAGGGTGCTCCTCAGCACACCATCTCCTTTCCCATTTTGGTTCCTCGTGCTGTCACAGCCTTACTCCCGGAGCCGAGGCTTGCTGAAACCAGAGGCAAACCCAAAATGCCCTTCCAGGTGCGTTTCTCCAGAACAACCGGACTCCAAGTAACGTGTTCTAGACAGGTGAGCATCTGGAATATTGTGTTAATGCATTCAGAATCCCAACCACACACACACTTTATGATCCCCACAGCATTTACTCTCACAGCATTTCCGAAAGCATTTCTGAAAGGCACAGAGAGAAAGCCTGGCAGGTAACACACCTCTGGCAAGCTGTCCAAGTAGAGTGCCTGCACTGCTCACCCAAGTTCAAGTGCTTGTCTGGTCCCTGAAGATGATGGGCTCTGCTTTCTGCTCCAGTGCTTGCTCTTTTATCACAGGTGGAAACAATACCGGGGCTAATGCACAGGGAGTGTAACTCTAAAGCAAGAGCAATCAGGGACACTATTGTGTCCAGAAGTGAAATCCAAAGGAACACATTTGCTCCTTCGAGAGGAGCACAACCAACCTGCTTTCAAGTTATCAGCAAAGAGCATCTTACAGAAGGAAAACCCCAGACGCATTACCCAATATAAGAGCTTTCAGAGCAGGCGTGAAGCTCGCTTACTGTCTCATGCAATAGTCAAGGGAGAGAAGCAGATTCCTGCAGCAAGCCAGCACCTTGCTGGCTGAAAAAAGCTAGGGAGGTCTGTTTGAGAGGTGAAGGGAGGGCCCAGCTACTGCCTGGCAGGGTTTCAAGGAGCTTGAAAGATTCAGATTAAATCTGCTCACGGAGGCTGCTGAACCAAAGCAAGCTTCTTGTCTTCTCTCAGATTTGCCCAGCCCATGGTCTTGGGACCACTCCAGTCTTCCTAATATCTACTCCAAGACTGCAGAAGCATTGAGATGAACAGGATCTTAAAGCACATGGAATTATAATATTTATAAGGAGGCCAAATTTTCCCCTAGCTCCAAGCAGTTCAGCTCTGTAACACTATGTTCTTTTCTGTGGCTCGGCTCTAAGGAGAATTTGTGTCTAAATCTGACCAGTGCATTCATTTAGTACCACTTTGGAAAGGCAAATTCTGGTTTTAGTGCACAGCTGAGACGAGATGAACTGGCAGCAAGGGCTCCTGATAGATCCTTTGAGAAGGATTTCTTTCTAAAACTATCTTGTTCATAAGAAATAGCCAGACTGGTTTGCCTTTTTGTTGTTTTTTGTGTACAATGAAGAGGGGGAAAACCATTGCTATGACCCCAGAAAGGCCAGATTGCAACACTGCAACACAAATGCAGCCAGACACTGGCACAGTGGGTTGGTTCTATGCTACAGGGAGGACAATTTTGGCAAACTAAGAACATAATGAAGTGAGTTACTAGTTCGAAGTATTAAAGCCATCCATGTGATGGATTAAAGGTGGACTATTGCCTATATACCATAGGATTTTCAATCATCTCAGTCTATGACCAACTCTTCAGTGTGGTGGACAGAGAGAGAGCAGTTGACTAATCCATGATCAGTCAGGAAGGTTCATCTAGAAAGGTTTCACTGCCAGGTATTGTTAATGTGGAGAAGTCATCAAGAATTTAAGCAACTGAGTATTTCATTTGTGTGGGAAGAGCAGAGGCAAAAACAGCATTTTGTTTCTGTGTGAAGAAGCGCATTTGCCAACAACGCGTGTTCGCCCTCTTTCCCCACGTGGCTTAACTCATCCGTGTGGGTATGAACTTCCCAGCTGTTAATTACAGAGCAGGGTGCTTCCATTCTGAATGTGAGATCCAACTTGCAGCCTCGTTTTTGCTTTCATCCTCTGCGAAAGACCAATTCCTCCTTTTTAAGAGGAAAAAGAAAATGAAGAGTCAGAGCGGCCTGTTCAGAGCTAATAGCAAAGTAGGATAGCACAAAACCAGGTTCCTTTATATTCCCAGACTGCTGGGCTGAGGAGCACCAATATTTCCTCACACTCAACCTAACGCAGGAATGAAACCCACTGGCGCAAACTCGGTGACTCAGCCACTCGAGCCAACCTCACTCCTGGAATGCTGCCACCGGCTCTGCGGATGATTCACACCCTCGCACATGCTATTAGACAAGTGCCTCCTATAAAATAATAATTAGCCCCAATAACAAGCATCCTACCACACGGCACTGGTGCAGCCTAAACTGGATTTTCGCGAACTATTTTATTTCGCATCTTCTGCTGCTTTCATTACGTTTTAATTAAAGCTGCATCAGGAGAAAAATTAACCTCGGAATAACCTCCTTAGACATCCGGAGGAAAAGCAATGTAGAGCAATGTGAAATTCAGCAGGGACTGCAGATGGTGGATTTGTAAATCAGGCTCTGCTTCAATTCAGCACTTGAGCAGGCAGCTCACCTCTTCAAGAAATTACAACTGAACGAGAAGATGCCATGAAGTGGAGCCCACTTGTGCCACACCATGACCAGGAGTGCAGATGACAGATTTCTCTGCAGTCTTTATGCAAAACATTTTTTTTAATTGCAAAACTCAGAACAAGTTAATACCATGGAGAGCACAAAAAGTCTTGGGGCTAGGCACTGGGTCAATGCATTATGGGCTGCTTCTCTACTCCAACAGTCCCTTTCCTTCAGCTTCCCTCCTGCTTTTGGGCAGGTTATCCCAGGAATTAATGGCACTGCTGAAGGCAAGAGTTGTACCCATTAAAACACTGGCATCAGCTTTGCCATCTGCACAATCAGAATCCTTCCTCCTTTCTAAAGGGACAAGGAAGAAGTTTTTTGCCAGGCAAGATGAGATCACAAACGTTTCTAGTCCAGGATGGCCCCTCCACGTGTGCTGGGTGGCAGCAGGGCGATGTGGTGATGGGGATACGTGCGTGGGACCTGGCACCTCCAGCCAGGCAGCGATTAGAACAGGCTGTGAAACGTCACGCTACGTATTCGATATCTCAGCAATGTGTGTGTCAGCAAGAACTATTTGACTTCGATCATTCTTATTACCCAAATCAGCGTATAACCCCCTTTTCTTAACATTAGCAAGCTCTGAGCCTCGATGATTTCCCGTAGCACTGAGTTTTGTCATCTAATCACCTGCCGGGTAAGAAAGTGCTGAAGATTGATTTTACTGTCTTTCCTTTTCCTCATCTTCTAAGCATGCAGATACTTCTCTAGATCATTACTACTCTCCGGACTTATTTTTTTATTCCATACAAGTTTTGCATAATTCTTTGAGATAGATTTATACATACCGAATGGATCACTAGGTCACTGCCAGAGCCTTGATTCATCTAGAAGATGTTAGTGTACCTGTTTTCCTGTACTTACTCTTTTCTGGTTCCTTTTGTCTTGTCTTTTTGAATTAAAGCCAAAAACTTTTCCTCTCAGGTATCAGCAGGCTGTTGTCCAAAGGTAGGACCTCCTATTTTCGTGGCAAACCCAGCTAACTTTTGGAATAAGATGATCTGTATAACGCAGGGAACGCTATTTTCCTAACAGTCAACCTGAAAAATGAAACCTCCACTTACCTCTGCCCACCAACGAACACCAGAGCACAGCTACAAGTCCTTCAACGTGCTGAAAAGAACAGCGAGCAGCACATAGCACAAAATATTGTCGTTTGCTTGCCAGTGCTTATTATGGCAGTAAATAACCAGCTGCCTGCTACTCTTCACATATAACCTCAGTGTGGAGGCTCACTGTAAACACAGAAGCACTGCTCAGCCTGACAGCCTTCCATCTGTCTGCGGAGGAGATTTTATAGACGGATATATGTGCATGCGTAAGCTCACCAAGGAACTTAGCTACTGTGAAAATCCCCAGCAAGTGACACCACGGAAGGGGGCTGTGATGAAATGAAGGAAGCAATGGAGGCAGGAGGGCTCCAGGATAAAAATTCATGGCCTGTAACCCACACTGATGCTGAATCACAGGGCTACGCTGGTTTGTTTTAAAAAAAAAATATTGTGGATGATGAAAGTGTGCTATATTTTGTACTCACAGTCTGCTCCTAAAGGGTTCTGAGTCACTATTTGGTGTGCTTTTATGCTGCAGTCTCTTCAGCTGCACACCAATGAGCTCAGTTAAGCAAAACAGAGAAACAGGCAAAAAAAAAAAAAAAAAGCCTGGATTAAGTCACACACAACAAGTTTAAATCCAGTGCCAGACTGCCCACTTATGCCATTTATTTTTGTGATAGGTGCCTGAGCTGTGAGGCTTTAGGAGTATTCAGTTGGACCTGACCCACATGGCGCAAGCTGCAGTAGACGCAAGGAGCCATTAAGAGCTGCACAAGAATTCAAGGGCAGAGACTAAACTACATGGAAGAGAGCAGGAAACAACTCTGCAGCAATCCCCAAAAACCTCTAGCTCATTTTTCTAGCATCCAATCACACCGTATGCCTGAGAAAAGGTATGAATGATGGAGATGGGTGCAGCGAAAGTCCCCCATTGAAAAGGAGAAAGCCAGTCTGGGCAAAAAAAAAACAAAGTAAAAACCTTGCTAATACAGTAACGAGGAGACAGCCTTCATTACTGTACAAGCTCAGTGCCCAGGCCATGCAGGTATTTCACGTAGGCTCATAACTTATCTCACCGACATTCAGACGAGCTCAAGAGACATCCGTGTTTGAGCACGTGGTGCTCTGGCACACGTTGCTTACATAAGCTGTCCCTGTAAATTGGAAATGAAAGAACATCCCTGATTATTTATTTATGTAGCTCCGGGAGGCTGTTTGCTATCTCAGCAGTAACCCTGACGGGTTACATAAAAGCAGGGGCAGAGCAGGAGGAACTCATGCACAAACATGCTCGAACACGGGGCACAATGCAAACCACTGCCTTTCCACGGGGTGCAGCGGAAGGCAAAGCTTCTCAGCAGGAGCAGCGAGGCTGGGTGCAGGGCAGGTGAGAGGCAAAGGGAGACATCCCCCAAAGAGGCACACACTAGAGAAAATCAGAAATGAAAGGAACTGCCAGCAAAACAGTAAGTTTAAGAGAACAAAAATGGAAACAACAGCTTTTAAAAGAGACTTGGGGAGTCCCATTTGTTATCTAAGCATATGACCAGAGTATTAAATCTCCCTCTAAAGCACAAATGCTGCTCACAGCTGGACCACAGGTGATGCGCCCCGAAGCATCTGAGCAAATGTGCGCTGCATGAAGCTCAGAGACAACTGGAAGCCCTGCAGCATCCTTACAGGGGGGCACAGCTGCATTTCAGGCTGATGCAGCTACACCGCGCCCCCAAATGCCCAAACTAACCTGTGCCAGGCACACGAGAGGAATAAGCCGGCTGGCTGGGGATGGCTCCTGTTGTTTTCCAAGGCCATTTGCTCTTTCTGACTGTTCTGTCCCAACCAGACACATCCTTCATGATTTAAATTGGGATTTTAAGCCGTTCTCGCAGAACTCGGCCACCCACACACGGAGCGATGCAGCTGACAAGCTGAGAGACCCAAGTACACTCTGCAGACAGCAGGGAATGGTAACAGCAGCTTTACATAACGAGGTTATTGCAGCCACTTTGTCTTCTGCCATTTGCTGGCTGCTCAGCGCCGACACACACGTCTTGGGGCACTTCTGCAGGATCTGCACTGCAACAAGACCGTAACGCCAAGCTGCACAGAGCAGCTTTATTGTAAAATAAAGGATCCAACATCTTAGGAGACCCACAAAAAAGACTAATGAAGATGAAAAGACCCCATGAAGTGTCACGGAAACAGGAACAGTCACGCTCCCATAGAACTTCGTCCAGTTATTTCACTGGCCTGATGATTCAAGGCATGCATTTTCATTTTTCTTCAATGAAAAGAAAAAAAAACAAAACAGATTTGGTGGAAAGGTTTCGGTTGTACAGCAGCTCTTGTGCTCCAAAGTGATGGGAAACTTTCACGTGTACACCAGCACGTTTCGTGGCTGCTGTCATTGTACTATGGCATCTCCTGCTGCTCCCACATGCTTGGTTTTATTGTTCTTGTTTAGATGTATACCAGCACGAAAAGCCCTGCCCAACTTTTACGGAGACAGAGATGTCCCAAGATGAGAGAGAGGGCTCATGCTGGATCCAAACAACGTGCCAACACTAATCAGCTTCTGTGAAAAAGCAATGTGCTGCAATAAAATGGTGTTCCAAGGTGACAGGGAAAGAGGAAGTGCTGGCCAGCACCCACCAGTGCATGAAATATTCGCTCCATCACGGCCATTGCTTCCCAGGCCTTCCCGACCAACAGGAACATCAGGATTGTTCCTAGAGCTTCTCGGCTTTGAAATAACAAAAAAGAATTAATCAAACCTAGAGACAGATTAAACAACAAAACCCCTTTTCCATAGGATCTACCTCTCCTTCAACCTCACAGACACTCGAATCTCCTATTTCCCTTTCCTTTTCTATACTTTTTTTCACCTCATATCCCTTCTATTGACACTTCAGCATCCCTGCACAGAGCCACAATATTGCTGAAGGGATGGAGTCAGGCTAGGATGCAGATGAGGCTCTCTGCTAGAGGGCTTTCCATCCTAACCACGGGAAGAAATGGTTCTCCTTGCCTGTGCAAAGCTCCTTGCCTGAGTGAGCAGCAGGTGGTAAAAACAGTCCCTGGGCAAAATCAAGCAGATGAGGCAAAGCAAGGAATTTCTCTTGTAAAATTCAAGGGAATCTGATACAAAGAGGAATTCCTTGCTCGTTTCAGATGGGAGCCCAGTGTAGGGAAGGCGGCCATCCCAAGCGGACCTTCATCTTACAGGGGACCATTAACTTCAGTCAATGCTTTTCTCCTTCCAGCAGCATCAGTCCGCTGCCAACATCTGACATCCAGTTGCTCCAGGACAGATCCACCTCCACTGATGACTCCAAGGAACAGATCTAATGATTTTGGAAAAGCTGAGTAGAACTGCAAAAAAAAACAAGTCTTCAACACAGAAAAATCTCTGTACTACACACTCAGCTAAAAACCTATTTACAGCACCCATTAAGGAGGAACCCAAAACAAGGATGAGCTTTTTGGCCACATCAGCACTATATTCTAGAGCTTTGCATAGCCACGAGCATCTGGCTGCCATCCCAGCCTGGTATCAGCCTGGATCTTTGTCAATAAGAAATCTTCTGGTCTTCTTTTATTTGGAAGTTCTTCTGTGCCCCCACAATATCCAATGGCAGCACGGTGGTTACAAGTGACAGCTGCAAGGCCCAGGCTTTATACAGCCTAAACTTTGCTCACTCTTCTGTAAAAACCACACTTGGATGGTTTCTGCTCCTGACCTACAATTTTCCATCTCAAAGGAGTCCGCATTTGCACTTCAGAGGGTAGAAAATGAGTCATAAAGAACTGAACAAAGTCTCGTTCCCTGTCATTTGCGTCCAGGATTTAATTCCTTTTTTTAAAGAGCTAAGGCTCAGTGAGCAGCCTGGGAAGATGAAATCGCATTGGCATACGTACGTACAAAATTGCCTCGCAGCCACCTGAGTAACAATTGCCACAATGAAATTACTGCAGCTGGAATTGGATTAGGTCACAGCAACGGACAAACACAGATAGCTGCAACGAGAGAAATCAAAGCCTGGGATTGCAATGACAGTTTAGATCAAGATAAGGGAGAAAAGGCCCACAGGGAGTATTACACCACTGCCACGGAGCGAGGCGAGATGAAAAGAAGAGCCCCCAGTCCCCAAGGTGTGCAGACAGCTCTGTGTGCCTCTATCTGGCACTGACAGCACAGCTGGAGCTGCAGCAGGTCAGCCAGGTCCCCTCTCACACCACAGAACCAGTAAAAAATTAATGAGACCTAATATATGTCACACACACACACATATATATACATAAATATCTTCACATATGCCCTGCATGGCCTCTTTATGAATCAGATCATCCATAGTTAACAGCCAGGCTGCTGTCAGTGCAAGGGAAGGCATCCATAGTCACTCGCCTCCAGTAGATGGAGCTTTAAGAAAGGCTACAAACACGTTATAATCATGAAATGAGCTATGTTGTGACCTGAAAGCAGCCTCCTTTCTGAAAGGCACACCACTAATGGCCTGCTGTCATGGCATTTGATACAGATACAGGTTGACCCTCCTCCCTCGACATTCAGTAAATCCCCGCACTTGCTTCCGAAGCAGGAGCACATTTCGTTTCCTGAACCTGGCTCGTAGGCCTGCCTGACCTTTGTAAATCACTAAAACACCGTCTTCACATTCTCCTTTTGCCATTTCGAAGCCTAAGCCGGACCCTAGAGCCTCACAACCAGGAAAAAACAGAAAAGCACCTCAGAAAACACAAGGACTACAAGCACAGCAAACATCAAAGGCAGGTGCTGAGCAAACATCTCATTGAGACCTGTGCCAGCAGGGCTTTGGAAGCAAAGCCAATAAAAGCCATGAAGTTTCCCATAATAAATACCCAGCAATAACACTTGACTTAGGATCAAGCTGAAGACGCAGCACATGGCAGAGGCGAAGGGGATGACATTTAGGGTTTCTTATCTTTAATTATAGGTGGACAGAGTAAATATTTCCATGCTGTTTTGATGACAGCAGGTTGATGGCAATGCGCACACGATGGAGGAATGCGGGGGGAAAACCACCGTGGTTTAGCACTGAATAGATACAGGAGTGAAAGCACAAAGGCACGGGATGTTACAAGGGAAGGAAAGAAGAGAGCAAAGCATGCGAGCAGACTGCAGTGAGCAAAAAGACCAGGAAAAGAGCAAAAAGACAACTCTGACCTACCTGCAGAGCTCCTGGACTTGTACTACAGCCAGTAAGAGACCTTTCAAGAGAAAGGTCTCTTTTTCAGATCACTGTAGTAACTCAGGCACAGCTCAGTGCCCTGCAAGGAAAGCCTCTCCTTCCTCTAACACGGCTCTCAAAGCAGGGAGGCAGTAAAACCACCAAGCAAAACGATGCACAAAGAACTAGGAGCAAGGACTACAGCACCTTGATAGGCTGCTCTGAGCCATGTCACAGACATCACCCTGTGCACAGTTCTTGCCCCACGTCCCTAGAAGATCAAAGAAAAGCTGGAAAGGACACAGTAAGGGACAGACCAAAGATAGCTCAAGTCACAGGGTGGCTTTTCTGTGACATAAAGATCTAATGCACTGGGCTTCTTTAGCCTGGAAAGAATTCTACAGAGAAAGTGTAGGATGTCTGTAAGGCCACAAATGGTTTGAACAAGGAATCAGCAGCCATCATTCACTGGTTCTGAACCTGTAGGAAGATTCAGGGGAGCCAAGGGAGTCAAAGACACACCGCCAGTGCGCCCCCACAGCCCCACTCCCACATGGTGAAGTGGTGTCCACAAAAAGTCAGACAAATTCCTTGAAGGCCCATTCATCAGGAGCCACTGACACACTGACGTGTCTGTGGCTCCTAGATCAGGAGTCCTGGCGATCTACAGGCTTGTAGGGTTGGGATCCCTTCTGCCTGCACTGCTACCTGCTGCTGAAGACAAGGAACAGCTCAAGGCATCTCCACTCTGACCACTCTCATACAATTGTGTCCAGTATTTTATGTCTTCAAGATGCTGCCTGTTCCATTGTGCATCAGCTCGAACTGACCAACCTAAATAAATCCAAAGTTGACTCGTGTGAGGCCTGTTCAATCAGACGGACACCTCACATCTTCTCAGCAAGGGGGTTCAGAACTTGCACATGAGGATTTGGAAGCATTTAAGAGCAATTTCCACTAAGTGAATGGTGTCTGAAAAAAAGTACAATAACCCCACACGCTTCTGCACACAGGAAAACAAAAGCATCACTAAACAAATATTTTAGTAATGTAAGGGATGCCGAAATGTGCATCCAGTACCTAAGCCTTGCCTTGTACAAACATTTGGCAGCTCAGCATCAGGGCTCTAAATCACGCAGTGCACCACAACCACCCCACATCATCTTTGTGACACGTGCTCTTTACATATAAAGTTGGAAAATAACCCGGAGTTACAGGCTACTTCAGAAACACAGCTTGTTCTCGATGGTGAATGGGACTAACGTACAACCTGACTCACGCCTTGCTGGTTCTGTTGGAGTACTTACTGTTCCCTGCACTTGTTTCACCTTCTCTGGCCAAACAAGCACCAAATGAACTTCCTTCAAAAGTTTAAGAGAACAATTCTCTGTACCTGGCTCGGGGAGGTGCACAGCCGGGCTGTTCTGTTATCCCAGAGGAAGGACAGAGCCTCCCCTGTGCTCTGCAGCACACATTTTAATGAAGTAAATACTAATGGTTTAGCAAAACCAGCTGATTTTCACAGAACATAGATGCACCCTGAGACACTGAAATCTGCAAGGCAAGTCACATGCCCCAGTTTTTCTTCCCTTACTTATAAGGACAGTGCTTTAACTCTCCTTAAAATAGGATTAGTTTTCTTCTCCAGTCTGTGCGGAATAAAGCACCAGCTTTGTCCCATCCAGGATTTATTTTTGGCTGGATGCTTTATATAACAAGCCTGAAAAATTCATTTACAAAAGATGCAGAGACCTTCAGAGCGGTGCTGAGCACTTCGTTTTGTGTCATGCAGTTCCCCTGAATTCCTTTCATGTCACGTAGCATGAATTCTACTTTGCAGCTTCGTTCAATGCTCAGCAGAACCGTGCCACAGAGTTAACCCTTCAAAGCTCACTCAAGCTCCAGTTACCACACCTGTGTGCATGGCCACGACTTCAGAGGAGCTGGATAAATTCACATCAGCTGAGCACCTGCCCCACTGGATCACCAGGTCTATGTAAAATTTAGGATCTGGAACTTCTCACCACTGTTTTCTATTGAAAAGCATGGAGTTTTAAGAAAAAAATAAGATTCTGTTTATATTTGAGTGTACGTGGTTAGAAATCATAAATAAACAAGTACATATTCTTGCTTGAACACGGGTGCTTCTTTGCTTTTGCTAAGCTAAACAAATCACCTACCTTGACAAATAAGTTGATGCTGACACCAGTATCAGGGATGAAAGAAGAGTGAGCTGCTAAAAACAGAACCTTTGAGAAGGCAAAGAAGTGACAGCTGCATGCAAAAACCAGCATAACCACCAAGCTTTAAAGACTCCTCATTCTCCTAACAGACTCAGATCCTGGCATGGCTCTAATTGTAATAGACAGATGTAGGAAGGCTATTCCCAGACAAAAATATTTCACCTACTGGCAAGATAAGCCACATAATGCCAAGAATCATGCACTAAACAGTGAGCAGCCAACACTCCTACCTTGGGAAAGGGTTAGCATCTTTTCTCAGTGGCAGGCAACTACCACAGGACTGAGCTCGCTACATGGCATACATCTGCACCAGGGGAAAACAAAACAAAAAGTCTTCAGCCCACCAGCTCCAAGCAGGCAAGGTTGGCAGCTCCGTAAATGAGTCACAGTGCTCACTAGAGGGCAGCAGGAAACAAAGCATAACCGGTGAAAATCCAGGAATTCTTAAAACAGGGGCCACAAGCTTCAGCCAGTCAAAAGCAGCTCTGCACAGGTCATCTACCTAGAAAAACACAATTATTTCTGAAGGTGTTGGGGCTCCCAGATCAATTGGAAGTGCATTTGCAAGTGGAAAAACGTTATCTTCCTGCAGTCCAGGATGACTTTTCATACTAGCACAAACCCCCTTTGTACAGCACCCTCAGCTTCATCTTCACATCAAGCCAAAAAGCGAGATACCCTTTGGGCAGCTTCTATCTCATGGGTAAAGGGAAACTGGCAGAAGTTTCTGTATCTACAGCAGCCAGAAGTACAAGAAAAAGCCTTGTTTAGCACAGCTGTGGCTCCTTCTGAAAGTGATTCAGAAGATCACATATGTTTGGGATATAAAGAGCTAACACTGACCCCTTAAAATGAGACCTTATATAAAAGTCTTCAGTCTTCTGCCTGTCCTCAGCAAGGGCAGACAAAAAACCGTTCTGGAAATTCTGCTACTTTTGGAAATTGCAGCCAAGCTGTCATTTCTATACCAAACAATGAATGAATACACCGAGTTCTGGGCTGAACTCTATCTCCAAGCACCCGTCAAGTGCCAGCCCTGAAAGGTTGCTGCTGACATGAAAAGTACAGCCTGCTCCTTTCATTTTCAGCTTCTACGTCAGCACTTGTGCACAACTCCCCTACAGAAAAAGCAGAAACCATGCCAGGCTTCTTCAGTAAACACAACCCAGCTCTGCAGAAGAGATTAAGCAACTCTTGACAGGCAGGTAGACACAGTAAACAGAGGAGAGCATTTAAGGACACATCAGAACACATGCACTGACATTAATGTGACTCCTCGGTTGCTAATAAAAGACACCACCACTCGCTGCAAAGCTAAACATGTAATTTCGGCGGGTATGTGCAGTGTTTTTTTCACAGAACTCACAACTGCCTACAGAGCTGAGAGCTGTGTTAGTGTGGAAACCTCTGCTTTGATTAACACGTGGTTGACTAAAAAATAAAATAGTCCAAAACCCATGATTGCTTTTATTTTTTAAACTGGGGTATCATCTTGATCAGGTCTGCTCGCCTCAGGATTTTAGCACAGTAGCAGCAGCAGCACCACAGCTCAGACTCACCCATTTCACCCAAGCCTTTCTGGATCCAGGCCATGGAGAAATGCTCTTCGGTTCCACGCCGTTTCCCCCATGCCCTCACCAGTAGTTAAGCACAGCCTGTGTTTGAAGGAAGCCTCAGAACAACATCCATCAAAAGGAACATACAGCCCGGCTCCCCGCAGGGGAAAAGCAATTAATACCCTAACATTACTTTTTCCAGAAGCCACTGCTCTGGAAAGGCTGTAACCCCACATGAAAGGCAGGGCACGCTGCTGACTGCTCCGTCTTGCCATATTCCTGTGCTGCTGCCAGCAGGAGCAGCTGTCCCCCCCATCTCAGCCACGCAAATATTCTTGTGGCTGCCAGTTGTGGCCAGATTCCCTGAGCTGCCTCCTCGTGGGGCTGCCTGAGCAGCAGTACCAGCGCTAAGGATGGAGCAGGAGCAAGAAGCAGGGCTGGTTTGGGATCCTTGCTGTGTTTGAGAGCTCGCAGGAGCCTGTGGAAAATACCCAACATCTGGGCTCAAACACAAAGCAAACTGCAAGAACAGAAGTAGTGACTTTGGAGATGGTAACTAAAGGTTGGAAGCCTCTATTTGCATTTTTCTGAGAGCTAACCATTATTGAGAGCCTCTCCTATCACACACTGAATTATTTCTGTCTCCCTGCTCCCCCCAATTTGCTTCAGCATCCCTCCTTCCTCTTCTACTGTCATCCTCCCCCTATTTTCTTCTTTCCTGTGACACCACATTTCCCTCCCATCTTTCCCTTCCCCTGGGTGACCCCCTCTACCCACCCATTCTCCTAAGGACGGATCTTTCTCACAAACTTTTCACGACAAAGAAAAAGAGACCGAAGGAGAAGCTGCAGGACACGCGAGGAGGATCATCCCTCCCCGCTCCAGCCAACAGCCACACAGGCAGACTGATGCAGAATAGAAACACCATAAATAATGAATGGGATTTCTTTTCTAATTATTTTTCAGCATAAGGGGATGTATAAGAAAAAAGGAGGCAGACCAAAACTTCACTGATCCAATTTAATTTTCTCAGCTACATAAACACTTGAGCTCACAACACCAGTCGGCTAAAAGCACGCTTATCTGTTAGGAGAACACAGCCCTCGCTCCCACACTAATCCTGAAGCCATTCATCCATGGATATTAGGTATTCAGACTCAGATATTCAGCAGTTTTTCCACAGAACTACTCTGTTCTTGCTTCGGGGTACCTGCTATCCTGAGGCTCTGTTTCCCTGACTAATGGGAACCACCTTCTGCTGTCACAGGTGATGCAGGCTCTCCAGATTAATAACATCTACCACTAATGACTCAGGCAGTAGGCATACCTCCGTGTTCACCTCCGACTCCCGGGGCTGGGATGGCACAATATTTTGGTCAGTCTCAGTCCGCCTCGTGGCAGCCATCAGATAACCCAGCTTGTGCTGTCACTCTGCTGCTAGGCTAAGGAAGCTGTCACATGCCCGGAGACCCAATGGCCTTTTGGAAGTGCTTTTGAATCAGAGGAAGATCCCCACCCCTAAAATACTCTTTCAAGTCTGATGAGAAGACCCATTACCCACACTGTCCAAGCCCCAGAAGAGTCTTCTGATCACACAGCTTACAGGGCTGCAAGCTATAGCCACAAGGGATCCCGATTTATTTTATGCCATGGAACAGTTTACAACATGAAAACAAACAAGCAAAGGAGCTCCCTTGCCCAAGACAGAACTTGCCTGTAAAAAAGTCTGCCAAAGGCAGATTGTTTTTAAAGGACTCCTGCTTTTTGCTGCTACGCTGACCAAACACAATGGATTAGAGCTGAGGTGTGCCTAACAGTTTGACACTTATAAAAAAGAAAGGAATGGGAATGTTCAGAGCACCAGCTGGGTCTGATGTGACACTTGGTTACTTCACCACTAGGAGCACAAGGTCAGGAACCTTTCTACACTGCGCATCCCACAGTCACCACAATTGTGTTTGTGGTTTTTTTCCAGCTGTGAGGTGTCTCCAAAACAAGCGATGAAGGAGAAGGCTCCTAAGCCCACTCTGCCCTTCTCAGTGCATCTAGAATCCCTGAAAATAGCAGGGGGTGTTGGAGACAGCAAGGACGAAGGGCCTGGCATCGCAGCACACCTCGGTACCAAGCTTTAGCAACATACTCCACGCTGCCAACAACCCACCCAATGCTATCATTTGGGCTGCAGGCTGCGTATCTTCATTTCCACAAATGCCACCACTGCTGTGCCCCAGCCCAGCCTTAGGACTGAGGAGTGGCCATAACGTTCTTCTCTGCATCCCATTCATCAAAGCAATCACGTCCAGGTGCCCCGAGACACACTAAAGGGTGTTTGAGCAATTAAGCTGCTCTACACATTGTGGTAACTGCCTCACAGCTCCCAGAACTTCTTCATACCTGTGACACGGGGCTTGTGAAATCTGAACAGACAAAAGCCCTCCAGCCTGTCCCACCATTACAGGAACTTCCCCATCCTCATGAGAGAGGAAGGAGGCTTGCTCAGGACATTCTTCGTAGTGGTGGTCAGCACACTTACTCACAAAAAAAAAAATGCAAAACCTGAAAGCAGACTTCATTATTCTTCTAATGAGATATGGATCATGGCTTCACCGTAAAAAAAATTGCAATTGTAGCCTAAGACACGTGACTTCCTGGTCCACAAAGGGAAACCAAGGAAGGATTGGTACCTAATATTTGCAGATTTTATCACAGGTTCTGGATGTCCCACAATTAAGAGGTGAAGACAACTGCGCTAGCAAGTAGTGAGGATTGACTGAGCTAGACTAGTTTGGTTGATCCCACTGCTGCCCTGTTTAGCATGCTAAATACCAGTATCCCCACTGTAAAAAGAAACAAACAACAGAAAAAAAACACCTCATGCATTTAATTCCAAGCAGAATTCTTGATTCTGCAAGGCCAAAAGAAGCTACCTGGTGCCTGAGGATGACAAGGCACCAAACTCTACTTTTACACTACTTAAAACTACAAAGGAATCAGAAACTTTATCAGCCACGTTACACCTGCTCAGCCCGCAGATTTGCCTTGACAAACCATCTTCTCACATTATTTGCGATCAGATTCACCCACACAACATTAAACATAATTACCACACCCCTGCCATATATTTGTACTGGCAGGGCTGAGGGGTGTCTCTGGGCCACTGCATTTTGATTTAACACTTCTTGCCGTATATTGACACTGGTGAGGCTGACGGATGTAGTAATCAGAACGTGCCAGACATCAGCTGATCCCATATATGCCAATACTCCTGAGAACCTGGTGTAAAATGCCATTTCTGCAGAAATCAGCCCCCTCTGAATAAAGGAACTGCTGCCTCCCAGAGCTGAACTGAAGCAGCTCCTCACGTTCGTGTCTTAGCACCAGCACACATTCTCTCTTGTATTATTCAAGCAACAGGCTACAAAGGCCATGTCTTGAGCTCATTAGTGGAAGATACGTGGTGAGCACACGAAGAGAAAAAGGGAAGAATTGGCGTTGATTAACAGTAATTTGAGATAGTATTTCCTCCTGATGCCTGTAGGATTGCTCTGTGGGCTTGTTCAAGTAACCCTCTTCCTCTGAGAGCACACAAAACGTGGATAAATGGTGTCATCAAAACAGCAGCAGCTGAGAGCATCCTCTGAACTGCTCTCCTATGTCTCATCAACCCACAACGTACATTGCATCTGTCAAGCTAGAACGGACTGTACTTCTGGTAAACCGTGTTTTAAGACAAGGCAGGTGCACCTGTAACTGACCACTGTTACTCACTTCAGTGACGTGCACAAATAATGCACTGGATAAGGAAAGACCACGTGAGAAGGTAGAAGCTGTTACCTGGGAGTGGAGAGGGAAAAGAATCCGGAGAACAAAAAGGCTCCTCACTGCTCTCAGTGCTGTTTGAAGGCTGGAAAATCTCTGCTAGGTCACAAACAGAGGGCAGGTCCAACACGCTGCTCTCCTCCGAGTGGAGGCTTGGTGATGGCTCTTTTCCTTCCATGGTCCCGCTGCAGAGACACAGAGTTGATTGAGCAGTGTTTTTAGAGCATGAAAATCTGAGCAAAAGACAACCTGGCATTTCTGCACTGCTCTGTGAGATGAGAAAAGCTGTTTTATTGTATTGGTACTGAAGTTAAGAAAAGAGCAAGATTAAAACAAAACAAAACAAACAAACAAAAAAAAAAGCACAACCCTCAGCCCTACATTGGATAAGTAGGAGCCCACAACATATCTGGCTTTTTTAGAGGCTTCCCAGAAGTACAGATTCAGTCGCCAGCCCTAAAACAGCCTTACACCTGTAGCAAAACCAAATAGGAATTGTCCTAGCACCTGCTGCAAGGCCTCATGCCAGCAAGACTTCTCAGGCAGGAGCTTCACTGAAGCACATACAGTGAGAATGACAATGAGATTGAGTGAGATAAACGTGAGCTGAAATTTTGTTCTCCTCCCTCACTTAAGTAACAGATGATGCTTTTCACGGGGAAAAAAATGTGGACAGAACAAAAATGTTTCTCATTAGATGTGAATTTAGTTCCCAGCTCTTACAGAGACTGCAGGAGATTTTGCCCACATTCCTTCCATCATCTGTTTTGTCTACTTAATGTAGTTAAAAAAAAAAAAAAAAGGCAGATTTTGTCTCTGCACTGCTACCTCCACCAGCTGGTATCCTTGTGCCATCTTGATAAAGAACAACAGGGCAGAGAAACCAGATCTAGTGGACAGGCAACGGATCAGGACCCTACAGACGCTCATTTATTTCCTTTTTTATAAGGAAATATACTGCTTTCTTAATTTTACCTTGGGGGTTTTATAACAGTAATAAATGCTACAGTCACGGGAGTGAAAGAAACCCCTAGAAGTAATTAGCATTGAAAAAATAAGTGAATAACCCCATAAGGATTTTATTTAATAAAAAATAAATAATTCCTCGGGTGCTTCTGTCCTGAAGAAACTTGTAGCTAAGACACACCTCTGACCTTTGCAGAATGCTGACCAACCTGCTAATGAGCAGAGTGAAGATGTTGGCTGTGATACTGGAACCCAGCTGCCTCGCATTGGAGGGACAAGCAAGGTCAGTGCATTCATGGAAACTTTCCACAGACAACAGAGTGGAAAATTAAAAACAAAACAAAGGACACAATCCTCCCCCCACAGTTTCTTTACAGACAAGGTTCTCCTCTGTTGTTCTTCATGCCCCAAATCACTGATGATCTGGGCATAAGGAAAACAGAGAAGAAGAAATGTGCCTCCAATTTGTTTTCCTGCTTGATGCTACTTTTTAAATACATAAATACTTTACAGAAGTCTAATTCAGTCCTTGGTCTGAAGCAAACAAAACAGTAATTAAAGTAGTTTGAGGTTTGATTTTCCTCAGAACATGCAGTTTTAATTTTGTTGTGAGGTTAACAAAGAGAGAGTTTCCCAAACCACACCACTGAGCTCCTGTGCGTGAGGTGGGAAGAGGAGCGTGGTGTCCTGTGGCAGTGCGATGCCAAACCATCTTGGTGCCTCAGCCCTCCTGCATGCTTCCCTGGCAGCCTCAGCCTTGCAGGAGAGACCCGAGAGGGCTGCCCGGCACGGGGATGGTCCAACTGCTGCTTTGCAAAGCAGCTGGGCAACGTACAGGGGTCTAAGGTGCCCACTCAGCACCCGGTCATTTTACAGCCCTGTTGTGCAAGCCCCAGCCCAAGGCTTTCCTAGGAAATAAAACGCCAGCCATCCCGGCACAGCACAGCCGGCGGAGGTCAGGGAGCAGCCCTGGCTGTTGTCTGAGGCCACAGGGTGGCCTGGCGGGCGGGAGCGCTGCCAGCCGAGAGCTGGCCGGGCTTCTTGGCAAGCCGACCACCACGGAGGCTGGGAAGGAGCTGGTGGCTTTTCCAAGAGCCTCTGGGCTGGTGGCAAAGTGGTGTGTTTAAAGGGAGGTCAATGAAAGGGGAAGGAAAAAAAAATTAGAAGTCCTGTGGCTGCCAAAAAGGCCTCATTTTGCTCCCAGGTGAGCTGGCACAGGGGAAGGCCCCTGCAGGGACAGCCTGTGAGTCTGGTTTTTAGCGAGAGCAGCCAAGCCTGGGCTTTTGGGCTTAAGAAGAGATGCAAGCCTAGCCTCCTAGGTGGTAACTAAACCCAGGCGCTGCTCTGGTACCAGGCTGTCTTCCCACCCACTATCTATCCTGGAGAAGAGGAGGCTCAGGGGCGACCTTATCGCTCTCTATGGGTACCTCAAGGGAGGCTGTAGCGAGGTGGGGGTTGGCCTGTTCTCCCACGTGCCTGGTGACAGGACGAGGGGGAATGGGCTTAAGTTGAGCCAGGGGAGTTTTAGGTTAGATGTTAGGAAGAACTTCTTTACTGAAAGGGTTGTGAGGCATTGGAACAGGCTGCCCAGGGAAGTGGTGGAGTCACCATCCCTGGAAGTCTTCAAAAGACGTTTAGATGTAGAGCTTAGGGATATGGTTTAGTGGGGACTGCTAGCGTTAGGTCAGAGGTTGGACTCGATCTTGAGGTCTCTTCCAACCTAGAAATTCTGTGATTCTGTGATTCTATCACCCATCCCTCTGGGGAGCGGGGTGGCCCCTTTTTTATGAGCTGGAAGGCAGCACCCCAGCACACCTTGCAGGGAGCAGGGCTGGAGCTGAGCACAGGAACACACAAAGTCAGCAGATCTGCATTGTTTAGTTGTATAGCACATGCAGTGCATCCAGAAACCAGCCATCTCTGTGATATCTCCCCACTGCATCAAAAAGGCTCTGGCAGTGGGGAATTTGGTAGGTACTGTTGGGTCCCCAAAAAATCCAAAGAGCTCCAGAAAGCAGAAGTGACAAACAAGCCAAAATGCTTGTTTACAACATTCTCCAGACTACCGGTTTCTATTTGTCACATTAGGTGGAAATCTCTGACCTTACTTTCATTTCCTTCACAAAAAGAAAGGGGTCCTGTGCCCTCCTGATGGAGCAGTGCGCTCCCCTGGCACCCCATCATTGTAATCTACAGCCCTTACCTTTATTTCTTACGAACTGCATTATCAGCAAAAAGCTTACATTGGCTGACAGTGCTTAGAGCAAGCCTGCAAGTGCGTACTGTGCTCCTTCTTTTTATCGGTGTGTCAATGTTAACACATGATAAAACGATGCCAGCAGCCATGTCTGGAGCTGGTTAAAACGGAAGGTACATATGAGACAGGAAACTCAGAATTAAGCCTCGTGCTTGATATTTTGTCAAGATCAAACTACTGAGAGGCAAACATGACCAAAAGGAAACACATTTTCTGACTATTGCAGCTCTGTTGCAATGGGAGTTTTCAGTGTTGACAGTTTCAAGGCCAGAGTCCTAAGCCGTACAATTTCATGTCATTGAAGCTAGTGTGTATCTACTGACTTACCACCTTAAAGACTTAATGAATAACAATGAAAAAAAATCTACTTTCATAAACAGCAGACCTAGCATGTTTTTCAGTCCTTTCCTACTGTCACACCACAGAGGAACAACTCACTTCCTCCTTTCACAATTGCTAGAAATGAATTTAATACGTGAAAACAGAAGAACAGCTGAATACCTTCTGTTCAGCAGGAAGTGCACAGGGCAGGAGAGATACTAAGGAGACTCAAATGAGGTTGATTTTCTCCCTGTTGAATTAGGCAAAGTTTGTTCTGTGCTTTACTACAAATGAACAAACCAAAGTTTGTAGTTTGTGTTTTTAACCATTTGGAGGTCGCTTTCTCACAACAAATTAGGACCTTGTTCTCACAACTGAAAGCAAGAAAGAATATTGGCATTTAAATCTATTATCTGCATGCATTTTACTTCCCAGCTCTGTTGCTAAAACTGCTAGAAGATCAGGCTGTGCTGGATTCCACTCTAAGGCCCTCTCAGGCCCTCCAGATGGTGTTTGGTTGGCCTTTCCTCTGGAAAAGCCTCTTGTGGCTACGCCACAAAAGGTCAGAGGAAGGCTGAAAGATGAGCTCTTCTCCACCCTCACCCCCTCCAAAAAAAAAGGATTAGACACCTGGTATTTAGTAATTTTCTTCATGATCGTCATCCCTTCACCTGTAGCTGTGTCCTTCATGTGCTCACTGTAGTACAGCTTTGGCTGCCCTAAAACTCATTGATTTATGCCGCTGTGTTAGCACGTCTGATAAAAGGATATTATCAGTCCCCACACAGATTTGCCTCACACAAGTTTCCAGGACCACATAAAAACACACTGCGTGTTTCATATTTTGCCACATCAAGGCAATCGTTGAAATCAGCAAGCCTCCCTGCACAGGGTCAGCTCCACTGGAACTGAAATGCTCCTCGTCATCAGCACTGACTCCAGTCAGTGATAACTGAGGGGCTAATGGCATTTGGCGTGGCAATTTCTGCCCTGTTCGGACTGAACTATCACAAAGCCCTTACTGCTGATTCAGGTTCCTGGTTAACACCGAGGTCAGCGTATAAACTGTCCTACACGTCTTTCTCATGCATAGTCAAGTAGCCATCGATCTACCAAGTTCCCCCAGCCCCATAACCTGTACTCCGGTGACCGTACTTCTCTTCGGGACAGGTTAAGGTTACTTCCAGCAAGCAGTCATCTGCATTGCAAAAAGTGGGTCAGCCAGGCATCTGAAAATCTCTCAGCCCGTGCTGGCCTTTTCTTCACTGGCTGTAAGACAAGAAAGCTTTTTTGCTTCCTGCTTCGGTAACAAGGAGCTTAAGCCTTTTGCTTGTTGCAATCAACACCCTAAGGTACAGGAAGTTTCAAAGACCAAATGTTATTTCTGCTCTACCACATGCCAGTAAATTGACTTTTTTTTTCCCCCCTCCCGGGGATCTGTTGCTATGGGTCTGCCAGCAGCATCTGACTTTTTAAGGTGCCACTTCTGAACTCAGCTTGAATTTGTGGTAGCCAGCTCATGGTTTCTTTGTGCCTTAATGTTGTCTCTTGGGATTTTATTACTTTGGGAGAAACTTGCTCTCCCTTGAGAGAGTAGTTTTCAGTGGTAAAGCTTGAAAATGTGAATGTTCAGCATGTTCCAGCAGAAGCAAGAGTGGAAAGGAAAACTTAAGAGTTAAGAGCACTTCGGACTGGCAGTGTTAGCCTGACAGGGCAACTCAGAGCCTGAAGAGCTTTTACATGCATGAATCCTGTTTTGCTTCTGACACATTCCTGAAACCCTCTTCTACTCTATACATAGGAGGAAACGGGAGAAAGTATAAGAACAGCTTGGGTTTGCTGCGTGTGACTGCCCCAGCCCCTTTCTGTTTCGTCACAGAACCTACAAGACCTCTGCTCTGCTTTCCCAACACTCCTCCTTGCCACAACGGCCAATCTACCCTTCCTCATTCACCTCACTCTCATGAGAAACATTCATGTCCCTTTTTGTCTTCTGAGGCCTCTCATCCCACTGAGCTCTGGCAACTCTCAGACCTTCTGAGAACCGTTTCCTTCCAGTGCCTGCGAGTTCCTCTTTACAGCCAATACCAGCTGGGACCTCTGAACCAGCTGCTGCCCTGGCGTTTCATCCAAGTGACCCTTGCCAAAGCTCCCCGCTGCTTTCTGAGAAAAAGCAAAAGCATTCCTCTTCCTCCCCTAAAGCTTCCTCTGGTGCAGCCTTGTCGGGGATGTCTTCATCCTGCCACCACTTTGAAGCCATGTCACGGGAATCTGGTCTTGGTCCTCCCCGCTCAGAGGGAGCCTCCAGTACAAGCACATTCAGCTGCGTACTCCGCCAACAGGTCCAAGAAACAGACATCGGTACCGGGTCCAGAAACTAGGGAGCCAAACCTATTTCTTACAGCCCCATACCAAATCCTGCCTCTCTCCTTTTCTGGTGCTCTGATTGCTATTACCTTTCTTCTACCCTGTTTGCATTTGTTGTCGTTTGAATCCTCTTTGAAGGAAAGCTTTTTAGGACGTGAACACTATTCTTCTTTTTCTGCTTAAACTTTCAGCACAGTAGCTGCAGACGTAGGGCTCTGTGGGGCCTCTTTCCCTCCTGACAAAGAGCCTTTCTGCATCTCATCGACCATAAAAGAAAAGCACCACATGAAGCGAGGTTAGACACGAAGCACACTATAGCTAAGCTTTCATCATGGACCCAACTACAACTTGGGGCTGCAATAACTACTATTTATTTGCTTCTTCCAGCGTTCCCCCCTTGCAATATATGTCGATTTGAGTCCCGGCACCCACGCTCTTCCCATGCATTCCTGCTCCCCAGGGATTTTGCACATCCTAATGGCTCTGCTGGTGCCTGTGACGCAGCTGCTGTCTGATGGCAGTCCCGTGCTTTGCAGCTGTGATGGAGGAACTACGTGGAAAGAGCAGAGACATTTGGAGTGACAGGCCAGGTCTTACCTAGACTCACCTCTCATTCTCCCTTAGGAGCAAAATATCCCTTTAAGAACTGGTGATCTGCTGTTTATCCCATTTCATTCTCAGCTCTATGAACTCAGTGATCTATAGTCTCTTCAGCTTCTCAGCCACCAAACAATCCACAGCAATCAGCAACTGGACTCCTAATTCTTTGGCATGGAGTGTGTGTCTGAGTTTCCAGACCTTGTAATCCCTGGGATCTGCATGGAAATTGTTACAGATGGACCTACGTATGTCTATCCACACAGAAATATCCCCAAAGATTTGTCATATTCTCATGTTCTCATGCTTTTAGGTCTTTAGGGAATTTCCAAAGGATGCTTCCAGCCTGACTTGAAGTAAATAGTCCCAAGAGCGCAGGGAACAAAGCCTGGCTTCTCGCCTGGATTTTCCAGTGCCTGCTGCAGTAGGGAGGTCCAGCAAGAAATGTCAGCTGCAGTATTCGCAGCATTTCACTACAAGTCCTCCTGTGCTTAGGAGCTGAGCCACCCCCATTGGCTTTCTGTGCTGCTGAAGTCTCTCCTCTGTCTAGTAACAGTTTTGTTACAGTAAGCACATTAGCTCCGAGATCATTACCTATCTATCAGATGTGATCAAAGAGTTCAAAAGTAACTTGAGAAAAGCACAACCATGTTGGCTTTCTTTCCCTTGGAAGCTATGCTAAAAATAAAGATAAAAGTCGTGTCTTTCATCTAAAGGGCTGCTGTCCTTCGAGTGGGGTTATGGGGAATAGAGAGAAACTGAAGGCCAGAGGGCATGCAGTGCTGGAAGGAAATCACCCTCTACTTACACAGTGTTGTCTGCCCCTGTGGTTCTCTCCAGTGTATTGCTTCAGGGAGCTTCTAACTAGATTTTGCAGATTTCTGCAAATTGCATTGCTTTAATTAACTGAGGTTCTCATTCACAAGGCACAGGATTGACAAAAGACTTTGGTATTAATTTCACTTGTCAATTCTTAGAGAGCATCTTTATAGCTTGGGAGGGAAGCTGCAGTCTGATCCTGTTCAGTGCATCGTGATTTGAGATGACAGTCTTGTTACCTGTTCCATACATCATGAAAAACTGTGTTTGGTGGTGGTTTTTTTTTGGATTAGTTATACTTTTTCCTGTAATTTTATGAGGTTACAGCTGCCAAGGTCCAGCCCTCCGCAAAGGTCCATTCAAAGCACGTCCACTTCTGGTGCCTGTACTCTGAGTCGCAGCTGGAGAACTAAAATCAGGTCCTGCAGCAGTGCCCCTGTATGAAAGGGGCACTGCCAGACTCCAGCTCTCTGCAGAGGCATGCTGCTGATGGGAAGTGGCACGAAAATGCTCAGAGTGCTATCAGCTCTCCTCCAATACTCCCACTGGTCAGGGCAGGGCTCTCTCCATATTATTCAGAGCCTGAGCTGTGAAATGCTCACTGATTCCTTCTGACTTATCAGGGAGACCTGGTGGTTATCTCACAAGGAAAGACAAGGCTTTTCTTCATTGCTACCTTTTTGCTTTAGGCTATTCAGCTGCCAAGTGGTTTTGTGCCCTCCTCGTCCAAGCTGTGAACAGAGTAGAAACACAATAGAAATTCTCCCCCCGCCCAGAGATTGGGAGGGAAGCAAAGCTAAACGTGGCAGAGCAATATATTAACACATAAACCCATCTTCCCCTCAGTCTGTGGCAGCTTTCGGCCTGCTTGTTAGTTCACCTGAGCCACCCTGACCCTGTGTCACCAACACTGAGCACGTTATCATGCATCTACATGGCCACCTCGGAAGGGACACAGCTATCACGTTCACCTCCAGCCTCAACCCTCACAGCTCCTAAAGGCCCCGCTGGCACTGAAAGATTTGAACCAACAGAACACGCTCCTCATAGAAAAAGAGATCAGATCCTTGTTGCTGGCTTTGTGCAATTATTTCTGGTGTCCAGCTAGTTGCATTTATTCTTCACCTCCAATTGATACAGAGAGGCAACCTGGAACTGTTTGGAGGCACTTCAGCAGGAGCTGTGGTGACACATGAGGTTCCTGAGGCAGAACATGCCCACAGCAGCTCCTCACAGACCCCATTCTCCTCCTGCACCCAGCTAGTCCCTTGAAACACGGAGGTTTTCTCTTGCTTTTCCACTCCCAGTGCTGAGAAAGCTTGGGAGAAGAAAGAAGAAAGCTCTGGACACGGCCTGAGGCAGGAGAGCCCCACGAGGCCTCTGTCCTACTGGAGCTCAGTTTCGCTCAGTTCCTGAGTCAGCTGGAGAAGGCCTTGAACTCCTGGTGAAGCCAAAGCACCAAACTCCTGGGCCAGCACTGGACTCACACTGCCTCAGGCTGTGTGTAAGAGCAGACAGAGGAGAGGCCCTGCCCTCTGGCCTAAGACTTATTTATTGCCTAAAAGCAAAGGTACAGAGCAGATAGAGCCCTGCTCTTTGTCCTTAGTCTCCAGACATAAGCTCCTTAACTGCTTTGCAGGAGAGCTCCCTCCCTAATCTCTGTTATTTTTAGATTAGCTATTTTGAAGGGAGTGCTAGATGCCCACTGTACACCTTCTCTGAGGGTTTTGTTTCTCAGTGCTGAACGCTCTGCTGCGCCTGTGGTTACACCACACCGGTTTGTTCTCTACTGGCTGGAGCACAGACAGGGTTAGGCGCGGGCAGGCACAGGAACAGAGACCTCTAATTAAGAAAAAGAAAAAAAAAAAAGGATAAAAATCAAAGCTGCAGTGACTCAGGCACTGGCTCACTCTCTGGGAACAGAGCCAAGTCTCCGGGCGGAGAGCTCTCCTCTGGGTGATGGTGATGTGGAGTCCCAGCCTCTCGGTGCTTCTTAGACCAGGCCACAGCAGGTGGAATTTGGCACGTGCCTCGGGGCTAGGTTTTGCTGACATATTCTTGAACTTTTGACTCGATTCTCCCCCTGAAAAGCAAGGGAGTGTGGAGCATGCTACCCCTCTTGGAGCAATCTTGAAGGAAAAAAATGACAGAGCCATGAGCACAGCCTGAACGCTGAGCTGTCTGTGGCTGTCTGTTTTGATCGGGTCTTTGAAACCATGGCACCTGGCACACCACAGCTCCTCTCCAGTGATGAACAGAGAGTTTGGGCTGTTTGTGCTTAGAGGTGTCTGAAGCAGCTGGGAGGCAGGATACTTCAGCTACCTAAATGAAGAAAACCTCTTTGTGTTCGTGAAGTACTGTCTTGGCTTGTTGCAAAACCCTATCAGGATTTTACTAGCGATTTCTCCTCCTCTCAGGGAGGATCCTAACCACGCAGGATCCCAAGTGCTCAGCTTCACACAAACCTCCCTTCTCAGGGGAGAAGACGGCATCCGCCTGCCTCTTCCACACCAAAATCCCACCTCGAGTCGCAGAGACCAAACTGGCTTTGCACTGCAGGACTTTTCTACCCCAACCCAGGGGATCAAAGGCAAATGTTTCCTACTCTAAAGGTGACTGAACTGATAAGAAATGCTGGAGTTTTGGAAAGTAGGCATTTTAGAGGAATGCTCCCTCTAAAAGTACAGTAGATTAACCTATATATATCAATTTCATATATATAAGGTGCATATATATTTTTTCAATCAGACAAAGGTGAGTTCAGCAGCTTTTTGCTGATCGGGTGAAGTGTGAAAAACAGTATACAAGAGGGCTCCTGATGCATGATCACAGCATCAATAATGAATCCCACTAAAAAAATACACTATTACCCAACTAGATCAAAAAGAAAAAGAAAAAAGAAAGCCATGGTTATGGTGCAGAAGCCCCAGCAAGTCCCATTCTTCTGACCCAGGCTACTCAGGGTCCAGCATAAAAAGGGCAGGTGCAGCCCGTTGCAGTTTTTGCCACAATTCTGGAAGTCTGAAGCCAAGATTTCACTCCAAATGGCAGCACCAGTACAGCAAGTAAGCCAAGACACCTCTAATGTGTTTTTGAAGACTCGCAAGGAACAAATCAATAACTTAACGGACTGACGTAACTGCACTTAGGCCTCCAAATCACTGCTGAAGCTTGTATTTAAACCAAAAATAGGTTTTTCATATTTTTAATGCAGAAAGCAAGAGCTGAAATGGTTTCCCCACAGTATTCACTTTTACTCTGGTGCTGTGGTTTCTGTACAAGAGCTAATGTACCTTTCTTTCTCCATTATCCCACGGTGAGAAGTACTCATTTGCTTCTCCAGCTGGAGCTTTGATACACACATAACAGCATAAGTCACTCGGAGGTGGGAGAGCTCAACCAGTTCCTATTTTGCCCACATGAAAGTCTGTGATTTTCTTTTCCATTGTCACAATATTTTTCATAAAGCAAGCCAGCACGTCTCTATACTACCTTAAGTGGCTGTGCCTGTGGCAGAACTGTGACAACCAAGACCACGCAAGGAGACGGGGGCAAGGCACCAGCGCTGGCTCTCCGCAGAGCTGTAATTTCCATGATTCACATCATTTAATAGCAACGCACCATCAGGGAAACCTGGAGCTGCTAAACGACAGCGATTTCCCACAGATAGGAAATAAAGCTTGTCATTTTAGAGCACAGCATGTTTCATTTTACAGAAACAAAGATAGCTACATGATTCTTGCAAGATAATTGCTCTGGCTGTACATACAGCCTTCCCGCCTGCCTTCCTTCACTTTCCCCACTCCCTTCCAGTCCCCATCCACCATTTTTTGAGGAAGAGGGCAGCGTTTGCAAAGCAGGCTTTGGGTCCTTTAGAACATTCTCAATTTTCCTTTATAAAACCTCCTCGTCTCTTGGATAAATTAGGACAAGCATTTAGACACGCAGGGGAACAAAAGTGCAAAGCGAGAGGAACCTGAGAAAGATCTGGGGGAGGAATTTGACACAATGGAAGTACTGCTGCAGGTTTTTGGTTTTACATGAAAGGAATTCCACCTTCCACTTCCCTCAAAAACATCGTGTCTCATGATGCTTCCCTCCCACTCTTAAGCTCTGCGTTGCCGTTTGCTTAGCAGTTCCCTGGCACTAATACAAGTTTCCATAGCAAAGGGTGTTAAATGAGACTCTAATCACAATCTCAAGGAACTGATGAGGGCTGAAAGGCAACTAAAACAGACACGAAGCAATAGAAAAAAATGCAAAAATGTCTTTGGAATATCCCTGCTGGCAACTCTGCACTGGGAAATGGTGGGAAGAATATTCCCTTTAGAAATCCTGCCTAAGCAGAGCATCCAAAAGTCTCCCAACCACAGCTGAAAGTGCCAGACTAGATCTGAAGCCCAGAAGTGACTGGATCAGAACAGATGCTAGGAAGAAAGGCTCTGGCTGTCCTCTGTATCTACATAAATATCAAATCCATTGAAAGTCATGTGAAAAATTATGATAATGGGATCAGACTTAAAAATCTGTGGGACTTTCCCTGCAGAGCTTTAAGTGGAGCACTGAAACCATTGGCCATCAGCGCTCGAGCTGGCATTAGCTGGCATGATTCATGGGCTTCAGTATAAAGAAGGCTTCAGAAATGAATGAAAGCTTTATTTACAACCCTTAATGCCCCTTAAAAGGGCTTCTGTGTAAGAGACCCCCACCTTACTAGCAGGAGCACATCACTGAAAGCAAAGTTTAACCCTAATGGCAGCAGAAAGAAGATACGCCCTCCACGGGGAGCTAACACAGTCATGTCTCCGTGTGCACCCAAGTAATTTTAACCTAGACTAAAGGTGGAGAAAAAAGAAATCTGACTTGTAAGGCAACAAAAAAGGCTTCAAAAAGTAGGAGGTCTAATGCTGCTTACAGGGTGGGATTCCCCCATCCCTGAGAGCTGCTCTAAAGTACATAAGGGTGCACGTACTTCACCCCCACCCCAAATGTATTGTGATACCAGGGCTGGTGCTGCTCTCTGTGCCATCCACGCTCGGCACAGAAGGGAAATCTGAGTCACAAGGAGTCCTGATGGGGATGGACTGTCCCAGTGGAAGAGCCCCTCCAGTTTCAAGCAAGGGTAGGGGCAGCATGGGGTGCTGGCAGGGGGCTGCACACTCACATTTATCTCCAGCATCAGGTCCAAGCCCAGGATTACTTGGGATTGCTGTGTTCATTGCTGCTCATCAGCCTTGAGTTCAACAGCAAAAGCCAAGCCTTTGGGAGAAGACTGAACTGTCACAGGCAGGGCAAACCCCTCTGCAAGGACCAGAGCAGAGCCAATTGTGCCAAAATGGCACAGACAGGTCCAAGGAGGCCACTTGATCTGCCCCTGAAGGCAGGTGGTGATGCCTGCTCCAGAGGATACACAGCTACAATGGGACAAGAACTAAGCAAAAGATGGACTTGCGCCACCCAAAATCTGGTGCCAGCAGAACCCTTTGCACTGAAGGCTGTGAATTGATCCAACAGCTGCCCAAATTCCTCCTTCCCATCCAGGGTGTGATCTGCCAGACAAAAACTCACCATGCAGAGATTGCTCCTTGTTCCTGCAGTTGTTTTTGACAAGCACGAATACTCATCTCATTGATTCGAGGCTTCTTAAAGCTGGTGGTACATTTAGGTGCCCTTGAATCAGGTGAAGTGCAGTGGATTTTACATTAGCACTAATAGCAGCTACCCATCCAGTTCCCTTGTGTAACTACGAGATTGAGGATTCATCTGAATTTTCCCCTTGAAAACACTTTTTTATTGTGCAATCCCTTAAAATTACACTCAAATATGTCACAATAACATGTGCTGCTTCCACATGTCCAGTTCTGCAGTCATGGTTTCAAAGCACAGTTTAAATTAAGCTACAACCTCCCTCCCTACCCCACCCCCCAAAAAAAAGAGGTTAAAATCCATATTGTTTACACGGTCTCTTGCCCAGGATGACTAACTCAAAAAAAAAAAAAAAATCTTTCAGGATGTACATGCTGTCTTATTTCAAATATAATTAAAGGCAGTCATTTTACGTCTCTGCCATGAAATAATTAACCATTGGTTCATTATGCTGAATGCCAAATAGCCCAGCCATCTGTACTGATATTGTGTTACAACTGGTTTTGAAAAATGCATTTCAGTACAGCTTTGGGACAAAATTAAGCCCGAAATTAGGCCCTGCGTAACGTGTTGTGTACCTCCAGAAATGCAACACCTTCCCTGGAGGTAATACAACCTCTGAATGATCGCAATCGGTAGCCCCGCTCAGCACCAGAAGTTAATACGTTACATGTGAGCATAAACTTTAAGCCAGGACACATGCATAGGTATTGGACAGGCTTGGATGAGATACGGGCAGGGAAGGTAAAAGGCGTATCACTGGTTTTAATCAACATTTGAACTCGTGCATTAATCTTTTACCAGCACAGAACGTCAGGTTCACCAGCCGTGATGTTTTTTAGCTCTTTTCCTCCCCTGCACCCTGTGAGAGCATCAGAAGGGGGCAAATATCCCATTTGTCTGCTCTCATCTCCAGTGCAAACATACTGCAAGGGGTGTTTTCAGAGCACAGACCTGTCCTTGCAGCTGTCCCATGTCCAGAGAAAGGCCAGAGGGGTTGCTGCCTGGTGAAACAGTGAGTGAGCCCTCCAGGAGCAACTGGTGCCTGGTCTGTGCTCTTCCTTCCTCCACTCCCTTCCTCCCACAGCATGGGCTTGTCAGGCTTTGGAAATCCACAGGCCCCGTCCTACGTCTTCCTGCAGCACGTGCCAACGAGCAAGAGCAGGATTTTATTTATTTATTTTCTAAAGCGTTGTCATCAGATGGGCATGAGACCTCTGGAAGCCTTTACTCCAACCTCCTGCTCCGAGGAGGGTGACTGCCAATGCTAAATGGGGTCAGCTGCAGCTTTGTCTAGCAGATTCTTGAAATGCCTCCAAGGATGGAGGTTCCCCAAGCTCTCTGGTGATCCGTCCCAGGGCTGCACACCTTCCCCATGAGGAAGTTTTTTCCCTAGCACCCAACCTGAACCTCCCAAGGCACAATTTGTGTCCTTTGCTTCTTGTGACACCATCTCTGCCACTACGCCAGCGAGAAGAATTTGAATCCGAGCAGAGTTTGGCTCCGTCACCTTTTCAAATGTCCTTCAAGTGGCTGAAGTCTACTATTACATTGTTCTTCTGCCTCCTGGGCATGCCAGGGCTTTGTTGCTGGCACCAAGGATGGGACATTCTTCACTAAGGAAGTCACCAACAACATCCTGCTGGATGCTTGTGGGCACTTGGCGCCTTTCAGATGGAGTCACAGCATTTGCAAACAAGCCACGTAGCATCCGTGTGTGTGTGTGTGTGGACAGAGCCAAGTGATCGTGTGCCCTGGGTCGTGGTGCCAAGTGCAAGATCCTCTGCCAGGAATCTCTTAACAGCTGTCTATTCAGTTCCCCTGCATCCCTCATGCGCGGGGCAGGTGGAAGGTGGTATTTCTTTGAGCTAAGAAGTTTATTTCTCTGCGTTGAGCATCACCAGGTAAACAAAAAAAAATAGAAAGCCTATGATAAAGGCAAGGAGCATCACCGAAGTGTGTCTCTTTCAAGGTCCAGCGTAGCTCAGCCATACTCAGGGGAGTCTTGTAGAAGCAGATGTCAAAGGAGACCCCTGTGGAGCTCAGCCCCAAGCAGCTTCATGGAGCAAAGGCTCAGAGTTTGGGAAGCACTCATGGAAGAAGGAGGGAGAGCACTGCTCCCCATGCGGGTGTGGATACCACCACTCAGTGCTCCCTGGTTTTACTGACAGACCTCATGGGGTGCCCTTCCCAAGTGTAAAAAGGGTAAAAGGGTAACTCAGGGTGGGCAGCCTGCCTTCCCTGCTACCCAGGACTCACCATCCAAGTCTTTCAGACTCTTTGCGTGCCGTTGGTCCCTCATTCGGGACAAAATCCCAGCAGCATGAAGCTGAAGCCTCCCCACACCCAAGACTATTTACAAACATCTATTTCCCACCTGGGGTTGGGATGCATGTTAGGGAGAAGTCAGGTGCCAAGGGTACATAATTCCTGCCTCCCAGGAGGGAGCCACCTCAGGCTTCCAGCAAAACCTCAGGCTGTGATTTGCAGAGAAAGAATTTCTTATGTCTTTTTGTGGAGTGACCTAGAAAAGGCTCTGAGGCTGCACTAGCGCAGCACACAAACCATCGCTTATCTATGGAGTGACCTAAACAAGGATGTGATGCTCAGCTGCCCGATAATAGCTTGCTCCAGTGATTCAGGGATGTGCAGCGATTCAAACAGAGCAGCCCAGCCAGCGAGGCAACATTCACAAACCTCATGTTCAGGATCTGACTCCCAACCACCTTGCAGAAGCTGTTTGTGAAAAGGAAGAGATTCTTTTAAGGCTGTGGTTAACCTGATACACTAATTTTAAAATTATGTCTCCCTGTTCCCTTCCGACTGCAGTAGTCCCAAGTGCACGTTGCCAGTCTTCCCTTCAGCTGAGAGGAAGCTGATGTAGTGCTGAGGAATGGGCAAAGGATGAGCTGGTTTGGCTCGGCACTGGTGTCACCTTGGTACAGTCATTTCACGTCCGTGTGCCTCAGATCCCTGCTTGTGAATCGGAGTGAACTAAAACCTCTTTTCTCCTACGGTGAATTTATTCCGCCTGTTCAGATAGCGAACTTTTCAAGACAGGGACAGTGCCAAGCAAAAGGCAGGCCATGAGCAATAATAAGGCAATAATCAACGTCCTGCATGCAATGGCATTGGTCTGCAGAAGTCATTAGGCAGCTATAAATAGTTGTGTGCCCAGGGTAAGAATCACAGACAGAGCTGGTTCTCGGAGATGAGGAGAAATCTGCTTTTATATGAAGAATTTATGAATGATCAGTAAGCTAAGCTATCTTCTGTTTTCCAAGCAGAAAACGACTAAATAAATTCCTGAAGTGTCTTATTTTCAGCAGTCAGAAAATAAATGAACATGAAAGTTATTGCTAAGCACAGACATGAACCCAGTGCCTGGTTTGAGCAAGAAGGGCTTTTTCCTCTTCTCTCTCCGATGTGTTTATGAAGATGGAAGTACGTTTGCCTTGGAAATTACTTCCTTATTTCTTGGGTGTTCACTCAGTTCTTCTAGGATGCTAATTTAAGTGCTGGTGGATCACGTGGCAGGACTTTGCACTTGCAGACAGCCTCATTAACTGACCGGTGATACAGACTCCCCGTGCTAAAAGGTCCATAACTGGTTGATGTCGCCTTCCCCCTGGTTTCCACTTAAGCAACACTTTAAACTAGGTCAGAGAATTAATTAACTTTTTCATGAGATCTCTCATCAGCACATCCTGCCTCCCATTGGCTAGTTAATTAAAATCAACACCAATATTCGACTGCTACTTTGCAGAAAAAAAAAATGCTAGTAATTACCCTTTTGGGGAATAAATTATTTACGACTTACTACACCTTAATGCTCACCTGCTCTGCTGTAGCTGGAAAATAAAAACCTTTCTGGCCTGCTTGGGTTTAATGACAGGATAAGAGGCACTAGGCACAAACTGCAGGAAGTTCCATCTGAATATAAGGAAAACTTCCTTGCTGTCAGGGTGTCAGAGTGCTGGCACAGGTTGTGGAGCCTCCTTCCCTGGTGATATTCAATACCTGCTTGGATGGGATCCCGTGCAATGTGCTCTAGGTGACCCTGCTTGAGCAGGGGGTTGGACCAGATGATCTCCAAAGGTCCCTTCCCACCTCAGCCATTCTGTGACTGTGACTGGGCCATAGTTTCACCCTTGGCTGCACTTCTGCTTGACAAATCTTTATTGAAAATCACCTCCTTAAAACTGTCTGGTTTCTTTCAGCTGTCCTGTTGGAAACGGACTCCCTGAGCACCTTTCAAGGACACAGCTGACCTTGGATAAATTTGAGTTCATGCTTAACCTGAGTGTTTTGGGTAAGAGAGGGTCCTTCTGTGTTCCCACAGGTGTGCTCATACTCACAAAGCACTCCGATGAGCTTGGGTTTGGGTTCATGGAGTAGTGCAGGAGACTCATTCTCCTTACTTGAAATGCCAACAGCATAGGCCCCTGGGTCAAAGCAAGCCAAGCAGATTTTCAGTGGAAGGCAACAAGCACTTCTGTTTATAATATCCTAAAGGAGACACCTAAATAGCACAGAATAACCCTTCTCTAGAAATGCTTTCTCTTCCCTTGACAAGAAAGGGAGGGTAAATGATGCTTGGCTGTAGACAGCTGTTATGTGCAGTGAAACAAGCCTCACCCCTCAGAGCATCCCCTTTACTCCCTCGGAAAAATGATGTCTGTCCCTAGGAGAAGCATGGTGTGATCATTCCCAGCCTGAAGCTCTTTTGCCTGTGAGGTATAAAATAATCTGCATGGCTTCAGGAAACTCTAGCTGACATTCCTCGTCAAGGAAACAGTTGTGGCTTCCCTGAATACATGGAAGGACGACATTTATAATTAGTGGCTTGAACTGTACTGACCTGGGACTGGCGGCTCCAGTTCCTCTCCCGAAGTTGCCAGCCAGGCTGCCACTCTTCCCTTGCTCTGCAAGATGAGAGGAAAATCAGCTGGTGGCTGTTGCCCAGGGACTGAGATACCGTGCTTTACACAGTCACCCACCAGGACAACAAAATCTACTTATAAATATATATGCCTTCGTTATATATGGTGGGGACACAAAATAAATCTTGCTGAGATTGCCTGTGGCCTTGGATTGGGCATCTGAACCCCTTCCACAGCTTTGAAAAAATCTAAGAAAATGAAAGATCTTATCACAACTTTAGATCTCACTGCCTGGAGCTGAATTCTGAAGTGCAGACAGACAACAAAAGCAAACAAAGGGTTTGGGATTTTTTTTTTCCTTGGATAAACTTTGGCCTCTTTCTTCAGCCTCAATCTTTATCTACTCCCTTCCTCATTTCGTACATCTGACTGGAAACCAGGTCCTGTAACTACCTATGCAAATAATCGAATTGTTTAGTTCAGCACGAGATGCTGAGCATTCCTCAGATGAAGGGGTCTCTTCCAAGTCTGCAGGCTTTCACCTGCTCTAGCTTTTTGTGATAGGAGTTTATGAGGGGGGTTAAGACATCCCCAGCTCATTTTTGTTATCTGACAGACGACATTTCAAACCTTTCTTGATCAGCTTGCAGGAACCCAGGACATGGTTTCTTGTGAGGTCTGCTGGCCACCCACTGCAGGTGTGCCCCAGATGCTTATTGTTCACAGGTATTATCACACCGAGTTAACACCCACCAGACCTTGCCAGTGTTGACTTAGCAACTTCTATTCAGCAATACTTGGGCAAGAATTTGCTTCCTGTTTTGGGATAAGGCTGTGCCACTCAACGGGAAAAAAAAAAAAGAAAAGATTGAGAGAAAAAAGGCGATGCTGCTGATTAGCTCATGACAAGCGTGCCAATAGAAAGTCACTTGTTTTTTAAATGTGACTGACTATTTCACACTTGGGATGTAGGAAGATGAACTGAAAAGATCAAACAAGATAACTGCCAAGGTAAACTTTGAAACACTATGGGAAGCAGATAGGCTGAAATGGGGATTAAAAGGACAGATGCTGGCTATCAGTACAGTTTCTCTGCAGCTGAAGGAACTTGGCTGTGCTCCTGGCATTTGAAGGCATGCATTTTGTGCTGACAACATGCTTGAGTCCTGGAATCGAGCACCATATTCTTATTTCTCCAGGTGTGTCTGTTGTTCACATGAATACAAATTTATGCAGCAGTGTTTGAGGTCTGCCACTGACCACCACAAATCTGCAATACAGTCTTATATTTTTGTGCTCACTAAGCCTGTCCCACAGGGAAGTCCTAATGCTAACACTCCTCTTCTGTCTTCCTCCTCCTCCCTTCTACAAACAATTGCTGGCAGGTTTTTATGACAGTCTCTTAGATGGACGTATTTATAAACCATATCCTAAAAGAGCAATCCCCTAAGAAAATCTGCTGCACTGCCACTACAAGCTAAACTCACTGCCTGGACAATTAGGTAGTGGCTGTAAGCTTCTGCCTGTGAGAAACAGTGGAGACACCCAGCTGCTTGCCCATCACATGGAGAAAACATGAGCAGGAGACATCACTGCCTACAATTCATATCCTGTTTGCTTTTCTTAAGCCCACAGAGCAAAGTATTCATGATACTTCTCTCCAGCACTGGCCTAGCACAGCTGGAGCTGCTGAGCCCAAGCACTGGACTCAAGTTCTGAGATGTCTAGGAGGGCTCTAGTGAGATTTGCTGAGGTTTCTGGAGTCTCAAAGCTGCCTAAGTTGCCATGTCAGCTTTCCTTTTACCTTTTAATGTTTGTTTCTTTGTGAAGCAGGTTGTCTTGTTTATCTACATCCTTGCTCTGGAGGGGCAGGGGCAGCCAAGGGGTGTAACTGGTCTAACCAGAGGATGAAAAGAGCAAAACTACAATGAAAAGAGTGAAACTAGTCTGGAAGTCCTTAAAAGCATATTCCTTTATGGTGCAATCACAGTAAACAATATGATTGTTTTATACTAAGAGGTGGGGCACTTCTGTTTATCCTTAACGTGGTACTGGGTATCTGAGCTGTGACACAGCTCTGAGATCTAAAATGTTCTCAGCTTGTCTCTGGATGAAAGGCAGAATGCATTTCCCTGGCGAATCTGGCTTAATTTGTATTTCTTTACCTATCAAGCAGAATTATAACATGGAATCTGTGACAAGCAAGTAGGAAAATGCACATGCACCCTGGATGGAGAGACCACTCATAATCTTTCTTTAACTTGTCCAGGAAAACTGCTTCTTCTACTGGAAGAATATCCTATCAGTGCTCTCTGGTCTTCCCATATCAACCAGTCTTCATACTCCATGCTTCCTTTGCTATCCTTGTCCAAGATAGTGTTGATATCATGTTAAATAACTTACAAGTGCAAAATATGCTGTGGCATTTTGTCTGGGAAAATAATAAAGCCCCGTCTATTCATTGCAACATGAATATGGCTAAAGACAGCTATAGGCAACTATAAGACAGCTTCCAGACTCTCATTAAACATTCAGCTCTCCTAAACTCTTCACCTGTTTCCCAACTTTAAAACTTTGTCTGCCTGTGTGCAAATCTTCATCACATCACAAGAAATGGAAGACACAAAGATTAGGCACTCTAGATGGAAAAAACACAGTTACAAAACAATGATTATCCCAGGACTAGTTCTCTTAACACAACATTGCAAGGCAATGGCTCATGTAAACAATGATAATTACTTCCTCTTGCCTTTTGAATAGTCAATTGCAATAAAAGCGATACTTTACTGCTCATAAACCAGTATGTGTTTATCTGTTTGCAAGCTATCAAGCACCCCAATGGCAGAAAATAGTCAATATCTAAAAAGGAATGTGTTGTTTCCATTTTTTTGTATTAATCGTCAATAATGTGGCTTATGGTAGTATTAAATTTAAGAACAGCCATTTCTTACATCCTTCCTGGGAAGGACAGGCTCATTTAGCTCTGCCTGCTAAATACCCACAGGTAGCCCATACCTGTGGTCTCTGAACCATATTCCAAAATCAACTCCTGCCTTTGCCTGTGCTCTGCAGAATGGGTACTCCCTCCCCAAGTGACTGCACAAAAGCTCCACCCCACGCCTGCCCTGTGTCCTCGCTTCTTAAACACATCCCCTGCTGGCTCTGTGGGCACAGATGGAAATAACACCACTTCTCCGAGTTGATGAACCAGCTGAGTTTTCCTCTGTGCAGGGAAATCTCCACCAGCCATCCCTGAGCTCAGAGAATCGCAGAAACACAGGATGGCTGCTGTGGGTCTGGACTTCTGCAGCTTATCCTGGTCCAACCCCTGCTCAAGCAGGGCCACCCAGAGCTGTTTGCCCAGGACCACATCCAGCTACTGCCCAAGATAGATGAAGAATGGCTGCTTTAACCCATAAAATACGTTGGAGAGAGCCCATAATTTGGCACATTTCACCTCAGTTTGTTCTCTGTTCCTTTTCGTGCCTTCCCTTGTCAAGCTGCTCTCCTCTTGGATGGGGCTGGCTCCAGGTGACACGTGTGGCCACTTCCCCTGGGGGGAAAGAGAAGAAAGAAATGGGTCAGCGTGATGTGGAGGCAGCAGAGCTGAAGGCTTTTCCCACTGTGTGCACGACTTACAAGGAACAGAAGGCCTTCAATTTTGCCTTCTGTAAAGTCGGAGCAGGTTGTGCCCGGTTCCTGCTATCCAGGCTTGTGCAGGAAGGCCTGCAGGCATTTAGGAGGCTCTGAGGCCGGTGATGGGGAGACACTGGCACCCTCGACATTAATTTTGCAAACCCTGGTGTCAAACAAATGTAGCCAGCTGATGCTTCAGGGCTTTAGCTTGGCCTTACACATGCGACGCGTGGCCAGGCCCGGTGAGCAGGTCTCTGAAGTGAGCCCCGCTGCCCGCATGGGACAGCAATGTACTGCTGGCACCAGCTGGTCACCAGCCCCCTGCAATACTGAGCAAATGAGTTAAAACTGCTGAAAATAGTTCAGAAGATGCTTTATAAGCCCCACAATGCTTTATAAGCCCCATAAGGGCCCTTCCTTTCCACCAGGTGAGTTATTCACCAGTGGAAGGACTCCCCTGGAGAAGATGAGGGCGTCAGGCCTCACCCCAGCACCCCACCATGGAAAACCTGGGGAAACCAGACACAGGGCTCCATAATTTGGTGTCCCTTGTGTTGTCTCCTTTCCCCTTTCCCATACAGTGCCATTTCTGCTGGAGGTATTACACTGGGAGGGTGACTGCAGGTAGAACACCACCCGCATGGACAAACAGGGGCTACTGGGCAATGAGTGAGAGCGCTGTGGAAACTGCCACCACACCACTTAAAGTCATCAAAAGACTAAGAACATGCTAAATTTTAAGTGAACAAGCACTCGTGTTGTCCTTGCAGGCTTTGCTGAGCTGGCAGGAGCACAGGGCCCTTTTTGCCCCGTGACAGCTGTGGTGTCTCCACAGCATTCCCAACCCTTGTCCTCCAGGAAGGAGGCAACGTGAAAGTCATTCCCAGGCCTCAGAGGATGGGAGCGCAGTACTAAAGCCCAAACTAAAGCATACTGAAGCCAAGAGTTATCCACTGATTGATACAGATGCCGGGCCAGGCCTTTAGCAAATAACTAATTACTTCTCGAGTTGGGAATAGCTGAGTGGGGACTCGTACACACACTCTCCAGTTAATAATTTATTCACACAAATAATCCTCCATCTTACAGGCAGTCTTACTGAAAGCAAGGATTACAATGCAATTAAGGACTGCAGGATGAAGTTCTGAGATAAGGTACGGAATAAACAACGTAAGATAGCGCAGCCATTAATTACTGTTTAGAAATAGTCAGCTAATGAAGTCAGGGCGGCCATGAGTCACGATGTTTCACTGCTTCGCGAGTTTAGGAGCAAAACTGCTCTTGGTGCAAAGCCACGGTTTTAATTTTCAAGATTGCTATTGTCACAAAATCTGTGGCTGAGGTTGTAACCTGTCTGTGACTGGGCAAAAAAAGGGTGACAGCCTCAAGAAGCCCCAGGGTGTAAGGTTTTTGCAGGAGCTCAGTGTTACTCTGTGGAAGTCATTCTCACTGCTATCTTCTCTGTCAGTGCCTAATTTGTCTTTCTATTTTTAACATGACTTTTTTTTTTTTTTTTTGTTAAGCTTTCCAAGAAACTGGAAGTTTCCGTGACGAGGCTGTGTGTTTACATTCATCTGTCTTGTCCCTTCCTGCTTCCCAACGCACTTGGAATCTACCCACTGGTTTCAGACAATATTGACGGAGGGGAAAGGACCTTGGGGATCTGCACTGGGAGCCTTGAAGAAGACACTGTATTAAAGGATTCAGGCAGCATGAACAGACCATGCCTGCCCTACCAGGCCTCATACCTAGGGCTTGAGCAGCCTGTAGGTTTGCATGAGCAGCTGCTGCAAGGGAACCTGCTGGAGGCCCTGTATTGGACTACGCTGTGCACTGGTGGGTGTTCAGACAGAGGTAATAGTCCAGCCTGTCAGGAGAAGATGTATGGGTTCACTTGGTACACAAAGCGAAGGACACCACGGCATGGGAGGGTGGCAGACCACGGATGGGATTGGCACAGCATGCTGTAGGAAAATCCATCCAGAGTCTGTCTGATGTTGTGTGAAACCAGGGTTCCCAGCATCTCAGGGGGTGAAAGATTTACTCACCACCTGTTTTTATTCTGTCGTATTGAAACAGCTATTTCATTACATCATTTGTTGTTGGGTGTTTCCTACTGAGATCTGGAAAGAGCCCTGCACTGTCTCTCCCTCTCAGCCCTCGCAGTGCAGAACAGGATCTCGATGTCCTAGGACACAAGGTGCACAGCCAGGACAGGAGGGCAGCTCACGTGTCACTGCTGAAGGCAAGCCTGCAGCATGAAATTAATCTTTAAAACACACAAGTGGGAAAGAGCTGCTGACAGTCAGCCTTTGGTAGCTCCATCGTCTGTAATATTTCATTTTAAAACACTTTTTTAAAAATTGTGCTTTAACTTGGTTAGTAAAGATAAAACATCTCTGAGCAGTGCAGACAACTTGTGCAATTGCATGACTTGGGAAAAAAAAAAAAAAAAAGATATATTTGCTTTGTTTCTGTAATATTTTCCAAAATGCTTGCCTTACTGAAACAAAAGGCATTTTCTGAATATGCATTTTTTGGAAAAAAAAAAAAAATCTGCTGTGTATTTGATCCAGTTATTTCATAAAACAAATCATAACCCTTTGTTTAGATTAGAAAATATTAAATGCCTGGAGCATGTTGCAAAACAAAGTAAACAAAAATAAACAGGAAATATGCAGCTGAGTAGCCATAACATGTTAAGGTCAGTTCCCCTTGTTTTGGCTCTCTACTGTATCCTTTCCCATTGTGCGTTTTTTCCAGGATTTCTGTTTTTTTCTCTCTCTCTCTTTTTTTTTTTTTTTTCTTTCTTCTGACTGCTGCTTTTCCTCCCCTGCTTTAATTGAATCATTCATTCCCTTCTGCCTGTTAGAGAGCCTGAAGAAATAAACTTTTATCTCAGCTGGGCAGCTGGAGGTGATGATCCCTATGCACAAGTCACAAATTGTGTGTAATTTACTGGCTTTTCAATTACTTTAATTCAGCCTGACCCTTGGCTTGGTTCGGGATCGTTTGCAAAAGATCTGTGAGATAAAGGAATTAGAAAGCTAACATAACAATTCATTGAGGCAAGGCAGTTTAAGAATCATCCCGCCCTGTTCACAACCTTTGCAGTAGTTCAGTCCCTGGGTGGATACGATGGGATTTTGGAAGTGCCTTTCAATGCCCAAGCCCTAAAAGGGCTACACTCCTCCTTTCAATGTGGGTCTAAGAACCTCAGCAGATTTTGACCACGTGCATGCAGTACAAAACCTGGCCCACAAAGAGGAACCCACTGAAAGATCACATTTGCTTTTCTTGTTTGGCTCTTGACATCCTTTAACCTAAATAATTCCACTGTAAATAGGTGAACATTTAGTGTTCACAAAGTCTTTTGAGTGTCATATGATCCCTTAATGCAGTTTATGGTCTCAGTCCCCAAGATACTAAGACACTGGCTTGTTTTAATAATGTTTAAAGCTGGTTTGATGTTTAGTGGGTATAATTATTTGTGGAGCAACACTTAGAAGGGAAAGAACAGAGATAATTATAGCTGCTTCTCATCCTGGAAGAGAGCAAGGAAACAATATGAGGTTGCCATTAACAGTAAAATTGATCTTGTATGTGACCAGGAACTTGCTTTTACTCCTCACGCTAACACACTTACAAATGTGAAAGCTTAAAAATGTGAAAGCGTTTGTACAACAATGCAAACTGGCTGTAATTCAACATCAGCAGACTTTCAAGGTCCTCTAGAGTAATTCATGCAGCTTACGTGTTCAAGTGACTGAAGGTTGCATCTCAAAACAGTGCCTTGGGACTGAGGCTGTTTCCTCCAGTGGTGTCTAGTGGGAACGTGCTTTGTGCATTTTGTAGGGCACCAGCTTGGGTTCAGGATGGCCAAATTCAGCCTGGGACTGCAGCGAAGCTCTTCCTCGCTGGGATCCTTCCCCACGGGCAGTTTTAGCCGTTATTCCTCTCAACTCCCCCTGGCAAGGTCAGGTCCTGAGAAAAAGGGCTGAGAGAGCATGGAGGGCTGCTCCTTCAGCAGCTATTTTCCAGCGCCAGGTAGTTTCCCTGGGGCGTGAACTGAGCTTCGTGGCTGCAATCTCACTGCCATCACCAAAGCAGAGCCTTGCGCATTTTAGTTAATCGGTCCTCTGTCTGCACACCCTGGCCTCTTGTGGTCTCACCGCCGAGAGCAGCCAGGGAGATTTCCAGCCCTTGTCCGTGATTCTCAGAAAAGGGTGTTCACACCCAACCAACAAGCTTGCTCTTGAGATTTCACTGTCTCACACCAGCTGCAGCCTGGATTTCACAGCTTTTGTTTTACTCTTCCTGGTACTCTTTTGTTTGGCGAGAAAACCAGCCCATACCCCAACAGGTTTAGTACTGTTTAAAGGACTACCTATCCTTTATGTGCCGGGGGTGACTCCCAGTATCTGCTGCTGCTACACAAAGGCTATGCATTCTTGAGCTGTCACTTTTATCACTGATCTTACATCTTCATTGTGGTTGCTCTTTTAAATCTTTCACAAAGATGTGAATGGCGAGCTTGGGAGCAGCTTTATGGGAGCACCCACACTGGGGAGAACTGTCAGACACAGCTGGAGCAACAGCCCACTTGCAAGTCAGTCTGGGTTTGCAAAACAAGGGATGTTGTCATCTTTACAGCTACATACATTCAGATGTATCTGCAGAAGATGGGAGGTGGGAGTCGCTACTGCTTTCCAGTGAGTGTAGTAAGAGTGAGAATTGCTCCAAAGACTTTCTTGGTTTGTATCTTGTCGGCTTTGAAAGTCTTAATTCTGGACATTTTTAATGCTGTGCTTTTACAGAATGTCCTGCTAATGACTGAAACCTAAACATGTATTTCTGTCATGGATGGAGGGGGAACAAAAGCAGCAGAGGAAAGGAAAAGCTAACTTTTGCCTGTGTTGAATTAGAGTTCCCCCCTTTACTTTCTTCATATAAGTACCTTCATTAAAGGCATAATCGAAGAAACATTCAGTCTGGAAGTAGAGCTCCAACAGACAACATGAAGTGGCACATTTCTGCCCCTGTTGGCCCCCTTGCCATTCACAGGGGCACTGGGAGCACCAGTATCCTTCACCCCCGAGGAGCTTGGAGCACCAGCACACTGCTGCCCAGCATTATCGCTAGCCCTGACCTGCAGAGTCCAAAGGAAACACTTGCATCACTGCTATTGTTACCTGGCAAAGCATAAAATTCAGTCACACATTTCATGTAAAACGCAAACACGACCTTTGAGAGCGGATTTTGAACCACAACAGAGTCATACGTGCCTGCTGTCACAGGAAACCACTCTCTCCTTGCATTAGGGCAGGTGTTCCTCCCTGTTCTTGAGATAAAACCAAAACAAGACAACTAGATAACTCATTATATATGCATTTTTATACACAAAAGGTATCGTATTAGTAATCATTTTTGGCCAGTTTAGATGTGGCGCTTTGATGGTGTGATACTTCAGTTCTTCATTTAAATGCTTCACCATAAAACTTATGTGTTTCAAATGAACTATCAAAAAGCTTAGATCAAGAAGCAAATCATACTTAGGCACCTTAAAGACTACATTACAATGTCTTATTTTCAATCAAAACCTCATTTCTGCAACCTTGTATTAGCATGCGGGTTCTGAGGGGATCATTTTCTGTTGTATAATCCGACACCAGTTGGAGAAAACGTTACATGAAAATGAACATCATTTGCAAACGACTGAATCTTCTGCAGGAGAAAGCGGGATATCTGTAACTATTCTTTTTCATGTCACGAATTTGATAATCATTAACAGTAACCACCTAAGGGCGCTGTTATTAAATGTGCTCCTGCACATCTACAGCAGCGTTCCTCCACTCCCTCCACACCTCCAAACCTTCTAGGTTTCCCTATTGCAGCCATTTAAAAGAAGTTTTAATTTTATTTTTTTTATATTATTTTCTTTCTTAATTCTTATCGCCCACTTCTCTGATGTGTTTCTATGTCCCCCAGCTGCTAATTTGTCCACAGAGCAAGTGATATTACACAGTATTATGGCATATATTACATAGAAAATGCCATTGTACAACAGACACTTTTCTATTAATCCTTCCTCATCATTCTCCGTGAGACTAGGAGGCTTTTGCCGTGCTGACAGCAGTTCTACTGTCTTTAATTTTTTATGCTTGCTTCATACCTTCCAGTCTCATAGCATCACTTATCTGCAGTGTCTGTAAATTGTCCAAATTCCACGCGATAATGATACAGCAATATTCTCAGTGACAGAGAAAAAGTCAGAAGTGCATTTTCAAGAATAAGTGATTCTCCAAAAGGATTAAAAAAAAAAATAGCATCCTTTCTAACTGGGTACAGCATGCCTAATGCTGTGCATCAATTTGCATAATTTTACAAGCTTTTTTTTTATTCACAATAACCCATCAGAGCCAGGACAACTGCAGAAAATCAAGTAGAGCATGATAAGGACTGCAACTCATCAAAATACACACAGCTTTCATCAGCTGCAAGCACTGGTGGCAGTGGAATTGCTAATGCAAACTGTGAAGAGAGGAGGGAGCACGTAGAAAGATTGTGAACATCGAATCATAACTGCTTAGAGTGTGAAATTAAGCTGGATTTGTAGGTTGAATCTTTAATTCTAGCAGCTGAAGAAAATATTACATGGGCTACAGAAGTGGACAGAAAACCTCTGAGGCATGTCCCTAGTGCCTTTCAGTATAGGTTTGATAGTCACAGGAACAAAGACAGCAGCTTGCCAGACAGTGGTGGCTAAGTTCTCCAAGTAACTCTTTAATTACTATAGTGGAAAGGGGGAGACAAGCTTTTCATTGCTCACACACGTGAATAGACAGCTTGTGTTTGCACACTTGAAGCAGATTCTGGAGCTATGTCTTTCTGGATCTCCTCGGGCCTTTTTGCAAACAGCAACTCAATTCATCTAAGGCTCTATGATATTAAACTGAGTTTTCATTTTATCGCTATGCAAATTAGAAAAGCAGGCTACCAATCTTTTTTTATTTTTTTTTTTTTTTTGGACATATGCTTAAGAAAAGTTCTATAAACTCATCTATGTGCTCTAATTACAGTTCAGTTTTATATTATCATAGGGAACAGCTGAGACTTGCCTGCTGTGACATGGCAGGCACATATGACCTTATCTGACCCAACCATATTGCAGCAGCTCCTCAAGGAGGGACAAAAAAAAATAAAATGTATGCAGGCAAACTTAATTAATTTTTTTTTTTTTTTCAGGTTAAGCCTAGACATAGCAATATTGCCCATTCCACCCTCTCCCTACTTGCTCTAATTTACACTGAGCACAAGCTTGTTATTCTTAATTAGTTGGTTTGGTTTGGTAAGGCTAAGAAGTAGTGCAGTGGTATTATTTATAGGAATAAAGTTACTGAAAATTATACATCAGTGAAAGGCTTCAGAACAAGGCAAGATAGGGATCGCACAAGCTGAGGCAAAGAGAGTAGATGACCTCAAACCTACTGATGCAATCATGGTAACATTAATTGTTCAGAGAGCTGAATCATAAAGCAAAAAAAATGTCTTCCCTTTGAAAAGCCTTATCGATTACAGAACAGAGAACATCATCTTGGATTTTGACAAACTCAAGTCACCATTAGAAAGAAAAGTAGTCCTTGTAAGTTGCCTGACAAATCCTGCTGTTTGGAATCAGCCGATCCTCTTAATGCACCAAAGAAATTCCTATTAGCATTCTTTCCAAATGAATAAGTATAAATTATTGAAGATAACCGAAGAAATAAAAAATGGTTTGGTTGAAAGAATGCCAGCTTCTAACTGAAACCAACCATGTAAGTTTACAAGGAGAGAAAAAACTAATTCTCTAAGCATTTAAACTGAGCGGATTGTATTAGTTTCTCATAACTTATCGAATAAAGAGGGAGATGTAGAATCTTTAATAAAATGAATACATTTTTCTTGAATACATTTGAGGCTTAAATTGCAATTTTTGGCCATATTAAACTATTGTGGGAAATGCAATAATAGTTTTGACTGGGTACAGGTGTGGGTTTTTTTTGAGTACATACTAGAGCTGAAATGGACCAAATGTTGCACCTCTAGTTATAACAAACTTTTAATGGTACAATTTTTTAGCATGATGCTGGCACCATATCAAAGGCCTACTTTTGAAAAATGTAACTCACCCAAGCATGCTTGAAAATATTCAATTTTCTCCCCCCTGCTTTGAAACAAATTACTTGAACTAATAAATCTTAAAAAAAAAAAAAAAAAATACACCAAGAAGGTAATTATTTTTCTAAATAGTATTTTCTCTATAGTTTCTTCCTTCCCTCTTTCTTTGGGCCAGTGTTGATTACAGCCATAGAAGTGATGGTTCCTAATTTTACTTAATTACAAAGGGTTTGTAACTACACTAGTTCATATTCACATTTAGCAAGAACCTCGCTTTCCAACAAACACTTCACCAACCCTCTATCCTCCTCACCCAGATGAATTCCTCCTCTCCCTTTGGCTTTGGCACAAACTGCTTTCAGCCATCATTTCCATTTACTGCTAGCCTCTCCCTGCCTTTTCTCATTTAAGCAAGGTAGTCCAATTTTGCAATAGTCACATGAAGACCTCCACAACTTGGAAATATTACACACTTTACTGGTAACATCTGATATTAATATTCATTTTCCCTACAACATCTAGGTGTATGCCACAAATTGGTCAGAAACATGTCTGGATTTGCAGGGAATGAATGAGTGGAAAAGAGCCATCTATTTATTTAAAGAGCTGCTAGACGGACAGCATGAGCAGCATACCTATTACGGCACTAGCTCCTACCACAAGACAGAGGATAAGTGGTTTCACGGTATATTCAAACTGCAGCTTCTTAGTCAACTGACACAAGTTGTATAAAGCAGAAGCAAGTTCCCTCACAAACTATTTATGCAAGTTTATTATTGCAAGAGTGACAGGGCTGGCCATACTGTCACAGTTCCGTAGCTCTGCTACGAAACTGATTGCAAGCTCCCTCAAAAAAGTAGAAGAAATTCTTTTCTCATTGCTTTATTGAGTAAATTCCAATAGAATACTCCTTTTGTCGGAAAATAAGGAGGTCTCAGCTAGGCCGTGAGGTGATAGTGCAGAACACAACTCTGCCTTTTAGGGCAGCAAAGCCCCGTGGGTTCATTTTCCTCATGCAGGCATCTCAGCTGCCCTGAACCAGGCACAAGAAACATGCTTAAGCTCTGCCTGCGGTCCCAAAATTCCAGCATGGGCACTCCCACTCCATTTCGCTTTGCCACTGTTGCTGCAGGGGTATGTTTTTAGCTGTGGCATGACAGCCCCTTTGCTTGTACAATGGGGGAAATTGGTTGTGGGTGGAGGAAAAAGCAGAGCTTGCAGGACTGTGGGGGCACCATGGGTGGGCAGGGGGACATGAGCACTGCTGCCCCGTGTTTCTGTGGTGACGGAGGCTGCAGCCATGCTTAGAGAAGCATCCACAAAGACCAAAGCTCTCCTCAGAAAATGACTGGTGTGTGGTGCTTGTGCTCCAAAAACTGCCATCGTGGCTTGCCTAAGCGATCAAATCCCCATAGCAGCTACAGGGAAATGGGGCTCCCCATCCCTTGCACAGCTTTCATGCCGACAGGCTGGCTACCAGAGCCCCAACCCTGCCTAAAGGGGACCAAGAGGGGCGAGCAGCAAGATGGAAGCCAGCCCGGCCTCGCCTCGCCTCAGCGACAGAGCCGCTTCCCGCCATCGGTCCCCTCAGGGCAACGGACCGCGTGGCCACGCTCTAGGTAGACCTGGCCACCCACAGGTAGACTTGGCCACCATCGGGTAGACCTGGCCACCCTAGCCGACCACGGCCTTCATGCAGGCCACGCCCCCTTCGTGCTGACCACGCCCTCCTGTGTGGCCACGCCCCCTCCGCGCTCCATTGAAGCGCAGCCTCCTATTGGCCGCCGCGAGCAGAGAGGGCGGGGCCGAAGCCCCCGGCGAGTGACGCGCCGCCGCGGTGACGTCACAAGGGGCCGCCCCTCATTCCCCGGCCCGCTTCGGCCGGGGGCAGCTGGGAGCCGGTGCCCGCCGCGCCGCGCCCCCCCCCGCCCCCCCCCTCCCCCACCCGCTCTGTCAGGCGGCCCCGGGCGGCGGCGGCGGCGCCTCCGGGCGGCGGGAGGAGGGGCAGGGAGCGCGGGCGGCGCCGCACAAAGGGGCCGGAGAGCCGGGAGCGGAGCCCGGGGCAGGTCAGTCCGCTACGGGACGGGACCGGGAGCGGGCCGGGGACCGGGAGCAGTTGGGGCGGGCGCTGGCGGTGCCCGGCCGGGGGCGGAGGCGCCGCGCCCTGCGCGCCCCCTGCCCACCGCAACCGCCCCTGCCCTCGGGCCAGGCCACGCCCCCTTCCTCACCCAGGCCACGCCCCCTCGCGCAAACCACGCCCCCCACGCCGAGGCCACGCCCCCCTCCGCAGAGCTTTCGAGGAAACCACGCCGCCCTCCCCTCGCGGGCACTCATTGGCTGCCTCCGGAGAGGGGCGGGGCGAGGCGGCCCCACGTGACGGCCCCTCCCCGAGGCCCCGCCCCTCCCTCCCCGGCCCGCTTCGGCCGGGGGCGGCTGGAACCGGTCGGCGCCCCCCCCCTCCCCCCCCCCCCCCCTTCCCGGGCTTGGCGCGAGAGCGGCCGTTGGCGGCGGTTGGCGCTGAGGTGATTTGGGGCGGGGGGAGAGGGGCAGCGCCCTCAGAGCCGGTTCGTAACGCACAGCGTCTGCTCTAGCCTCTGGGTAACTATAGGGAGCAGTAAAATAGTGTTTTTCTATTTTATTTTATTATTTTTAATATTTAGTGTTTATTTATTAATATGCAACCGCGTGGTTGAGCTCTTGTCAGTTGCGTGTTCGTGATGAATGTTTCGCTGAAGAAATAAATCCAGCGGAGGCTGTTTTGGTGTTCTCGCCAAGGCACCCCAACCCATTTCCTGTCATTTTCAACAACTTTGTGTGAAAAGCTGCCATAGCGCAGCTGAGGCAACGCAGGCGCTTGTCCGTGCTGCCTGCACAGGAATCGGAGAAATGCTGCAAACCTTCAAGTTTTTGTGGCTTAGAACAAAGCAGATGGTTTTGGTCACCCAGCATGCCAGTGAGGGATCTTTGCGTTCAATTCCCAGGGCTGGATTGGCCTTGTAAGCAGCTGCCTAAGTAGAGGCTGAAATTAGCGTCTTGAAGATATTTCAGTATTGCTGTAAACAGAAGTGATGCTGTCTGGTTTTGGAAGCAGCACTCAGGCTTTGCCTCTTTCTCAACACCAGCAGAGCCACGTTGGTGACATTCCTGCCTTTGGACCAGAGCAGCGTGTCCGAATCTCGTGTGCCAGTTTTGTTTTCTGTCCGGTGCTCGTGCTGCAATGCAGCAGGAGCGAGCTGCTGACTTTGTGGCTGTCCTTTCCAGCGCAGTCAGGGTGAGGGGAGGGAGGGGGGGGGTGGAAGATCTGCCTGGTGGTTCAGCTGGGAATGAGGGAGGTGATGCTGTAATACTGTTTCTAAAAATTCTCCTCCGGTTGCCAGAAACTGTCCTGACAATTCGGAGTGTCCTCTGACGTTGCTCTAAAACCCAGGTGTTGCTATCCAGGTATGTAATTAAGTTACGATAATTTGGTACTTAAGATGTGTCTTATAATGTTGTGACTCCTTCTAAGGAGCAACAACAAGCAGCAAAATCTGTTTTTTATGCTGCTGGTTTAATCAGATTTGAATAGATATCATTTAAATATTAAAAGTACAGACTGAAGTAGTGCAGTTTGTTTGATTGTCATTTTTACTCACAGTATTAGACTAAAGTGTCTCTTAAAACAGTAGTTTTCTTTGGCTAGGCTCCTATTTCTGTGGTGCTGAGCATAGCACCAGCTCTGACAGGTGCTGGATTTTCTCTTGCCGTGCACAGCACAGCTTGGAGGGAGGCAGCACGTCAGTGCAGCTCTTTTCCCTGCAGTGCCTGGTAGTGTTCAAACGCAGGCTTCCCACTGGAGAGAGGTTCGGGGCTGCAGTGCCCTGTGTCAGCCCCGCTCCTACCCGCGTACACTCCTAGCTGTCGAACAGCTTGGCTGGGATTGCGGCACCTTTCCCCTGCTTCAGGCTGGAGCTGGACCTCTGCTTGGGGCTGATAAGTCTCGCCAGTATGTACTTTTAAGGTGGAGAATGTCTGCTTAAAGCAAGAAACGTACAAGCAAAGATCCCGCAGCCTTCCAGATCTTGCTCTTTTGATCTGTGTATGCAAGAGAGGAACGATATTTTGAAATAATTGAGCATGTGTTTACTTTTTGCAGTACTGCGGTAGTCTGCACTGGACTGGTGATGAAATGTGTGCTAACGGTATGAAGGAGCCTGCTTGTGCGCACAGATTGGCTGGTATTTTCCTACAGATATCCAAGCAAATTTAGTAATACAGTGGTTAAAAATATTCTTACATTAAGGATCAGTTGATTGAAGGTATTAAAGTACATTATGTGATTATCTGGTACTCAGGTACTTAGCTTGCTAATTTTAATTAAGTTTTCTGTCTAAACACCTTTGAAAAATCCCATTAAATACCTATATATAAATTTAGATAGCTGGATATATATTTTTTAAAATAACACATTAAAAAGCTACTTCAGTAAGCTCTGTTTTTATCCTCATAGGGAATAAAAGAATTATGTTCTGTCTTAGCCAGTTATCATAGAATAATTCAGGTTGGAGAAGACCTCTAAGATGATTTAGTCCAGCCTTTAACATAGTGCTGAAGTCCACCACTAAACCGTGCTACTGAGTTCTACATCTGCACGTTTCTTGAAGACCTCTAGGGAAGGTGACTCAGCCTGGGTCATCCTTAAATGTGACGTTATTTGGCAGAGTTTCAGGATGATGGCTTCACGTCAGACATTTCTGCCAGTAGTTCACTGCTTAGGGTTTGGGGAGGCAAGTGAGGAAGAGGTGTCCCAGAGTGTCTTTCAGCATAAGCCTGCTTCTCTCTGGCTTTCTCAGTGTTGGTTTGCCAAATACAGATTATCCTTAATGGATAAAGTCACTGCAAAGGGCCCAAATCTCTCACAGCCTGGGTCAGCCAGCTTCTAGGAGCTTAAATGAAGCTGGTTTAGTTCACAGTCCAATGGATGTGATGTAGAGAGAACAGAGTTTACAAAGCTGGATGTACTGGAAGAGCAGTATTTTGCTTTTCCTTTAATCTTTTTTTTTTTTTAAATCTTACTATTTTTGATACAGAAATCTTCCTTTTGTTCTCCCTCTTCAGAAAGGTAATGAAGAATTTCCTGAGGGTTGTTCTGTTTGTTTCTCCTTTCTTCCACCTCCATTAGATGTCAATTTGTAGTTTCCTGCTATACATATTCTATATATATATTTCCTGCTATATATATATACACACCCAGCCAACCACCCTGCAGTCCTTATGGACATCTCACAGCTGATAAAGTCAGTGTTCCATGGAGTTCTGTCTTAATACAGTTGCCTAAAATGTTGTCTACCTACTTCTAAAAGTTGCCTGTTTATACAAAAAATAAAGTTTAGAGGCCTCTGGGCTTGGAAGTCTGTGATATTCTGTTATTCTGTGAGTCTAAGACATGCTCAGTGTTTGTAGGCTATGGTATTATATTCCAGGATTGTCCCAGATGACTTGGTGTTTATTATATAAGCCTGAAATGCTGACCTGTGAGCCAGAAGGTTCAAGTTAACTCCAGGCTTGGAATTAATCAAGTCCATGTTCTGGTATATTTTGACTACAGCAAAAAAAATTATCTTGGTCTTCCCCATCCAGGATGACCTCTGTAATCTTCGCTGCCTCATTTGTAGAGGAAAGGTACGGTATTTTCATACGTTAATAGCTGACTGTGTTATGCCAGAAGGAGAGTGTTAAATGTTGTCTTTTCTTCTGAGTGCCTTTAGGGACACAAGGCTGTTTGTCTGCATCTTCTGGAGGTGCCTTCCTAGAATGAGGAGAGGAGAGACTATTATTTAGGGAGTACATTGCCTCCTGTCACTCTTCTTCAGGTGTCAATGAGGAGGAGAAAATTAGCGAAGGAAAGGCTTACAGGACATACTAGAACTGTTTCTCCTTTCTTCCACATGCAGGTTACTGTGCTTAAAGTCTTGGTTGCTTTTCTTATGGGTGTCTGAAGGCAAGTAAGTGGCTTTTTGAAACAGCAGTACAGTGCTTCCCCTCCCGAGGAGAGCTCTGCCTTGCAGCAAGGGAGCCAAGGCTGCGTGTGACCCTGCCCTCTCAGCTGCTGACTTGCCCCTGCCCTGAAGCCTTGCTGCCAGCCTGTGGCGAGGCTGGCTGATGGGCAGGGTTCTGAGTCCAGCTTGAGAAGGCAGCACAGCACTGCCTCCGGGCTCAGTCAGGGCGCTGCTGCTGCACAGGCACCGTCTCCTCAGGAAGCCTCCGGAGGCTGGGAAAGGTAAGGGCAGAGTGTGCAAGAGGGGCTGTGGCGTGGAGGGCAAATGAACTTGTTTCTGTTGGGAAAGCAAGGATCTCTAGGGAGATAAATGTTTGGTTTTTTTTCCTCAAAGTGAAGTGCTGGTAGTGTTGTGTGAGTGTTTACTGGGTAAGATTTGTGTATCCCGTGGGGAGATGTCAGATTCAAGTGATCACTGCTTGCTTGCACAAGGTTTTAGTTGCAGTACCAATAAAAGCTGACCCAGCGGGGAAGGAGGACGCAGGCTGAGGGGCAGCTCTTTGCACCACAAACACACGTATAGTCACAAATAAGCGTGGCAGATGTGAATTCAGCTGGAAAGCTTTTGAATCCAGAGGCCGTTTAAAAACGGTCGCACAAGTTGATAAATCTGCTCAACTGAATTTGTTTTATCTTTGCTGATTAGGAAATGTATTACACTTTTTCCCAAAGCTGTTCTAAGAGACTGCACTTCCCCTGGGCAGTCAGTAATGACTGCTGAGCTCTGTTCTCCCCAGCAGTCTGTCTGTACAGGTGTGGGGAGTAGAGGATTTTGTTATTCTGCCTCACCAAAGGCGAGGGAGGTACTGAAAGCCTGAGGGAACATAGTTTAGAACATCGGCTGACACCTACTGGTCAGAGGCTTTTAATGTTCAGTCTAGGGTTTCCTTCTGGGAATTAACCTCTGTCTTCTCAGGCGCAGTCAGGACCAGGACAGTTAAACCTCTGTGCTTTTTAGAAACTAGATAGAGCATTTTTGTATCACGTTAAAGTACAGAATGGTTTGTAGGTGCATGATGATACACAACAAAGATTTGATTTATGAACAAAAAGATCTCTGCTGAAATAGAGTTACTGAGTGGACAGACATTATTTCTTCTTTACTGTATGCTTGCACAGACTGATCTGCTAGAGAAGATACTTATTTAAAATGAGGTAGTGCTTTAGACCTGAACACGAATGTGAGTATCATACCTGTACCTGCCGGATTGCTAGAAATCATGCCTGAGTTTAGTGGTGTGAACTAGAATTTTCCTTCTCCTGTTGTAAATTTTCTGAGCAGAATTTTGAAGACTTTTCAGTGTGAGTTTATTAAATTTCCTTACAATTAGCTACTATTGCAGAGAAAAGTAATGTTCTTTGTCAGTCAGTTTAGAAAAGCCCACCAGTGTAGGCTACCTCCCACAAGTAGGTACACAGAACATTTGCAGCATGAAGTGAAAAAGGCCTTATAGATTTAATGACAGGGTTTCAGATTTTCTCTAGGAATGGATGGGTAGGTAGTTAATTTGGAGTAGGGTAGCCATGCTGTTTTTCATCGAGGTTAATTTTGTCGTGTCGCATGAGCCTTTGGTAATGGATTTTTTTTTTTTTTTACATGGTGAAAATCTGTTCTTGCTTTGGGGAACTGGGTTCAGGCTTCAGCTGCTACCTACCTGCTTTGTAGCCTTTCCCAAGTCACTTCTGCCTCTTTTGGCTCTTCTGCCTTCCCAGTTAAAGGCTGTCCAAGCAAAAACAATCAGAAAACCCAGCCAGGGCTGTGAGCTGTTGGGTGTCATTACAAATACACACCAGTCATTTGTATTTTCTGCTTCAAAGTGAAGTTTTGGTGTCATATTGAACCAGTTTCGAAACTGTACTTTTATTTTTGGCACTGAAGTGTGCTGCATTTTAACCTTCCCGTGTCTATAAATAGCTGCTAAACAAATACTAGAATGTGTCCCTGCTAACGTACAGACTGCCTAATGACAACAACACAACAAAGTTTGTAAAAGATGTGAGCCCTTTGTAGAATTTCTGTTTATTAGCTGTATTTATTTCTAGCATCAGTACTTTGTTTTTGGTTTTGTGTTTTGTTTTGTTTTTGTTGACAGCAGTGTTACTGTTGAAGCTTACATGTGGAATGAGGATATGTGACCAGAAATACCTATATTGCTACTGTTTTTTCTCTCCTTTTGTCTCTGAAGAGTTATCTCCCTTGACATGGCATGAGAGAAATAAGGGAGGAGAAAAAAGAACATAGGAGTGGCAATAATGAAAAAAGGATTAGAAGTGTAGAAGATCTGCAGGGAAAACTGTAGATGTTCAAGCTTCAGACCACAGCTAACTTTGTGATTACTTGGGATCAGTGAGGATTATGAGTATTTTCCCTATGTTTTCCTACCAGCTGACTTTCTTCAGCTTTTCATATTTTCAGGGCTTTTTTTAACTCCCGTTGCTCTACACTGTGCCCTTTGAAGGCAAGGCTTGCAGTAGAACTAGTGCTGAATTTGTCCTGCTTTTGTCCTGTTCAAAAATAATAGTAATGTAAACATTCTGCTCACTTGGATGAAAGGGAGGAAAACAAACCAACAGTGCTATAAAGAGATGGATTAGTTGAGAGCATTGCAGAGTTAATCCTGCATATAATTAGTATGACTGACTGTTCTGCAACCTGTATCGAGAGGAATGTACTTGGGTGATTACAGTTAGCCTAGAAATACCCAGACTTCGATAGGACTACTACCTTCATAAAAAATCTAAAAGCATATTTTATGTTAATGGGGTGGGATCCTGGTGGCTTTTTTTTCTGACGAAATTATTGTGCATTGGAGGAGGGTAAAAAACTGAGGTGGGGTCAGTCCTCTAACAACTGCCCTGGCTACAGAGTTTACTAGCAGTCCCTTCCTGCTCTGGCGACTTCAAGATAAGGTTGCTTGGTGTTTCTGCTTGCTGCTGTTCCAGGTGAAAGGCTGGAAGCCTTGGTAGGAGCACAGAGCCCAAGGTGATGATGGGCAGTCCTTTGCCTGTGACAGCAGAGAGCTGTCATCTGTCATGGATTCTTCCCCTTTTTCCTTCCATGTAATAGTGCTCATCTGCAAAACTTTTCATGTGTTGTCTTCAGGAGGATGCTGAAGAATAACACAGGGAGACATAAGTTAGGGGCTGCCAAAGCCCATTTTAAAGGTCTTACAGTAAAATTTTGGGACCAAAGTTAGTCATAACAGAGGTGTTTTTTTTTTTTTAATAAAATAATAATAATTAAAAAAAAAGAGTCCCAAAACTGATGAATGCTGCGTAATGTGGATAGTTGCATATGTTATGTTTTTCAGTTGTCTCTTTCTTGTTCCAGTGTTGCAAGAGTGTTTTCTGCAGCTGGATGCTATTTTCTGTGGCTGCTGCTGATTTTAAAGAGCTTGCTATTTTTGCTGCTCACTCAAACAGCAATGCCACTAGTCGGCTTGCTTCCATATAAGTGGTTGAGATTCATGTTTCTTCTTCCTTAGGACAGCAAAAGAAGTTATGTATCATTCCTGAAATGTAGTTGTTCTGTTTTTTTTCCCCCACTATAGGAGATTTCAGCTTTCCTAAGACAAAAGTTCTGCAAATATGACCTCATCTCAAGTCACTTTTGAAGTAAGAGGACCATCAGCACCAGGTAATCGAATTGAGCTTTTCTTCTTGTATGGTAGAACTAGAAGAAAACTGATTAGAAAAATGTTCAAAAGTTGTCTTACCTGTTGTTTTTTTTTTTTTTTCCAGTGGTAAAGGAACACATCAGTTCAATTATCAAAATAAGTCACTGTAAAATACATTAGGAAAAAATTTGACATAGAAATCCACACAGTGTGCTACCTGTTTTCTTGCTCACTGAAATAATTGACTGCTTTAAAATGAGTCTTCTCTACTGGCTTCTTATTCAATGAGAGGAAGTATTTACATTCTGGACTGTAATAGGCATGCATGGACATGTTTGTTCTGTTTTTTCTTTTCTTTGTGTCCCTGTTGAAAATTCTTTGTAGTAAGATACGATCTCTACTGGGAGTTGGTGACAGAAAGAACATGAGGCCTAATTCACTATTGTTTGGAAATGCATCAGATAGAAATAAGTAATTCCTCAGGTGATAAGAACAGTGTCACTTGGTCATGATTCCTTTTCATATAGCTGTTACCCTGCATCATGGGATTCTGACAGTGATAGTGTATTTTTGCCTAATGCTATCACAGATTTTCATTTCTGTAAATGCCCATTAGAAATAAATTGATGAGCTTAATGTTTCAATAGCAACCTGTCATAGGAAGTTCTGCTAAGCAAATCCATGTTTAATACACAGAATAACTATTCACAATTACTTTGTTTTCAGTGAGTTTTCCTGACTTTCGGAAAAGCATCAAGTTTGCTCTTTTATTTACTGTTCAGCTTATAAAACCCTTTAACCTCCATTGTATTTACGTTGCTGAACACCAGTCTGAGTTCAGAAATGTTTTAGTCCTTTGGTGTACAGAAATATTTTATACTAGTTTTTTAGTTTTCCTCTGTTTTCTGTTTCAACTATGCTCTTCAGAAACGGGGAATGAATGCTGGAGTAACCCAGAGCGTTCCTGACTTGAATAGGGGAATTAAAATATTTCATTTTTTATGAGTGTTTGTTATATGTGCATTAACATATTGTCACTCTTTGCTTTATGTTACCATGAGGAAAAATTATTTCTGCATGGGTGAAGTAATTTCACAATCTTCTGAGATGTGTAAATAGCTCAGATTGTTCTGCCTGTTGTATTGCCTTGCATTTATCAACCTCACATCAGGTCTTCCCTTGCATCACCAGCCTGCCTTCTTCTGTTACATCCTCTTGATGTTCCATATTTTGCTGATTTTAACTATTGTAATCTGGCAACTAGAAGTCATATCAGAATGTAAGGCATAGAAGAAGTTACTTAAAATGCACACTACAACAACAGTAAGTCATTATCCACACACAATACTCTGTAGAGACTGCAAGGTCTCTGAGCCACCAGTGGTGGTATAATATCTGTCTAATTCATAATTTGGGTCTTAAAAAGAAACCTTCTTGGTTTTGAAGACGACAATTCAGCATCACATAAATAATATGAAGCAATAAAATTTCATTCATCTCCAGCTATCGTGGCAAGGAGATTCCTTAACGTGCAAAATATTCATGGATTCTGAAGAAGTCCAGCAATGGCTCCATGAGCTGATGAGTGAGGATTAACTAGTGGAGTGGAGAAGAAAAAACATGCTGCTTGGCTGAGGAGTTTGTTGCTTCTGGCTTTGGAGCATGTTTCAGAAGTGGTTCTTTGTTCCTTTCCAGTTACTATTCTTACGGCTTTAAGTAGCATTTCCCCGTATCTTTCATCAAACGCAAGGTTAAGCATAGCATAAAATTTCCATCTTCTTTTGTTAAAACAGGTAGAAACGTTAATTTCTTGAGACAAGTGATGAGTGAATTCAATCCAATTAATGAAATACTTCAGTCAAAAATGTTTCGTCGTAAGCATCTAAAAGACAGTGCAGCAGTCATGCAGGTATCCTCCAGTGGTTAAGAATTGAAACATCCTGTGGTCCCTGTTTGAATATGACAAAAAGTGGGTTTAGGATTAAAAAAATGCTCCTTTCTCAGCTCTTCAGAGCAGGTTTCTCCATTCGGTAGCTCCCGTGTATACCTCCCTTTTTACCCATGTATCTGTTGAAATTAACACACTGAAATCTTGACCTTCAGCATCAAATTAATTTAAATGTTATTAGTGTTATATGTGCTCAAAGAACAGGATTGTGTAAGCTTTGTTTCTGTAGCCAGCCTGATGTAATACTTACTGCTAAAAATATAACTTGTTTATCAAAGCTATGTGGCAAAAGTGTGTAAAATCACTTCTGTTATCTAACTGAGGAATACAAATTGTCAGATCATGTGTAACACCAAGATGTAGCGGTATTCCATTGTGCTTATTGCTTTGACCATCATCTTTAGGAACTCCGAAGGAAGCTAATAACAACAAAATGGTAGCTAACAGTAGCAGCTAAATGTGAAATTATGTACAGATTGGCAAAATTCCTGTTACAGACCAATACCAGCTGGCATAACGGTTGTGGTTTGTGGGGGAAAGAAGGGATAAAAACATAAGAAAAGCTTTGACATCTGTGCTATGTTAGACTTCTGTGTTGAGAGTTTGGGAACTGAACTTTGACAGACAATATGGACATGGAGCCTTTGGTAAGGAGCAATGTTTTTATAGCATTTTGGAGAAAACTTCAAAATAAAAAATGAATAGAACTCCAGGTCCTATGAGGCTATAAATCATTAGTGTAGCTAACCAGTGCAGTGTTGCAAGTCATGCTCTCTTTGCCCTGTTTGCAGTGTTTCCACTGTTGTGATGGTGCTGTCACTAGCCAAGTTGTCTTTGGGTATGTAACTTCCTTTTACTGATGAGATCTGCAACAACAAATAGCGTCAGGAAGATGTAGATCCTGCTCCAGTGGCTGGTTACAAAGAATTGCTTGGAGATGCCATTTGGATAGCATTAAGAGGTGACAAGAGGTTGCTTCTGCTTATGACAGTGTTGATGTGCTTGGTTTTGACCAGGGAGGAGGGTGTTGAGATGCAGCCTCATGAAAGGAGAGAAGGAGAGAAGCAGCTTTGGTTTTCTAGAGAACTGTTAGCAGTTCTATGAATGGCAACAATTATTTAAAACACCACACTGAGTCTGTCAGATCACCTTGGCGAGGAGTTGGTGAGACAGGAGTGAGTCCTCACCTTGGATGCTCAGGTGTTGTGTCCTCATCACTCACATTTCCTGTTGATGTCAGTGGTTCCAGCTACAGGGTGGAAGGGCAGCAGAGGAATGATGCTTTGACTCGCTCCCTCTAGCCAGACTACTTCTGGAGTTAACACTGGCAGTGAAGCCTACACGCTGGCATAAACTCATGACATGGAGCACTTTGTTTTTGTCTCATCCTAGCGGAAGGAAAATTGTCACTGGTTACTGACTGTGACTTGTGTAGGTCTTCATCAGGGCACAGCGCTGTACCAACAGATGGTTAGGGGGTTGAAGATTAGCTAAGAGAAAAAATAAACAAAAACAAGCCTACTGAGTTTAGAATTGCCTTGGGGAAGACAGTTCCCCTATATGCATTTTTCTTGTGCTTTTCCGCAAACAGCATTTCACAAATCCCAATTCAACCATGTGATGTGAAGCGAGTTTAGGAGTGACTGTGCATCCTGTTCAAATGTTGACTCTTGTGTATTGTACCTTGCGGAGTGATAAGTCTTCACCGTACGGTCACACTATTTTGTTTGTTTGGTGGTGGTGGATGGTTTTTTTAGATTGCTCTTCAGGGATTGCCTGGCATTTACACAAAGATGAACTAAATGCTGCCATTTCAAAGGAATATTAAAAAAATTCTCACTCCTGTTTAATATCTTCAGTCAGCAGATGCGTGGTATTTAAGTGGTTTTCCCTTCCTCCTTCACCTTCCCCTGCAAAAAAAAAAACAAAAACAAAAAAACAAAACAAAAAAAAAAACAGTCATGTGCCCCAGTGGGGTGGAAAGAGTAAAACACCTGACTGGCAGTTGTGTGCAGTAACTTGCACAATAAATGTATTCATACTGCACACACAAAAAAAAAATCAGCTTTTGTATACTTAAAGCAAGCATGCAAAAGCCTGGATTTTTTTAATGAGTTGGAAGACAAGATTTTTAGTTGGGGGGAAAAAATAGTTTAGGTTTTAAATTATTATTATTTTTTTGTTTAAAAAGAAGGAATTAATCTATTAATCTTAATTCCTCACATTTGCATGTCTGCAGTGCTCTTTTATAAAAAAATATGGTGGTGTCTTTTATTAGGTGAACTTGTATACCTGGAAAGGATGGACTCTCTTCTAGAGGCATAAGTACATCCTCACAGGTCTTACTTCAGATTTCAGTTTTGAAGTACCAGCTGTGATATTTAGCATAGTAAAAGGTAGTGTCTATGTAACCTACATCTTGCACTTTGTATTTTAAGATTGAGATTATTGTACCCCCAGCACTTTACTACTGCTTTCCCAGTATGAAAACAGGAAATCACCATCAGATGTTTGCGTCTTGCTTTTGTCAAGACTGATATTTGTTTCTCCAAGACTTTTCAGCTATCAATTTGATCCCTGCTGTTTCTGTTCATCAGGCACCACCACCCCTAACCTTAAAATAACCTGAAGAGATTACTTTAACTTCAGCTGAATGTTCTCATGCCTGTTGTGGTGTAAGGGTTTCTTTGTTTGAAATGTCACATTTATACATGCCATTTAGATAATGAAGTTCATTTCAGTACATATTCTTGTTAATACATTTTTTTTGAGAAGTGGCTCTAGCACTGTGGTAGTTCTTCTATTTTGCATGGAAAGACTAAAAGGTTAAGCAGATGATGAATAAGCATAACAGCTTCATACTTTCTCCTTCCATAATAGATTCTTTTTATTGCTTCTAAAAATATTGTTGAATTACTGTGGAAAGCAAAATACTAATTTTGCCTTTCCAATTGTATTTATTGTTGTTGTTTTAATTGTATGTTGGTTTTATGTTGAAAAGCAACGATAAATTGCAGTGTTAACTTCAACTCTTGCGTTTCCCAGAGTTAAGTATTTCTGTGATACTGTTTTTTGTTCTTACTGTGTGCATGCATTATGGTAGACAGTACGCAATGCTTTTTGTGTGACAACCGTACATTTTCACTTCCAGTTAAAAAATGAAAGCATAGCAGCTAAGTTGATTTTATTTCTCACACGAATGAAGCTGAATGTTCTTGTGGGAATTACGCTATCAGCCTCCTATTTTGCCTGTGCTTCTAGGTTATTTATGTGAATCTTAGAAAATTACTTTTTTTGACTTGTACATTAGTACTTGTGTATGGACTTACACACCCACGTATGAAAAAAATGTTTTATTTTAATAAGACAATAAGAATTTTACATTAAAAATTTGCCTTCTGTTTCCAAGTTGTTTGTTTGTTTGTTTGTTTCCAAACAACATAACTAGGAGGATTTGGAAGCCAACCCTTTTAGGGGTTTGGCTTGTTACTAATGCCTCTCTCAGAGAGATCTTTGGAAAACACAACACTTTTAATTTTAGGTGGGGAAAAATACCTTTTTCAACCAAAAAGAGGGAGTTTGGATGGGTGACACTGTGTATGTGTTAAAATTATTTGAAGGTTTGACCATGTAGACTGCATTTAGTAATTCCATATAGGGTTTAGTAATTAAGTCTTTTTTTTTCCTGTTTGTTCTTTTTTTATTAGGAGAAGTATTTGCAATATGTGGGAGCTGCAGTGCTTTGGGAAACTGGAATCCACAAGCTGCAGTAGTCCTCCAAACCGATGATTGGTAAGATTTTTTGTTGTGGTGGGTTTTTTTTGTTAGTTTGTTTTTCCTTAGAAGTAACTGCAGTTCTGCAGCAACAAACTTGTTCTGGCTCATAGTTCCTAAATTATTAGGCTATATGTGCTATTAGTAAAACTATCCAGAATTTCTTGTGTCGCCCTTGAACGCTTTGATGCTTAGGAATGCGTCTAAGGTAATGTTCAATTTGAGTATGTTTTCAAGTTATGAATGATGTTTCTACCATTGTTGCGGAATAGTTCAGAAGTACGGTTGTAGACACTTGAAATAAGAGGCTGCTAAGGATCACTTTCACTCCTGTAATGGAGCATACAGGAAGTTATGGGAGATGTTTATAGTGTTTAGCTCTTAACCTGTATAAGCTCTTAGAGTGCCTATAAAGAGATGAGAAGATGATTTTAAAACAAGACTTCTGTTAAAAGTCTTAAGTGTTTTGTATCTATATGAAGATGAGTGTATACAAAAACAGTCTAGACATGGCAGAGGGATACAGTATTCTTTTAAATTTGAGCCCTACCTATCATTATTCATCTATATGGTGCAGAAAATAGGGCTCAAAGGATGTATCTGTAGTTCTGCCAGTGGCTTGCTGATCTTGCATGAATCCCTGAATTTCATCATGTTTTCCCTACTAGTTAAAGGAAGATGAGAGCTCTTCAGATCTGTAGATTAGAAAGTGCAGTTTCCGTTCGAAGTACTTATTGTGCTTTTTTTGCATGCTTGGCTACCCTTGTGTCTTTCCAAACAGCTCAGTCACTACTTCAACATTGGTAGGGAATGGCTGAAGCATTGACGCAGAATGGCTAAACCAATTCAGTTTGATACTAAATCATAATATGAAATAACCTGTAAAACGTGTTATGACATTGAGATGTGAGTGAGATGACAGTAGAGCTGTTAAGCTAAAATAGTATTTAGAACTTTGGATAAAACTTCAGAAAACTTGAGATGAAATTCTTGAAATTGTTCTCTTTCCACAGTGAATTATGGAAAGCTACTGTAGAGCTTGTTAGAGGTGTTCCTGTTAAATATCGGTATTTTAAAGGGTACTTCTTAGAACCTAAGGTACGTACAACTTTTTTAAGTTGGCTCATCTTCTGTGATTTGAAATAAAAAGGATTTTCTGAGTTAATCTTGAGGTTTTTAGAGAGAAATCTTAATTGCAACATATGCTTGTGGAAATGACAATTCACTTCTGGAGATATGTGACCGTATACAGTTAACTTAAGTTATTTTGGTTAAAATGTCTTTTGTCTTTTACCCTTGTTAGTGCTTTGGATATTGAATTCCAAGGGTATTGAAATGGCTGAGACTATTATAAAGCTTAAGCAGTATGGAGAATTTTTTATTAAGTATAATAGGGCTACAATAACTTACTTAAATGAAGACTTAAGTAGGGCAAGGATCTTCAGCATGGATGCAAGAGGTAGTAGGAGGAAAAACGCTTAATGTGAACAGCTTTATTTAAATTTGCCTAATCTACTACAGTTTTAAAACTGCTGAAGATACTTGGGTAAAATATGAGAAGTATTATCTAGCCTTTGTGCTGCATAATTAATACATGTTAATTTCTTCGAGTGAAGATGAAACAAGGAATGGGACAGCCTGGTGTTTTCTCTAGGTTTGTATACACCTATTTGCATGACCTGACTGAAGAGGCAGAGATGTGCTTTTTTTTTGTTTGTTTGTTTTTGCAGGTATTGATGTAAAAGTTGCATGAGAGTCGAATATATTTGGCAGTATACTGGTCTGTAGAAGTCATACTAGGATGGGGGAGGAAGCTCTTTCTTTTTCAGACTAGGGATGAGATTGCACACAGAAAAATAAAAAAGTCAAGACTAATTTGGAAACTAAGCAGCTACTCTTCAGCTGTTTTTCTTGATAACACATAATAGCTGTAAGAAGTAATCCGTTTAAAGTTATCTTTGCTGTCTTGCTTACTCTATTAATATCCTGTAGCTATTTACCTTGGGCTTTAGTTCTTCTTTGAAATAGGGATTATGAAGGCTACAGCTAAACATGCAGAGGAGTTGTGGAATAAGCTGGTCTATATATATATATATTAATATTTTAAATTATTGAAGAGCTTGGAAGCTTTTGTCAGTTGAACTCAGCCTTCTTTCACTGAAGTGTTAATGGAGGTGTCATGAAAATTCTCAGTGAAGGATACTAATTGAAATGGAACTTGAAACTGTTCTGCTTTTTATTATGGCAAGTGAAACAGTCTAATCTGAAACTGATACTTGCGTTGTTACTTTGAGGTAAAAGAAGGGAAGGCCAATAATAGTTTTTGGTTTGTTTTCTGGTGGCTTTTTTTTTTTTTTTTTTTTTTTTGAGGCCAAAAGTAGGTCAGATTTTATGGCCTAGTAGATTGATCGGACTCATCTTTCTCACAAATGCCTATAGGCTTAAAATGTAAGCAATACCGCCTTAGGATAACCACACTTAGAACAGATTGCAGAAAAAGTGCTCACGGACAACACAGTTTCTGTTTTAACAGTTGAATAAGTTCACAATATGTATTGGTGAGTGTGTTTCTTTAAGTAGGTGCTCTGTATCGTGCACGCTTTATGTACCGTGTGATGCAGAGTCTGCCAAGGTAAGTATAAATTTTATGGAATAACAGCATAAAGAGCTCCTATATTTAAAAAAAATAATTAAAAAAAAAAAAAACACCCTACAAAACCAAGTATGTGAATTGCCAGGGTACATGGTTATCTGCTTAGCAGTCTCTAACCTGTACCTGTTAAGTATCCAGTACCACAGAACCTTTTGTCATAAAATACATTATTTTGTAGTTGGGGTCTTTGCCCTCAGTGTTTTCCTTTCTGTAATTTTTTTGAAGAACAAAGAAAAAGCAGGGTCTCTTCATTCTAACAGGCATGTAATATACCCTAGAATGCAAATGAGTCTGTGGAGGACTTCAGCATTAACAACCCTGTTAAGGATAAGATCCTTCTAAATTAAATTCTCAATATTTTTATTTCAATAAATGTGTTTGAATTGCATGTGATTTATCTTCTAAATTGGATAGGCTTGCAATATATGATCCTTCAAACACTGCTAACATTTTGTTAGTGCAATTCTATATGTCATGGTCTGTAGTTGGATAACTTAACTATGTGTAGACTTAAATACGTGTTGAAGTCTGCATATGTCAATTTTACACAACATAATTGATTAAGCAATGTTGAAGATAGATCTGTTTTAAGTTATCATATCCTTCCTTTCTGAAACAACTGCATCTTTGAAGGTGCTTGAGATGATCACATCAGCATGGGTGCATGTTGGCCAAGTAGGGGTGGTGCATGTTTACACAGAGAAATGATCGTTTCCATATCCAAAATGTTACTACAGACTAGATGGGAAAATAAATACAACAATTCACGTTTTGGAAACAACAAATAAAGAGTATTTTTCACACATGAAAAAAAAAAAAAAAGTTGTCACCTGATCTGATCTCTGTTACTATTTTGCTTGAAGGGTAGTACAATGTCATGGGAAGTTTGGCTGGTTGGCAGTAAACTATTTTGATGTTAACATGATTGTGGTTACATAAATAGAGCATTATTTTATACTTAACATAGAAATGTATAGAATATTTAGGAATAGGAGTACAAATAAATGAACGTATACATAAAAAATACCTTACTAAAATATCTGTACGAGTCTTGAATTCTTGAATATTAAGAGTTTCTAACATTGTGAACATTTTAATGATTATATAAGTCATCCTAAGACTTTCAAAAGAAAACTAAATAAAGGATTTGATGAAACAAGACAGTAATTTCAACTGTTTTGCTCCAGGTTTGTTTTTGTCTTAAGCAAAGTCCAGTACCAATTACCTTACTGCGGTGGTCTTCCAATCTTTTATTCTAAACATAGGTTCTGTTTGATTGAAAGAGGGAGAAAAACACCAACAACCTGCTTACCTGGCTTCAAATTTAAATCTTGTGGGTAGCGTATGTTTGAGGAGAACGTTTTATGTACTGTTTGTGTGATATGTTTGAAAACGTTAGTAAGGTCAATACCTTATTCTGTTTAGCTGTGTTCTATATTTGTTTTTCCAACAGTAAGCAAGCATGGAAGTTCAGGGTTATTTCTTTCAAGGAAATGTGCAGTAGCTATGTGTGTGTGTAGTTGGATTTTAAAAATTGTATTGGTGAACGTCTCACATGTGTAAGAATACTGCTTTACTATAGATATTTTAAATAAGACTTGCATTTTTGCTGAAATACAAACACGTCAAATCCATCTAGTGCTTGGAATATAATAATCAGAGTGAAATTTAGGTCTAGGCCCAGTAATTTCTCTAGTAGCAAAGTGCCTTAGAAAACCTGTTGCCAGGCTGATAACTGGTGGTTAACCTGCTGATAACAGAGGAGCACTGCTGCTGTGAGTACGCTGAGGTAGCAGGCTGTATTCAGCTGCTGCTTGAAGTATCTTAGAGGTGCTGTTGCCTTGTGAATTAAGTGACGCTGAGTCTACGGCTATTGTTGTTTCATTGGTCTTTTGCTTAATTATTGTCTCTTATTTGGTACTGAAATCTGGAGGTGTTTCTGTCAGAAATCCACCACAGGCAGTGAAGTCTAATTCATTTAGCTCTGACCTGTTCTTGAGGCACATCAATATCCACTCCTGCAATAGAGTTTCGAGAAGTTAGCTGTAAAGTGCAATTGTTTAAATGTCGTTGTGGTCTTTGTTTATTTTGTTTTGTTTTGATTTTTAAGCTCACCTTGTTTTTCCTAATGTCTACTCTGTTGTGTTGCCTTGGATCAGGAATCTTGGCACTGGCCTCCTAAACTGTCATTTAAACATCCAAAGAAGTGCCTTAATTTTTCAATTGTACTGAGCACCCAAGCACTTCATCAGACTGCTTTGAACTTCTGATAGCCACCTCATGTTATGTAGGCCTTTTACCCTGCATTTCAAAACGTCTCATGACTTACTGGGGGGTCCCCAGCCTCTGACAGTGTGCGAAGACTTTTTTTAGAAGATTCCTTTAAGTCTTTTCATAGCTTTTTTAAATTGCATCAAATGGTCAGTCAAAGATCAAGGATTATAATTTTATGGACCTGATTTAAAATAAATTCTCTGTGTTGGTAGAGAGGAGTTCATGACATACAGTGCCACTCCGTATAATCTCTGTGTACTGCCCACAGGGATGCTTGGTGTGACACTTGGGTACTTGTCCTCTAAAGGCTGTCCTAGCAGAGGCTGGCTTTTTAGGGAACAATACCATGCAATAAATGTTGATGACACATCATCATTTGCTACAGGCTGGTCTGGACAGGACTAATGTTGGTATATATTGCTGAAATTGCATCAGTATTCTAACATCACTGGAACAATGACTAATGTGTAATGAAAACAGTTGCAGTTATTTAAATTCATATAGGCACAAAATCCAGGGATTGTGAGAGAGCTCTCAGTCACGTCTGCTCATACTTGCTAATCCATTGCGCTTCTTTTCTAGGTAGTTTTGCTTACCTCCTTGTTTTTAGTATGGAAATTGAGGGTTTCTGGGATTAAATGCATAATCAGCTCACTGTATCTCTTCCAGGGGGTGAAATTTTAACTATATCCAGTGTGTTGTGCTTATTGTTGGAATAACATTACTCAGATTTTGATTCTTAATTTTTTTAACATAAAAGTGAAATGTGGAATTACAGTAGTGTATTTATCCTTTCAGAAATAAGCTGTTATTATATTTTAATATGATATGTTGATTGTTTCTACAAGTAGAAGCTTTTGTTTGCCTTTTTATAGGAAACAGCCTAATGCATGCTAGGACAGATTTTCATTCCCCAGCTTTGCAAACTGCAAGTTCTGCATGTGTTTATGGGACCTGCTGTTGGAGAACTTGCAGGCTTATGTGCTGTTAGAAAACGGTAGCCACTCTGCTAGCAAACACAGATTTCAGCTTTGAAAATGGGAATTTTATACACAAGCATGGATCTGCTGTGAAAAATGGGAGGGGAAAAACTTCTGAGCTTTTCTACAAGTCCATAAGAACGAGTATTGTGGCAACAGCAGAGGAAAGGATTAAAACTACCCTGTAACAGGAATCAATGAAAACAATAATACCATCTTATTTTATGTATATTTATCTGTATTATATTTTTAAAGCAGAACTTTAAACATTTGTGTTTTCTCCTGACATGACTGTTAAGTATGGACACTTCTGAAATCACTAGAAAAATCAGTCTGCACTCTGAATCTTAGCTAAAAGCCAACCCTTCCTCCTGAGCACTTCTCAAACCTTTGGCACTTGCTCTTACAAAACCAAACCATAGTAGGTTAAATGTGTTTGATGGTCAAGAAATACCATCAGTTGATAAAGAATTTACTTAGTGGGCTGTAAGACAACAAAGTATTCAGATACCCGGATCTGCTGACTTGGAATCATGTCTGGGTGTGCATGTTGATCTGAAATCTGTTTAAACAAGAACCTGAAGTACTGGGACAAGTTGACATTGAAGTCGATATGACTCAGGTAGGCAGTAGTAGCTAGTCTTTCTGAAATTGAGCCATTTAGGCCCAAAGCACAAAAAGGACAAATTCTTCAGCTATTTGATGGCATTTTTAATGACTCCACACCATGTTAGGGAAACCTGACAACCTCTGAAGGTGACTGAGCTGGGATTCAGGCATATTCTGTCTGTTGTTAAGCACTGGTTGCCTGAAAGTTCTAACCTGGAAAGCATTTTCAAGTGGTACTGTTTTGAAAGAAGAGATAGAGCTACTGTTCTGTTCATCTGTCTGAGTCTAGACTACGTTTGTCAACAAAACTAATTTTTGATGGAACAATCTAATCTATCCTGCTTCAAACAGAACAGTCTGCAGGGAGCTTCACTGCTGGCTGATTGCGTTGTGCCAGTGTATTTTTCCTTCTGAGGCAGTGAAATTCCATTTCTGCTTTAATTGGATGGTAGCTAACTTGTTCTATGCCACAAGTAGAATAACCGCATTAGATAGACTTGGAATTATTTGAGCAAATTGTGAGGGAGAAACCACCCCAGCAGCTCCTAACTGCATGAATAGATGCTGGGTGCTGTTGAGAATTTCAGAGATGTGGCTTAAGTGAATTCTTTTTATAAATTGCTGCAGGAGTAGAAAATGCACGTAATGAGTTCAGAGATGCTTTTTTGTATTCGAAGGAGACTATGCTAGTTCAGCGGAGTAGCTATAAGCAGCAAAGATTTAGTCGTTCCATTTAATGTCTCCATCCTGTTGGACTTTTTCAAGTTTTGTCATATGTAGTGTGACACATCAGGTAGTAAGTTGTAAGGGGGTAAGAACCAAGCCTGACCTGTTTGCTTTCTTTCTTGCTTTCTTTCTCTTTCATTCTCTTTCTCTGTCCTGTTCTTTTTTTCTTTCTTAAATTTATAAGTTTAGTTCACAACCATCCCAAACAGATTCATGGGTAGAAAATCAGATATAACAAAAGAAATTATTGCAGACATTTAACTTTTAAATTACAGACTATCGATGGTCCCTGCGAAGTCATAGTTCACACGTGGGAGACTCATCTACAACCACGATCAATTACCCCTTTAGGTATGGGCATCAACTGCATCTGTTTGAGGCATATGCATAAGATTGCTAATATGCTGCACATTGGTTTAGAGGGATTGATAATGAAAGCTTTAAAATACTTAAATGTATTACTGTGTTGGAGGTATAAACATTTTTTTTTGCACAACATGGACCTTACTCTCAAAAAAAAAAAAAAGTGTGTATATATATATATATCTGTAAGTGGCTTAAAAATTGAGTGGGTGTAAAATTTTTTGCTGCCATCCTTAAGATCATGTGGGTTGTTTTCATGAACTTTTAAAGTAATAGTTTTTTGTAATTTAATTCTTTGAGACTAAGGATCCATATTTTCATTTCCAGAGAATGTGGGGAGGGGGAGGGTGTGAATTCACTACTGTTTTTGTTTAAATACCATTCCACCAGTAAATTTTTAAAGCAAAACTTTTTAATTAGGCTTCTTTAAATGAATGGCTTCATGTAAAAAGAGACATGAATGAGCTAATTTACCCGGCAATTTAGCAGAAATTTATTTTGCTGGAAGAAAGGGTGGCATGCAGACTTGTGTACAAATTTCTAATGCTTTTCTGAGATGGGAAAATATGGGTTTCTTTGCTTTTTTATTTTTTTTTGTTAAGAGTGTTTGAAATAACCTTTGAATGTAGCTTGTAATTCAGATATGCTGCTATAGGATGGCATGTTTTAAGCACTTGTCTCTTCTAGGATATGAAAAATGTTATTTTCTCCACACTTAAAAGTATACATCTATTGAATATCTTCTGATTCATTGAAAGAATACTTCTTTTAGAAAGCAGCTTGTATTAAAGAAGCTGTAAATAGTGAATAGTGCCATGATCACTGTTTTTGGGGGGTTGACTTCATTTAAATTAGTGCAGTTAAGTGTTGGTGTTCCTGTAACAAAGTAATGTTTTTATATTCCTAAGGACCTAATTAGGGAAGCAGCCCACCCTCTGTTAGGGTTAAGAATTTCTCTCAATTCAGATAACTTCGTTCATGCAGTTAGGATTTTTTTTTTTTTTTTTTGAGTACCACTCAGTGCTTTTTGTCTCCTTAGTAACTGATTAATGTCAAAAATAGCCTCTGCAGAATTCTGTCGTTAAAGATGCGTTTATTTATTTATTTTTTTTTTAATGGACCATGGAGTTTAAGTTAACTTTTATCACAGAAGCTAACTTTACCCAGGATCTGTTCGTATGAAATAGGGGCTTTCTTCATAAGCAGTCTTTTAAGAAAATGCAGCAAAACCAGGATGTTAGCACTTGGTCATTATGATCCTGAATTGTTGCCTAATGGTTTTTAAAAATGGAGGGCAGGACTATGATTCTTCCTAGAAAAGGATAGGGTTCATGGCTGTAATGACAAAATTTTCTTAAAGTTTGTTTTGAGTAACTTGTAGTTTGTGCAGATTGCTGCAATTCTGTTAACGTTGATGAATTGCTTAGCGCATAAAGATTTGAGTTACTAAAACTTTGGAGAGGGTAAGGATGAAAGGAATTGTGGAACATTTTGAGTATTTCATCCTAGGATAGGGTTTCTCTCACATGGACAGAATAAGCAGGCTGGACAGAATCGAAAGACTCGCTTGATTTAGAAGCTTTAAATGTGCAGGAGAACAGCTTTCTTGTACGTTTGCAAGAAACTTGAATGTCTTGGACACTAACAAGCATTTTAGATTCTAGTAGGACAGAGATGTTATGAGCAAACTGCAAAACTACACAGCCTTCTTGCTTTTTCTAAGTTCAGATTACTTCAGGTAACACAGGCATCTTAGGGCATTTCGGGTGTTGATAGGTTTTTCCTGTAGAAAAAACACAAAATTGGAAAAAACTTTATAGTAGGTTGCAATCAACATGCTTGTTTGTTTCACTTTTTCCTACTTTTTTATTAGACACACGTTTTGGTAATGAAGTGGAAAGGTAGAATTTAACTTGGCAAAGATTCCTTTTAGCATGCATACTAATAAGAATCTTTCATGCTTTTTTTCCCCTCCTTTCAATTCTAGAAAATGAAATGACCATTGACGATGGATACTTTGGAATCCATAGTAAGTGAGATAAATTCATCTTTACTGTATACATGTTAACAAGATGAAACATTGTAGTTGAAAAATATTGTGAAATGCTTAGTTTGTTTTAAACATGAGTTTTCTGCTTGCGATTGCTTCTTTGGCTTGTACAGTTGGTTTTATATCTAGCATTTGTGAACACGCTCAGGCTGTAACTCCTAACGTTAATAAAACACAGCTAAGATGAGCTTAAAGATTATCAGCGTACTGGTGTTTAAGATCAGAATTTGTAAACTTTAAATTATAAGCATGTATTTTTGGAAAGGCAGAATAGGCTGTTAGCTTTCTCTTTAAAACTAGCCTTAGAAAGAACTCTTCCTGACTAGAAGAATGTCACTTAAGACAAAACGTACAAAAATGTGCTTCATCAGATGAGCACATAACTGCCAAAACCTCATGTTCTTGTGCATGGATGTGTCTTGCTTTTGTCTGTTAGAACCCACCTCTCCCTTAAAGTTCAACCCCTTGGCACCTGAGTTAACTCTTTGTCATGTTTCATACATCTTGGCTTCAAGTTTTTCAGTTTTTCTCCTATCATCCAAGGATACATTTTGCTAGCAATTACTTGAAACTGCAGAGTCTGCTTTGGCATGTGGTCTGGCAGCTTATGCTGTCTTTGTAGGCTTTCCTTCTCCTGATGGTTGAGGGTTTTCCTCTCTGCTTTTTCCCTATTTTATCTGTTACTATATTTTGTCTTGCATGCTTAAACTGTTTCATTGCCCTTGCTTATGAGCTAATTTGACATCTGTATCTCAACTGAAACAGTCTGAAGTTGCTTATGAGTCTGCAGAGTTTGTCAGTGTTCATCCATGTATTGAGAGATCCCTGGATATGGGATGGTTTCATGTACCTGTAGAGATTTACTTAGCTGTTAATACCATAAATAAAAATGAATACTGGAATAATTAGTATTCTTCTTCAGACAGTGACCACATGAAGTTGGGAAGGATCAGTGTTCCTATTTGTTTACCTTAAAAGCCAGTGAGCAACTGCAGTATCTGTTGCTTGTTCTGGCTAGCTCAGAAAAAAGAGGTGAAAGGATGCTCTCAACATTTGCCTTGGAAATACTATTGAATAAAGCTGTAGATAAAGGAGGATTGGCTAGAAGGTGGTGTCAGAGGAACTAGAGTTACATTAAGCTGTTTAGATCTTCTTTTAGAAAGTGAAACAAGTTATTAAGTTGTCTTGCTAATTCTTGTTGCTTATTCTTTGACAGATGGTATTGAAACTGTGGATGCTGGGTGGCTGACCTGTCAAACAGAAATCAGGTTGCGTCTGCATTATTCTGAGAAACCCCCTGTAGTGATAACAAAGAAGAAATTTAAAACATCAAGGTTTAGGTAAGAGCCTGCTCATCTTTGGTAATCTTTAGTAGCAATTTACCTCATGTTAATTGTCAGTACCTTTTGGTTCTTTTTTTCTTAATGAATTTAGCCTTTAGCATTATGGTTACTAATAGGGCTGTGCTGTTAGGCCAATTTCCAGGTATTTAAGTGCTTTGTAAAAATGCAGTGATTAATATTAGATTATTGGTATATCAGTTTCCTCATTTTATTATTGAAATAGTATCAAAGGTCTTCTGTTTCAACAAAGGAATTCAAATAGTTAAAACTATTCTGGTCTCACTGCTGAGTTAATACTTTTCAACTCTTGACATTCTGCTAGTTGACTTCCAGGCTATCAAAAATGTATGAAGTGATTGTGTTGGCAGAAGTTGAACAGGCATCCTTCACAAATATTTACTCCATCTTTGTCTTGATGTTTGTTTCCTGCTTCTTGGCTAGAACTGTAGCATTCTTAGGTAGTGGTCTGATATACTTCAGGGAGTTTTCTTTATTCCGTTGTCATAACTTCTCCAAAGGACTAGCTTGGATGTGAAAGCTGGGGAAGGAGAGTTGTACTGTTGTTGTGTTTGGTTTTGTTCTTTGTTTATTGACCCAGGTGTTTGTTCTCCTTCTGTGTCTGAATTTCTGCGATCTGGAGCTTGTCTTCACTCTCTCTTCCAACCTCCCCACCTTTTCCCCTTCTTGTGTGGATTTTTTTTTTTTTTTGGAACTCTCTGGTTGCTAAGCTTTATCCCAGCATATAGAGTTTTACCGCATGGTGAAGGCTTTGTGTCTTTTGTAGGTAGTGTTGGCACTCATATTCTGACTATTACTATAGTTCTCCCATTTACCCACGTTCCAGTATTAGAAGTAATCAATACTAGAGGTAATTGAGCACTTAAACATGACTGAAATAGGATTTAGACACCAATGGTTCCCAAATCCTACTCTTGTTAGGGCCTGCTGCATGCACAGCTCTCTGTACTTGGTGGTGTCAAGAAGACTTCTTGTGTTGTATGGGTTTCTGCTCAAGCTGCTTTCTAATTCCCCAGTGTTTCTGAAGACATGCCTGTAAGTTAACCATTTGTTTTGTATTTCTGATCGGGTAGAGTAAAGTTGACTCTAGAAGGCCTGGAGAAAGATGAGGATGATGACGAGGGCCAAGAAAAAACATCCCCTACTGTTCCTCAAAAAATGGCAAACACTGTGGAGTTCTCCTTAATAACCAACAATGAATATAAATGCCGACACTCTCAACCAGACTGTGGTTACGCTTTGCAGCCAGATCGATGGATAGAATATACTATACAAACCATGGAGCCTGATAACTTGGAATTAATCTTTGATTTTTTCGAGGTATGTCGCTTTACCACTTCGAAGCAACTCCAGTCTGCCTTCTGGAGTTGAAGGAGTCGATTACTTTGAGGATTCCACTGATGGCATCAGCCTGCAAAGTGATCAGCTTGATCTTTGGGATGTTACTTGTGTAAATGGTTTAGGAGTCTGTTTGCTGATGCACCATTGTACAGATTTGTTTTTGAGTTGTCTCAGTATGACACAAAGTTTCACGTTCTTGCCTTCTTGAGAATAGTTAGTAGAAATTGGACTCAAATCTTAGTGTGCAGTACTGTATATAATTCGGTTAGCTTGATTTTTATCCTTTAACAGGGGTGAGTTCTGCTTATCCTCTCTGAATTTTAACAGCGCATATAGGGACTGGTTAAAATACAACTATTTCATCTTGATTTTAAGTTACAAAAAAAATCTGTGTAGTAATCAGTACAAATTAAAACTGCAGATTCTCGCTACTTCATTTGCTACTTACTTTGCACTCAAAGCATTTCAAGAAAAGTTAAATATTGATAGCTTTTAACAAAACTAACTTTGGTCTTTTCATACTGTTTATGGAGAAGAAAGTTTTAAGCATTCTCTTTGGTCAAAAAAATGCCTTTAAATCACTTACAGTCATAATTGTCAAGTTGCTACATAGTTCCTGAAATTAACAATGACCAAGTGCCTGTTCTGTTTGCTAGTAGCCGTCTTCCTTCTCTGCAAATGAGTACAGAGCTCTTCTAAACTTACATATTACTTAAGTTGAACTTTGTTTGAAGTGTGACTTGGGTATTTTAGAAGAGACTATATTCCATACATGGCATTTTTGGTCTGACAAGGTTACCGTATCTAAGAGTTTTTTCAAAGATTAATGTATGTGGTTTTCTAGATTTCAAACAACAATTTCGTATTCCTATTTGTAACTTGCAACATAGTTGCTTGAAAAATATTGGTCTGAAACTTGTGTTTTCTGTAACACATGGGAGATTTCATTATATTAGTGACTGTGTATGTTTTGCTGAGGACCAAGGCTTCCAGGAGAAAGCAGAGTTGGTTAGTATTCTTACCCACATACAACAGTAGGTGTTTTGGTTCTTTCTGTGTTTTTAGGAAGATTTAAGTGAGAAAGTACTGCAAGATGATGAGCTCCCAGGTCATGTAGGTTCTGCCTGCCTCCTGTCATCCACAATTGCAGAATTTGGAAAGAGTGCTGGAATTCTTACACTTGCTATCATGGGCAGAAATCCAAGGAAGACAATTGGAAAAGTTCGAGGTACAGTTGATGCAATCAGACGTAGATAACTTCACTGGAAGTCATCCATTATCTGTTGACATGTGAAGCATTTGGTGTCTTTCCTTGTAGTGGACTACATCATTATTAAGCCAATCCAGGGATACACTTGTGATATGAAGGCCTCATATGCAAAATACTGGAAACCAAGAACAACTCTAGATGTTGGACACAGGGGAGCAGGAAATTCTACAACAACAGCTAAGTAAGTTCATTTGTCTTTTAATCTGTTGGTTTTATTTAATGTTTGGGTTCATGGATACCAACTGAGGAAGCAGCTGGTTTCAAATTAAAAGCTACAACACATAACTGTTTTAACTCTCTTCAATGTTAAATGTGAGTGTTCCACAGAACAAAGACTTCCAATTTATGTTCCTGTTGCTTCAATGAACTTCATAGTGCCGTTAATAAAACTTTTTCCTTTGCTGTTATTTCAGACTTGCTAAAGTTCAAGAGAACACGATCGCTTCTCTGAGGAATGCTGCAAGTCATGTACGTACACACATTTACATGAACACAGTACTTGTATGGTTAAAACTAGTGTGGCTTGTATGTTTAGTTTTCAAGATTCAGTACAATATATGTTAAGTGTGTTGATTAATAAAAAAAGAAAAAAGCTTCAAATTACGAAGCTGTGGAAGTTCCCTGAGAAATAGGAAAAGAAGAAATAGCTTAGTTTAAACTTTCATTTTTAATTTTCCTTAAAAACCCTTTCCATCCAACATATTCTGGTGTTATTCTAATACAGAAAGAATTTTAACTTCAGCCATGCAGAGACTGAATAATTTTGAACAGATGATTGAAGTCTGGCTTTTCTAGAGCCAGCATACTCTAGGGCAGCAAAGGTCTCACTCAGGGACTGCAGAGTACCTCAAACTGGTTTGCAAAAAAGGGACTTCAGTTCTAAGAATAAGTTCTTAGAATAAAACCGTCCTTTGTTCCAGTGGTTGTTAAAATGAAGATTTTTGACTCCTAGGATCTTAAAAGTCTTGAGGGATACTGAATTTGGAGATACACTCCTCTGATGCTTAAATTCTGTGACCTATATCGTTGATTTTATCCCTTCCAAAATTTGTTATTGAAGTGATCTGTGATAAGATCAACCTTGATGAAGAGGCAGTGAGGCAGAGTAGCTGGAGTCAGTCCTATGGAGCACGTTCAGACATTCCTTGTGTAGCTCCTGTTTTCACTGAACAGCTGTGGTTACAGTCATATTAAGATGCTGCTATGAGATCACGTGCTGCTTAATTTGTAGGTTTCGGAGACTTCCCTGGTACTATAACAGTACCAGAAGAATCCACTAGCGTGGAATCTTACCAGACATCCTTTGTAGTTATTAATACTCTGCTGCTGCCATCCCTTTATATTTATTGGCTTCTTATTTCTGAACACTGTAATGCCCGTAGAGTTTCATCTTGGAGGTGGAGTAGAATTTGAAGACAGTGTCTGGACCATGCACTGACTAGAGAGCAAATGAAAACTACAGTTATGAAATGATCTGTTAAATAGGACTTTTTAATTTCCTGGTAGATACAGCAGGTTTCTACCTGCTTTAAAAAAAAGTCTGCAGAAAGTATGTTGAGGCAGAAATTTACTGTAAAATAATAACATCACCAGAAAAAGTATTTTGAATTATTTGTGGAATGAGAAGACTGGAAGCCACTGCTACAAAAATATTTCTGCTAAGAAAGGAATGATTTGGAGACAGTCAAAATAAGTCAAAAACTGTTTCTGTGTGTTTCTCGTTCTTTCTGGGCCTTCAAATCCATAAAGATTATACTTAGAGCTCTTGTTTAATCTTTCATCCTTTTTAAGCTTAACAGAAAATAACATACATCTGAAAATAATAAAAGAACACTAGATGTAGAAATTTCTACTCTTGCAGTTGCTATAATGCTGCTGCTCTGTCCTTTTGGATTTTGTTTTTGTTTTCCCTATTTTTAATCAGTTTTTGAGTAAGATGTGACTAGTAACAACCAGTATTGCATACAACTTCTGGTAGATGTCCAGGACCTGTGTATATTTGGAAACTTGTCCTCTGAGTTTTCTGCAGTTCTTGAGACCTTGTGCATCAACTGTTAATGGATTTTTGTTTTGTTCGGTTGTCAATGTGTTTTTTGTTTTCTGTAGGGAGCAGCATATGTGGAGTTCGATGTACACCTTTCTAAAGATCATGTGCCTATTGTCTACCATGATCTCACATGTTGCATGGCAATGAAAAAGGTAAGGATGATGATCATATCTGTATTTTTTATCTGTATTTTTATCTTGGTGTGACCGATCCAGAAACTATTTTTTTTTTTTTTTTTTTAACTCATAGAAATAAGGTCTCATAGAAATAATGCTGGGAAATCAAGGAAAGGAAATACGTAGTGTTACTGTATGCATAAAGTACGGCTGGGAAGTTCAGTTCCTCCTTTTGATGTTGTAGCAACAGTGTTTCAGATGCATGATCTGTATCTCTTTAAATGTGAAATGCAGTTATTTGGCTTTTGTTTATTAATGGTTTGAAAGAAAAATGCACACAACTTCACTGAATTCAGTAGCACCTCTTGCGACCCCTTAGATTTTTGGAGTAAGACCTTCTGGTTCTTTTTCTTTTGTTTGTGGGTTGGTTTTGGTTTGTGGGTTCTTGTTTTTGTTTTGTTCTGATTTGATTTGTTTTGTTGCTTTTGAGGGAGAGTTGATGTGATTTTCAACATGACTTCTCACCCCTGCTGGTGCTTAACCATTTAGGACAAGTATAGTGTTATGTATTCATAAATGCACATTAGCTTAAACCAGAGTCTACCTTGTATCCCACTAGTGGCCAGTGGATGGAAAGCAGAAAATTGGAAGAAAAATTGATCTTCTCCTTGATTTAGAAACGTTGTGAAAAAATGGATTAACCACAGATGGCTAGGTTTCCATTAATTTTTCTCATTATTTCTTGAATCCCTTTTCCTCCTGCATTTGATCTTTCCTTTACGTGTGAGGTAAACAGTGTACTTCGTGCCTTCTGGGGACAGTAAGTGGGGCTGAAGAACTGCTTTGGTTTGCTTAGTGGGACAGAAGGAAAGGAGTTAGAACAGATGTGCTAGGAGCAGGAAAACAGGACTTGAAAGCGTCTTGTTCCTCTCCTAGCTCAAGTTATCAGTTGTTGCAGTAGTTACTGTTTTCAATCAAAACTCTTTTTCTGCTATTTTTGTAAGCATTGAGAGTAGGATAACATAAGCAGTGAACAGTACTGTTATTCCTGCATATGGATAATTGTTCCTTAAATGGTGCTCTGACCAGACATGCACAATACCTTTTAAATAACCAAGTTTTATGAAGCATCAAAACTGAATGTTTTTATGGTGACATAACACTTTTTAATAATGAGAGAAACATAGGTCTAAGAGCTGGTGACTTAAACACAGAGTTATTCTTTCTTTTGGTCTGTTGTGTATTTTCCTTGATCCCAGAATATTTGTTCTCAACCACAGTGTAGAGGCAAGCTTAGGTTTGAGCAGTTCTGGAAAGGGAAGTACTTACACAGCAAATCAGTGTTGTCTTGTTGAGTATGAATTCCTTCATAGTGAAAGAAAGGAAGTGAAAACCATGTTGATAGTTATGTATTTTTTTTGGCAATAGATTCTTGAAGGGGGGAGGGTTGTCTCAGTTTTACCAGGACACTTGTCTCTGTATAAGCTTCAGAGACATTGGATAAATAATTATGAATTGAATTGAATTTTAATTGCTTTTCATATTAACATATTAAAAATGTATATGAATTTTTAGTACTTTTCAATGATGCTTCACTGTGTATTATTTCTCTTCAAAGAAACTGGATACAGAGCCTTTGGAGTTGTTTGAGATTGCAGTCAAAGAGCTCACATTTGATCAACTGCAGTTATTGAAGGTATTGTTACTTTTTCTGGTTTGATACACCGGGTGTGGGATTTGTGGCTTTGATTTTTGGAGTAACTGCACATCGTGTGGGAGAACACAAGCTTTAAAAGCAGTACAAGTAGAACAGGTAGTTAATTTCAAGCATAGTACTCTTGTACCATCATTACAGCTTGAATAAATATCATTACTAAGGTTTTCTAGAAATAGCATCCAAACAACTTGCATAGATCCACCTCATTATGCTACCATTCCTGTTTAAAAAAAAAAAAATGTTGGTAGGGTTAATTCAAAGCCAGTGCTGTGGAAGACAGATACCATTCACCAAGTCTGTATAGTTCTTATATTTCCCTGTTAACAAGAGAGATCCAGATTATGTTGGCTTCCTCCTTGGAGGTGCATGTAGGGGTTTAGAAGGGTCCATGGTTCAACAGTCTGGATTGGACAAACTGGCCAGAACTAATTTAATTTAATTTAATTGGGTATCACTGTGTCTTCCTAATAGAAATTGTCTGCCTACATAAAAGGGGATCAGGGATAAGACTGGTCCACTGAAGACCAAGCTGAGAAGATACCTGTGCTCAGTCAAGGAAGCAGCTGGCTTAACCAAGAATGATGTTTCTTCCAGTTACTTCCACTGTGTCTGTAAATGAACCTCTAAACTTAAAATAGATAGATGATGATAATTAAAGTTTAAAAAGAAAATCAGAAGGAAATTGTGTTGTACTTGTAATAAGATCTCTGTGGGTGGAACACTTGTTAATTTTATTATTTTGATGCTTTTTAGCTGGCTCATGTGACTGCCCTGAAAGTTAAAGATCACAATGGTGCGTACTTGTTGGCAAGAGTCTTGGGATTAATTTATTACGAAGTAATGATACGTAGTCAATAATTGCAGTAACTTATTCTAATTGTATTTGGCTTTTTCCTGAAAGTGTATAAATGCTTAATTAGTTACTTTAGTTTTAAGCTGTCTGTAGAGCTTTTTGCTGGGAAGTGAACACATGAATGGGAGTTACTCCCTTGGAAGAGAGGGGACAGAAGGGTTCAAGTTGCTTGCATGGCTAAATATATATTGATGAGTATTCAAAGTGTAATTGCCCGTAGTGTTTCTTTTTTATGCTTCTCTGCTGTTTTGGCACCTCTGCAGAATTGCAGACAAGAACTTTGTTAACTGTTATACGGCATCTTATTTGTGCTATAAGTCTCAGACTGTAATTCATCTCCTTCATGGGGACGTCAAAATGGTGCAAAGCATCTCTCACATCCTACTTGTCTGAGAAAATAAAAAAGTAATAAACCTTGACAGGCATGGCTGCTTCTACTGACTGTGATTCAGTGACTGAGAGAGTGAGGTATGGGAGAAGCTGCTTCTGACAAATATCGTCAAAAAATTTTCCTGCTGGTAGAACAGGAATTGTCAACACCATTGTTGGGAGTATGTCAGTGTTAGAGAGAAATCTTAAACAATCAAAAGATGAACCTGGTTCAGTTTTTCATTCTTAAAGGTGTTGTAGTTCTGAGCCAGTTAATTCTTGCTGGATTAGGAGTGTTACTATCTATTTTAATCCAATATATTTTGTATTTATTTTCAGCATCTTTTAAAGAAGAAGAAAACTCTGCTTATGAGACCCAGCCGTTTCCTTCTCTGCAGAGAGTAAGCAGTGAATGTAGAGCAAGAGATGATGATTATACAACATGCAAACATGCAGTTTACTTTGTGCTCCTCGTGTAGCAATGGACATTAATTTTTTTAATTATTATTTTAACCATCCAATATCAGTGTTGGAACTGAAAATCTTGTTTTGTTTTGTTTTTCCCCACACTGGAGCCTCACCAGCACATAAAATCAGTAGTTTCCATACCTTCAAAGGCTCTTAATTCAGAAGCTCAAGTTGTGTAGCTCAGGATATGCTCAGTTTAGCAGCTGGCTGACCATCTGGGCATTGCATTTCAATGCATTGACAGTTGTTTGCTGAATTTAAGGTTTGTGTTGGGGAAAGACTTTTGGGAGTTCATCGTGTAGTCTTGGCCGTGTAGCAGAGCCAGACATAAAGAAAACAAAAGTGAATATCTAAAATGTTTCCCTTTGTGACTATTTGCAAACTATTGGCTTGAATTGGTTTGTTTTTCCCAGAAACTACTGTCCAAATAGCTTGATACCATTTGCAGCATAGTTTCTGGAACTGTTATTGTTGTTTCCCCTTCATGTTCTCTTCCTAATGTCTAGACTGCTCATTTAGCATGTCTTTTAGGGACTTTTTTGCTTTTTTTCTGCTTTCTATTTGGACTATAAAGATTATTAGTACCCAGTTAATACTTATGTGAGAATTAACATAAATTATTTATATAATAAAGAACTGTGTAATGGACTGAACTATTGAGGTTCAATTCATACACATTTTGGCTCTCCAAAGTTCACTTTCTTCCTGTGAGAAAGGGAATGTTACTCTTCTCTGTACCTTCATATTCATAGGATTAAAGAATCTAGCATTTTTTTTATTTAATTAGCTGTTACTTCTGCATTTTGACTTAGTCACCTTATAATTACAAATTTTCTTTACAAGCATTTCACTTTTTTGTTCTTATCATAATGGTAAGCTCATGGATTTCATACATAGGACTATTGTTACTGAAAGTACTTTCTGTATTAAACAAAAGCTTTCTAGAGAAGTATAGAACATTTTTTTCAGGAGTATAAGTGGGGCATTTATCTCAAGTGTTAAAGGTGAATTGACTTACATTTGTACTTGATCAAATCTTGAAAAGAAAATTTATTGAAACTTTATGTGGTTCTTAGCTTTAAACTGAAGAAGAAAAAAAGTAAATGTATTAAGGTTTTTTGGTGTTGTGTTTTTTGGTTTGTTTGGTTTTAGTTGACTGTTGACCAACATTTAGTTGAATGCAACTATTGGGGTTACATTCCAGTGTATTCTTCCAGTAATTACCCTAATAGTAGTTAGTTGACCCCCTTAGCAGTGGAGTCTCTTCATAATGAAATCTTTGCAGGTCCTGGAGTCAGTTTCTGAAGACGTTGGCTTCAACATAGAAATAAAATGGATCTGCCAACAAAGGGTAAGTGAATGTACAGGAGATTTACGTTGATACTTTGCTGTGTTCATGGCTAAGGCTTGCGATTTGATATGACAGTTTCTTAGGAGCTATAAACAAAGAAGCATTTTTATTTTAGTGTGACCCTTTTATTTTATGGCCCATTATCTTTAAAACTGAGTGTATCGCCACCGCTTTTGCAACTGAATATAACACAAGCATGCTCTTAAAGCAATGGGGTGTATTTGCAGGACTTAGCTCACAGTGCAGCTCTGCTTTTTTTCTGCATTTTTTAATGTTCTTTCATGGATTTCCTTTGTATTTTAAAAATTAAAGAAGACTTCACAGCAGCTTTCCCCTTAGGTGGGAAGACTGAATTTTTCAGTCAATCATGCTGTTAGAATTCAGCTGTTCTTCTAAGACAGTCCTGCAGAGCTGTAGCTGGCATTCAGGAGACTGAAGGAGTGACTTCTGTATTCAGACTTGTAAACTCAGTTCTTGTTTTGCTGAAGTTGAAAGAGATTGTAGCTTGTTAAAATAATTTTAGTAAGCATCAATTAAAATGGCTGACACTTGTCTTTTCTTTTTAATAGGATGGACAGTGGGATGGTAACTTGTCAACTTACTTTGATATGAACCTCTTTTTAGATATTATTCTAAAAACAATTCTGATGAATGCTGGAAGAAGAAGAATTGTTTTTTCTTCTTTTAATGCAGATATTTGTACAATGTAAGTTAAGGAGCAACCATATGTTTTTTATTTGATGAAATTTACTTTCAACATAAGTATACCCAACTATTCACTAACAAGAATTTCCAGTTAGACCTAAAATTTGGACACAAAAATAGATGGGAATTGAAACAAGGAATTAGACCCCTTTGATATCTGAGCTGCGACAAAAATCAAATAGGAAAATGAAGTCAAAGTAGATATTTTTGTCAAGTGCCTTTCTGAATGCTTCAGTCTTAAAACAGCAAAAAAAAGTCAGTATTTCTTATGGTATCACGAAGTCTGTTTCAGATACACTTAAGGGGTACAGCACCCCTTTTACAAACAAAAAATGGTTAGATTTTTTTCTGTGTATTTGCCTTTTTTAGAGAACAGGAAATTAAATAGCTTTGAATTACAGTGGCTCTTTTTGGTAAGAAGAATTCCTCTTGTGGAATGTCGAATACATTGCAGCACAGAAAAAGCATAGGAAATAACTGGGAAGCAAACAGTTGGGCTATATGTGAATTAACAAGATGCTGTAGTATGTTGTAACAAGAAGTGATTGAGCACTAAGAATGAAAAGCTTAGTGGAAACATCGTTTGATGAGAGACTGATGAAATACCATGGAAGGATAAATAGGACAAAACCAAATCAAGGTACTGATAAAAGAATTACAAAACAAGCGTGAAAGCATATAACGCATTAATCCCAGAACTGTGTTTCCATCTACTGTCATTTCATGCCCCTAAGTGGTATTATCCATCTTGAAAATTACATTAATAAGGTTAAGTATCGTACATTAAACACAATGGATTCTTATCATGTATTTTCGTTTTGCTCTATTAAGAAATCTACAGATTTGGATAGCTTTCAAGGATTTTATGTAAACATTTTGTGGGTGTGGATTAGAGTTGAACATGAACTCAAGCTTCCCTTTAACTGTGTTTTAATCTCTGACAATGCCAAACTGTTGGAGCAAGTTTGTCACATAGTTTGCTATGAAAATACGGTATGATCCTGTTGCACCCCTCAAATGCACATGCAGCAAAGGGAGTAATTCTCAAACAGTAAGATTGAATTTCACTGCTATTAAACTTCCTGCTTGCAAATGTTTTTTATAACAGGGTCCGGCACAAGCAAAACAAGTATCCGGTGTTATTTCTCACCCAAGGAGAATCTAAGCTCTATCCAGAACTTATGGATCTCAGATCTCGTACAACTCCAATTGCCATTACTTTTGCACAGTTTGAAAACTTGCTGGTAAGCTGACAAGCTCTGGTATTTCTCTGTAATAAAATTAAATTGAATTATTACTAATTGTTGTAAATCCATCATTTTTTACCCAAAATTGCAAACAAACTCATAAATGCATTAACGTTAATAACTACCAATATTATGTCGGTTGCTTGAAATTTCTATTTAGTACGTTGCTTAAAAAATACAGGGCTCAACTCTTCAATTGTACTAAGTTATCATATGAAGTTATTATAAGGAGCTACAAGTGTCAATAAAAATGTGAGACCTTCTCAAACAGGTTTTTAATTGAAGTGTTTTATATTTCAGGGAGTTAATGTGCATTCTGAAGACCTGCTGAGGAATCCATCATTCATTAAAAGAGCCAAATCTAAAGGCTTAGTTATTTTCTCGTGGGGAGATGATGCAAATGACCCAGATAACAGGAAGAAGTTGAGAGAATATGGTGTTCATGGGCTAATATATGACAGGTATGTGCTTGAAAAAGAAAAAGTAGAATATTTAAGTTCAATAAATGGTTGTATCCTGAGTCCTGTGAAGCTCCACGTTCCTTTATGATTGACTGGGTGCAGAGTACCTTTCTTTTCTACTACAAACACAACAAGCCCATAAAACCAGTTGCAGAAAGAGATGCACTAATTCCTATTCTTTTAGCTGTGTATATGAATCAGAATAACTTCTGCTTCTAATGAGGCTAATGGAAATAAAACTTAACTCTAAAGAACTAGTGCATGGCCTACACATTTAGTACGCTATTAATATTTCTGGCAGTAATTTTTCAAACGTGTATTACAGTGTGGTGAGGACAGTATTATTTTAATTGACTGCAATTTTCAGCTTTCTACATTTATTGATGGAAGTAGTTAGCACAACTTTTAAACAAATGAATTATACTTAGTTTTTCCCAGCCTTGTGTTCAGTTCTGTTTCAGAGTTCGTAGAATCAGAGAATGGCTTGGGTTGGAAGGGCCCTTAAAGATCATCTACTTAAACCCCCCTGCTGTAGACAGGGTGGCCAAGGCCCCATCCAGCCTGACCTTGAACACCTCCAGGGATGGGGCATCCACAGCTGCTCTGGGCAACCTGCTCCAGTGCATCACCACGCTCTGAGTGAAGAATTTCCTCCTAACCTTTAATCTAAATTCCTCCTCTTAGTTTAAAACCATTCCTCCTTTTCCTGTCATTATGTGACTGAGCAGAGAGTTGCTCTCCATCTTTTTTGTAATTACCCTTCAAGTTCTGAAAAGCTGCAATGAGCATTTGTGTATAGTTTTACTATTTTTTTGTATTAAAATACCTTCAGAGTGACTCTCAGGGCAAACTGCCAAAAATAATCACTTCAGAGGTTAAGGTATTTCTGCAGTTCAGGTGGACATCAGAATACTGCATGAAGTCTTTGAACAAAGGACTTAATTCAAGTCCTTTCAAAAATCAGAAGTTTTAGGTCTTATATCTTAAAAGATATGAAATTAATAGCAGAAGATAGTTGCACAAAAACGTGTTTAGTTCACTACTACAAGAAGAATCTTGAACTTGGAAAGCTGAAATTAGTCAGAACCTTTAATTACAAAGAATATCTAATTAGGAAAGCACTAAGTGTAGTGAAGATGTCAAACTGTGTAAGACTCCAACCTTCAAACTTCATGCTTTAGCGACAGCATTGCTTTGCATGTGGTGCACCAAAAAAAGGCGAGGAAGATCAGGTAATTGTCAAGGGCTCTGTTCTCTACGAAGTGAAAAATGAAAGTCAGGTTGATATGCCTAGAGGCAAAAAGTCAAATACACTTAATTTTATAGTTCTAGACACCTAGACTCCTGCAAAAAGTTACCTAATTCCCTTTGATCCATTCTCGACTCCTGAGTCATTCCAGACTGGGTGGAGATTATCTGGCTTTCCAGTGGTCTTCCTCCTTGTCCTGCAGTAGGTCTGCCTCTTCTCGTGGATGGTAAAAAGGAGTGACGAGACTTTTGCACTGGGGAGCAGCTTCAGATTTAAGTCACTGAAACATCAAGTCATCTGCTGTGCTGCAGCAGTGCTGCTTGTTAGACCTCTCAAAATTTAGACCCTGTTAGTGGATGGACAGATCTCTGGACTGGTGTGCACAAGATTTGGTTCTTAGTGTAGGGGTGTTACCAAACGTGGTTCTGTGCCATGCATGGCTTGAAGCGATAAATCATCGGTCTGTGGACAGGTGAGGGGTTCTAATCAATTATCACTGCTTAAAGGGTTCTTCTTGAAATGTCTGTGCTTCTGATGATTACTAATCCAGTCTTTTCAGAGTTGTTAATTAATCGCAGTGTAATAGATAAGCACTAGCATGGTAAGACAGTAAAATGTGTGATAGCCTTATTTCTGTCTTGGTACTGCTTCCCCTGCTTGGATATGTAATTTCTCAATGCTACTGAAATAATGCTGCATTTATGCCAGGGCTGCAAGCCTGCAAAGCGTCATTCATCATGTCTTCTCTTTTGTACTGCTTAGCGGGTTTAAGTTGCAGCATGATAACCAAACATGTTTTACCTCACATTCTGATGACTAACCAATTCATTGGATAACCAATTCATTGGAACTGGTTATATGCTGAGTTTCCTGGTGAAGTTAAACAAAAAAAAAACTTTCACCTCCCTGTACTGTACGGATCATCTAGATTCTTAACTACTTGTGACTTCTCTGATCCACTTCTCCCCATATTTCTTCCACCTTGTTTACATCTTCCCACTATGAGAGGAACACAAAAATAATATCAATTACAAAGCTGTTATTTAAAAAAAAAAAAAAAAAAACAAAAAACACGGTAGTTCAACAGTGTATTTTTTTTCTCTTCACTCAGTGTGACTGAGTAGCAAACAGTCACTTTTTTCAGCATAACTATTGCAGGCTGGTTAACTCTATAGTTTCTAAACACCACTAACTTTTTCTGTAGGCAAAAACAAATATTGGAATGCTCCTTTATGATCCTTAATAATTTTCTAAGCTTAATGATAGAAATAAGTTCAAGCTTAACACAGAACCCTTAGAAGGAACATGACTCTTCTGAAAGTTGCAGCACGTGGACACTGTCCTGTGCCTGGTGTTTTGTGTTGCTGTTCACTAGAGCTTTACTTAAATCATCTTCGTAAGTGTTAATTGTGACAATGTTAGGAAGTGAACACATGGATTAAAATCTTTAGGTGAGCGTTAGGTTGTTTGGATATGGCCCTGGGTTGTTGCTGTGGGTAGCATCTGGTAATTGTGTCAAATATTATGAACTGTCTGGGTAGAGATGATTTCTGTAAGCTATTTTTCTGAACTTAGTTATCCATGTAACGATGAGCAAAATGAATGTAGCCACTCGCGAAGATGGGAGAAAAGCTCTGTGCTGAATACCAAAAGTTGCTGATACCAAGTGTCGGGGGAAAAAAAAATACAGGTAGGGAGGGTCTGACTTTGTTTTGCATGGAGGAAAAGCTGCAAGGCTGAATCAGAGAAGCTTAACAATGCCACTGCTGTTAAAAGAACCAGCTCACTGGTGCAGGGGGAAGTATTTTTTTTTTTTTTACCATCCTTTCTCCACTTGGGCTGCAAATTATGAGACATAGCCAAAGTCAGTAAGCGAAATGTATGGTCTAGTGCAGTTTCCAGGACAGTATTCTGCTCTTTTACTATGCTCAGTGAGCGTTTATCTCGACACTTAAAATATCAAAACTACTTGTGTAAAAGACAACCTATAGAAAAGGTGACACCTCTGCCTCAATATCCAGGCTCCTATTTGGGCCCTAATCTAAAGAAGTACATTAAAGGCACATCTGTGCATCTTCTGTTAACATGGAAAGTTAAATCTCATGGTAAAAACTCTTTATTAGTCTGGTGTTCAGATTTATTGAAAGAAGAAACTTGAACCTAGTATAGACAAATTCTCTGGATTGGCAAAAAAAAAAAAAAAAAAAAAAAGACAAGTTTTTAAACAGGATTTTGAAGGGGAATTAGCTGGCATTTTTCTCCTGGATAAATTTTGTAAATGGTCCAGAAGACACTTCTCTGTTTGAATTTACTTACGACTGTTCTTACTGAGTTAAGCTCCTATAAAGAGTTGGTTAGAGATTAAACACCAATGTGGAGAGGGAGTGGGTGCTAACTTGGCTTGGCATTATCATCTTTTTTTTTTTTTTTAATTCTCTCTACATGATCTGAGTTCTGCTTGTTGAATAATACATACAGCTGCATGAAAATTAGTAAGCCAGTAATCCTGAAACACTTCTGCCAAAAGCTTTTCCATGAGTGTTTTCAGTGTGTTTGTCTCCCCTCTAAATACTGCTTTTCCTTATGGCTTCACGTTGAGTTTGCAGGTTCCAGACAAAAGCTTTGTGCTGTATCAGTAATTTTCCAAAACTAATGCAAATTTTGTTGGCAATAAATGCAAAAGCATTTCAAAATCTTCTTAAAGCTGTGACTGATTAAATCTGTGTCATTGGGTACAGTTCTCTTGCATGAAAACAGTATTTCCGCATGACTGACTGTGGTTTTGATTTTTTGATTTTGAAATAATTGGTAAGAGAGATCCTGGAGCATTTCTCTTTCTGCCAGCTGAAGGTGTGGAATAAGGGACCCAAACAAAAAGTGGGAACATGAAATTCTGGGGTGTAGGAGTAGTTGTGCTTCAAATGGTCTTCTCTGCCTTCAGCATAAAGAAGCACTACGCATGTTGTAGCAGATGTCTCAGCGAACAGTCTGAAAGCAGCTTGGAAGGCTGGCTTCTGCAATCTTCATTGAAAAGAAATGAATATAAAGCAAGAATTACAGAATTTCTGCTTGCCTTAGCAAAGAACTAATAGAATGCCTGCTAGAAGCTGCCTAGCAACATGCCTAGCCATGTTCCAGAGCCAAGGGGCCTGGAAACATGCCTTTGTTTTTCCATCGTCTATCTGATGGGAAGGGCTTAAAAACAGGAGTTCATAAAGGCTGTTGCTGTATTAACAACAGAAACAAACAAACCAAAATCCTGTCTCCTAGCTTCAGTGCTATGTCTTGAAAGCATAAAAGAATTGATGAGCTAGGTTAACTAAAGAAAGCAAAGGTCTTACCTGCATCATGGGAAGAAGGTTGTATTGCGGATAGTTTTTTATCAGGCAATTTGGGTTTGTATCGTAGTCCTGTATCAGGCTGTAGGTGCTGTGCAAGTAATTGAACTCTGTGCCTTTGGTTCATGTACCTTAAAACTGGACAACTTGCTATCTTTGGTCTTACTGTAAGGGACTTGATCAACATCTGTAAGTCCTGTAGACTTGTTTCCAAGCTGATTTATTGTATCACTCCTTGAGCAGCACGTTACCCTTGTCTTGGGCTTCCCAACAGTTGAGAATGTGTCTTGCTGAGTTTAAAGGCACCTGGCATTCTGTTTTGGTCGTGCCACTGTGTTTGGACATAGGTTGAAATTACTGAGTGAAAGAAAAAGATTGATTCAATAGAAATACGCTACTTGCTTGAAGGAATCATAGATGAGAGGCAGTGTGAATATTCATAAGATGGTGAGGCAGAAGCCACAGTAATTCCTTCCAGGAGTTTCCTTGGAAGGAGATAAACCTGGAGACCTGCAGTATCTGAAAGCAAAGGGAACTGGACTGAAGAAATTTGCCAGAGTTTATGTTTGGGGTATTAGTAACATACTGATATTAGAAGTAATGATGATGATTAGAATGTATTCTTTTTATTTTGGCTGCAATAAGTTTGTACCAAAGTAGACCAAGGTTTTTCTTCCACCATGAAGTGCCATTTGCTCCAAGTAAAGAGGATGTGCTATTTACATGGTGTAAGGAGTTGAATTTGCATTAGGTATGAATAAAAATCAGGTTTTGTTTTTTTACTCTTCACCTAACATAGTAATAGTAATTTTAAACAACCATAAATCAACCATTGTGCAGAAGACATACCATTTTATATTGCAAGATTAGAGACAAAACGTAAGGTGCTAACCTCAAACATCTTGTTTTTGTAGACTTGCTGGTATGTGACTTCATTAGGAGAAAAAAAAAAGATGAGTAGCTTCATTTAGTTGTATTGTGAACTGTCAGGTTATACTGATAAGTCTGTCTCTTCTTTTCTCATTTATTCAGGATATATGACTCGAATCCCGAACAACCAAATATATTCCAAGTAGAACAACTGGAGCGTCTAAAGAAGGAATTACCGGAGTTGAAAAGCTGCGTGTGTCCCACAGTTAGCCACTTCAAATCCATATCTCCATGTAAATGTCATCATAGTTGCCTGGAAGAGAAAACTGTAGATAACTTGCAGAGTGTTCAAATGCAAAAGGACTGATTCTAGGCAGAATGCTGTTTTTTATCTGTTTAACTTCGACCATTGGAACAGTGCTCTCCATGCCTTGACTGTTTGTTTCTTTAAGTACCCCAAACAGCAATAACTGTGTTCCTCCTTCCTGACAATACTTGCTAAAGTTTCAATGTTAAAATATTCAGCCAGTTATAGTTGTTGCAGTTTACATATGCAGTTTTAAGTTTCCCATAATCAAGTCTCAAATTTTGAAGCAGTAAATTTAGTATTAACACTAAGTGTGTTTTTTAAAAATAAGCACTCTAAGGAGTGGAAGCTAAACTAAATTGTACAGAAATTACAATGACCTGTTGGTGAAAATGCTTTAAAAAAAAAAAAGTTTTGATTTTGATTTTACTTCAATAGTACAGCTCATCAGCCTGTACGTGACAACAGGAAATTAAGAGTGATGGTAAGGTACATAAAGTTAGATCTAGCCCGAATAAATCGGTACCTCTATCTATATATGTATTTGCACTGATAGATCCACCTGTATAAAGCTTTGTGCCATTTAAAAAAAAAAAAAAAAAAATCTACACCTTTAAGTAAATTGCAGTGCATATTAACTCATTTTTCCCCCTTCATGGACATTTAGGCTGCTGCCATTGTTTTCTGATTTGCCAACTGAGTGGTACAGTGTCTGTGTTTAGTAGTGAGGGGTGAACCACAACTATGAGCATTTTTCATTAGTCTCACACAAGTCTGCTAAACTTCAGGAATGTTGCTCATAATTTTGATATTAACAATTACAGAAACACCTGTCAGTGGTTGAGAATCTTTTTTGCACAGTAACCTTAATAAACAAAATATGTACCATGCACAAACTCTAGAAAATGCATGCTTTAGTTTTTAAGCATGAAATTTAGGTGTTTGCTGAGGTCCTTGCATCTTTACGGTGCTAGTTATGTGTGAAGGGTGCAAGGACTAACTAAACTACTTAACCTTCTTTGCCTAAAACCACAAGCCTGTTATTCACAAACATTTGGGAAAAAAAAAAGGCTATACCATTCATGGTTTGTCTTTCTTACATAACATAAGCCACTAGCTTTTGTATTTTGCAAGATTTGATTTTTTTTTTTTTTTTTCAGAGCAGGAATTACAACTGTACTGAATTCAGATAATCTGTATGCTGTTGGCTGATCCCTATCCTTTGTAATTTATTATGAAGTTATAGTTTAGAATCCTTAATAGATATATGCATGTCCTTTTTCCTCCTGAAGTTGCAGGTCATGCCAACACAACAGCTGTAACTTTCTACTGAAGTGTTAATGTATAATAAGAATGAAAAATATTTATTTTTTTTCTCTTGTAAATTGACAATGAAAACAATAGTGTGTACTATATTCTTTATATACAGTCATTGCTACATAGAACTGATTGTACAAAGAGTAAAGCCATTACAGATACATGCTTGAGCCTGCACCACTGAGCAGTTTGGAACAAACAGCTTGTTTCAATTTGCCTTGTACATTTTAGTATTTAAGGTTCGTCCTGCACAAACAGCACAGTCATGATTAGCTATCTGGAAGCTGTCTTTTATTAAAAAAAAAAAAAAAAAAAAAGTTTCGAAGTGTGTGAGCTGTGTTTTTGGGAAGGAGGGAGGGAAGGAGCTCTGAACATGATTCTTGACATCAACAATGATCGCCTGCAGCTGTTACCGGATCGAACAAGTCCAGATTCCCCACTTGTCAATGTGTGGGATTAATTCTTAGTTGTTTATAAGTTGTGTACCATGGGAACCTCTTCTGAAGGGTTTTGAGGGCTTTCCCGACAAAGTGGCTGTGGCAGCTGCTCTTTTCCTGCATGGTAGCAGGTCACTAAGGTAAGTGTATGGCTCACTGGAACACTACCAGCAGCCTTTCCAGGCAGAGTGTAAATCAGCCTGATTTTTGTTTTATGCTTCCCAGTTCTCCAAAAGCTTAATCCTTTTTCACTGTCCTGCAGTTTACAGGTATCAAAACAAAAGCAGGTAAAAGACAGTGGTTTGTTGGTCTGTTTTCCAGGGTGTTTGAGTGTGGACAACCACCTTCAGACAAAAACATGCTCAGCACCCACTATTCCAATAACTGAGCTTGCTCTCTGCTTCCACAAGTGCTGGCCTTGATCCCTGGGGTCACATTCACGCAGGCCATTGCTGGGATGGTGCTGCAGTGTGCTCTGATGGTGTTTGCTGTTCCTCTGGTGGCCAAGAGCACAGCTAGGAATAAATGAAATAAAATAAAGGAAACTCCCTCCCTTCAGACGGAGGAAAGGGAATTAAGCAGCAAGCGTTTTGAAGTCTGGATTTTGTGCTGGAATGTGTTAACCTCTGGCTGGTTAGGATCTGGCTGTATTTTGAGTGCTTGCTGGAGCATAGCTTCTTGTTCCAGCAAAAGGACTGCTACGTTTTTAAAAATAAAATTTCTTTTTAAATTAATCCTAAACTCTCTAAACTGGTAGATGAGAGAATTTCACTCTTACTTTTGGAGTTTCCTGTCTTTTGGCCTCAAAGGCTGGACTACATCAGCTCTGACAGCTGTGTTACTTTGGTTCTGTTCCCCTTAAATAAAAGAGAAGGGGGAATGATGACAAAATTGCTGATATGACAGAGTGAGTAGTTGGGTGAGAAGAAGTTTCTTATATGTGAGTGCTTGGATAACAAGATATTTAATTGCTGTGACAAACTTCTGGTAAGGTTGAGACAAGGACAGGTCTGGGGAAGGGAGTTAACGTGTGTTGGATGTGTGGGAGGAGTGAAGTGCACCCACCTTGACAGCCAACTTCCCTCTTGGCCAGGAGGACAGGATTTGTCCTTCTAAACCTCTGCTACAGTAGCAGAGAGCAGATTTGTCCTTGGGACAGTGGCTTACCCAGCAGCTAATGACGCGGTTGTGTTACCTGCTGCTGACCGATGTATTGGTGCTCCCCCTGTGTGCAGATCCCCTGTATTTGCCTTTCCATTGACTGATCTTTGTATTTCAAACTACTGTCCCCCAAATCAGCCATTGCAGGTGCTTCTGGAAGTGACAGCATATACATCCCCTTGTCCTTTGGTGTTTGTACCCAGATGCCAACAAAACAGCGACCTCTCACGCAGTTCCTGTTTGTTTTGTATGGGTACGTGTGTAAGCAGGTAATGTGACGTTTATTTTGGACCAGGCTCAGTATTTCAGCTGACAGAAGCAAAACTCTCTGCTTGCTCGTCTTGTGAGCACCTGTTTTGTAGCATTTTCCATGTGAGAGTCGGGCTTGGCTTGATTTCTGGCTGCTGATTTAACAAATGGACAGAAATATTCACTGGCATAATATAAAATAACATAAGACAAATAGAACAGACAACAAGTTGAGTCCATCTCCTTACATTACCACTCATAATGGGTTTGCCTGGCCCACTTTAAAAGCAGCTGTATTGGAGATGCCAAACCCTCTTCGTTTGATCTTCCCTAGTGCTCTGAAATTTTCCTGATTTTTAACCTGAATCCCCCTTGCTGCACTTCAAGGCTGTGATTTCCTAGGTTACCCCCTGGACATAGAGACCATGTTCCTGCTGTCCTATTGTGGACAGACTTATACTTTTCCTTTTGATTTATTTTATTTAGACTAAACAGCCCCCTGAAAGTGAAAGCAGCAGATCAGGGTTTGGTTCCAGCCCTGTACTACATCCGTCTTGCTTTGGACAGGCACAGCCCAAGGACTTTCAATAGCATTTTAAACTTTCAGTAGCATTTTAAACACTGGTGGCGTGAAGTCTGTTCCTGCTGATCCTGCTCGCTTCTACAGCAATATTTGAGTGGTTTTGGTGCTTTTGGACTGCAGAGACGTGGGGTCATAGACACTGCAGCGTGTAAGGTTGTTGGTGCTGGGCCTGAACTGACATCCTGCCATTTGTTCCTGAGCTGTGGGTGCGGAGTCATCCCAGGGACTATCAGTAAATTTTATTCCTAAATGGTGTGAGCGTAGATACTATTTTAACATCTGCAGAAGGAGGAATGCTGCTGTAATTCTCCCACTTGTCATCGGCCTGGGCTGAAGAGATCATACAGTCTTCTGCTGAAGTACATGGAGCAATAGCTGCATTGGAACATTTGATCGTTTTGCATTTGATCATCTCACATTTGATCGTCTCACATTTGATGATCTCGCTGAGGCAAGGATTAAAAAGGAGACGATGCTCCAGTGCTGTGCCCTGGTGGCACGGGGGTCACACCAGCTCCCAAGAACCCGGCGTTTACGATCGCGTTGACATGAAAAACCGTTCTGCTCGCTGTGACGCCTCAACAGCGCCGGAATAGAAACTTGAACCAAATCCGCTTTTTTTTTTTTTTTTTTTTTTAAGTACTTCTTCCCTCCCCGGGCTCGTGCTGCCGGCCCTTCAGCCGGCCCCCTGGGCGGGGGCGGCCCGAAATGGCGGCGGGGGCGGGCCAAGATGGCGGCGGGCGGGCGGTTCTTCTGCACGGCGGGACGCGGCCTCGAGCCCTTCCTGGCCCGGGAGCTGCGAGCGCGGCTCGGAGCCACTGAGGTGAGAAGCGGTCCTCGTTCGCTGCGAGTCCGTGTTGTTTTATATATCGTGCGGTAAAATTAAATATTTCGCGCTGTGTGCGTCAAGGAGATGCTAAGGAGTAAAATCATGACAGGACACCAGGGAGGCGTCGGCTTGTAAAGGCACTAAAAGGCTTTATTTCACGATATCGCGCTCTGAGGGCTGGGCTGACCGACATCTCCGTCCCCTCGCCACCCCCGGTGAGCTGTGCCTTGCCCGGCTCTTCCCGGTGCGAAGGCGAGGCAGGGCACGCGGTGGTGCTGTTGAGCTGCTGGAGTGCTCACAGAAAATATATTTTTTTTTTTTTTTTCCCTTTTTCCTTAAGGTGGACTATGTTGCGGGGAAAGTCTTCTTCACCGCTGACGCGGAGCCGAGCGAACTGAAGAAAATCAAGTCTGGAGAGAGGCTGTTTTTGCTGATCAAGAAACATGGCCCGCTGCCCGTGTCAGGACATAAAGGTACCGCGCAGCCTGTTCCCCTTGTAAAATTAACACTTGATCGATTTCATCACCTGTGGCTCTAACTGAGAAGAATCAACTCTGAAGTTGTGGTTTCTGTTTTTCTTTTTGTTGTTTTTTACCCAACTGGGCTTTTAAATATGTTTTTCTGTGCTGAAAACAACTTAAAAATATTTTAAGTTCATCTTACCAGCTGACATTCTGCTGGCATAGTGCATACGTATATGTGTATAACACCAGTCCTACACCAAAAAAATTAACAAAACTGAAGTCTGATTCTGCACCCCTTGTATGTGTTTTAACAGTGAGTTATTTATTTTTTTTTTAGGTGATGTGGATTTATACGTATTCTGCATCACCTAACTGTTCAGTATGCAGATTTCTTGTGAATTTCAAGTACTTGTGTCATGTTCTCTATCAGTGTTGAAATAAGAATTTCGAATAAGATGGATTTATGCTTGTATGGGGGTAGGATTTTATTTGAAAGATTACAAGAGGCCTTGGACTCTAAGTATCAAATTTAATTATGATTATTAAATTTAAAACGAGAAATAGAAATACTTAAGTGTTTTTCCTTGACCAGAGTCAAGACTTTTTTTATATGAATTGGCCTCTGTATTTTCCTGCTGCTCTTGTCATAGCTAAGTCAACAGGACATCCTACAGGTAGGTGTAAGTTCAGGTGTACATCAGAGGCTTTGTAGGATTGAAGGCAGAGTAATTAATTAAAAAATAAACTTGTGACTTTTATTCTGAGCTGAATCAAAGTGATTCATGTTCATGTCTGCCAATCCTGGAAAGTGTCCTGGATCTCTAATCCTGGACCAAGTGTTTTCCTGGACCAAGAGGAGGACGATATGTTAGGCTGGTGCTCCACCCCTTGGAGTGACTCTGAGGCAGTCTGGTTTTCTAGAGCTGCTGAACTTCTGCAGAATTCAAGCCCTGCAAAAGTTATTCTTGGTTCTGCAAAGCTTGTAATCAGATGGATGTGTGGGTCTTCAGCTGATAGGGTTTGTGGGTGTTGAGAGCTTGGCTGTGTCTGTAATGTATGCTCCTGCAGTTCCTGGATTCACACGTTACCGAGATCTAAACCAAGTCTCTGACAGATGTTCTCGTTCTGTGGGAACATCAAATGCTGAGATTGAACTACTTAACCTGAAACTAGCGTTTTCTTCCAGGGAAAATGCTGCATGAAATCAGAAGTCTTGTCATTGAGGAACCAAAAGATTGGCTGGATGTTATCGCTGCTTGGAAAAACCTCCGTGGTTGCGAGGGGAAAAAAGATGGTGTCTCTCAGGAAAACCCATCACCTTGCAAGAGAAAATCAGAAGAAGAGATGGATGTTGTAACTAAAAGACAGAAAACAGAGCAAGTAAGAGAGATTGTGTCTGAGGAATGTCAAGCAGGAGCTGAAGAGAACGGTGTGGTACCAGACAGGAAGAGCGATGAGGAAGGCCAACCTGAAACCGAGGCTTCTTTAGAAGACTCTTCCAAAAGCAGTGGAGAGAAACCTGTTGAGAATGAGAAGCACGGCTTCAGCTTCCGAGTTTCTTGTCGCTGTAGTGGAGCAATTGCCAAAATACTTACTTCACAGGTATGCTAACGCATCTGTGTTTTCAAAGAATTTAGTGAAAGTGAAAGGAGGCGTGTGGTTTATTTGCAATTTAATATTTATTTTGTATGTTTTGGAATAACAAACTGGTCTAAACTTTTTCTGTATTTTCAAAAAAAATTTTGAAAAAATCATAAAACCTGCATTTACATTAAGCAAGTGGAAATACAAGCGCTGTTATTAATCTTAAGGCATGATTACCCTGAATAGTTTTTCAAATCAATGTCTTTTAATAAGAATATAATAATAAGAGTGGTTGAGAGTCTGAAGAGCAAGCTGTGATTAGTTTGCAGCTACTTGAAGGGCCGTAGCAAGGACAGCGAAGCCATGCTCCTCTCAGTTGAGGCAGACAGCGTAACAAGGGGCAAAAGCCAGAATCTGCAGCTTGGAAGGACGCTCTTTTGGGTATCATGAAGAACTACCCAGAAGGGTGGTGCAGCCCTGGGACACATCCTGGAGGGTAAATCTTGGTCCTTGGGCTGTCAGCACTCAGCCTTGAAGAGCCCCAACCATTCTGAGAGAGGTGGTGTAGAGATCTCTAGAGACCCCTTCTATCCAACACTGTTCTCATCTGCATTGTATTTTTACCATGAAGAAATGGGAAGAAATGTGTAGCTGTAGTTTATTTAGGTTTCTAAGTTGAAAATAACAAGAGTTAGATTTTTTTTTTTTTCCTCTCTATTAAAGCTGGTATCTTGAGAAGATGGGACACATGAGCCTGCCAACACCAGTGTTTGTTTAAATTGATGCTGTGCCTTTGAATTCTTATGCTGAAGGTACAACTTCCCAGAGGTGATAAAACATTAAAGCTGAGAGAGTTGCAGTTACGCATTGACAGGTTTTCCTTTGGGTGATCTAATTTACAGCCATCAGAAATACTTAGCATGCGATACATAGTTATAAAATGACTACAGCTGTTTGTTTTACCTTGGGTAGGACTTGAACTTCAGCCTCCCACACTCCAGGTGAGCAATAGTCATGTTATCCTGAGGTGTGTTTGCTATGTTTCTATCACTCTGTCCTGGTTCACCTCTTCTGGTCTTTGTATAAATTGTTCTCTAGCAATAAAGAAAGAGTCTTTCTTTCCCAAGGTAGTTAGAAGGGTTGTGTAATCAAGGATGTGATCTGTAGTTTTCTTAATTCATTTATTTTTATTGCCTGTTTGTGGTCTTTCCCTTCACAGGAGATCGGAAGAGCGATTGGCATAGCGCTCATGAAGCAGTTTAGATGGCGAGCTGATCTGCGGAACCCCGATCTAGAGGTAGTGGCACCTGTCTGCCAGGTGGCCTGTTGTTACTTCCAGAATTATCCCAAAATTTATTTATTTATTTATATGTGTCTGCCTTCCACATAAAACACTCCTTCATGTCACTACTTTTTCTAGAAAAAAAAAAAAAATGAGTGCGAGGATACAGTGAACAATCGTCTGCTTAGAGTAAATGGTTTTATAGTTAAAAATATCAAGAAAATGCTTCCTGGAGAAGTTTAAGTGCTAGTGGATGGATCCCCAACTGACAAATCCCTTCCTAGTTCAAATCTTAAATCATCTTTAAACTGGCATTCAGACTATCAAGTGCGATTTCTTCCAAATAATCATAAATTTGTAGAGCATGTGTTTTTGTTCTTAAATCGTATGATCCGAAGTTCATAGATATATCTTCTCTGTCTGGTTTAAATGAGTTTAAGCTACTGTCATCTCAAGTTGAGAGATTTTAATGTTATTTTTTCCCTCTTTCAGATCTTTGTACATCTTAATGACATTCACTCAGCCGTGGGGATTCCTCTTTTCAGGTAGGCATTCTCATCACCAGGTCTGTTTTGGAAGTACCAGAACAGGCATAATTCCTAAATAGTCTTGCTCTCCACTGTATTTATCTTCTGGATTAATATTCACTGGACTGTTGCATTCGTCTTGTGGTCTGTCTGAAGTTAACCTGAGCACATATTCCAGACTTTGCAGTGAGTGGCTAAAAGCAGGCTGTGGCTTCTGATTATTTACAGATCTGGGAAGTTCAGTTCTTTGGGTATTTTATATTATGTAGGGTTTTCTATGTTGTTGTAACATTATCTTACATTGTTTTTGCTGTCTACAGTCTTCCATTGGCAAACAGAGAGTATATCAAAACAGCAGGACTGCGGTCAACAATTGCGTGGGCCATGGCATCTCTGGCTGAAATCAGTGTAAGTGAATGTTCATGGCAAAGGTGGAGAGTCCTGAGTGAGTCCTTTGAAGCAGTGTGGTGATTTTAATTCTTCATGCTTTAATCCACATGGACAGAGCTGGAAATACTTGTGTGGTTAGAGTGCGCTGTCACCTGGTGTTCAACCTCATATCTTCTTTAGTCCAAGGGCCTTCTAAGGATAGCTATTACTTTTTGTACAGATACATGGTAAAATTGCAGGGGTTTTGTCACTGTCCAGATGTTGAAGCTTGTTTGGGGTTGTTCTCCCAAGTCAAAACAGAAGCCAGTGTAATGTTTTCCACAGCTTAATTTGATACCAGTATCTGTCTGCAGTCTAATAAAGCCATTTATGCTTTTTTGTGATATTGTCATACTTCTGTAATATATCATCTCCAAGTATGGCCTGATACCAAAGTGAGTGACTGTTTTTACCTGCACTAGATTCAATGGGCCTGTGCAGGTGATCAGTCTGTGACTGAGTTTGCTTTGTGTTGAGGGAGGAGTCTATCTTGTTTGGGATGCAGTAACCCCTTTCTTTTTGTAGGCGGGTGACTTTGTGCTAGATCCCATGTGTGGGCTGGGAACAATTCTGCTGGAAGCTGCCACAGAGTGGCCCGTAAGTATCGCAGTCGTAACAGGTAGGAGCTTGCCAAGATTTCTTGTAGTTGTGCCAAGAAAAAACATCAATCTGTGCCACAGTTATAATAATGTCCATTAATGGAATGCTGAAACCAAAATGATCTTGATAGACAGTTGTTAAAAGTGCTTTAGTTCAGACATTGCTCCACAGGAATGTAAAATAAAAATCCTACGTACCTGTGTGAGTGGGTGCTGGGAGCTCTGTATCGATAGTGCGGGGTTTGTGTGAGGCAACCTTGGGATTTCTTTTAAAATGCCTGAGCTTATCCTGGAAGTGGAGGTGTCAGTGTGGCAGTACAGTGAATTTTCAGTATTAGAAAACTTTTAGGCAGTGAGACTGTTTGTAGATAGCTGGGATCTTCTGTGAGGACATAGCCTCAATGTTTCTGTGAAATAAAGGTGTCTTGAGTAGCCCAGAACACGAAAGGAGTGAAGATAGCATGAAATTTCCCATTGCTCTGTTGTCTTAATCTATGGATTGCTCAGTGTAATAGCAGTAGATCTCAAAGCAAGTGGTTTGTCTTAAAAGAGCTGTGCAACGAGGCAATTTTGTGAAGGTTTTATTAAATTAATACATGTGTTTAACTATTTTTTTTCTTTTTCTCTGACCAGGAAGCCTGCTACTGGGGCACAGATATAAGTGATTCACAATTAGAGGGTGCAGGTGTGAATATTAAGACTGCAGGTTTGGTGGATAAGATTGAGTTACTTAAAGCTTCTGTGAAAGGTAAGCCTGTAAGCTTTCAGAGTGAGGCATGTTTCAAGTCTTCTGTGGTTATACGGGTAGCGTAGGTACTCTTGAGGTGGTCTGTAATAGAGCTAACTCTAAATAAATAGCTGGCTGGTGACCGCGTAATTTTGTTCTCTCTCCTTCTGAACTTTGGCAAGAATAAGCTCGGCATAAGACAATGAAAACAACAATTTTCAGGCTTGGGCAGTAACTCTGTCTTAATGTTAAATTTGCAACCACAAAATGGTCCAAGAAGCATCTCCAGCCAGGTCGGGTAAGGCTGGCATAGAATCACAGCAGGGTTTAGGTTGGGAAGGACTGCTGGAGGTCTTGGGTTTGTTAATCTGCTTGGAGCAGGGCTAACCCTGAAGTGGGGTTCAGGTGGCTCACCTTATCCAGTCAAGTTCTGAGCATCCTGAGGGATGAAAACCCCGCGATCTTTTCCTTTCACGTGCTGGTTTTACTGGGGCCAAGCCAGCCTGGTGCGTGGCTGATCTTCACCACCACCAGGGTGCACTGCTGTGCCGTGGTCAAAACACAAAATACTCCCAGGACGCAGCAACGTCGCGGAAATACTTCAAAGACACGAGTTCCAACGGAATCCAAGTGATTCTGGCTGAAAGTTAAGTAGATTCTTGGGGAAAAAAGAGGGGGTGGAGGGGAATTTAACATGTGGCTCCTTGCCATTAATGTGTGTTGGTTTGAACATCTGTGCTAAGCAAAATGCTTGCGAGCTCAGCTCTTCGGTTGCATTTTGCTTGTGAAGGTTTACTTGTGCTGAGAAGCAGCAGCTTGGAACCGTGCAGTGCCCTGCTAGGAGATTCTTGCTGTTGGGGCGAGCACAGCACCAGTAACAGGGAACATCACAAGCTGAACCATGCTCTTAAGGGTTTGTCTGTACCCAGTCTGCATTGGGTTGGTAGCTTTGTGGTGGTGTTGGTGAGGACAAACAGAGGAGGAGCTGTGAATCTGGGTGTGCAACCTGTGAAAGAGCTGGCAGGTGCTTTGGTAAGGTGAAGGATGCGATGGCTGCTGTTGGATTTTCAGATAGATGTCAAGATCTCCCTTTATTCTGCAGCGTTGCCATTGCCTTCAGAAAGCTTTGACGCCGTGGTTTCGGATATTCCATTCGGGAAGAAGTTCAAGATCACAAAAGACGTCCGATTCCTGCCAGATACTCTCCAGGAGATGGAGAGGTACGCGCGGCCTTTGTTGTAAACATAACGATGGTTTGTGATCTCGAGCGTTCAGTCAGCTCCAGGTTTGCTTTATTCGAAACACTCTCCAGCTCTGTAATCTGATGCTGTGCAGGCTGTAAAGTCGGAGTCCTTCACTCGTCGGTTAGTGGCTGTTGTGACTTGTCTCGCGAGCTGATGGGAGTGCAAGCCAGCAAGGAATGAGCTTGTTGGCTGAACCACACAGAAATATTCTTTCCACAGCACGCTGGTGAGAGAAAGAAGAGAGAGAAGAGGGTAACCTAGCCAAACTGAAGGCGTAGATAGGCAAATAAAGCAATAATCCTTCCTCAGTTGAGGTCTGCGTAAAATCACAGGCTTTCATTTTGGGTGCACAACTGAGCTTTTACCAGCCTGCCTCGGCAGGAGGGATCTCAGACGGGAAGATGGTGAAAGGCATTTTCCTTTCTGGCAGTGTCCTGCAATAATCCAGCTAGCCACCTGGTCATCTTTTAGATGTCTCCTTTCATATCTCACTCTGTCATTTTGTGGCAGAGTGAAACCAAGCTAATAGCAGGCTGCCTCTAACGGGTGCTTCAAAAACTATCTGTCTCCTTCTTTAATTCCTTTGCTGAAAACAAACCCTTTCTGCAGGACCGGACTTCAGTGGGTGTTGATCACACTCAGGGCAGGAATGTGGCGAGGAGATGGTGAAGGAGGTTACATAGCTCCCCAGAATGGCAGGGTAATCTTACGCTGACCATCCCTCCTCTTGTCTTTGTTTGACATTCTTATTTTCTGGTCTCATTTATTCTGTTGGGTCGTCCTAAGCAAAATATCTCCTTGGGAAGGTGGAGGTGAGGCAGGGGCTGTTATCACGAGACTCCCACCAGTAAGACCGTTCGATGCACTTGCTGTGAGCACAGCCAGGATAGTCTTTTTTTTCCCTTCTCAAAGCCAAGTGTAGCATTTCCTCCTGTGCTAAGAAAAAACGAGTTACACACAATGGTGAACTTTCCTTGGTTTCCTGTGTTTGAGAGACTTCAAGGATCAGTGCAGCGTGGAAAGGATGGACCTTTTAAAGCTTTCAAAGGGAAAGGCCAACGTCAGAATTGCCTTACCAATGTGAAAAGCTCTCTTTTGCTGTGATGGGAAGCTGTTCCTGTGCATGCTGGTGGAGGCTCAGGGCTTGCTCCTCATTGTGAGGCTCAAAAATGGGTTTTGAAGCTGGTTGTGCCCCTGGTTCCTTGGTACAACATGAAAAGCAAAAAAGCTGAGTCCATCCTCAGTGCTCAACAAATAGAGAACTCCTGAGGTCAGAAATGTTTGGAAGTCAATAAAGGGCCCATTTTTCCCAATCAGCAAGAGGTATAAAGATGGGGAATTTAAATTCCCTTTGGGAATGTAGCTTACTGAGTTGAGCCATTACATTTAACATGCTCAGGTGTGATCCTGCGTGCAGTTGGCACCTGAAGTATCGCTGTTGTCAAGTTGTGCACAGATAAATGAACCCAGGCAGGACGAACACCTAACCTTTATTTTTTTTTTCCTGCAATTGCCAGAGTACTTCGTGTTGGAGGGACCGTTGTGTTGCTCTTGAGTCAAGATCTCCATAAGCGCATGGACAGCATTACCAAGAGTGGTGAAAACCAATCTCCTAACACCAGTTCTGATGGTGCAGGGGAAACGACCGCTGTGGAGACCTCGAGTAGTGACGGGAATTCTTCCTCCGTGGTGAAAGGTGTTGAAGAAGCCTTTCTCAGCAGCAGACAGCCACGTTTTGGGTCGCTGGTGCTGGATGGCGTCTATGAAGTTAGCCTTGGCAAGACGGTTGCTTTCATATACAAATACAGGAAGGTCTCTGCTGCTGGGAATTAGTCGCTTAGGTGCGCTGCCTAAGGTGTACCTGAGTCCTGATATACTTGAAAGCAGCGTGGCAGTGAACTGGTGGAACCCTGCTGATCCCAACCCTGTGCCATTTGTTGGCTCACCTCACTTCGTGTGAACTATGCTGTTGCTTTTTCTCTTCAGTTTTTAGGAGAGGTGGAAGACACCAGCTAGAGCTTCAAACGTTTTTAACATAAAATAGTGTCACGAGGAAGAGTCCTCAAATCCTTGCTTAGGCAAAGCCTCCTAATATCATGAGGAGTTTATTCAGGAGAAAAAGACTTGACTTGCCGTACTGCAAATATTACATGTAATATTCCATGTAAATGGTTTTTCACCTTCAGCAATGTTTTTCAGAAGCACTTGTGAACAAGTCTCCAACTCTTCTTGAGGACCTGACGGAGGGCTTTCCTATGTCTCTTGCAGTCTTGTATCACTTTAAAGGTAGTTTGTGATCAATCTGAAATGTCGCTATTCGGATATTTTTTGAGTGAACAATAAATTATTTTTGTATTAATTCCTTGTGGAGTTAGCATGTGTCAATCGGGTGAGCTTTAGCTTTTTAGTGTGAAGACTTCTTTCTATAAAAACAGTGCTTTTCCTTGCTTGCTAGTTCTGCTTGAAGGGCACAGTGTGGCAGAAGGAAAAACTTGCAGAGTGAACAATTAGAGTTGACTTCTGTCTGCGGAGAATCATATGGAAAAATTTTCCTGAAAAGGGAGAGGTCTTAATTCTTTCAGTCTATGCTAAAGGTATTTTGGGGGTGATAGTCTAATTCAAAGCTTTCCCAGGGTTGCTGAGCTGACAGTGAAGTATTTCTGTAGAGAATTATTGTAAATTGCTTTCAGATGGTATTTTGGATGAGCACTTGCAACTTGGCAAGCTGGGATGGACTCATGCATTGTGTTCCTCTGCTGTGAGGAGTATGGAGATACAATTAGAAGTGTCTGTCTGGGTTTTCTATGTTTTTTTTTCTTCTTCTGCTACATTGGCTGGGAAAGGGAAAAAAACCTGACTTTTCATGGTTAATTGCACTTCAGGAGAGTAAATCTCAGTGCTGTTGAGAGCTGCTTGTGCAGCTCGTGTCTTGTCTCGGCTTGAACCTCCCAGCCTGGCTGAATGCATGGGGTTATGTTACCCGTGATGAGCTCTGCTCATCTCCTCGAACGCTGTGAGGTTCTGCTTCCTAAGTTGGCTGTGGCCCCTCTGGGTGGAGGTTCTGCCTTCTACCATGACAGCCACCCCCAGTTCAGCATCACTCATAGATATTTGTGCTCTTCACCCAAGGTGGAAACAAAATTTTTTTGTTAAACCTTCTCGGTGTTACGTTAGATGCATAAACCATTTTGAGAGTGTATTTCTGCACTCTGCTTATGACAAGACAAACATGCAAGCAGGTAAGATCTGGCTCTAGCAGAACCTGGCAGTGTTTGCTGAGAAACTGCTCTGTGCTCAGTGGCACGGCCAGGCACAGAGACGTGGGCAAGACGAGCTCCAAAGCTGTGCTTAGTGCTGACGCTGGTTTGTCTTGTCATTGCTTCCTGGTATCTGGATTGCTCTCAGACCAATTTTCTGACCTTGTTGGGTGTTAGTCTCCTTTATATGGCTCTGTTTCTTCTCCTAATTTCCACTGACTTTTTCTGGTATCGTTTAATTGATGGTTCTTGCATTAAGCTGATGCTCTCTGTTCTACCACTCTTCTCTTTCACTTCCTCTTCTTTCCTCTCCCACCTGTTTGTTCTTCAAGCAACCTTTCCTTCTCTCACTTTTCCCTTCTTCACTTCCAAACCCTGTGCTTACAATATTCACCCCTATTACTGCTTTTTGTTTTCATCTTGTACTACCAGCCTGACTGCTTCTCTGAGTGCTCAGCTCCTTCAGCAGCATCTGCTCAGTTCCTGACAGCCTGTGCCCCTGCGAGGCAGCCTGAGGGACCTTCTGGGTTTCCAGCCAGCTCTTTCCTGTGCCCAGCAGGTGTGAAACACCTCTTCAGCAACAAATGTGTGGATGCTGTGTATCCAGGACAACGCTGGCTCTTAGGTGGTGGCAGAGGGATAGCAGTTTGGGATGAGTTGTGACAGATGCATCAATGTAGCACCAAAGTCCCTTAATTATGAGGACTTGCACTGTCAGCTTGAATGATGCCTGACAGATTAGCGTAGTGATCTCATCAGGTAACTTGCATGTCACTTCTGTCAAGCACTAAAGAACACAAGGCTGCTCCTCTTCTAGCACCCACTGCCTCTCTGTTGCTGCGAGAAGCTTCTTTGCCCAGACAGAGAGGTTTTCGGGGGCTCTGACTTCCTGCTGCTTTGCTTGGTATAAGCGCCAGGCTGTAACCCTTCTGGTTTATGAACTCTCTCTGCTTTGCAAGAGTGACCATTTCCAAGCTATGAAACTGCAGTTGCTGCAAATGATTTTGACAGAGGAGGGTATTTTACTAGATGTTGTAGCTTGACAAAGAGCCTAACACCTCAGAAGCAGGGACAGGAATGGTTTAATCCTCCTCACAGCGTGGCTTGGGTGCCCAGGATGGAAACCTTGGTTATTTACAAATTACACGGGACCTTCATGTACAAAGGTTACACAAGCACATGCTGGTTTAAAAGAAAAAGGTGTGTTTGGGCATTCAGAAGAGAAGGGGGGCACCAAAGCCTTCCTTGAAAATCAAATGCAAAAGGTACGGAATCATATAATTATGCATGATGCCCTGGGGAGAAAGAAGTGTAATCCTGTCTAGGATTTATTTGGCAACAGTGGCTTTCCTTTGATTCCTTTATGAACAGACCCTTTAAAAATTAGAAATAGCCCTAAATTCTTACAGCAGCTTTCTTACCCCTTTAGCCTGCTGCTGCAGATGTCGTGCTCCTCACAGATGTAGCGTGTTGAGCTGAAGCATCTGATTCTGTGCCATCTCTGTCCTCTGAGAGCTGTCTCCTTTTCTAATCTCTGCTGGGCAGCGTGGGACAACAGCTTGCTGAACCGGTAAAACGCGATAGTCGGATTTTGAAGAATCAGGCTTTTGTGCTTGGAATCCAGAATTTCATTTTCCCTTTGCTTCTGTTTCTTTTAGTAAGTCCTGGGGATGTTTTTCAGCCATCACTGGATGGTGTTGGCAGTGGGCGAGCAGTCACACAGAGGATTCTCTGGTGGACTTCAGCTGCATCATCTTGCTCCTGCTAATGAAAGAGTTAGCTGTGCAAAGACACCTGCCTGCTGCTATAAATCCCCGACTGCACCAGGCCCAAAATACAGAGCAGCTGTATCCATATTCTGTGTCATCAGGAAGGCTGTAGATGAACTGGGGGAAGTAGTTCAGGTCATCTGCAGTGCTGGCTGCATGAGGGCGCAGAGATACGGTGCAAAATATGCTTGCAAATGAAATAATGGTATTGGTATTTGGGGATGTAGCGTAGCGTGAATAACTAAATAAATGTTAAGCCTTACTAATCAAATAACTTGCACCCAGCTTTGTTGGTATAAGTTATCTCGGGTAGCACACAGGTTATAATTACTGTTATTCACGGAGTTCCATTGTGTTGTTACCCAATGACGCAAGACTAAGCTGTAGCTCTGTGGCTGTGAGTTATAATCGGTTAACTTCTTGGTTTCTACTTTTAAGACTGGAGGAGTCTCCTGTGTGACTTCAGTCAAGCCTGCCCTTGCAAACCAGGCGAAGTACCCAAAGCTTCCACCTGTGATCAAACCTGGTCCAAGGGGCAAAATCGGATCGAGCAAGCTGGAGCTGTGGTGTGGAATCCCCTCTGCAGGAGCAGAGCCTGCTGCGTGCCTCAGGGGAGCCAGGAATTTTTTTTTTTTTTTTTTTTTTTTTTTTTTTGCATGTGCTGCACGTAATCTGATCTGGAGGTTATAGAGCAGGTAATCTACCGTTGTGGGTGGCCCTCGGCAGCCTCCCACGGGGTATCTCTGCACAGAACCACTGGGGCTAAGTCAGTCCCCAGCTGTCTGCAGGCACCCGTCTCCCTGCCTCGGGTTTCTCTCGGGTCACTCTTCATTAGGCATTTTTCATTAGGCTATGTTTTTCATTAGGCAGCTAAATTAGCCATGCACAATGAGCCTTTCCTCAGGCCTGTGCTTCCCAAACTCCAAAAAAAAATAAATAAATAAAAGTATGCTGTGCATTACAACTACTGAAATCAAAGTATTTCCTTTGGCATGAGAGAAAGCATTGTACATAGCATTGTGAGTTGGGATGGTTAAAACTTGCATTGGTTTCTTGTTGGGGGATTTTACCTTTTCTTCTTTAAACAACCTTTAACTTCACAACTAAGATTTTTGTGAAAGTGTTCCCCTTTCCTATTTCAGCATTAAGTATTTAGTACAACAGCAAGGACTGCAAGCTGCAGACTGTTCTGCTCTGGAGAAGAGAGATCATTTCATACGTAAAGGGGAGGGAATGGTTGTTTTGCCCCTATGGTCCTGTCCTGCTGCTGCATGAGGCCTAAAATACATTTCAGTTTTGTTCTTTTTTTTTTAATTACTGGTTATTCCACTTGTACAAGTGAATGACTCGCTTCACGCAAGGCACAATAACTGGAGATGAGAAGGAAAGGCGTGCTCCACTTACTGGTGTTGCACGGTGCCTACCCAAGGGAAACCTGATGAAGTCTTCACCTGTAATTAGCTCGCTAGAACGCAGCATTACCATTACCTGTCATCAGGAACAGACAACCTGTGACGTGCTGGGTGAGGCTTTTCTCCCAAAAGAAGCTGACTGCGGCCACAATGCACCTGCAGAAAACAGCTGCAGCCGTGCCCAGGAAACTTCTCAAGTCTGTTGCCACCAAAACTGAGAAATAAAAGGTGGTTGTTACTGCGGACGTTCCTTTCCTCACAGCAAAAAGGGGAGGGATGCTTAGAAAACAGGCACGAGCACAGCTGGCCTGTGCCAGGCAGACCCACAGTAGGAGGTAACCCCAGACCTACAACCACCTGTAAATAGAAAGTGATCTCGCCATGATCAAACCAGTGAAGCTGGTGGTTTTGTAGCTGTGCTGTGAACTTCGCAGTATTACACGACTCATTTAATCATACGGCTTTGGCCATGTAAGATTCAGGATGTGGGTGCAGCAGGGATTTATGCAGACACACCGTGATACACTTTGTTCTCTATTTCCTCCTAGAGTTAAATTTAAAGTAAGTTAGACAGACAGAAATGCTCCAGTTTCTAAATGCCTGGGAGTTTCCATTCAGACAGGTTCTGCCATAATTGTTTAGCGTGTAGCTTCTGACGTCAGCTCCTAAAACATCTGCTGCTGGATGTCCTCCAGAGACACCAGAAAGCACATTTCCAACCCAAGGTCCACAGACTCTTGCAGAAGCTAGGGGAAAGGCAACCAGCTTCCATTCAACAAGCTTAAAAACATTTGTGTGTGTCCCATAAGTAGAAATGAGGATGAGCACTGCTGATGGTGGGGCCCCGCTGGGACCCTGCCTCCTCAGTGTCTCATTTCTGCCTTTTTCATGTGAAATGGAGAGCGCGGGCTGTGCTGATCACTTATGGAGCAGATGCCATTTGTTCTGCTGGATCATCTTCGTCAGGTTGATGAGGATGTTATGTAAGTGTTTTGGCTGGGAGAAGTGGTACTCGATGGAGCTGCATTTCTGAGTGATGCCTGCCAGAGAGGAAGGTGGAGGTGTTCCCAAACCAGGCACCAAAATAGTACTGGTCCCCCTGCTACTGGTGCTCACCCTTGTCGTACACCTTTGTACTTCCCATCCCTTTGACACATGATCACTCCTGCCCACTCTTTTTATCTGTCCTGTTCATCCCAATCTCCCACATCCAGAGGCAACTAGGCCCTCGAAATAGCCTCGCTCTCTGTGCCTCCTTTGGGGCATGAAGGCTTCAGATCCAAGTGGTGGATGAATGGATGGGCTGTGAGCACACCCAGCCCCAGTCAGGTATCTTCTGTGGCTGCAGGGAGGGCTGGTGACCCCTGGGGGCACCACAGTGATTCAAGTGGGGGATCTCTTAATGTAAGAGCTGTTTCCGTGTCTCCTGGTGTGTGTGAGCTTGGCTGAAGCTGGTGGGCACTGAAGAAGGTTCTCCTCTTCCATCTAAGAGTGTGTCCAGAGAGGGGTTAGAGAGCTGGTGAAGGGCCTGGAGCATGAGTCCTGTGAGGGGCAGCTGAGGGAGTTGGGGGAGTTTGGTCTGGGGAAGAGGAGGTTCAGGGGAGACCTCATTGCTCTCTGCAACTGCCTGAAGGGAAGGTGTGGGGAGCTGGGGGTCGGCCTTTTTTCACAGGTAACCAGTGATAGGACCAGAGGGAACAGCCTCCAGTTGCACCAGTGCTTTAGGTTGGAAACGAGGAGACATTTCTCCTCAGAAATTGCCAGGCGTTGGGATGGGTTGCCCAGGGAGGTGGTGGAGCCACCATCCCTGGGGGGGGGGGGGGCGTTCAAGGAAAGGCTGGACGTGGTGCTTGGGGACATGTTTCAGTGGGTGACGGTGGTGCTAGGGGAATAGTTCGACCAGACGACCTGGGAGGGCTCCCCCAACCCCATGGCGGGCTGATAGCTCCCCTTAAAACCCCTCACGCAGCGCCCCCCTCAGTAACCCCCCATTTCGCCAACGCATGCGCCTCATGGCGGGGCGGAGCGGGGCGGCTCGAGGCGGGGCAGCAGCGCGCAGGCGCGGTGTGGCGGCGCGGCGCCATGTTGCCTGAGCGGGGCAGGGGGCGGCGGTGAGCGCTGCGCGCCGGGCACCTCCCTCCGCCCTCACCCCCCCCTCTCCCCCTTCCCCTTCCCCCGGTCCCCTCCCGGGACCCTCCCCGGCACCATGAGCGGCGGTGGCGGCGGCCGGGTGTGCGACCTGTCCCGGCGTAACCCCCAGGAGGACTTCGAGCTCATCCAGCGCATCGGCAGCGGCACCTACGGCGACGTCTACAAGGTAGCGGGGCGGGGGGGGGGGGGGGGGGGGGGGGGGAAGACGTTAAAGTCCGTGTTAATTTTTGGGGTGGCCGTTGGTGAGCGTTGTCCTGGTGGCTGTCACCGTCCCCGTCCCCTCAGGGGGGTCCCTGAGGCAGCCTCCCCCCCCCCCCCCTCCCCCTGAGTCCCTTTTACCTGGGAGACGTCTGCCCAGAAATGAGCAGCTGCTGTCACGATAATCCTTTATTTTACCTCAAAATGCTGCTTGTACACCTCCAAAAGGTGAGGCTGGGCAACCTGTGGTGTCAGGAGAGGCATTGCTGAGGCTGCCTGGCGTCAGCTCCCTCCTTAACGCCAACCCCACAAACGCAGGAAAAGCAGAGCTAAACTAAATCACCCCGACATAACTTAATCTTTATTATTTTCCTCATATTCTCTGCTTTCCACTTGCCGGTGGTGCACCTGGGGTGAACCCTTGGCAGAGAGGACACGGCTCCCCGGGGTGCCGGGGCAGAGGGGAGGATCGAGGCTGGCCGCCTGTGCAATCCCTCGGCAGCCTTGCCTCAACCGGGTGCTCCCCGGCTGCCTCTGGTTTTGTCATCCCAGGTGGTTTGCTTCAGGAGATGTCTCTGCGTAGGCAGGGCTGTGACAAAAGGTTTGGAGGTGTCCCACAATTTGAGGTTCCGCTGTGTGTAAAAGAAGTACCGACTTTACCTCTGATGTGAAGTGAATGTGCCCAGCACGAAACCTTGCTTGGGTTGGGGCAATTTTGGTTTAAGCTCGGCTCGTTTGAATACTGGAAGCTTCAGGACCTCAATCCTCTTGTTGTTGTGCCCTTTGAGCACTAACTCCCTACTTTATTAATTCCTTAACTGAAAAGATTTATTGTGTTGCTTTCCCTACCTTGCCAGCTTGCTCAGAGTATTTGTGTACGATGCTGCTGTTCTAATTACCCACGTCTGCTTGCTCCGCTCTCCGGCTCTTGTTTTTCTGCAGGCTGTTGTCTCGATGTTCTCAGCTTTCTTGCGGTTTAAAGCTGGCCTGTTGACTCTGTGCTGCCTTATTGATCACATCTTCTCAGTGCTCCGCGTGTGACTTTGATGGATACGAGTTAACTGTCGTCCGTGTTCACAGCTTAATTTTCAGGACGTTACCTCTAACCACAGGGCGAGTGTCTCCATTTGCAGTACCAGTATACATAGCAAACCTGGTCATTTCCCATGCCATTGACAAGGTTTTCTCGGTGGTTATCGTACTTTAGTTGCTGTCACCTTCAGTTCGCTGCTCATTTGTCATTTATAACTTATTGGGGACATACAGCTCATGTCTGCATGTGGCAGCTGAGATGGAAGGAAATATATTGGAACAACGATACGCTAGGCCAGCATTATAGTTATTTACTTCTTGATGAAAGAGAGAGCAGCACTTCCTAGCTTTCTGATCGGGTTCCGGGCAGCGTAGGGAAAATGGGATGTGCTTTTCTCCTGGGTGAATTACTGCGTGTTTCATTTTGAGGCAAGGTGTTGCCCAAGGTGCCTTCAAAGCGGAGCGTGAAATTAGCCTGAAAATAATAATGCAAGCTGGTTGCTGGTAATGTCACAAAGAGGAAGTAATGCAGCCGTATGTGTCATCTGCATGTGAGCTTTATCCTAAATTTGCGAGGAGTTTAATGAAACCCTTTTGATTTGCTTCATCCTATCTTCCCTAGCTGAACTTGTAGTTGATGAAATAATTGGGTGAAGCTGAGATTAGCTGTGTGAACGTGGCACTCATCGGTGGTGGGATTTCAGCAGCTCTGATCCAAGCACTGGATGTACTTTGGCAGCTTCAAACTATTCTCTGTAACTTGTATTTTTGCACCCTGAACAGGGAGAGAGCCTTGTAGGGAGGCATTTCTGCTGTTGGTAGGTAGGGATTATTGCCTTAGTAAGATGACAATCTTGTTATGTTGACATTCTTACTAAACGCTGACCTTTCTGTAACCTGCTTTCCTGGCAAAGTTTGGAGGAGCTGAAAGCTGAGCAGACTGGCATCTACTTCCTTGATCCTTTTTCGTTGAACTGTGCTACAGCAGTGCGTGGGCCTACGATTATCTAGGTGAAACGCGTGATCTGCTGAAAAAAATAAAACAGGTAGAGTATCTACTCTGAAGGTTTCTGATTTTAAACTCAGAGTGGGTGGTGTGGACTGAACGAAGGAATTTCAGTGGGAATGAGGATGTGTGTCGGGTTGTTACCGCCCCACTGGCAGGAGTCCCGCTGTTTGGATGGCACCTGGAAACGTGCTGGTGCACGGCAAGTAGTAGATTTTGGACTTAAAACAACGTTTTGTAGTTATCCGCCCTCCCACCCAAATTCAGGTTTCAAAGAGGACTTGGAGAAGGTGATAGTGAGTTCATAGTAAGAAAAGTAACGGGGAGCTTCATCGTGTGGTTAGTTCTTTATCAGATACGCATAGCCAACAATATCTCTTCTAACCAGCACGAGTTCACTGTGGGAGATGAAGTTTTACCTGGATTCCTGAGTGATTAGTGCATTGTAGGGACATAATCACAGGACACAATGCAGTTTTTCAGTGAGGGTCTGGAAGAGACCTAAAAAACTTTCTTTTTTTAAGTTTTCAGAGAAGATATGTTACCATGACAGACAGGTAAAACACTAACATTACAAAGCTCTCATTAGGTGCCTAAGTAAAACATAGGACTGAAAATCTATTCTCTTGTCAACAGCTGTCTCCTGTCAGGATTGGTAAAAGAAGTCTGCAGTGAAATCAAGTTAATACCTTGGAGTTGGTGCATTTGTAACATACATAGCACAGCTGATCTGCTAATAGAGCTTTCTTGGAGCTGAGTAGTCTTTAGTTTCGCTTATCACATTTTCACTTTTCTCGTTTTGTTTCCTATGTCTCAGTAAACTCCCTTGTCAAGTAATTTAGCTTCCTATGCAATCTGGCTTAGAGACTGGCAGCATAATTACTTTTCTGATTGCAGGTACGTGTCAGCAAAATGCTTGATTTTCATCTTCTGTTTCTGATGAATTTTTTCAGCTGAAGTGAGACCTGCAAGAAAGGGTGAAAGCTTGTTCTGCTGCCAAACCAGTCATTTCTGCCTGCTGTGTTTGTGTTTCCCTGTGAAGCACTGTTCCATCGCGTGGCACGGTCAGCATAATGTAAAAGAGGGTTTGGACTTTTCATTTGTGAAACAAGTGCTATCTGACCCTGCTCAGTTGGAGGAAATACTTCTGGTATTAAATGAGGCAGTTGCTTAATTACTGCTTTTTATTTCATCTCCGACTTTGAAATATTTTTATGTCTTGATATGAAAATGCCAATTTAATCACCCCTGTACCCAAGCCCTCTGTAATTTATGATATGCTTTTTGGTCTGGAAGTGCCATGTGCAGTGTTGGCTATGCTAATAATTTAAATCACTGTGCTGTAAATTGCTGATTTGCTCCTACCCTAACACCTTCCTGTTTGGCGGTAACTGCATTTGAAGTGTATTCCAAGGCAATTTCAGGTCCGTTTCATTTGTCCATATCATTCATTTTTATCACAGCATATCTTAAAAAAAAAAAATAACAACATAAACAGCTTCATTTGCCATCTTACAGGGTAGACCTTGCCACAGTTTTTCAGCATCTTATAAAAGGAAGGACCTTTCTTTCCCTTTTGCTGAAGCCCATGTATTTATGAGGCTCAGCGAGGCTGTTTCTGCAAAGGTATCAGTTATATCGTGGCTGTGTTACTTCAGCTATTTGTGTTATTTCTGGTTTCAGTGAGCTGGCAGATGAAGACGCAGAAATTTGTAGTGCTCACTCTGTTTGATGTCTCCTTTTAAACTGAGCCTGATTTGCTGCTCTCCAGTCCTTTGGCCTGGGTGTTTGTAGGGAGAGCAGTCGTGTGTTTACCAGCTCAGCTGCTGCACACTGAAACTCTCAGATTCTGTGAGTGTCTCTAGGAAATGCTTGAAGACTTGTTCTGCTTTCTGCTATCAACTTTGTTTCAGACTCTCTGTTTTTTGAGAGCTCCTCTGTGGTGCTTGAAGGGAATATGTCCACACTAGATTAACCTGAGGAGCCTTCCATTTTGCAGAGTCACACGCACAGTTCGTTTCTCTCACGTGGCTGAGTGCCCTTGCTTCTCTTGCCCGGGGTGATGCAGTAAGCTATCAATTCTTGTACGTCTCCTCTCCTGCGATATTTAAACTGTGACTTTCAGTTGTGTGCTTTGGGATGCACATTTTAGTCTTCCTTTCTTCTTCTGTGCCTTACAGCTGCTCAAGCTCCTTTTGACTTTGCTGGGAGTGAATCTCTGTTTGGAAGGATCTCTGTTTCAGCTTCGGTAGCCTTTTGAAGCTTGTCAGGCAGGCAGAGAGGGTGGACGTCCTCCCATCCATTTTTTTTTCCTGCATTGAGTACTATTGGGTTTGATTTCCGTGGCTGTAATTTCCTTAACCAAGGAGCGCCCTGCTTAGGGATTTTGTTTGCTTTAGTTTAGGGTCTCTTTGCTTAACAACATCCCTTTTAATCAAAGCATTGCTTTCTAAAATTGCAGCTCCGCCAGGCTTTGGTATCGTGCCTCCTACCAGGAGGTGGAACGTGGTTTATTTTTATCCTAAATCCGAGCGGTTCAGTTCGGGTTAATTACAGCTGTGACTTCGTACCATGGGCTGACCTGATGTAACAGCTTACGTTTGCCCAGGAGCCGGGGGATTCCCTTCCCTATTCCCAGCTCTCGTCTCCGCTCCCACGGCTTATCAGCGCTGCCTGAGCCGCTGCGATGAGCTAACCCGGCAGAAAAGCAACTGAAAAAAAAAAATCAGGTAGAGTGCTGCTGGCTGAGAGCTGAATCAGCTCCTGGGGCTGCAGCCACAGGCAGTGATGTCGGGGAGCTGTTGGGGTGCAGTGCCCTGAAGAGTGGGGCCGAGCCAGGTCCTTGGGTGCTGTGCCCAGGTTACCCCGTGGCGCAGAGGCCTGTTCACAGGCTGCTTGTCCACGTCTCGTTCAGCAATCCTCGTGGGAAGGAGTCAGAAGGAGAAGCACCCTGCTGTCGCTGTCTCAGACTGCTTTTTGGCCTAGTTTTTCTCACAGCGTTGTGCGCTTCATATTGCCAGCTTCCAGTTGAACGACAAATATAAACTTGGCAACAGATTTACCTCTTTGGACCTTGGATTTTGTGTCTATACTGCACAGGCCTCTCCTTTTTATAAGCGTTGGGGCATATATTAGGTGGGGTACTACGTACTGGCCTCCCTCTTCTTTTTTTTGTTCCCCTCCTTTTCTTGTCAGACCCGTACTGTGCACATCTTCTGCCTGGCTGCTGCCTCCTGCACAGAGCCCATCTGACGGCTGCCCTATTTCATTGCTTTTCCACTCTCTGGGCTGGAGGCCTTTCCAATTGTGAGACATTTTGGATATCCAATCTTTGTATAAGGCGTTAAAAAAAAATAGGCTTCTCTAGCTTGTATTTATAGTGGGTGGCTGTTTTTGTGCAGCGTTTTGATCTGACATCCTCCTGCTGTCACAGAGACAGCAATTATCTGCTGTTTAAACAGTCAGTGCTCCTTCAGCTCCACTTAATGGTTGCTTCTTCATCGTTGCTTTTTGTTTTGTTGTTTCTCTTTTATCCTCCCCAGGTACGGGCAGCCTCTAGAAGAGCATTGCTCTTCCAGGCACCGCTTAGGATAAGGAGCTGTGTACGGTTTTTCCAGAGCAGATGTTGTGGAAGTGCTGTGTACAGTGAGCAGTATGACTGCGTCTTGATGCCAGGCCAACAGCAGCATCTTTGCTTTGGAAAACCTGTGTAATGCGTTCACCCGGGCTTAGCTCACTCCTGGAAGCAGGCAGGTGAATTGTACACCAGTTTTGATTTCTAGATGGCCATCATTACCGCAGCGTGACCTAAAATAGGGGTTGTATTTCCTGAAATTTGTGTTTGCAGGAATTAGTTGCAGGCTCCTGCTCCTAGAGATAGGGATGGGAGGAGGAGTGGCCAGCTGCTGCTGCTACTTGATCATCACAAAGGCTAGGAACCCAGGCAGAAACCCAAAATGAACGTGTGTTTTCTGACAGCATGAGGCTCTCTGAATTTGTTTATTTTTTGCTGACTCAAAAATACTTGTTGAAAATTGTCCTTCAGCTATCTATACCTTATTTATGCTCTAATTTCAAAATCCGTAAGTAATTTACAACTTTACTGTGATTATACTAAAAGAAGGCTAAAGGCAGTGTCCTCAGCACGCGGAGCTGTTGTATGGTACCTATACAAGTACCCTCCAAGTAGGGGTTGGAGCCAGCTGCCCTTTTCGGTGCGTGTTGAGAAAACTTTCACATATGTTATGGTTTTTAATCTCTCATTCAAATGAGTTCAGGCAAGGAATTGTTTCTCAACAGGTGTTTTGAAAGGTATTTGATGAACTCAGGTAATACCTGTCAGGGTACCTGATCTTCATCTGTTGCAAGGAGCCCTCGTAGCACTGCTATCAGGACGATCACACGCTCAGTATTAATAACCCAAATGGAGTCGGATACCAGCTGATAACTCATTCAGATTGTTGATTTCAATTCATATTGTCTCAGGGAAAGATTCGTGCCCTTAAGCAGCTGGTAGTCAGCCCTTTCTGAGGATGTTGGTGACATTAAATGAGATTTTGTTCCTCCTTTCTGGTTTTCATGAGCCCAGGAGGGTATTGGCTGAGAGAGCGGCTGGCTCGGCAAAGAGTCCCATTACTGCTGGTGATAAAGGAGGAAATCTGAAGCTGAAAATGCTGAAAAGACTCAGCATTTGTTCTTTCCTGCCCACAATTTTGAACAGTTCTTCTATGTCTTGTTCTCAAAAGAAGAAAAACCTTTGCAACAGGAGGGGACGGTATAAGCCACAGCGTGTGGAGAGTGCAGGTTTGGCGAGGCTGCCCGTTGCTCACAATTTATTCTGGCATTATGCACATCCTGCTATGGATATATCTGTAAAGCCATCTCTACTATCGATAGCTTTCTGGCATCCCCACCACATGGTGAGTAATGGCAAGTATGCTCTTATGTTTTATTTGGTCACATTTGCTCCAAAATGTTCATTAGCTCCTACCCAACTTCTGGCTTGAGTGCCATGGCGTTGTGCAGAGCATAGTGACCTGTGGAGCCGTAGTCAGAGAAAGAAATTCCTGACAGCTGAACGTAGCATGGGATGGCGGATGGAATTTACCAAACAGCTTGTTTTTTCTGTTGGACTAGCAACATCCCTGAAGCCTCCGAAATGGGTTTCCTGCTTGGCTTGCACATCCCAGCTGAATGCAGGATGCATAACTACAGGATCTCATCACTGGTGTCCGCTACAGTTGTGTCTAATTGATTGATCTTTCTAGCACAAGCTGTCCCAAAATGTCTTCTAGTATTAGCGAGATGATTTTATGTCCTCTTTAAAGCTTAAGTAATCCTTTTTGTTAACTGCAGAGGTTAAAAAAAAAAATCTGCCCTTCGATTCATGATCATCTTGTTTCTGTTTGTTTCTTGCTATGAAAAGAATGTGGTCGGGAAAAGAGCTAAGGAGTACAAAAAAAATCGTAGCTTGTGCTTCAGTGTTGCTGCTTTCTGTCTCGCGTTGCCTTCATTCTCTGTTACAGATGAAAGGGAACTCGTATCCTCGCTATTCCTAGTGTCTGTAGCATCTTTGTTCCACCACAAAGCGATGATTGGAGACACCACTGCCATCCATGGGGCGGGCAAGTAATGGCTTACAGGAAAGGCCGTCAGGCAGATGCTATTTTTTAGCTCTGTTCTTTCTACAATCTATGAAGTTCGGGCTGCTCTCTGCCTTGTATAGGATTCCACTGATCTCAGGATCTATTCATAACCATCTGCTTACAAATTATTAATGAATGCTTGTACTCCCAGCTGTACAGAAGAGCATGGCCACGGCAAGGAACAAGGAGAAGTTTGAGGTCAGCTGTGCAAGGAATTACCTGGGTACACCTCTAAAGATAGGAACACACGCTGCGTTTATTTCCAGACTCAATCGCTGGCTATTTTTCAGAGCCTTTTGTTTTCTGTCTTGTTTCTTTTCCATCACATCAGCCAGCTCTCAAGCTGCTGTTCAGAGTCGCTACCTTGCAGCGTTTGGTGAGTCTCACAGCCTTGTAAAGCAGTACTGCAGATCAGATCACTGTTTGTGTTCTTTCTGGTGTTTTATGAAGCTATTTTTAAAACGTATAGTGAAGGGGGGGGCTCAGTAAAAGCCTTGAGTTGCTGAATGACTTCAAAATGAGATCATTGGCAACTTAAAAGCTGGGTGCCTATCTGCATCATTAAATTCTGCAGTTCTGCAGAACTGGCTTTTGTTGATTTGACAGTGGATTGGGCAGGGAGCAAAAATGGGACTGACCTCAGTCTGTCACACAGCTCCAGGCACCAGCGCTCCTCTGGAGCTCCTCTGGAGCATCTTTCAGGAGCTGCTGCTTTGGGGCTGGGGATGGCTTCTTTGCCTTCTCATAGCTGGGTATGAGAGCATTGAAGCACAGCACAGATGGCTCCCTGATTTTTCTATTAGGAGTCAAGTGCAACAATTCCAAAAGATAAATCAGTATTATCATTATTTATATTGATTCTTAATGGCTTCTGAAAAAAACAGCATCCTTGTTTACTCAGTAGAACACAGGCTTTAGCATGACAGAGCCCTGTACAGAATGCAATTAAGCTGCTGAGTAATTGCTGCTGAAGTTGCACACACACACACAGCAGCTCAGTGGCCAAGGGAAAGGTTGTTTTAATTCTTTCTAGCTCCGTTTGCCAGCTTGTTTGCTTAGCACCCTTACAGAAAGGGCAGGATGCTGCCACTGGCTGAGAGTAAGGATCAAGGCGCAGGTAGGAAAACAAGAGCAGAAAGTGTAGCACTGCTCCCTTGGGAGCCTCAGGAGCTGTCACAGGCTCAGCAGGGTGGAGCACGTGATGCTCCCAAGGCTCTGCTTTGAGATCTGTGTATATTATAATTACTTCTCAAGCAATAGCTCAGTGGCCAGCTAGTTATGGAATTTAACATGGAAGAACAGCATGAACAAGGACTTGCCTTATTGGGACCGGCGTGTGCCACTGCAAAGTTTATAGCTGCAGAGCTCAGTGCCAATTAGCTGCTTAATGTGTTTGTGAGATGGTTGGCTTTGTCAGGAGATAAGAAATCCAGCATGAGAAATGCTGTTGGAAGAATCCTTCCCACAAACTTGCAGTGGAGAAGAGCTTGCTATCTTTGGAATTTTACTGTTTGGTTCAGTCGTGAAGTACAGACATAGATTATTCTACATAAGTGTTTCAGATATAACAACTCAGTAACGAAGCTCACCTAATCAAATGATATGCTGTAAGCCCAATAAGAATAAACGCATAGTGTATTTAGAAGACAACTCTAACCTCACGTTCAACATAAATGTACAAGATGTTTTAATTTATTGGCTCCTCCTGAGGCTGTTTTGCTTCAAAATAACCCCAACAAATGATTTCATTGTTTCAGACCCTTGTGTATGTCAGTCGCTCTTTGACTCCGCATTGTCAGAGAATTTCAAGTGGAGAGTGCAGAAATGATTGCTGTGTTCTGCTCTCTAAATACTGGTTTTGTTTGTTTTTTTTCCTTGTAGGCTAGAAATGTCAACACGGGTGAGCTAGCAGCAATCAAAGTAATAAAACTAGAACCAGGTAAGTGTTTCCTGAGTGAAATAATAGGCCACTGAGACTAAATATTTTCATGCTTAAAATGCATTTTTGCAAAATAAGTTTAATTCATTGATTGAAAAAATAGATAATTGCTGCCTTTTTTTTTTTTTTTTCAAGTATAGAAGAAAATAGACTGTTCCAAAAATAACAAACGTGATGAGCAAGATGTGGGAGAAAAAATGTAATGTGGAGAGGGGGGAAAAGTAATTGGAGAATAGTTAAAGGACGGCTGATTTAAAAAAAAAATAAAATAAAATCAGGGTGAGTTGGCTTTTTGGTCTTAAGTACAATATTTTTGACCCAAGTGGTACAAAAATCTGCAGAGAACAAAAGAAATAAGGAAGATAGCAAGACAGAAAAGAATTCCACTGGGGAAAGTATAGAGGGAGAAATTATAAGAAGGAAGAGTGACATAATAGGTGAGCATTAGCTTGATTATTGGAAATTGAGTAAACTCAATTTGGCATTGAGTAAATTAATAACTTAATTTTTTTTATTAGTAGTTATTAATAGTTATTATCAATAACTTAAAATTTTTATTATTGAAAATAATAACCGATAAATAACTATTGGTGTTCCATTTACAGATTAATGCTGGGGTGGGTGGTAGAATATCTGAAGTATTACCTGATTTTATCTTTAAGGTCCGTGCAGCCAAGAAGGGAAGGATGCCACTGCATTCTTCCATTTTTCTCTTAAATTCTGGAAGCGATTAGAAATGTATGTGTATAATGCACGCCCATTTACTAATAAATAAGTTCAAGATTGGACAGTATGTTACAGTGTACTTCCAGAAGTGTATATTCATCACGCATCTCGTGCTCAGACTGAAAGTTGTGGTCTCAGATTATCTTGTCAAGTTCTGCTACTCTAATGTTTCATGACAGTTCCCACCGCTGGAGTACGTGGCTGTGCGTAACGCGGGTTCTCAGCCCAGCTGAGACGAGCAGCCGTGCCGTGGCTCCCTATGGAACTATAGAGATAAAACAGGGAAGGAAACTTGCATAGTGCAGAAAGCATTGCAAGAGTTCAGACCAAAAGGATGTCAACCTTTCAAATAACACAAGTTTTTGCACAGCTGCCTGCTTTCACTCTCTCAGAAGTGTAAAATGACTTGTTGCACTGAGCTGAATCATGCAGGGTGTGTGATGTGAACAGCAGACAGTCTGAGGATGCGCCGCAGCTCAGCAAAATTGCTCTCAAGCTACACTGACAGGGACAGAGAGTGGCATCTTGCAACTGAATCGAGTAATTCTGGCAGCCTTTGGATACCGAGCGGTGCACAGAGTGAGCTTTAGTTGCCCTGTTTGCTTGGTGAGCTCAGTTTCACTTTGTAATTGTCACTTCTGGTTGTGGTAGGGGATTGACTCACAGCTTCATGTGGGCAGCATCCGTGTTCCAGAAGTGTAGTACTGGCTTCCTTCCTATGTTTTGCACATTTGGGGACAGTGTGAAGACGAAGGATAATCATTTTTAGGTGCTTATGCTGCTTTAATATTCTGAAAGCAAATGAAAGCACTAGTCAAACGCTGAAGGAGTCACAGATACCTGTGACTGTGGAGATACCTGTTACATGGAGATACCTGGTTTTATGTGAAAACAATTTCTTGTTTGTGTTCGTATGGCTAAAGATAAACCCAGGATACAGTGAGCCATCAGCAATAAAACATGGATACCAAATGGCTGACTGTGAAGTTACCTTAGAGCTTGTGATACTAAATTTGTTTTTTGTGAACTAAATCCACATGAAGATTGGATTTGTGGTTAAGAAGTACCAAATTGTTAGATGACCCATATGCTGGTGTATGGGAAAACTTAACACATTTGCTTAGATAATAGTTTGGCTGGTTCTCTCAGAATTTGTGTTGCATTTGAAACTTAACAGCCATGCTAAGTGATTTGGGGTTGTGACAACTGATAAATGTAAGCTTATTGTCTGTATTGAGTTTTTTAGACAACAGCTTTGCTTTGGGTTTAGAAACCCTTTCACTTACGCTGGAGTGTACTACAGCAGTAGACTAAAAGAATTTTGATGTTCTTTGAATTTTCATGTTTCTGCAATTTGCTTCAAGAGTTTAAGCTGTTCATGAAGATAAATGATTATTTTAGGCCTTCAGGCTTGTTTTGGGTATCAACTCATTGAAGTTGGCAAGAATTAGTTGGTTTTGTACTGCGTATGTCTAGTAAGCATGCAAACTTCAAAGGAATTTCTTTAGAAATAACGTACCAGGCTAGCTATAATTTACTATGCCTTGAGACACTTCAGAGGAGACCTGGTGTAAGACAATGAACAGCAAGAGAGTGTTTGACATGTTTCTTACAAAAATGATTATTTAGAAGGCTATCAAACTTGTGTTATTGACGTTGTCTTATATATTGATGTCTTTTCACCTTCTGTAGCTTAGCTATGAAATCCGTGCATAACACCACCAAAACAAAAACATCTCTGGGAAACAGAGTTGGGATTTACAATGTCATACATGTCTCTCTCTGTCTACATCTGCTAAGAACCTTTTATAGAAAGACAGGTACAACCTAAGTACCAAATAGCAAGATCAATAAAACACTGCCATAGATGTTTCATCTGGACATAGTTTATGCACAATCCATAAAATGAGCTCAAGGAGTTTACTGAGAAGTCTCAGCAGTGTGTTGTTTTTTGTTCAGAAAGGTGATGAGTCCAATGACTCTTGGACATGTGGCCAAAAAATGCATTGCTTTGTGATGTCTTAAGGACCTGGGATATTGTCAGGGCATGTGCAGATGGACACAGTGGGGTCTTGGGGAAATACAATTTAGTAAGAGATGTGGCCCATATCTTAAGACGTATCCACAGATGTCAAGCCCAACTGTCCTAGAATGAGACTTCTTTTTGGAAGAATATAACTACTTATTGCTAAAGCCTCGCTAATTACTATTGCTTTACAGTTGCAGTACGTGAAACTGGTCGACAATTAGTTTTAATTACTCAAAATGCTTATTTTATAAACATGTACTGAAAGCCTAGTTGAGATGCGGGTATGGAGCAGGCCAATGAAAACATGCATTCTTCTGCTTTTTAGGAGAAGATTTTGCTGTTGTGCAGCAGGAAATCATTATGATGAAAGACTGTAAACATCCAAACATCGTTGCTTATTTTGGCAGCTATCTCAGGTACAGTTTGTTTCTTTTGTTCACTTTAAGAATGCCTGTATATTGCCTTGAAAGGGACAGGTTCTTAGAGCGACTTAAGTAAAAGTTAAAAAAACATAAAACGTGACTTAGCAAATAAATACTATCCACTTGCATACTTTTTTCCCATATACTTCTTCTGCTTGCTGCAATTGCCCTCTCTAAATAATGTTTTAATGGCAATGTAGTCACGTTTTCTTGGAAACAAGTTGCAATTTAAACAGTTTGAATTGAATGTTACATGGAAAATTAAGCAGAAGTATGACAAATATGAAGAAAGAGCATGTGTGTGTGATGTCTTTTAAATCTGTTTCAGTGAAATGTCTCAAATTTGCAAAACTTTGGGAAGTATATTGCGTAATACAGAGTTCTCAGAAGTGTTTTGACTTCATTGGCCTTCACATGTAAAATCCTCTATGAGGACTTGAAATTAAATGTTATGGGGAAGTGAAGCAAAGAATTGTTGTTTCTTTTCATTTTTTCTTTCCTGTGCTTACTGGTCCTATGTTAAGTTTTAAGGACAGGCCCACTCCAAGGTACCTAGAAGTGTAAACTGTGCAGCCTTTAAAAGCCCTCTGGTTCTTGTGTTCTGGATTTGGTTTGAAATCTAAACACAATTGATATTTTAGTTTTTATCTTTGCTTTTCTTTCTTGAGCTGCATACTTGTTTAGGTTATTTATTAATGTGGAATATACGATTGTTCTCTTTTAATAGTCCTTTGTTTAATTCCTTTTGGAAGTTGTTATGTGAACTTGTTAGAAGTACAATAAACTCATGATCCATGGAGGAAGTCTTAGAAGATTGATAGCTTGCTCCTAAGAACACTTACTATTATTTCTTAGTATATCCTGGGAAGTGTTTTATGCTAGATGTAACGACTGTTTTATATTCAAGGAGTGGACTTCTTAAATGGTGGGTTTTTGTGAATCTAATACTGTCATAATTTTAGTTCATAGAACCATTCAGGTTGAAGAAGACCTCTAAGATCATCTAGTCCAACCTTTAACTTAGTAGCATGGTTTAGAGGTAGACTTTAGTACTAAGTTCTAGATTTAAACCTTTCTTGAAGACCTCCAAGGAACTCCACCACTTCCCTGGGCAGCCTGTTCCAGTGCCTCACAACCCTTTCAGTAAAGAATTTTTTTCCCAATACCCAACTTAAACCTCCCCTGGTGCAACTTGAGGCCATTTCCCCTTGTCTTATCACTTGGTACTTGGGAGAAGAGCCTGATCCCCACCTCGCTACAACCTCCTTTAAGGTAATTGTGAAATACATCCAGGTCTTCTTGAGCCTTCTCTTGTCCAAGCTAAACACCCCCAGCTCCCTCAGCTGCTCCTTGTAAGACTTGTTCTCTAGACCCTTCATCAGCTTCGTCGCCCTTCTCTGGACCTGCTCCAGCACCTCGATGCCCTTCTTGTAGTGAGGGGCCCAAAACTGAACACAGTACTCGAGGTGCGGCCTCAGCAGAGCCAAGTACGGAGGGACAGTCACCTCGCTGGTCTTGCTGGCCACCCTATTTCTGATCCAACCCAGGATGCTGTTGGCCTTTTTGGCCACCTGAGCACACTGCTGGCTCATATTCAGCCGATTAGCAACCAGTACCCCCAGCTCCCTTTCTACTGGGCAGCTTTCCAGCCTCTCTGCCCTCAGCCTGTAGCACTTTATGGGGCTGTTGTGCCCCAAGTGCAGGACTTGTGCCTAACTCGGTGTCATCTGATAGTTGTAACAAGCCTTGTAATAAAAAGCTTTTAAAAGGCACTGAAAAGTTGTACTGATCTGTAATGCAGAGGCTTCTCATTGCTTTCAGGTATTTACATGCCTTCTGTCTGCTTGGGGGCAGGCTATATTGGATGTGATAGCTCTGCATGTTGTGAAGGTTGCCAGCTTGAGTTATTCATGCCTTTACTAGACTTCAGCAACTCTAGCTGAAATTTTCCATGATGGATACCTGCTGCAGCCAAAAACTTCTGAGCAATTTTGGCCAAGTGCGTTAGAGATTGAAGGTGAGAAGATGCAGGTGTTTCCATATGAAAAGTCTGGGTGCATGAAAGCCTTCCAACAAAAAATTACCATCTTTGAAGCAGGAATATTTGACACGTTGGCTTTTGTATTTGGAGCGCACCTTTCCTGTTTCAAAATCCTTTCAGTTTTGGCCAAATCATCTTCTGAAATACAGCATTTCTTTTACCTTCTTTCCAGGTCTGTTAGGGCTTGGGAAATCCCAGTGAGCGTTTTTGTTGTAGCCAGCAGTTTGGTGCACGTTTGCAGTAGTACTGGAGAGCTGCACACGTGTTCCCTGGCTTGCTCAGCCGCTCCCTGTTGTGCTGTGGGGTGAACTGGGGCAGGATGTTGAAACGGAGAGGTTCAGGGGAGGAGAGAAAGCCCTGCCTACAGACCTCACAGCAGGAGGAGATGTCGCGTGCTGAAGGCAGACTGATGGTGTCTTGAGGAGTTCATCGCTGCTCCTTCAGTGCCCTGGCTGGCCCTGGATGCTCCCTGAAATCATCGTGTTATCACTGGCAGGGATTAATTGCATCATTCTCAGCCTCATTATCTTTTTAGCTTTTTTGTTCCATGAGGGAAAAAGCGTTGCACGCTCCCAAGTGTCATTTGAGTCAGTAGGGTTTGTGTTTTGAGTTTTCATTTCCCAGTCCCTTCAAAGGGCTGCAGTGGAGAACCTCGTCCTGCTTGTCCTTCACAAAAATCATTTGCCGTGGTGCACGAAGGCAATTTCCAAGAGAAAAATGAATCTTCACAATCAAGTTAAATATAAGTGCACTGAAAGCACGTGAATGGAGAGGAAAGCCGACCATCGATGAGCTCCTTAGGATAACCTCATCTGAGCTGGACGCTGACAGAGGCAGGGGGTCGTACTAGCAAGAGCGTGCAGTTGTGTGCTCATTGTGTTCCCGTGTGCACGCAGGGAGCAAAGTCTGATTATAAAATCAACAAGCCATGCTGTTCTGGCATCCCATACCTTGGAGGGTGCTTGTCTTGGCAGCCTGAATGCTTTTTTTTTTTTTTTGTTATTTAATTCAGAGCTGGTCTGTGAGCTGCATTATGCACGAGTTTGTGCGGCGTGCGTGCAGATGGAGGGCACATACATGTAGGGACTTGGTTCTCCGAGCTTTCTCTGGGAGTGTCTGCGCTTCGGTTTTGCCTCCTCAAGGTTAATTTGAAGGTTAATTGAGGTGCTGTGTTACTCGCATTTGGGCCTTACGTTGTGCATGAGCAAGTCTTAATACCGATGCATACCTTGAAGTCACGTTAAGGATTAGAGAATTTGTGGAGTTTGTAGTCTGGTTGACAGCAGTTTACAGCTTATTAGGTGGTAAAGTTGGCAGGGGGGGATCGTGACCTCTTGAGGGGAGAGGATTTGGAAGCTCTGTGTTAAGGCGATGAAGCTTTTTGAGTGGATGGTGCGTCTTCCAAAAGCTGTGCGGTGGGGACCAGGTGTGTCTCACCCTCCGGTCATACCTCCTCAGTCTTGCCAACCTCAAAGCCTGCCTGTGTTTGGTAAGAGAGCACCTTTTTGTATGTTAAGATGACCTCTGCTGCACGGCATGCCTCTTTGTACCTTTCTGTAGTGCTGGGAAGGAAGCTGTGCTGACGTTCTCCTTGATGTGAGACGTGAGTCCGCAAATACAAAAGTCATTGTTATAAACCTTCACGAAGGCACGTTTACAAGAAAGAAGTAATTGAGGAATGGAAGAAGGGAGGGCTTGGGCTCTGTCGTGCTGCTGAAGTTACCTTGAGTTGTTTTGCTAACACTCAACCTTCTGACGAGAATGCAGTAACTGTCCCACTCGGGCTTGTTCCTGGAGGTGAGGTTGTTTGCTCTGTGGAGGCACTGACACATGCGTCCAGCTGTCTCACCAGCTGCTCTCTAACCAGTCGTAGCGGGAACACATTGCTTAGGATAACGAATAAGAAGCTGTTCATGGTGGTTTTTGAGACTTCACGTGAAAATGGGCTGTAAACAAACGTAATTGTTACATTCCACTTCAATGGAAGTCTTCAGATTGAGCCAGTGCCTCTTCTCATTGCACTGTATTCAGATTGGGGATGCTTCTGTGTAGGGGGATAAAAAGAGGAGTTTTCCTCTGGTCAGAGAATATCAAGATGTACCTTGGTAGACCTAGAGTATAATGTTGACATAAGAAATTTATATTTTGGCACTCTTGTGTGCCTGCTTGGTCCCCTCCCCTTCCTTTGGTAGGTGGTGTACTTAGTGCTTCTCATTTGGGCAATCAAATGGCAGTGGTAGAGGCCTCTCATTGTCTGACTTTTTGTTTTTTCCAAGTAACTTCCAGTGCTAAAAACAATAGAAAAACACCTTCATCCTGTACTTGGCACTCTTCTGCACATTGCTCCCCAGGTTTTTCTTCTGCTTACACATGGGTTTCCCAGGCAGCCCAATTTCTGCCTTGCTGTGAGCCTCGGTGTGAGGTTGTAGGCACTGAGTGGTACTGTTGGTGCTCTTGGGGTTTTGTTTGCTGTGCTTGCTGCGTGCTCTGCAGACCCAGACAACTGCGTGTGCTGTTACTGTTGATTTATTGGGATCTTCACCTGTCGCAGCACTTAGGCACTGTAATAAAACTCTTGATAGTGAGTTAGAAATGCAGTCTCCTCTTTTGATGTTTGTTTTTTACTTTATAGTAGAGCCTTTCCACATGGGGAAACAGGTGCCCAGTGAGTGAAGAAGGTGTGAATTCACAGCACTTACCTTTCACATTTCCTACTTGTGTGGGAGCTTTGGTGCTGCTAGAACTGGCCTAGCTTTTCTCCACTTTGATGGCAGCATCAAAACAAGATGTAGCCACGTGGCTACATGGCTTTCATGAGCCCAGTGCTTCCCATCATATCCCCAGTGGAGTCCTGTATCGCTGTGGGGAACAAACAAGAGGCTTGCAAATACCTCCCTCTTCTTCAAGGTTTCTTTTTCACTCTTGCTCCCCTGCTGCCATTGCTAATCCGGATGTATTGCAGAAGTACTGGTTTTGCTTCTGTGTCCGATGTTGATCATTTATTTCAGTGAAATTTCAGAGTAGTAGTGCTTTAATTAACCTCTCCAAATGTATGGTGTAACCGTGACTTCTTGTATAACACCAGAATAACACTTTTCCCACCACAAGTGGAAGCAGCCACTTTGCTTTGAGGATCCTGTGGAGGAGGCTAGACTTAGGGAAGGAGGAGATCCCAAAAAGACAGTTCTTCCTTGGAACAGCAGCTGTTACTGCTGTTGCCTTACTGGTGAGAAATCAGCAACTTGCAGCCCAAGGGCTAAGCTCAGCATTTACACCATTGCCCTGCAAAGCACTTCCATGAACATTGGCATTTCTCACTGGAGTGTCTTAGCTCTTCTCACAAAGCCTCATAAATGCAATGAACCCCAGACCAGGCATCACAGCAAGCTGCAGAACTATCACCAGTCTTCCCTTTGTCCCAGTCTGCCCTGAGGTGCTGTTTTTTTTTTTTTTTTTCTCTCCTGTGTGTTTTGACAGCCAGGAATGACCAGGCATGCCCTAAATTTTCTGATCTCTAGGATGCCCCTTTGCATTCACACTTGTGACATCTGTCTCATCAGTGAAAAATAGTAAGTGAAGATGGCAGATGAAAACCCTAACTACACTTTTTGTTCTCTACCATTTCTCTGAACCCTTCAGCCCACTCTGGTTTTGGAAAGCACCTTTTAGTGTGGTACAGTGAGTCAAACTGAATTGATTATCTCTGCCAGAGAAATCAAAGATACCCTGTGCCCCCTGCCACCTAAAATATCCACAGGTATTTCTGAGGGAAAAGATGTCATCTAAGTAGTCATCCGTTATACAGGCTCCACTCTGCCTAGCTTTGACTCCAGTGCTAGTGTTTCACTCTATTTGTTTTGAAAGGAATTGAGTTGATAGATATCCCTAGGGATTTTCTATGTTTGGTTTGTTTCTTTGTTCTTTGGTGGTTGTTGTTTTTTTTTTTTTTTTTTAATTGTTCTGCTCTGAAAGAAGTGGAGGAGAAGTGAAAATGAGGAAGAAATGAGAACCCACTATTATGCCTCTACTCAGTAAGAATGTTTCATTTTCCTAGCACATCTTTAAGAAATATAGTGTGCGTGTGTCTATTAATCCAGCAAACCCCGGAATATTTGGGGTATTTCATTATCACCTGAAGATCAAATCATATTATTTTGATTTGTACTTCTCATAATACAGAGCTCATGATGTTGTGCTTTGTAATGCTTGAGTCCTCTGACTTGTGTTTTATAGGTACAGTTTGTTTCTGACAGCTAATGAATTACTTTTGTTGGCTTTTTAGACGAGACAAGCTATGGATTTGCATGGAGTTCTGCGGAGGTGGCTCTTTACAAGATATTTATCATGGTATGCCAAGACTGTAATTCCTTAAAAGCCAAGTAAAGCTTGTTTTAAAAAATGGAGATGATTACAGTGTTTTGAAATCAAAGAGGATGAATCTTAAATTTAGTATCCATAATAATCCACTGAAGGTCAGTTTTAGCTTACTTGGGTATTTACGTAATTGGTTGTTTTTGTGAAACACAATGAGCTATAGTGGGGTGGATTTTTTGAGCAACAGAAGTTCCTTCCTTCCTTCATCAGATCATGTACCAATCACTACTTTTCTAAGACTGTAAAATTAGACACTGTTGTATAGTTTTTTTTTTAAAAAAAAGCTTGTATCCCAGTGCGCTGCCTTACTTCATAGCTGTTTTGGGTTTGAGCTTTTGAACTTTGCTTTAATATAATCAATACCGCTGCCTACAGATACTTAGATAAATGGATTGATGAACATGGATGCTCTTGTCCTTTTGACCTTATGTATGTTTGTATTGCGGTACTGCCAAAAGGGCCTTTTTTACGCATGACCTGTGAGAAGCAGAAGTGACCTAGATATTTGCTTTAGGCTTATGAGTGGTCAGAGAAACAAGGAGTGTGTGTAAATCTATTGCATGAAGTCAAGACCAGTTGATTGCTGGTTTTCAAGAGACAAAATCAGTTCTAAGGGATTTTTACTGCCCTGGCAATAGGACTTGTTTAGGAAAAGACTGTGTCACAAACAAGTATTGGCTCCTGTGGTTTTCAGGTGATGTTTTTCAGGCAGGAAATCTATCCAGATTCTACATCGTGAAGATTTTCTATGTTAGGTTCTTCACATCCTTCTCGTGCATAAACAGCTTGCACGTGTTTTTACGTTTAACTTGGGTGCAGTTAACGAGACACCAATTCACAAATTCACACTGCGTTCATGGTGCTGTCGTTTGAGCGTGGCCTTGTTGATTCCTGATATCTTCACCAGTGATCAACATCAGAGCACCGTGCCTGATAGGCTTTGTTTTGTGGAACACCTGTAGAGTAGGAAATGAGCTCATGTTGCTTAAATGCCTGAGCAGATGTCCTACAGGAGCCATTTCCTATTGCAGCTGATTTTTTGGCTTCTTTGCTAGTAGCTAGAGTGAAAGGTTCTTTTCCGATCTTAATCATGTTCCAATTTTTTATTCCAATTGAACCAATTAAATCTCAAGTAAAATAAGCAATTTAATTTAATTAGCCTTCAGTTTCTCAAAATAAACATGGGTTTTGAAGAAGCTAAGTAGTTAGGTGCTTAAATCTTATTTAATTTTTAACTCCAAGCTCCTTTGCAAAACCCCATCCAACTTTTCTGTTTGCAAGCTTCTCGGGTTTTGCAGAGAAAATAGTGAGGACTGCTGGTCTGGTCATAAAACCTTGTAATTTTGGGATCAAAGTCTGGTGACTGGGGACAGTCACAGGCTGTTCCTTGCTTGTGGTTCAGTGTTTGGTTTATGTATTTATTCCAAATGTAATTGTTTTCATTTAAGAGAGTTGAGTGAAGGTGAACTATGGAGGGAGGAGAGGAAGACTCTTGGAAAGCTGCAGAGACTCCTCAGAGGAGTGTGAGGAGGTGCCCAGGGTGGCAGGCCCAGGAGAAATAATGCTGACAGCTCGTGCAGAAAAGGGACGAGGAGGTTGTGTGGCTGCAGGGAGGTTAGGAGCAGAGAGCAGGTCCCACAGCAGCAGGAAGGATGGGAGGAGAGAGCAGGTTGCAAAGGGTGGAAGGAACTTCGTGGAGCGCAAAGGGGCCTGAGCTCAGCTCTGAGTCACTCAGTTGGAAGTCCTGGACACAATGGGTTTGTGCAAGGGAAAGAGTTGTGCTCAAATAACTGCTTCTGTTTGTTTTTCCCCCCTCCTAGTTGCTTTGAGATATATCCATGTACCAAGTAACTCATTTCCATTCCGATAGGGCTAGACACTTCTTGAGCTTTAAAAACCTTCTGGTAGTATTTGGGATGCTCCATCTGAGGGAAAGCCGAAGCACTTTCACTTGGATAATCTTACTGATGTAAGATCCTATCAGTGTGAATATAAAGTAATTGAGGTTTGGGAAGGACAGTATCTCATCTGATTTTGAGCTTTATTCATTCTTTTTCTTTCCATTTCAGTGACTGGACCACTCTCAGAACAGCAGATTGCCTATGTTAGCAGAGAAACACTACAGGTAGTGTATTCTAAGGCTCTTGTGGTTGTATACAGTTCACATTTAATGTAAAAATATCAAAATCTAGAAGCAGAAGCTCCAAACGCACATCATACCATGGAAGTGCAGTGTTTGGAGCGTTTAACATTTTTCCCAGCCTCCTGAGGAAGTCCTTTATTATAGCGCAGAACTGGTTCATATAATTGCATAACCCCAAATTATCCTGGATGATTTGAGGGAAAATTGACATCTACTTTCTGCTGTTATTTTTTCTAAGGGCTGTGGGGTGGGGGGGAGGAGTCTATTTGTCTATATTTGTAATACAAGCTAGTTATTGCAGGCTGGAAGGAAAACTTTTAAAGCCAGTTTTGCATATCTGATCGTTGATCTGTGCCAAAAAGAAAATGGAAAAAAGAATGCCTTTGTACTTGAGATGTTCCAATTAAGGTCATTAGCCTCTCCTCGTGGTCATGCTAGCTTTCATATGTCTTTCCTAAATTAAATGTTAAGCTCACCACTAAAACTTCATGAGGACCAGCTTTTTTTGTTGTGTCTTCTCTCCATGTGAGAGAGCAGCTCTTGGCTTCCACTGAATGCGAAGCTCTTGAATGCCATCGGTTGAGAGCTGTTGCCTCTCACAAACACTCTCTCAAGATAGCTCTGTCCCCGAGCCAGCTCTCTTGCATGCCACTGACCATTTCTCTGCACTGTGCCAGAGGTTGCTGACTTTGAAGATGTGACTTCTTTTTTTCTTACAATGAAGCCTTGGCTTACCTGGCATGTGGGAGTGTTTTGATATTTGAATTTTTAATCCCTCGTGTTCTTCTCAGAGTGTGAAGCGTTTTAATAATCTAGAATTTAATTTGTGAATTTTTTATTGTTTGAGAAGACTTTTGGCCAGTATGTGTAAATTGATTATTAGAAGGAACTGTGCGACTTTGTGTTTATTTTCTTAGTGTTATCAATGGATACTTTTTTTTTGTTTATTTTACAGTTGTCTGTAACTGCATGCTTATGCCACACTCTGACCAAATATGATGTTTATAGTTTCTGGTATCTTGTTGTAGTTAATGATCTAGCAGTCACTCTTTCTAGTGAAAAATCAAAGAATATAGTCCATCTGTCCAAGGAATTTGCCAATGTTAATTTTGCCATCAGTTTCCTTGAGTCTGGAGTTTCATGTGAATGCATGAAGTTAGCTTTTGATGTCCATATTCAGCATGACATATATATTTATGGATCCATTAAATATGGATGATGTCCACATTTAGGATGAAATATGATGTCCATACTTCAAGGTCTCAAGCACCAAGTCATGTAAGCAAGCGTTTCCCCATTTGGGTGTAGTTAGGACCATCCATGAAAATGATGATAATTGAAAACAATTCTCATTTCTTTTTGAAATCCGTTATGTGATGTCTTGCATGAGCAGCTGGGGGGGGAAACAAAGTTTGTCCTGACATGGCTATCTGCAGTGAAATGTAGTCCTTGCGGAGGTTCATGACCGCACAGCCACACGGATGTTTACCTGCAGTTTGCCCTGTGGAAGAGAATTTTAAAGATAAGCCTGGAGCGTCAAAAACAATGACATCTGAATTCTCTTGAAGGGTTTCAGCTTCATTAGTATTCTTCCAGATCATTTCAAATTTCTAACCTGTATCAAGGCACTGAGTCCTAAAATGCTTTGGTGCCCTGATGGAGACCTAGAAGGACAGCCCAATAATTTCCCTTCCTGCAGAAATGCATGAATTAGGGTTGAACTCTGGTTTTAGCCCTGGGGTGTTGCCTGCTAGCATGGTTCTGGAGTTAATTGAAGCCTGTAATGATATACGAGATCTCTGCATTAGGTATCCAGTGAGCAGACTGTTGAATAGAGCAGCGTTAGGCAATTTAAAACTAATTAACTTGGTCTAGAAAGGTGACAGTTAACATGTCCGGGGGAAACTTTGAATAGAAAATATTTGGCTCTCAATAGACTGGTAGCTGGCATTCTTTCGTCCAACCTGTGTTTAGCTGTTACCCTACTGTGTGTATTGAATTTGCAAGTGCATTTAAGATAGACCGAAGTGAAAGAATTTTCTTCAAACAGAAAGTCATTTAGATGACTGAAATGGATCCTAAGGACGTTTGTTGATTAAATAAGAAATGCATATGAAGTGAAAAATGTTGGACTAACTTATTATGTAAATATTTTATGCAGGGATTATATTACCTTCACAGTAAAGGAAAAATGCACAGAGACATAAAGGTAAGTAAAAACTGAAAGGAATGTGTGTTTTTGTAGTAGCCTACACCATCACCTCTTAAGGGTCTTTATGGTTACACAACAGTTTTGGAAATCGTCTTTATAAGGTTTTTCTGTTTATTTATATATATATTTTACCCAGCAGAAATTAAAAACTTGAATATGCATGGAAACAGTTTGTTCTTTTGACTGGAACCACACACACATTTAGTCCAGGGCTGCAGGATTTCAGCATCAGCCATGCTCCAGAACGGCACGTGTTCAGCTGGCCCTGGGCGTGTGCTTTGTGCAGAAGCAAAGGCTCGGTGTTCTCCCCACCTTTCCAAGAAGCTCGAAGTACCCTTCCGGCTGAACCAGCGAGTAAACAGCTGTTGCTTTGGCTTCTTGCCTCTTTTCTGGGGAGCAGATTGCAGGGCAGCGGCTGCCGTTCTGCACGGTTCTTGCCCCGACTACTTGCTTCTCCTCCCTCACATACTAAAATTAGAGAGGGTACCATGAATCAGGGCTCTTAGCACCGACTTAGTTAAAACTTCACCTCTACGGAGCTGTATCAATGGTAGCTTGCTCATACTAGTATACTCCCTGGTAATAGTTTCCTTCTGATACTTCCTGTTGACTTTTTGTCCTTGGAGTTTTATTACCTGCTATTTGCCTTTCTAAACTCTTCCTTGCGCAGTCTCTGGCTTAAACTTGGCAGGCTTCCCTCCTGGAAATCAGACAGTGAATTGCTGGGCTCCTCTGTGTTGCGCATGTGATTTTTGTTGTTGTTTAGTTGTTTTCCCTGTTGTTGTTGTTTTGTTTTGTTTTGTTTTGTTTTGAAAATTAGGGATACAGTTTATATAGTAGCTTTAACTGGAGGTGCATTCTCACTGACTGCAGGAGAATATTTGGGTTTTGAGCAATGGTGAAAATCGTTTTTAAATGAAAGATTAATTTGGACACTAAACTTGAAAGTTTTTCATCATACTTCCCAAGCGTTATTTCTCATCCGATGAGGATGCGGTGGATATATATTCATTTCTAAACAGAACTGTTCTGATAAAACCACTTGGAATGCTTACAGTGAGGTTTTTTGTTGCTTTTTTTTTTTTTTTTTACAAGCTGTTCCCATGAGCGTGGAAAAATACTATTTTCATCTGCAGATCTCTTGACTACTGAGTTATGTTTGCTTTCCTCAGTAGTTAAGTTATGTATTTAGAGTATCTGTCCTGTTAGTCTTGAAAGGTGGACAAGGTCAAGAGCATGTTAGCCAGGCTGTTACACTATTTACCTAGCTCCATTTATAAGGCTCATTTACTGTACTTGTGCAGGATTTGCCAAAATGAGTTGTGTGGCTGGAGTAGGACTGCAGGTCTGATTTCTTCCCAGTGAAAACCCCTTCCCGTATATAAATGATGTTTGGAAAGCCCTATGTGCTGTGCCTCTCTGCCCGGTTTATGGGCAGCACTGACATTCGTGGCTCTGTTCAGCTTTGCTTAGCCATCTCCAACCTTCGCTCAGTTCTGCTTGTAACTGGTTTCCTTCTTCCAATCAGGTTTGTTCACAGTCCTTTTTATGTGGTAATTTTATGGTATCAGCTGCCGCTTGGGGTTGGTTTTGATTATTGAGCTGATTACTGAAGTGGTGCACATAGCCCCACAGCAGTGAGCGCTTACAATCGAGCACCAACAGAATCTCTGCTGCAGAAAGATGGAAATAGTTGTGTAAAACACTTGAATATCAAGGGAGGTCCTTAAGGCTATAATTATCATGGCTCTCAGATGAGAGAAACCCAGCCCCTGCATATGAAAAGAAAATCAAATTACTTCCGCCGTGACCTTTAGAGTTCCTATTTCCTTTCAATCACTGTAAATAGAAAAAAGAAAGTAAGAATTCATCCGCATAGGCAAATGATCATAATTCTGCTCTTGGAGAGGGCTTCGTGTACAATGGGAAACTTTGTAATACCATAGACTAGAGAATACTAAACTTGAAATTCATGAGAAACCCTGTGTATCTAAGTTCCTTTATATCACAGAATGGCAAGTAGATAATTTCAGATACATTTCCTTGAACATGCAATTCTTGATTTATCTTTTGACCCCGTATTTGCCATTAGATCTCACAAAAAGATTTTTTTTAATATAATATCAAGGAAATCTGCATGTTTTAATTGAAGTGCACTTTTTTCTTTTAAGGGAGCAAACATTCTTTTAACGGATAATGGACATGTAAAGTTAGGTAAGTAAATAAAAATCTGTTGAGCTGTAAATTGTATGTGCAGTCTAAATTGTGTGCAGTCTAAGCAGTCTTTTTGTTTAATTAGGTAAGGAATTAATGAATGTTAGAATTCATTTTCTCTTGCTGATAATATCTCATTCAGCACCATCATATTAATGTCTTCAGAGTAATTGGAGTGTGGTTTTGGAACACTGACGTGAAACATTCTGATGTTGTATGGGAGATGTAAAAAATCAAATCACAGGACTTTTATAAACTGAGCCTTTTTCTTCCTTGTGTTGATAAGAGGAACGTGTTTGTGTGCAGCCTGCATATTTCTTAGGCGACTAAGAGGGGTTGACCAAAAGAATTTGAGAATCACTAAGCTTCCATTATTTGCTGTTGTTACTTATTTTTTTTGTTAAATATTTCCGGTATGTTTAGCAAACTCTTAAAAGTGAAGAAACCAAACTGTCATGGTCATAAACAGTGAATTGCATCAGATCAGTTATTAACTCTTTGTTATTATTTTTATATAGCGGATTTTGGAGTATCTGCGC